>NC_092712.1:303882792-304482792 GCF_047496885.1 Scyliorhinus torazame
TATATCTTGGCGGCACGTTAGCACAGTGTTTAGCACTGCTGCTTCACAGCGCCAGGGTCCCAGGTTCGATTCCTGGCTTGGGTAACTGTCTGCGGAGTCTGCACGTTTTCCCTGTGTCTGCATCAGTTTCACCGTGTGCTCTGGTTTCCTCCCACAATTCCCAAAATATGTGCTTGTTAGGAACTTCAGGTCACTACCCTGTCTTCTATGTACATGTCTCTAACCGTCAGAGTCCCTTTGTCGTACCTCCACCTTTTAAAAAGCCGTCTGTTGTCGCAGGGGTGAACTTGTGATTTTTGCAGATGGGAGCCATGGTGGCAATTCGGTCAGACCGAAGGGTGTCGCATTTGGTTCCACGTTCCAAGTGTGGCTACTACCATTGGGCTATTTGTCTATCTGGAGGCGGAGGGGGGGGAAGTTCTTGACCCATCACGCACCCTTTCTGTGTTAGCCACCCACTGGTAGAACTGGAGGTTTCAGAACTGGAGGTTTGAGAGGGCTAAGCCTCCCACGTTACGTTTGTAACCTGAAAAGGCTCCGAACCCCTTCAGGAGCTTTGTTATTCCTTCCATGCTGGCCAGCGGATTTGAGATGTAGAAGAGCAGGTAATCCGCATAGAATGAGACTCTATGCTCTCTGTCTGCCCTTCGAATGCCTCTGCACCCCTTCGCCACTCTGAGGGCGATTACGAGTGGCTCAATCGCCAAGACAAATGATGTCAGGCCAGTGGCATCCCTGCCTCTGTGCAGCTGGAAGTATCCAGAGCTTTTGATGTTTGCCCGCACGCAAACATGCATGGGAGTGCTGTTTAGTAGTTTCACCCATGAGGTGAACCCCAGCCCAAACCCAAATCGTTCCAGTATCTCAAAGAGGTACCTCAATCGATCCTGTCGAAGGGCTTTTCTGCGTCCAGGGAGATGATCACCTTCAGTGTTCTCTCCCCAGGTGGGGTCATGATCGCGTTCAGCAGGCGCATGATGTTCACTGTTAATTGTCTGCCTTTGACAAAGCCCGTCTGATCTTCCGCGACTACCTCCGACACGCAGCTCTCCAGGCGCCTCGCCATGCCTTCGCCAGGATCTTGGCATCAGTATTAAGGAATGAGATGGGTCTATATGACCCACAGTCCATTGGGTCTTTGTCCTTTTTGGGATTCAGTGATATTGAGGCCTGAGTCAGCGTTGGTGGTGGGGTTACCCTTGATAGTGAGTGAGTGGGTGAACATCTCCCGCAGCTGTGGGGCCAGTGATGGCACAAATGTTTAGTAGAAATCTGTCGGGAATCCATCCGCCCCCAGCTGCCTTCCCTGCCTGCATGGAGTTATTGCTCGCCATGGCTTCAATAGTTTCCATGCCCTATAGACATGATTATTCCACACCTCCTGGTTGGCCAGCCGCTTAAATTCTATGCCAATCCAAAATACTACTGCTTGTTTTCATACTCTTGCCAAGTCCCGTTCACTCATCATCCCCTGTTTTCATAGAATTTACAATGCAGAAGGAGGCCATTCGGCCCATCGAGTCTGCACCAGCTCTTGGAAAGAGCACCCGACCCAAGGTCAACACCTCCACCCTATCCCCATAACCCAGTAACCCCACCCAACACTAAGGGCAATTTTGGACACTAAGGGCAATTTAGAATGGCCAATCCACCTAACCTGCACATCTTTGGACTGTGGGAGGAAACCGGAGCACCCGGAGGAAACCCACGCACACACGGGGAGGATGTGCAGACTCCGCACAGACAGTGACCCAAGCCGGAATCGAACCTGGGACCCTGGAGCTGTGAAGCAATTGTGCTTTCCACAAGGCTACCGTGCTGCCGCATCTACATTGACTCCTGGATCAAAGCGCCTCAGTTTTAAGATTCTCATCCTTAGTTTTCAAATCACTCAATCCCTCATCCCTCCATGTGTCTAATCACCTCCATCCCACAGCCAACCGAGGTGTTCCTTTAATTCTGGCCTCCTTCAACTTATGGCTGAGCCTTCATCTGCCAAGGTTCAATGCTCCAAAATGCCACCCCCCCCTCCTCCCGCACCACCCCGATCCACATTCCCCCAATTGCTCTGCCTCTCTACCTTTTGTTCTTTCTTTAAAACCTCCCTCTGTGACCAAGCATTTGATCATTCGCCCTAAACTTTCCCTGCATGGCTCAGTACCAATTGTTTCTTTATAAGCCTCCTGCAAAGTGCCTTGGAATGTTTTATGACATTAAAGGCGCTATATACGTACAAGTTGCCATTGTTGGTCATGATTTTGAGCACCTCTGTTAAATCTCCCCAAACCTTTTCTTTGCCAATCTGATTTGCTAATTTCTTAAATTCAGTGTTGTGACTGCATATGCAGTTTGACAAAAATCACCCATTTCAGCAGATTTTCAAGCCCTTTTATCAAAATATATATCTGTTAATCAAGTACTTCAGAGTTCTGACTCATCTTGTATTCTCACCTTGCACCAGTTATTGGTTTGCACTTTAACATTAAGTTGCCAGTGACTGTTTGTCATGACTTGCAAATGTCTCACTTCTTGTAACTTGTGGAGGCAATGTTTTTGTATCCTGAGTTACCAGAATGATAAATTCACCTTAATATACTGCATATAAAGTTGCCATAGTCCCAGATGACAAAAGGTTGCTTTCCCTTTTTGAAGGGGGGGGGGGGGGCTGACTGGTGGTGATTTAACCTCAGGATCACCACATCTCAGGCGAGGGGCAAGGTTGAGAAGGCGTGGCCTTCATGAGCCACTTCAGCCGGTACAGGAATTGAACCCGCGCTGTTGGCCCCATTCCGCATCACGAACCAGCTATCCAGCCAACTGAGATAAACCTGATGATGAGCCTCTGGAATTGGCCCAGAGAAACGTTGCAGCTCCAAATACCGGCGGGGGAACAGCAGGCTAGGTCACCAGAGTCTGTCGCCAGTGAAAAATGAAGGATGGAGGAATCATTCCACATTATGTCTGATGTTGGGACTCTAAAGTGTGAGTGGTTCGACGTCACCATTGGAAGGGTGGCGACCATCGTGGAAGCCCTGGTCCAGCAGTTTCTGCCAGATATATGATCAGACCTACACACCATCGCTGTAACCATGATTGGTAACCATTAGTGGCTGGGTGAGAGGAGGACAGGGCACCTCGGTCCCCCTCCAGGCACCCTTCTCCTTAAGATGTCAGGGAGGAGAACATCAGACTGGGGGCCTCCAGGTCACGGGCCTTCAAATGATACTCATCAAGGTAATCTCAGACAACAGGGTATAGCAGTCAGCAGACTGCCTCCGCTTTTGCTGCAGATGTAAGAAATACACAGACGTAGTGGTAGTATTCGAAAAATTAAGAAATACTGACAGCACAATAGTGGCACAGGTGTTCGCTCACTGTACATACTTTGTACTTATGTATTTTGCTTTTCTGCCTCAAAGTCTCAGCTATTGAATGGCTGTTCCATGTGATGCAGTGTTTCAAAGTCATCCGAGTGCAATAGATGTCCCCCTCCTTCCTCAAGTATTTCCCATTGTGTCCCTCAGGTCTGTGGTGTCTTGCTCAATCAACTT
The DNA here is from genome assembly GCF_047496885.1 of Scyliorhinus torazame. NCBI lineage: Eukaryota > Metazoa > Chordata > Chondrichthyes > Carcharhiniformes > Scyliorhinidae > Scyliorhinus > Scyliorhinus torazame. The sequence goes on from NC_092712.1 coordinate 303,886,344, forward strand.
TTATATCCACAGAAGTGACAAGCTCCATGAAACTGGTAAATGGATAATTCATAAGTAAGACCAGCATAAGATGATCATATAATGTCACCTCGTGAGTACAGATTTTGGAAAAGAAATTATTATCCTGATGCTGTTACACTAATGTCTGGACATTATAGGGCAGTGTTCTTCAAACTTTTTTTCCGGGGACCCATTTTTGCCAACTGGCCAACCTTCGGGACCCAACCCGGCCGACCTTCACGACCCACGCCGGCCGACCTGCTTGACCCACCATTTTCTCTTACCTTGTTTGCTGCTGACAAAAATGGAGGAAATGGTTTTGGGTCCCTTTGGCCCTCGTACACGCTCTCCCAATGGAACCTGTTGGATGAAGGTGAAGCCTTCTGGTGTCGGAAAGTATGGAGTCTCCATCTGTCCAAAGTTCTGAATTATTTTCCTGTAAAATTTTATCAAATAAACCCCCCCTGCGAACCTTTTATAAAAAAATAAAATAAAATGAGTAAAATAAATGAAAAAAATGAATAAAACCTCCCCAAACTTGTAAAACAAAAAGAATAAAATAAATGAAAAAAATAAAAATTAAATGAATAAAATAAATGAATAGAAACCACTACAGAACTTGTAAAACAAAAAGCTGCAACCGTTAAAAAAATAGCGGCCGCACTGCGCATGCGTGTCCGATCATCATGCGCAATGCGGCCAAATTTTTTATTTAAATTGTTCGCGGCCACTTGCAGCCCGCATTATGAAAAGCCAGGGACTTGCGCAATCAGGAGTGCCGCGCGCGGACAACGGCTCCGCGACCCTCCCGACACCCACCCGCAACCCACCCGCGGGTCGCGCCCCCGACTTTGAAGAACACTGTTATAGGTCATAAATATGACCCTCCTTAAAGTCATTCCAACCAACATTTCAATGGCCTCCATGTAATGACTGCCAGGTTTGGGCATAGGTTACAATGTAAGTAATCTCAGGGAACTTAGCCTTTTGTGTTAGCTTGTAGTATTATGTTATGACCACGTTTACAGGGCGGCACGATGGCGCAGTGGCTAGCATGCTCGGGTTTGCTCCGGGCCCCGGGTCACTGTCTGTGTAGAGTTTGCACATTCTCCCCGTGTCTACATGGGTCTCACCCCCACAACCCAAAGAAGTGCAGGGTAGGTGGCTTGGCCACGATAAATTGCTCCTTAATTGGAAATTCTTTTTTTTTAAATGACCATGTTTACAGGTAAACGGTACCACTATAATAGTTCCCGTGCTCTACCTGCATGATGCAGAGCATCTGACCTAGTTAGCACTTGGTAACTCTTGAAGTGCCTGCTAGATGGCTGCGACTGCGATGTTGCAGGTGTGTGCCTCGCCTCTTGATACAAGCCTGTGATATATGAGGATGCTAGCTACACCTGAAGGTCTGACTAGTGTGGCTTGATCTAATTTCTGTGCTAGTTCTCATAAGGGCACTTGACTTGGTTATCTTTTTTTATCCAATTAAAGGGCAATTTAGCGAGGTGACGAGGCGAGGTTGGAGAAGAAACATGGTCAGGGGCGAAGAAAGGGGCCAGGTCTTGGATGGGCCAGGTATAGGGTGAAATGAATGGGGGTAGAGCCAAAAGGGGAGGATGGCAGATTGTAGAGGGGAATGGAGGCGTAAGCCCCTGCAAGGGCTCAATGGACTGGTGAAAAGATCTTGGGTCTTTGCACACCTTCGGAGCTTGAAAGCGGAGGTGTTCTTTCTGCAGGCGATGTTCCTCCGCATGAAGGACCAGGTTAGGCTGAGGAAGTGGTAGGTGGGTCAGGTTTTCCTCTCTGGGTTTGATTCAAAGTTGCGGGAGGTGGCAAATTTGATGAGTAAGAAAACGGGGTTTGTGAGCGCGAAGGATGTGAGGGACCCAGGTGGGAGATACGTGGCTGTGAGTTGGGTATTGGAAGGGATGCGCTGGTGTTGGTGAATGTGTATGCACCAAATTGGTATGATGTAGGTTTTATGAGAAGGTTGCTGGCAGCGATCCCGGATTTGGCCACGCACCAGTTGATTTTGGGAGGAGATTTTAATTGTGTCCTAGAACCGAGGGTAAATAGACCGAGCCCCAGGTCAATGGGTAGGATACAAATGGCAAAAGAGCTGGATGGGGTTTTTGGAAAAGATGGGTCTGGTGGACCCGTGTAGCTTCAAGAACCCAGGGCGAAGAGAGTATTCCTTATGTTCCACAATTGAATTTTTTGTGGTGAGCCGGGAGGCTTTGGTTGGGGTGGAGGGGGCAGAGTACACGGGGATAGTTATCTCGGACCATGTGCCCCATTGGCTGGAGACTCAGCTGAGATCGGGACGGGAGCAGAGGTCAGGGTGGAGGCTCGATTCGGGGTTGTTGGCAGAAAGAGGGTTTTATGACAAAGTGCGGGCTGTGATTAAAGATTATGTAAAATTGAACCAAAACGGGGAGGCGTCGGTGGCCACATTTTGGGAAGCGCTAAAAGCGGTGGGCCGAGGGGAGATTATCTCCTTCAAGGCACATGCAGATAGGGATAGGAGGGAAGAATCTGAACGGCTAATGAACGAGATAGTGGAGGTAGATAATGAGTACGCGAGGGTGCCCACCACAGAGGGATTGGCGATGAAGAAAGTATTACAGGGGCAATTTGATATGCAGAGGAAGGGGAGGCAGTAGGCCAGCTGCGTAGGGCAAGAGGGGTGCAGTACGAATACGAGGAGAAGGCGAGTCGAATGTTAGCGCATCAGCTACGGAGGCAGGCCGCGTCGAGGGAAATATTAAAGATACGGACTAGGGCAGGGGATGTGGTGTCGGAGCTGGGGAAGATAAACGAGGCGTTTAGGGATTATTGTAAGGAGCTGTACAGGGTGGACCCAGTGGGTGAAGAGGTGGCATTGGACGATTCTCAGACGAACTGGAGTTTCCACAGTTGGAGGAAGAGAAGAGGCAGGCGCTGGAGGAACCCCTGGGGCTGGGGCAGATATTGGACTCTATAAGGGGTATGAGGTCGAGGAAGGCCCCAGGGCACAATGACTACCCGGTGGAATTTTATGAGGAGTTTGCAATGTACCTGGCACCACATCTCTTGGGGGCATTTAATGAGGCATTAGAGAAGGGGGAGCTGCCGGAGATGATGATGAAGCCAACGATGACATTAATACCAAAAAAGGGGAAGGACCCGTTGGAATGTGTGTCATATAGGTGGTCGCAAAGGCCTATATCATTGTTAAATACAGACGTGAAAGTGCTGGCTAAATTGGTGGCGGGTAGGATGGAAGGTTGTGTCCCCGGGGTGGTTGCGGAGGATGAAACAGGCTTCGTAAAGGACAGGCAGCTTTCTAGCAATATAAGGAGGCTGTTAAATGTGATTGTGATCCCGTCAGGGGATCAGGTACCAGACGTAGTGGTGTCCACGGATACGGTGAAGGCAATCGAACCAGGTGGAGTGGCGGTACCTGTTTGAGGACTTGGGAAGATGTGTTTTTGGCCAGACGTTTGTGCCAGAAGATGGCACCGAGGACAAATGTGTGGACCAATGACATGGGTTCATGGAACTTTGAACTACACCACAGTGGAACAAGGCAGGGGTCGCCGCTGCTATTTACGCTGGCTATAGAACCTCTGGCTTCTCTTAGAGGGTCGGCAGAGTGGCAAGGGATTACGGGGGGGACGAAGGGAGCATCGAGTGTCGCTCGATGTGGATGACCTACTATTGTATGTTTTGGACCTGCTGGAAAGCGTTGAGATGATCACGGGCCTGTTGGGGAAGTTTGGGGCATTCTCAGAATATAAGTTAAATGTAGGGAAAAGCGAAGTGTTCCCTGTGAATGAGTTGGGTCAGCGAGCCAATTTAGGGGGGTTGCCTTTTAAGGTGGCCACAGACAGATTTAATACTTGGGGATTCAGGTAGTGAGGGAATGGGCGATGCTACACAAATGGAATCTAATAAAGCTGGTGGAGTAGGTTAGGAAGGATCTGAAGAGATGGGACATGCTGCACTTGACTTTGGCAAGGAGGGTCCAAGTGATGAAGATGAACATGCTGCCGAGGTTCCTACTCATATTCCAAACACTCCCGATCTTTATACCGAAGGCTTTCTTTCGAAAACTGGACACAATTATTATGGACTTTGTATGGGCTGGGAAGGTGCCAAGGTTTAAGAGGACCTTGTTAAGATGACCTTGGCAGAGGCAGCAGGGAGGGTTGGCATTGCCGAACCTGCTACATTATTATTAGGCGGCGAACGTGGAGAAGGTGAGGCGATGGTGGGAAGGAGAGGGGGTAGAATAGGTTAGGATGGAGGAGGAATCCTGTAGGGGGTGCAGCTTAAGGGCTATGGTGACTGCAGTGTTGCCAATGGCGCCAAGCAGATACTCAGAGAGCCCAGTTAACGGTGAGGATCTGGAACCAGCTGAGGAAGCACGTTAGGATAGAGGGGATGTCGGTGTTAACGCCATTGTGTGAAACCACGGTTTTGAGCTGGGGGGGATAGATGGCAAGGATAGGAAGGGGAGAGAAGTGGGGCTTTGTATCTAGAAGAAGGATTTGCCAGTATGGATTGGATTGGATTTTGTTTATTGTCATGTGTACCGAGGTAAAGTGAAAAGTATTTATCTGCGAGCAGCTCAGCAGATCATTAAGTACATGAAAATAAAATAAATGAAATACATAATAGGGAAACAGAAGGTACACAATGTAACTACATAACACCGGCATTGGGTGATGCATACAGGGGGGTAGTGTTAATCAGGTCAGTCCATAAGAGGGTCATTTAGGAGTCTGGTAACAGCGGGGAAGAAGCTGTTTTTGAGTCTGTTCATGCGTGTTCTCAGACTTTTGTATCTCCTGCCCGATGGAAGAAGTTGAAAGAGTGAGTAAGCCGGGTGGGAGGGGTCTTTGATTATGATGCCCGCTTTCTCCAGGCAGCGGGAGGTGTAGATGGAGTCAATGGGTGGGAGGCAGGTTCGTGTGATGGACCGGGCTGTATTCGCGACTCTCTGATGTTTCTTGCGGTCTTGGGCCGAGCAGTTGCCATACCAGGTTGTGATGCAGCCAGACAGGATGCTTTCTATGGTGCACCTGTAAACGTTGGTAAGAGTTAATGTGGGCATGCCGAATTTCCTTAGTTTCCTGAGGAAGTATAGGCGCTGTTGTGCTTTCTTGGTGGTAGCGTCGACGTGGGTGGACCAGGACAGATTTTTGGAGCTGTGTACCCCTGGGAATTTGAAGCTGCTAACCATCTCCACCTCAGCCCCATTGATGCAGACAGGGATGAACAGCACTTTGCTTCCTGAAGTCAATGACCAGCTCTTTAGTTCTGCTGGCTTTGAGAAATAGATTGTTGTTGCTGCACTATTCCACGAGATTCTTTCTCTCCCTCCTGTATTCTGACTCGTCGTTATTCGCGATTCGGCCCACTCTGGTCATGCCGTCAGCAAATTAGTAGATGGAGTTGGAACCAAATGTTTCCCCTTTTTCACCCCCCGGCACGGTGGCACAGTGGTTAGCACTGCTGCTGCACACCGCCGAGGACCCGGGTTCGATCCGTGTGGAGTTTGCACATTTCCCCGTGTCTGCGTGAGTCTCATCCCCACAACCCAAAGATGTGCAGGGTAGGTGAATTGTCCATGCTTAATTGTCCCTTACTTGGGGAAAAAAGAATTGGGTACTCTAAATTTCTTTGGGCAGCACGGTAGTATAGTGGTTAGCACTGTGGCTTCACAGCGCCAGGGTCCCAGGTTCGATTCCCCGCTGGGTCACTGTCTGTGCGGAGTCTGCACGTTCTCCCCGTGTCTGCGTGGGTTTCCTCCGGATTCTCCGGTTTCCTCACACAGTCCAAAGATGTGCAAGTTAGGAGGATTGGACATGCTAAATTGCCCTTAGTGTCGAAAAAGGTTAGGAGGGGATATGGGGATAGTGTGGAAATGAGGGATTAAAGTGGGCCGGTGCAGACTCGATGTGCCGAACGGCCTCCTTCTGCACTGTATGTTCTATAGACGTTTGGAATAAAATACGTTTAAAAAAAGATCTTGGAAAAGTTAGAGATGGTAGTAAGTTTAAGTATTGAGCAAGGGTGGATGGAACAAGGACAAAAGGAAGGTATCTGATCGGGCGGGATATCAGAAAGGTTTAATGACGGAAGATAATCAAAGGGAATGGTGATGGGGCAACAAAACCTAGAAACAAAAGATGTGCCTCAAGAGGTGTGCTACTCTCTGAAAGAAAATATAAGAAAGAAACTGAAACAGGGAAAGAAAACAGATTTTAGGGCTGAAATTTTTAAACTCTATGCTGAGTCCAGAGATTGCCAACTCAAAAGATGAGGTGCTGTTCCTCAAGCTTAACATTGTGCTTCACTGGAACAGTGTGACAGTCATACCCTCCAACACTGGCACACAGTGGTACTAGTGTGTACCATCTCTTAAGATTCACTGCAGCAAATGCTTAGGCACCACATTAATCATTAATTGAGCAATCATTAATTGCTCAAGGGCATTTAGGGATGAGCTTGCCAGCAATATTCCCATTCCACAGATGACCAAAAAAAAAAGCCATACAGACACAGGATTTTCCATGGGCTCATTCATTCATATAAACTGCGGAACCAGTCAATTTTCCTATGGTGCACCTTTGTGATGACGGTTTATTGGGATTTTTCCTTAAGACAGACCATGATCGACTGGCTGTTCACGTTAGCAGGATATTCTGGTCCCACGCCTGCACAGGGGTTTCCATGTGACGAGGTGTGCAGTCACTGGGAAATCCCATTGACAACGGTTGGGTCGGTAAATTCAGCTGGCGGGCAGCCTCCGCTGCCAATAAACACGTGGCGGGGTTGGTCAGCAAATCCCGCCCCAGATTTTTCAGTTGTTGCTGGCAGCTTGCTTCAAGTCCCACTGGTGGCACAGTGGGTTAGCCCTGCTGCCTCACGGCGCCGAGGTCCCAGGTACAATCCCGGCTCTGGGTCACTGTCCGGGTGGAGTTTGCACATTCTCCCCATGTTTGCGTGGGTTTCGCCCCCACAACCCAAAAAGGTGTGCAGGCTAGGTGGATTGGCCACGCTAGATTGCCCCTTAATTGGAAAAAATTAATTGGGTACTCTCAATTTATATTTAAAAGAAGTCCCACTGGTTGACTGGAATTTTGTTTGGTTTGTCTGGATATCACCAAATTTCATTTTGAAATTTACTTCTGCTCTTATTTGGGACAACGTTGATGCCATAGCTAACCTGCTCCTGAGCAGGAAGTCAGGCAGGCTTTGGTGATTCTATAACCCAGTGATAGAAAGGTGAACTTCTGGAGGGCTTCGAGTGGAGCGCAGCACGGTGACACAATGGTTAGCACTGCTGCCTCACCACGCCAATTACCCAGGTTCAATTCCAGCCTTTGGTCACCGTTTGTGTAGAATTTGCACGTTCTCCCCGTGTCTGCGTGGGTTTCCTCTGGGTGCTCTGGTTTCCTGCCACAGTCCAAAGATGTGCAGGTTAGGTAGATTAACCATGCTAAATTGTCCCTTAGTTTCTAACAGGTTAGGTTGTGTTATTGGGTTATGGGGATAGGGTGGAGGCATGGGCCTAGGTAGGGTGTTCTTTCAGAGGGTCGCTGCGTCTCGATGGGCCAAATGGCCTCCTTCTGCACTAGGAATTCTACGATATGACTGTTAATTATCAGTACATAAACAATGTGATCAGTGGAAGATTTTCCCCTAACCCGAATGCTTTCCACAATTATTCCCATATCTTGGCTCATCATAGATGATTCAAAGGCCACTGCAATATTTATGTTCCAGACAGCTCACCCGCTGACCTATTGGCATTCAGATACTAACAACCACAACACTATGGCCTGAATTCTGCACTCACCTCGCGTGTGCACTTAGTGGGCCCGGAGGCAATTGCAAAATGTGTTTCAGCCGGGATTGGCCCTGGAACACGATTTCACACTGGCTGACCAATTAACGGCGAGCCAGCATGAATGTCACATGTGCTGAGTAAGGCTCAATGCTGCCGGGGAGGGAGGCGCCGAGAAAAGGGAAGGGTGCGGGGCTGGCGTTTGTAATGGGCTCCCTCGAGGCAGGCAGCCACTCTGGAGATGTCTCGGGGAGCTGCAGACCTCTACCAGCTAAATTCTGATGAAACATCCTGGCCTTGGTGAACTATTATAATGCACGGTTGAATCGAGGATTATTGGCTGTCAAAGCCAGAGCTATTATCCTCCTACCTGTCACCTGTTTCTGTGTGCTAAAGGCCAAACAGTTGGGCTGTGTTCACTTCTCTACCTTCCTGTTGTGACATGGTTCAATTGCACACAATTTACAGCACAGAAACAGGCCATTTGGCCCAAGAGGCCTATACTGGTCTTATACCCTACACCCGTTGAACAGAGTTTTAGATTTATACAAGGCTGAACAAAGAAACTTAGATTTTTTTAAATACATTTTATGGGAAAAAGCTTGTCATTTTTTTGCAGAATTACATATTCCTGCTTAAACAAATGAAACAATATTTTACACTCGCAAACAGTAAGCAATAAATGTATACAGCATGGAATCAAAACTGATCCAGGAGGTTCATGTTCAAACCTCTGTTCATCTGCTAGAACGCATCAATAAATCAGAGAAAATCCAGAATAAATTGGTAAAAGCAGCCATTTGTGCATTGCTTCAAAGTGAAATTATATAATTTACAATTATAAATCCTTATTATTTTACAAAGGATACATAGTTGCTGTTTCAGATACACCCGATTCTAGCCGTGATGTGTCGCACTCAGTTTTCAGATACCCAGCCAATTGTTTTTGACTGATACATCCAGTATCTTTTAAAATCTTCAGAAAACTATTTCTAAATTTCACTCCAAGAAATACATAAAGAATAGGATTGAGACAACAGTGTATGTATGCAATACTCTCTGTTACAATAATTGCATAGTGTACATTTGTGGTGTATTCACAACTAGCGATTTCTTGCCTGATGATCTGTACAGTTCCCATCAACAAGACAATGTTGAATGGCAGCTCACAAATCACGAATGCAACTACAACTGCAAAAATAATCTTTAAGGATTTATGCTTCTGAAACCTCTTGGCTTGGAGCAAAGTTTTTGCAATGACTGAGTAGCAAATGCTCATGGCCACAAAGGGTATCAGAAATCCCACTGCTATCTGAGTTACATGCACTACCAATTTAATTACGTTGCTTGATTTGGGAGGATACATCATATTACAAGTAATTTTAGGCAATAGATCAGTTTTGGTTGCTTCACTTAGTATGAATTCTGGAAGAGCTAGCATGATTGTAAACAACCAAACTCCTCCACAAATGAACATACTGTTAATTTTGCTAGTTTTATTTCTGAGCATTTTTGTTGCTTGAACAATGGCTTTATACCTGTTGACACTCACACAGGTGAGTATCAGCATACAGCTGTAGAAGTTGACAGTGTATGCCCCATTCACAAGTCGGCACATAAAAGTTCCAAAAATCCATCCAGTGTATGCATCGACTGCCCAGAATGGCAAGGTGCAGAGGAAGAGCAGGTCAGCAATCGCCAGATTCACCATGTAGACATCGGTCACGGTCTTCAGCTTCTCATAGTAAACATATACCACAATGACCAAAGAATTCCCAAGCAGCCCTGCCACGAAAACGACTGAATAAAAACAGGGCATAAAAACCTCTTTGAAATCTCCAACTTTGGTATTCTCACAGAAACTTGGAGTCACAGTAAAGGGCAGTGTGAGGTTTTCATCATAGTATACGTAGTCTTCCATAATTGGAGACCAGGGACTGCAAAATACACCTGTAATAAAGCACAGGACCTTGTGATGTATGGAGATAAGACTCTGATCTGCCTGCTCTACAATTATCTTAATTAATAAGAAATAAAATTAGGATTTATTCAAATAATCTGATGGTATATGATAACCCTAACAATGCGGCATGATCTCTCAAATATAATTCTTATAAAGGTGCTTTGTCTTTGTTTTGCCATCTTTCAAATCAAAGAAAGAAAATGCTCGTCATAGTCATATTTTAACATTCCAAAAATCAATCTTAATGCATACTTTTTAAGAATCAATATTAAAAGTAATCTACGTGAAAACTTACCACAATTCGGGGAAATTCTGCAATTTCAGTATCAGTAGCTGAGACTGTCAGACTTTGTGATTTTAGGACACCTCACTGCTGATTGTTGCAAGTAATTTTAAACCAAACCGAGAGGTGACTATCTTTGATGTGTTGAAGCTCAAGGATGTAACAGCTGCTTTTAGAGTACATTTCCTGTTGCTCTGCTGTCACAAATTTGATTTTTGAATTGATATGTATCTATTGGCACTGCATCTTTCATTAGTTCCAATTACGCAACTTTGCATTCTACAGAACGGTGGAACACAAAGCTCAACCCCACCCCCAATCAAGCCACTCTTGGAAAGAACTATCTAATTTGTCACATTGAAAGTGCATTGCCCACAGCCCTGCAAATTTCTCCCCCTCTGTTATTAGACACATCCCCTACCATCCCGCCTCCCGCTGCCTGGGGAAAGCGGGCAGCATAATCAATGACCCCCCTCCTCCACCCGGCTTACTCACTCTTCCAACTTCTTCCATCGGGCAAGAGGCACAAAAGTCTGAGAACACGCACAAACAGATTCAAAAACAGCTTCTTCCCCGCTGTTACCAGACTCTTAAACGACCCTCTTATGGACTGACCTGATTCATACTACACCCCTGTATGCTTCACCTGATGCCGGTGTCTATGTATTTACATTGTGCACCTTGTGTTGCCCTATTATGTATTTTCTTTTTATTTTATTTTCATGTACTAAGTAATCTGTTTGAATGCTTTTCATTGTACCTCGGTACACGTGAGAATAAACAAATCCAATCCAATCCAATCCTTTTATGCAGTGCATTTTGAATTGCAACAACTTGCTGAATTTTTTTTAAAGGCCTTCTTTTGTCAACTACCTTCAATCTGTCTTCCCTGGTTACTGACGCTTATGCCATATGAAATTTAATAAGGCCCACAAATGGGAGCAGGAATTTGAATGCTCAGTTAACCCAGTCCCATACCTTGCAGTGCAGGCAGCAGGCAAACAGGCATGCTATGCTATTCGTTGAGTGACTGCACACCTGGGCACAGGGTACACAATTGTGAGAGGTTAGCACCATTTAATGCTAGTCTGCATACTTCAAATCAGCCTGCCCCTCATAAAGGGAAGCTGCATTTTTCTGAAACGGATGCTTGAGGTTGCTGAGTAAGAGTGACTGAGCAGGAATGACACTAAATATTGTGAAACCGGGCTGGAATGCCTGCTCCCATGTTGGCAGACACAGAGCTAGAAGCCTTAGTGCAGAAGGTGGACATGAGGAAAGAGCTGCTCCATCCACAGGACACCAGAAAACCACAGGAAGTTCACTTAACTCACAAGTGGAAGGGGCAGTATGGTGGCACAGTGGTTAGCACTGCTGCCTCACGGCGCCGAGGTCCCAGGTTCGATCCCGGCTCTGGGTCACTGTCCGTGTGGAGTTTGCACATTCTCCCCTATTTTGCGTGGGTTTCACCCCCACAACCCAAAGATATGCAGGGTAGGTGGATTGGCCACGCTAAATTGCCCCTTAATTGGAAAAAATGAATTGGATACTCAATTGTTTTTTAAAAATATCATGCTGTCCCAGATAACCCCCGCGAGACTTGAGAACGTTCCCACCCCTTTGGACACCTGACCCTTTGATGGATCTCTTCAGTCTTGTCTCACACAGGCAGATAGATGGGTGTTCTGAGACTCCCTGAATCCCACATACTTGATCGCAGCTATGGACAGGCACCCTTCCTCAATCCTCACATTGGACAATACCCACTCAGAACTCAACTTTGCCGAGCACAGAAGGTCATTGAACCTTTTCCGGTACGGATCCACATGCGCCAGACCAGGTTATGCCACTGACCTCAGCTGCCACCTCTGCCCAAGCCTTCTTGGTGAGGTGGAGTGACCTCCTCCTTCTATCCCTCATCATGAGGATGTCCTCCTGGCTGTCACCGCCTCCACAAGGACTCGTAGAAATCGTCGGGAGACATGCGGGAGCTTGCTGGCCACCTCAATTTCCCTCCTATCTGATGTACCTTCCTGCTACTGCCATTTGCTCCCTCTGGCTCTTCCATTGTTTTCAGTGGCCACTGGGAGCTGCCTTTAAACTTCAGGCTGGGCCGCAATTGGACCTGGCACCCACTGCATACCCTCCCCCGCCGGTGTCTCTGATCCAAAGCAGACGGAATTCATGCTGGCTGCCACTGAAATGTCCAGCTAGAGTAATATTGCAATCTTCATCTGATCTCGAGCGTGACCTAGAAACACGGCTGCTTCTGGTCCTGCCCATTGTCGCACATGTAATTCAGGCCCGTATTTTAACATAAGGACATAAGTAATAGGAGCTAGGGCATGTGTTAATCCCCTAAAACGTACTCCGCCAGTCAGCAAGATCATGGCTGAACTGATGTGACCTTAACTCCACTTTCCTGTCTGTCCCCCATAATCCTTGACTCCCTTGTCAATCAAAAACCTGTCTAACTCAACCTTGAATATATTCAATGACCCAGAACCTGCTCACCGAGAGAGAGATTTCCAAGCACTAACGACCCTCTGAAAGAAAGAATTCCTCCTCATCTCTATCTTAAATGGGAGACTCCCTGGCCGCAATTCTCTGGTCCGGCGCCAGAGTGCCGGCGCCAAAACGGGAGTACTTTACGCCGGTGCCGGTTCCGAGACCCGATTCTCGGGTCCTGGGGGGGCCAGCACGGCGCTGGAGCGGCCCCGATCGCAGGCCAGGCCACTATAGAACGGCGCCGGCGGGACTTCGCCCCTCGATGTTGCGCCGACCTGGGAAACCAATCTAAAGCCCATCTACACTATTCCCTTATCATCCATATGTTTATCCAATAACCATTTAAATGCCCCTAATGTTGGCGAGTCCACTACTGTTGCAGGCAGGGCATTCCACGCTCTTACTACTCTCTGAGTAAAGAACCTACCTCTGACATCTGTCCTATATCTATCTCCCCTCAATTTAAAGCTATGTCCCTTCATGCTAGCCATCACCATCCGAGGAAAAAGGCTCTCACTGTCCACCCTATCTAATCCTCTGATCATCTTGTATGCCTCAATTAAGTCACCTCTTCACCTTCTTCTCTCTAACGAAAACAGCCTCAAGTCCCTCAAGACTTTCCTCATAAGATCTTCCCTCCATACCAGGCAACATCCTGGTAAATCTCCTCTGCACCCTTTCCAATGCTTCCACATCCTTCCTCTAATGTGGCGACCAGAACTGCATGCAATACTCCAAATGCGGCCACACCAGAGTTTTGTACAGCTGCAACATGACCTCATGGCTCCGAAACTCAGTCCCTCTACCAGTAAAAGCTAACACACCGTACGCCTTCTTAACAACCTTATCAACCTGGGTGGCAACTTTCAGGGATCTAGAATATGGACACCGAGATCTCTCTGCACATCCACGCTACCAAGAATCTTACCATTAGCCCAGTACTCTGTATTCCTGTTACTCCTTCCAAAATGAATCACCTCACACTTTTCTGCATTAAACTTCATTTACCACCTCTCAGCTCAGCTCTGCAGGTTATCTATGTCCCTCTGTAATCTGCAACATCCTTCCGCACTGTCCACAACTCCACCGACTTTAGTGTCATCTGCAAATTTACTCACCCATCCTTCTACGCCCTCCTCCAGGTCATTTATAAAAATTACAAACAGCAGTGGCCCCAAAACAGATCCTTGTGGTACACCACTAGTAACTGAACTCCAGGCTGAACATTTCCCATCAACCACCACCCTCTGTCTTCTTACAGCTAACCAATTTCTGATCCAAACTGTTAAATCACCCTGAATCCCATGCCTCCGTATTTTCTGCAATAGCCTACCATGGGGAACCTTATCAAACGCTTTACTGAAATCCATATACACCACATCAACTGCTTTACCCTCGTCCACCTGTTTGGTCACCTTCTCAAAGAACTCAATAAGATTTGTGAGGCATGACCTACCCTTCACAAAACCGTGTTCACTATCCCTAATCAAATTATTCCTTTCTAGATGATTACAAATCCTATCTCTTATAAACCTTTCCAAGACTTTGCCCACAACAGAAGTAAGGCTCTCTGGTCCAAAGTTACCGGGGTTGTCTCTACTCCCCTTCTTGAACAAGGGGACAACATTTGCTATCCTCCAGTCTCCTGGCACTATTCCTGTAGACAAAGACAACATAAAGATCAAAGTCAAAGGCTCAGCAATCTCCTCCCTAGCTTCCCAGAGAATCCTAGGATAAATCCCATCCGGCCCAGGGGACTTGTCTATTTTCACACTTTCCAGAATTGCTAACACCTCCTCCTTATGAACCTCAAGCCCTTCTAGTCTAGTAGCCTGTATCTCAGTATTCTCCTTGACAACATGTGTCTTTTTCCTGTGTGAATACTGGCGAAAATATTCATTTAGCATCTCTCCTATCTCCCCGGACTCCATGCACAACTTCCCACTGCTGTCCTTGACTGGCCCTACTCTTACCCTAGTCATTCTTTTATTTCTGACATACCTATAGAAAGCTGTTAAGGGTTATCCTTGATCCTACCTGCCAAAGACTTCTCATGTCCCTTCCTGGCTCTTCTCAGCTCTCTCTTTAGGTCCTTCCTAGCTAACTTGTAACTCTCGAGCGCCCTAACTGAACCTTCACGTCTCATCTTTACATAAGCCTCCTTCTTCCTCTTGACAAGTGATTCAACTACTTTATTAAACCATGGTTCTCTCGCTCGACCACTTCCTCCCTGCCTGACAGGTACATACTTATCAAGGACACGCAGTAGCTGTTCCTTGAACAAGCTCCACATTTCCATTGTGCCCATCCCCTGCAGTTTCCTTCCCCATCCTATGCATCCTAAGTCTTGCCTCATCGCATCATAATTGCCTTAACCCAGCTATAACTCATGTTCCTCATACTCCACCACCAAGACATCGCCCTGCTACTGCGGCAGTTTGTGGAGGACAGCAGACCACCACAAAGCAAGCGACCTTCCAGAGGTGTACTGCAGGGCACCACTGGAGCGGTCGAAGCATCTGAACCGCATTTTGAGCAATCCACTGCACCAGTCAATGACAGCCCGGGTGGCCACATGAGCCTCGTTATATCGGGTCTCCGCCTCGGTCATCAGCCTCCGTGCTGGCGTCATGAGCCAGGTCCTCAGCGGGTATCCCTTATTCCCCAAGAGCAAGTCGGCCAGCCTGGGATGGTAAGAGGCCACAGATGTCTGACTGCCCCAGGATGTTGCTGTCGTGCACACTCTCTGGGAAGAGTGCAACACGTGCATGATTCTGAGGTGGTGGTCGCACACGAGCTGGATATTCAGGGAGTGGGACCCTTAACCCCTTCTTGTTGATGTATGGGACTCCCAGATGGCCTGGTGAGCGCAGGGCGACATACGTGCAATCTATCAGCCTCTGGACTTAGGGGGCATCCTGGCAATGGCGGAGAATCCTGCTGCCGGTGCATCTTGTTGGGCTTGGTCCGTGTCAAAGTTTATATAAGTTTATGCCCGGGCAAACAGGGCATCTGTGACCTGTCGGCTGGACCTGTGGGCTGTGGCTTGAGAGATGCCACACAGGTCCCCGCTCGAAGCCTGGAATGAACCCGAGGCTTAAAAGTTCAGGGCTGCGGTGACCTTTACGGCCACGGGGAGCGGTGTTTTCCTCATCCACGTGGTGCCAAGTCAGCAACAACATGGCACAGGTGCTACACCGTCTTCTTGTTTAGGCAGAGACTCCTGCAGCACGCGCTGTCCATCATTCGCTCGAAAGATTAGCAACGCTTGTACGTCCTGAGTGGTCGGTTGGGTAGACAGGCAGGGAAAATGGTTGCCCTAGGAATGGGTATACACAATCCAGGGGTTGTCGTGGCGGAGCCGCATGTCATTGCCTCCCCAGCGGAGCAATCCCCTCCCAGCCCCTCACCCCACCCCAAGCAATGAACCCCACCCTCCAATGGCAGACCACCCAGCCAAGGGTGGAGACCCCCCCCCCCCCCCAACCGCTTGGCCCACCCATCCTCTGCAGAGCACAGGGGCAGCAAACCCAGTGCCCCCGGGCTCATTGTCTGCGAGCGAAGATGGCTACTCACCTTCTCAGCTCCCCGCTGCAGGCCTTTCGCCAGGTTCACGTTTTTTAAAAGGAGCACTGATCGGCGCCAGCGCGACCACTTCCTGGGGAGGCAGCTAGATCACGAGAGGCCATTGGATATGGGGTGGCTCCCATTAATTGTATGGAAATAGGGCTTAAGTGGTGATTGTTGGTTTCCCGCCATGCTACGGCAGGATCCCGATTATGCCTATGGAAGCGGACCAGTTACAATGCAAATGATTTGGCGCCGGCATAGTTCTCGATTTTTGCCTCTCCTGCTATTCAGCAGACTTGTCGCGGTCTCATTCGAGTGCAACAAAGCCACTGAATCGCGCCCATTAACTTTTCTCCCTCCATAAATGTTGCCAGACCCTCTGAGTTTTTCCACCACTTTCTATTTTTATTTCAGATCTCCAGTATCTGCAGTATTTTATTTTTGTTTTAAGGTGCATAAATATCGCTCTCCATTGGAAAGGATATTTGTTATATGGAGCTTATGGGGCACCACTTTGCAAGTATGGGGCATGGCAAGGTGGCAAGCATTAAATTACATGTTATTGTTTATCCTTCTCCCAAATTTTGTTTTGCTGATTCTGTTGTCTCCTAGTCTAGAGTGCTTCCTAGTTTGTGATTATCTTAATTTAATTTAAGACTGGAAACACTCATGGTCCTGAGTAATGGTAGCAGAATTGAGCCGGGGTGGGGGGGGGGGGGCACCCTAAACAATACTCTACACACCCTGACATCTCCATTTAGTCAGTTTCTTACCCATACCCAAGTTTCACCAGGGAGGCCGAGAAGCACTGACCTGATTTAATGGCCATGAAGTTGATAATTCGTTCAGGCCAAGACTTCAGTTCCCATCAGGGTAGAAACCCCACTCGCAGGAGCTGCTCACCAATCAAATGACCGGCAGCTCTCGTCCCAGCAGTACCACTGGGAGCAGTGGCCATTGCTGGGACTGCAGCCAGTCCCCGCTATGGAGCGTGGCTGGGACTAGATGGCTACATAGGTAGGGGCATAGATTTAAGATGCGAGGGGCAAGGTTTAGAGGAGATATTCGAGGCAAGTTTTTTTACACAGAGGCTAGTGGGTGCCTGGAACTCGCTGCCGGTGGAGGTGGTGGAAGCAGGGACGATAGTGACATTTAAGGGGCATCTTGACAAATACATGAATAGGATGGGAATAGAGGGATATGGACCCAGGAAGTGGAGAAGATTGTAGTTTAGTCGGGCAGCACGGGCTTGGAGGGCCGAAGGGCCTGGTCCTGTGCTGTACTTTTCTTTGTTCTTTGTTTGTTCTTAAGACACCCAAAGAAAGGGGATGTTTCACCAGGGCTTGTTTGACAGGACCTGGCATGGGGGAGGGTGGCTGAGATCGGGAGGACAGAGGGGGCGAACTCACGAGGGCGAGGGTGGAGCCTACATTGGACACAGTGCCCAAAACTGGAGGGATCGCCCTCAGCTTGCAATGCACCATATGGCATGGGCACCGCCACCTCTGTTCAAATACCAGCAGTGCCTGGCGAAGGCCTTTAAGTGACCAGTAATCGGCCACTTTGGGGTCTCAATTAGCCCAATTGGGTGGGCTGCCTAATACGTCCCCCACCACTGGTAAAATACCAGCAGTACCTGGTGAAGGCCTTTGAGGCCTCAGTTCGCCCAAGGTGTTGGGTGGGCTGCCGAATGCATCCCCCACCACTGATAAAATACCAGTGACAACAGGTAGGCAACAGGCATGGTGCCTGCCCACCATCTCACCCATGGAGAGGGAAGGGGTTGATTGGATTCTGGCCAATGAGAGAGGGTAGATACAAGCAGACTGTTTCCAGTAGTTGGGATGTCTAGATCAATCTGATATGGATACAGTATTAAATCTTGATTTAGGATAGAGAACAGGAGAAACCTTTTTACACAGAGACTTGTGAGTCTGTGGAATTAATGTTTGTGGTTGAGGCTAAAACTATGGTCTAATTGCTGTGATTAAGAAAATCATTGCGCCCACCAGTGGCTAACTGAGGGAGGTGCATGCAGACTCACAGATAAGCTTATTTACACACTCGTTACTGCAAGCCTAAACCTGATCCAAACCAGTGTAAAATGGATATATTAGCAGCTGAACTTCCAAGAAACGTGTTTTCAGCCTTTTCAGTGCACTGTTCCACCTGCACTCATCAGTAGTGGCTTAGAGGGCTATAGATAAAACAGCAGCAGTTTCATTTCTCTTTCAAATTACTTCACTGCATGACCTAACCAGTTGGACAAAACTTTGACCATTTAAGTGCCAGAGGACAGGGTTCCATCCATGAGTAGGATTGTTGTCAGCACGGTAGCACACTGATTAGCACTGTGGCTTCACAGCGCCAGGCTCCCAGGTTCGATTCCCGGCTTGGGTCATGTCTGTGCGGAGTCTGCACATTCTCCCCATGTCTGCGTGGGTTTCCTCTGGGATCTCCGGTTTCCTCCCACAAGTCCCGAAAGACGTGCTGTTAGGTAATTTGGACATTCTGAATTCTCCCTCTGTGCACCCGAACAGGCGCCGGAATGTGGCGACCAGGGGCTTTTCATAGTAACTTCATTGCAATGTAAGCCTACTTTTGACAATAAAGATTATTCTTATTATTTATGGCTGCAGTGGCAGCACAACCTTCAAACAGGTTCTGGAGGGTTAACGGAGGTACTAGGACGGTACCCAGATGTATTCCAGCCCGGTTTGGGGAAGATAAAAGGGGCCATAGCCTGTATCCAGGTTGAACCCAGGGCCAGGCCGCGCTATTTCTAGGGTGGGCCCGGTGCCTTACATTTGCTCGAGAAGGTAGAAGGGAGCACACTCGTTTGGAGTCCTTGGGTATTATCAGGCCCATCTGTTTTGGCGACTGGACAGTGCCAATTGTACCTGTAATGAAGCCAGATGCCACAGTTCGCTTGTACGGTGACTATAAACCTACAGTGAATACGGCTTCCCGGCTTGACCGACATCCAATGCCCCGCATAGAGGATCTCAATCCAAGCTTGCAGGAGGACTCTCGTTCACAAAATTAGATATGAGTCACACCGACCTACAGTTGGAGCTGGCCATATGTAACTATTAATACACACAAGGGCCTGTATGAATATACACGGTTGCCCTTTCGAGTATACTCTGCCTGCGCGATCTTGCAACGCGTCATGGAGGGCATCTTGAGAGGTTTACCATGTGTTGCTGTTTACTTAGATGACGTTTTGATTACGAGAACTTCGGAGCAGGACCATTTTGAAAATTTGGAGGCTGTGCTTAGACGCTTCTCAGAGGCTGGAGTCAGTTTACGTCGTACAAAGCGCGTCTTTCAGGCGAAGGAAGTAGTCTACCTAGGTTCCCAGGTTATCAGGTGGAGCAAAAGTTTGCACCCCATCGCAGAGAAGGTGCACGCAATTCAACAGGCCCCCGCCCCACTTCACAGCTTTGTTCTTTTCTCAGCCTCATAAACTATTATGGGAAGTTCCTGCTCAATCTGGCAACAACGCTGGCCCCATTGCACCTTCTGTTGAAGAAGAATCACACCTGGGTTTGGGGTCAGCCGCAAGAAACGTCTTTCCGGCGGGCGAAATGGCAATTGTCATTGTCTGGGTTACCTGCACACTATGATCCCGAAAAGCCTTTGCTCATCACGTGTGATGCATTCCCATATGTTATTGGGGCCATCCTGTCCCACAAGATGGAGAACGGGGTCGAGTGGCCGATAGCTCTCGCGTCCCGCACATTGACTGCAGCGGAAAAGAAGTACATGCAGATCGAGAAGGAGGGCCTGGCGGTGGGATTTGTGGTGAAACGTTTCCACCAATATCAGGTGGAGCAAAAGTTTGCACCCCATCGCAGAGAAGGTGGACTTGGGACTTGGGACTTGGGAGTCCTAGTCCAGGATTCTCAAAAGGGAAACTTGCAGGTTGAGTCCGTAATTAAGAAAGCAAATGCAATGTTGTCATTTATCTCAAGAGGCTTGGAATATAAAAGCAGGGATGTACTTCTGAAGCTTTATAAAGCATTAGTTAGGCCCCATTTAGAATACTGTGAGCAATTTTGGGCCCCACACCTCAGGAAGGACATACTGGCACTGGAGCGGGTCCAGCGGAGATTCACACGGATGATCCCAGGAATGGTAGGCCTAACATATGATGAACGTCTGAGGATCCTGGGATTATATTCATTGGAGTTATGGAAGTTGAGGGGAGATCTAATAGAAACTTACAAGATAATGAATGGCTGAGATAGGGTGGACGTAGGGAAGTTGTTTCCATTAGCAGGGGAGACTAGGACCCGGGGACACAGCCGTAGAATAAAAGGGAGTCACTTTAGAACAGAGATGAGGAGAAATTTCTTCAGCCAGAGAGTGGTGGGTCTGTGGAATTCATTGCCACAGAGGGCGGTGGAGGCCGGGACATTGAGTGTCTTTAAGACAGAAGTTGATAAATTCTTGATTTCTCGAGGAATTAAGGGCTATGGCGAGAGAGGGGGTAAATGGAGTTGAAATCAGCCATGATTGAATGGTCGAGTGGACTCGATGGGCCGAATGGCCTTACTTCTTCTCCTATGTCTTATGGTCTGAATATGTTTATGGCCATCACTTCACTATCGTGGCTGTTCATAAACCTCTGCTGGGACTTTTCCGAGAGGATAAGCCAATTCCACCCATTGCTTCTGCACGGATCCAGTGCTGGGCTTTGCTGCTCGCTGCCTACAAGTATTCTCTAGAGCATAAATCAGGGACCCAGATAGCGAATGCCGATGCACTGAGCCGATTGCCTTTGTCGACCTGCCCCATGTCGACCCCCACGACAGGTGAGGTGGTTGCAACCCTAAATTTTATGGACTCCTTCGCAGATCTGTGAGTGGACCCAGATGGAGCCAGTCCTGTCATAAGTTCGGCACATAGTCCTGTATGGTGGGCAGCATAGACAGCTCCCAGGCGAGTTGCAGGCATTTTCCTCCAAGCTGTCAGAATTTAACTTGGAAGACGGTATCCTCTTGTGGGGGGCGTGTGTGGTCGTCCCGGAAAAAGGACAGGAGCTGATACGAAAGGACTTGCACAATGGGCATCCGGTTGTGACCAAAATGAAAATGTTGGCCCGGAGTTATGTTTGGTGGTCAGGCCGCGCGCCGTCATTGAGAAGGTGGCCCAAAACTGCTCCATTTGTCAGGAGCATCAGAAGCTTCCGTCGGCCGCGCCCCTACATCACTGGGAATGGCCAGGGCAGCATTGGCCGCGCTTGCATGCGGATTTCGCCAGCCCTTTTCAAGGATCCATGTTCCTTTCATTAATTGATGCCCAATCTAAATGGCTAGAGGTGGATAAGATGGTAGGCACAATGTCCTGCGCAACAATCGAGAAGATGCATTTGTCTTTCAGCACTAATGGCCTCCCAGTGGTGCTCGTCACGGACAATGGCACTCCTTTCACAAGTGAGGAGTTTACGAGGTTCATGAAGATGAACGGCAAAAGCCATATCCGCACCACTTCTTACCACCCGGCTTCCAATGGGTTGGCGGAGCGCTCAGTGCAGATGTTGAAACGTGGCCTATGGACACGAGACTGGCTCGTTTTCTTGTTTTCTTATAGGACCACTCCACGTGTGGTGACTGGGGTAGCTCCCACGGAACTCCTAATGACTGGAGACTCTGCACCCACCTTAGCAGGATTTTCCCAGACATTGGCGCAAAAGTTCGCCACACTCAAGAATGGTAGGGCATGGCCTT
Source organism: Scyliorhinus torazame (assembly GCF_047496885.1). Lineage (NCBI taxonomy): Eukaryota > Metazoa > Chordata > Chondrichthyes > Carcharhiniformes > Scyliorhinidae > Scyliorhinus > Scyliorhinus torazame. The sequence goes on from NC_092712.1 coordinate 303,908,243, forward strand.
TCTCGGCATTAGCCGATTCGGCAGTTTGTGCCTGGTGACTTGGTGTTCATTTGAAATTGTGCTGGTGCTGCCCAGTGGGTCCCTGGCGTTATCTTCCGGTGAACGGGCCCGATCTCTTACCATGTGCAAGCCCAGGGTTGTCTCTAGCGCAAACATTTAGACCACGTTCGGTCCAAAAGGCTGCCTCTTCAACAGATTTCCCCGCCCACAGAGCTCACTTGTACAGCTGCAGAAATCAGGCAGACTGGAGATTCATCCTCACGATCTTCCTCTGGCGCCGCACTCAATGCCTGCGCGGGTTTTGCAGTACCGCGTGGAGATATGGACACCGAGATGATGGAGGTTTTGGACTCCGACTTCGAGATGGAGACACAGGACGCCTCTGAGGGGGAGTCCTCAAACCCACGCCCCGTGGATGTCCAACCGTTACGCCGTTCATCACAGAAGTGCCATTTGCCTTCTCGTTACACGCCACCCGGTCCAACGCCTCATTTAAGTGGTGTCCGACCTGCGGCAAAACGAGTCCAACACCCTCCTTCGCTAGGGTCTTCGTTGGATCCCTCGGACTTTGGGGGGGAGGGATATTATAACCTGCCAGATTATTATTGGCTGGGGACTAATGTAAATCCCACAATCCTTAGTGAGTATGAGCTTCCCCCAATGAGGAGGGCGGAGAATTCATGAGTAGAGTCACCTGCATAAATAGAGCTGGCCAATATGGAACCAGCTAGCGGGTACTGCTGTTTTATATATATATATATATATATTATATATAATATATATATTATAATTGTAAATAGTTATTTCATTTTGATTCTACAAACTCGTGCTGGATTCTTCGTGGTCGTCACAAAAACAGGCTGTCATGTCTCATGTCATTATCTCATAACTGCAGCCAATTAGTTTTGGCTGATACAAACTGCATCCAAACTTCACACCAAGAAACACAGAAAGAATAGGATTACAAACAGTGGTGCACTTCATATTGAACACACCTGCCAGTTATTTATGTGTGTGATTACATACTTGTACTTAATTAAACATTTTGTACTTAATTGGTGTGGTGTCAAGCACTATCCACAATTGTGGTTTAAAGATCAATGAGTAAAACAACCTATACAGCATGGAATCCAATTTAACAGGTGCTTCAAGAATTCCGAAAAGCGTGAATTCTGCACACAAATTAACCATACCACTTTATTCTTAAGGAAATCCTCATCTATAGTTTAATCCCTTGTTCATTTTCATTGGTTCTAACTTTCAGCTGAGATTCCCTGATTCATTCAAAAATGTATCAATCAATTAACCGGTGATTAGTTAATTAAAAATTAATCACTTACTCAAGATTAATTCATATTTTCCCTGGTACAGTCCAGTTTCCCACAAAATTTCTCAAGGCTAGCCACTAGCCTTGCAATAGTTACTTGTTTGTTGTGATTTGTTAAATGTGTCTTCAATCCAAAATGGCATGTCCATATGATGTTTATTTAGGTAAAGCTTGCATGGAACATTCTTTGAAACAATGCTAGCATCCTGCAGACATGACCTTAAGAGTTCAACAATTCAGTCATTATCCAGAACATTGATTATACTCTTTGCAGACTAGGTATTTCTAAAAATCATTTTATTTCCCAGTATGTACTTAGTTGATTTCTTATAAGACCCCAAACAGTTAATAAATCCAACAAGGCACATGCATGCTCAGTGAGCCACTTAGGTAGAGCTGTAAATGTCCTTCCAATTCATGGGAGGGGACTGGGAGAATCCTTGTGGAATTCCATAACTATTTCCTAAAATTTACAATTATGGATCCTGGTACACCCAGTTTCCGTTCTAAAGGATGCATAGTTGTTGCTTCAGAGATACCCGATATTGGATGTGATGTCTCAGACTCCGTTTTCAGATACCCAGCCAATTGTTTTTGACTGATACATCCAGTATCTTTTAAAATCTTCAGAAAACTATTTCTAAATTTCACTCCAAGAAATACATAAAGAATAGGATTGAGACAACAGTGTATGTATGCAATACTCTCTGTTACAATAATTGCATAGTCTTCATTTGTGGTATATTCACAACTAGCGACTTCTTCACTGAAGATCTGTACAGTTTCCATCAACAAGACAATGTTGAATGGCAGCTCACATATCATGAATGCAACTACAACTGCAACAATAATCTTTAAGGATTTATGATTCTGAAACCCCTTATCGCAGAGCAAAGTTTTTGCAATGATTGAACAACAAACGATCATGGTTACAAAGGGTATCAGAAATCCCACTGTCATCTGAGCTACATACACTATCAGTTTGCTGATGCCGTCAAAATTGACAGGATACAACATAGTACAGATAGTTTTATCGGACATACCAGTATATGCTTCACTGAATATGAATTTTGGAAGAGTCAAAATGATTGCAATCATCCAAACCCCTACACAAACAAACTTACTTGTTGCTCTCTTTTGGTTGGCTCTTAATTTTGCTCTGTTTAATCACGTTTGCTCAAGAGTCGCCAGCTATCTTTCGACACCGCCACAAGGTTCAGAACCGAATACTGATCAATGACTCGATACACCAGTTAGTAAGTTCCAAAGCAATGCTCATTTATTTACACACAGTCAAATCTACTCATGCATAAACTCTACAAACTAAACTACCACTATTACTAAAGCCTGTACTTAGCTTCGGGTGCCCACTCAGTCAGAGGAACAATGGCCGTTGCTCGGTTCTGAGGCTGCTGGGTTGAGCTGTTTACAGGGTAGCAAATAGGAGCGTCTATCTCGTAGCGTGCGTTGACTTGGGACTTACTTGGTCTGGTGCAGCTGCTCGGCAGGTCTCTCTTCGATGAGAGCCAAAGCCAAAGGAGGAAGATTCTCCCTTGGAGGATACCTTTTATACTAAAAAGGGCTTTGCGCGTTTTTGGCCAGGCCTTGAATAGGTCTTTCCCAATCATCTGTATCGATTTTCCTCCAATAGAGGGGTGGTTCCCTGATCGCTGGGCGTGTCCTGGTGACTGTCAGTCTGCTTTGTCTTAGCTTCTTCTGGCGCCGGGGAGTCTGCCTTAACATTGTGTATCTAAATGTTTCCCTTTTGTCCCCGGAGATGGCTCATTAGTATGTCGATTGTTTGGTAGTTTCTGTCCTGTCTGAGAGTTTAAGGTTCCAATCAACAGACGGAGCTTGCACCTGCTTGTTTCTTAGCATTGTCCAATTTTCCCTGCATTCTTTGCAAGTGTCCATTTTGTGATCGGGACGTGGCCATCCTAGATGGCTACATCTTTTCCTTTTACTCTTGAGCATTTTTGTTGCTTGAACAATGGCTTTGTACCTGTTGACACTCAAACAGGTGAGTATCAGCACACAGCTGTAGAGGTTGACAGTGTATGCCCCATTGTCAACACAAAAGTTCCAAAAATCCATCCAGTGAATGCATCGACTGCCCAGGATGGCAAGGTGCAGAGGAAGAGCAAGTCAGCAGTGGCCAGATTCCACATGTAGACATCGGTCATGGTCTTCAGCTTCTAATTGTCATGTGGGAGTACCTTCAAGAAATGGGTGTTTATAAATGGGTATGTGTGGTAGTATGTATTGGGGGTCATGTGGGACTGGAAGCCCTAATGTCATTGGCTGACAGATCCCGGGTCCTGGTTGGCCGTTGACCTCTAGCTCCGCCCTGAAGGCGGAGTATAAGAAGCCGGAGTCCTCCCCCGCAGGCCAGTTTACTATTGAGCTGCGGGGGAACAGACACGCTTAATAAAGCCTCATCGACTTCACTCTATTCGTCTCACGGAGTCTTTGTGCGCTACAATTTATTAAGCGTGCCTAAAAAGGACTATGGAGCTCAGGATCATTCCGGAATGCCTGAGGATCAGCCCCCACGCAGTGAACACGGCAGCAGCCTTCAAGCACTGGCAGACTTGCTTCGAGGCCGACCTCAGAACGACCACCGGCCGGGTCACAGAAGACCCAAAACTACAGGTCCTGCACTCGAGGGTGAGCACGGAGATCTTCTCCCTCATCGAAGACTCGGAGGATTTCCAGACGGCGTTCGCAGCACTGAAAAGTCTCTATGTCCGCCCAGTTAACCAAATCTACGCTCGCTACCTGCTCGCGACGAGACGGCAAGGTCCCGGAGAATCGATGGACGAATTCTACGCCGCGCTGCTGATTTTGGGACGAGCCTGCAGCTGCCCTTCAGTGAACGCAAATGAACACACGGACATGTTAATGCGCGATGCTTTTGTGGCAGGTATGAATTCCTCCCAAATCCGCCAAAGACTTCTAGAAAGAGAGTCGCTAGGACTCTCAGAGGCCCGGGCCCTAGCAGCCTCCCTAGACGTGGCCGCGCGTAATACCCGCGCCTACGGCCCCGACCGGGCGGCAGCCCATTGGGCTCCGTACGTACCCGTCGCGACAAACCCACCCCCCCCCCCCCCCCGGACACCCCACAGGCTTGCGCGGTCCAAACGCCGAGTCGCACCGGGGGCGCCCGCTGTTATTTCTGCGGCCAGGCGAAACACCCCCGACAGCGCTGCCCGGCCCGCTCAGCAATCTGCAAGAGCTGCGGGAAAAAGGGCCATTACGCGGTTGTGTGCCGGTCCCGCGAGGTCGCCGCTGTCCCGGGAGAACTGGGAGCCCTGCAAGCCGTTTACGCGCCCCAACCCCCCCAGCACGCCATGTACGACCCGCAGGCGCAGCCGCTCTGGGTCCCGACCACCGCGGTCCCGGGAGAACAGGGAGCCCTGCACCACGCTTACGCTCCCCAATCCCCCTCCCCGCACCCCATGTATGACCCGCCGGCGCTACCGCTTTGGGTCCCGGCCACCACTCTCCACTGAGAAGAGGGAGTTTTGCGCGTCCCTAACGCCCCCCTAGCCCCCACCCCGCGCCCCACGTCTGACCCGCCGGCGCCACCAACTTGGGTCCCGACCACCGCTGTCCCCGGTGAGGGAGCTCCGCGCGGTCCTAGCGCTCCCCAGCCCCCCCAGCGCCCCATGTGCGACCCGCAGGCGCCGCCATTTTGGGTCCCGGCCACCACGAGGGGAGGAAGGGCGCCGCCATCTTGGACCGCCCCAGACCTGTACGACGCATGGGGGCGGCCATTTTGTCCACCCCCGCCGTCATCTTGTGACCCCCCAGCCACGTGCGATGTATGGGGGTGGCCATTTTGTCCATCCCCGACGCCATCTTGGACGGCAACAACGGACCCCACTCCACTACTACAACCACGCCTCGCTTCGATTACGCTCGATCAAGCTCGGCCCCGGACACTCCAGACGACGATGACAACGGTGCTAATAAACGGCCACGAGACGCCATGCCTAGTCGACTCCGGGAACACGGAGAGCTTTATCCACCCCGACACGGTAAGACGCTGTTCCTTGACCACCTATCCCAGCGCACAAAAGATTTCCCTAGTTGCAGGATCCCACTCCGTACAGATCCAAGGATTCTGCATAGTTACCCTAATGGTGCAGGGGAGGGAGTTCAAAAACTACAAACTAAACGTCCTTCCCCAACTCTGTGCTCCCACCTTGCTGGTATTAGATTTCCAATGCAATCTACAGAGCCTTACGTTCAAATTCGGCGGCCCAATACCCCCACTCACTATCTGCGGCCTCGCAACCCTCAAGGTGCATCCCCCGTCCTTGTTTGCGAACCTCACCCCGGATTGCAAACCCGTCGCCACTAGGAGCAGACGGTACAGTGCCCAGGACCGGACCTTCATTCTGTCCGAAGTCCAACGGCTACTAAAGGAAGGCATAATCCAGGCCAGCAATAGTCCCTGGAGAGCACAGGCGGTAGTAGTGAAGACAGGGGAGAAACAAAGGATGGTCATAGACTATAGCCAGACCATCAACAGGTACACACAACTAGACGCGTACCCTCTCCCCCGCATATCCGACATGGTCAATCGGATTGCCCAATATAAAGTCTTCTCCACCGTGGACCTCAAGTCCGCCTACCATCAGCTCCCCATCCGCCCAAGTGACCGCAAGTACACAGCCTTCGAGGCAGACCGGCGATTATACCATTTCCTAAGGGTCCCTTTTGGCGTCACAAACGGGGTCTCGGTCTTCCAACGGGAGATGGACCGAATGGTTGATCAACATGGGTTGCGGGCCATGTTACCGTATCTCGACAATGTAACCATCTGCGGCCACGACCAGCAGGACCACGACGCCAACCTCCAAATATTCCTCCAGACCGCCAAAGCCTTGAACCTCACGTACAACGAGGACAAGTGCGTTTTTAGCACCAATCGGCTAGCCATTCTGGGCTACGTAGTGCGCAATGGGATAATAGGCCCTGACCCCAAACGTATGCGCGCCCTCATTGAATTTCCCCTCCCGCACTGCTCAAAAGCCCTGAAACGCTGCCTGAGGTTCTTTTCATACTACGCCCAGTGGGTCCCCCAGTACGCAGACAAGGCCCGCCCCCTAGTACAGACCACGACCTTCCCTCTGTCGGCAGAGGCTTGCCAGGCCTTCAGCCGCATCAAAGCGGATATCGCAAAGGCCACGATGCGCGCCATCGACGAGTCCCTCCCCTTCCAGGTGGAGAGCGACGCCTCCAACGTAGCTCTAGCGGCCACCCTTAACCAAGCGGGCAGACCCGTGGCCTTTTTCTCCCGGACCCTCCACGCCTCAGAAATCCGCCACTCCTCAGTGGAAAAGGAAGCCCAAGCCATAGTGGAAGCTGTGCGACATTGGAGGCATTACCTGGCCGGCAGGAGATTCACTCTCCTCACTGACCAACGGTCGGTAGCCTTCATGTTCGATAATGCACAGCGGGGCAAAATCAAAAACGACAAGATCTTAAGGTGGAGGATCGAGCTCTCCACCTTCAACTATGAGATTTTGTATCGTCCCGGAAAGCTGAACGAGCCGTCCGATGCCCTATCCCGCGGCACATGTGCCAACGCACAAATTAACCGCCTCCAAACCCTCCACGAGGACCTCTGCCACCCGGGGGTCACTCGGTTTTTCCACTTCATCAAGTCCTGCAATCTCCCATACTCTTTAAAGGAAGTCCGTACAGTCACAAGGGACTGCCACATCTGTGCGGAATGCAAACCGCATTTTTTCAGGCCAGATGGAGCGCACCTGATTAAGGCTTCCCGCCCCTTTGAACGCCTCAGTCTCGATTTCAAAGGGCCCCTCCCCTCCACCGACCGCAACGCATATTTTCTTAATGTGGTGGACGAATACTCCCGCTTCCCTTTTGCCATTCCCTGCTCTGACATGACCGCGGCCACAGTCATTAAAGCCCTGAACAGCATCTTCACACTGTTCGGTTACCCCGCATACGTCCACAGCGACAGGGGGTCCTCTTTCATGAGTGACGAGCTGCGCCAGTTCCTGCTCAGTAAGGGCATAGCCTCTAGCAGGACGACCAGCTACAACCCCCGGGGGAACGGGCAAGTAGAGAGGGAGAACGGCACGGTCTGGAAGGCCGTCCTACTGGCCCTACGGTCCAGGGACCTCCCAGTTTCACGGTGGCAGGAGGTCCTCCCGGACGCTCTCCACTCCATCCGGTCGTTATTATGTACGAGCACTAATCAAACGCCTCATGAGCGTCTCCTTGTCTTCCCTAGGAGGTCCTCCTCTGGAACGTCGCTGCCGACCTGGCTGGCGGCCCCAGGACCCATCTTGCTCCGAAAGCATGTGCGGGCACATAAGGCGGACCCGTTGGTCGAAAGGGTTCACCTCCTCCACGCGAACCCGCAGTACGCTTACGTGGAGTACCCCGACGGCCGACAGGACACGGTCTCCCTGCGGGATCTGGCGCCCGCCGGCAACACACACACCCCCCCGACACCATTCACCCAACCCCCCCCCTTCCTGCCACCGCCGCACCCCGCGACCGCCCCCTTCCCAGGAGGATCGGTTCCCCTCCCCTCAGGCCCGACCAAGAATAAAGCCCAAGCGGAAACCGTAAGGCTCCCGGAGACGACAACACCGGTACAAGCACCACCACCACCACCGGGGCCGAGGCGATCGACACGGACGACCAGACCGCCCGACCGACTCGTGGCGTCGATCTAAATCGAAATATGGACTTTTCACAAGAACGTTTTGCTTTTCTCCCTATAACCTCTGTAAATAGTTGAAACAGGACAAAATTGTACAATACTGTATTGCCATGTGAATGTTTTTTTTCCTCCCAGGACCAGCCCTGTAAACCCTTACCACCATACGAAGCATCACCCCGCAGGGTTCATTTTTGACAAGGGGTGAATGTGGTAGTATGTATTGGGGGTCATGTGGGACTGGAAGCCCTAATGTCATTGGCTGACAGATCCCGGGTCCTGGTTGGCCGTTGACCTCTAGCTCCGCCCTGAAGGCGGAGTATAAGAAGCCGGAGTCCTCCCCCGCAGGCCAGTTTACTATTGAGCTGCGGGGGAACAGACACGCTTAATAAAGCCTCATCGACTTCACTCTATTCGTCTCACGGAGTCTTTGTGCGCTACAGTATGTATATAAATATCTGTAGTGAGAGTACCTTTAAGAAATGGGTGTTTACTACTGCAGTGATGTCAGAGAGTGGGTGGAGCTGGGCTGTCCGTCAGCTTTTTACTTTCGTTTGAGACTGTTTGCTGCAGGGTGTGTTTTAGATTCGTTTTCAGAGCTGGATTGCTGCATCACAGCCAGAAGGTGTATGAATCTCTCTTTGTAATCTAAAGACTAAATCGATCCTGGTGATTAAAACTAATAACAGTAGTGACTTTAACCTGATGTGCTTCTGGTAAAAGGTGTTTTAAGTCATGTGGATGTTAAAAGGAAAGCCTAAAGGATTACTTTGTGTTGTATTCTTTGGGGGTTGTATTTGAATTAATGGTTGCTGAGATGTTCACTGTATGTTTTAAAAAAGCTTAACTTGAATTCATAGAATAAACATAGTTTTGCTTTAAAAATTACTTTCCTTTTCGGCTGTACCACACCTGTAGAGTGGGCTGTCTGCTCCCCATTCCACAAATTATTAAAAGTTGTGGGTCAGGTGAACTCCATGATACACTTTGGGGTTCTCTAAACACTGGCCCATAACATCATAATAAACAAATGTCACAATGGCCAAAGAATTCCCCAGCAGCCCTGCCACGAAAATGACTGAATAAAAACAGGGCATAAAAATACTCCCAAAGTTTCTGATGCCTGATTTCTCACAGGGTGTTGCAAACAGTGAAGGGTCAAGCATGGCAAGGTTAAAATTGCTGTCAGTGTTATTGGCTGGAAACTTGGCGACAGCTATCTGGAAATAGAACATTTGCAATTAGTCCGGACTGGGGTGGAAATTAAACCATTAATTCTAAATCTTATGTCGGGTATTTACAATCCCATTATTGAAACTACGATGTCACATGCATTTACTTCAATAATACATCTAGGAAAGCAGAACAAATAAGCCTGTCATCAAAATAAAAGTGATAATGACTTCCGGTTGCGGCGATGCACTGCTAAGCCGCATGTTTCGGCAGCTCCCGCTCTAACGGACTTTTGGGCTCTTTCTGGGAGCCCCAACGGGAATTTTTTTCGGACCAAACCCAGTGTGGGGTGACGAAGAAAGGAGTCCCCCCTATGTGTGTATGGAAAAGATCGGTGGTAGTGGCCAGATTGCGAAGGATCCTCTGGAGCAGCGGCAGAGAAGAGAAAGAAGAAGCAAGATGGCGACGGATGGAGACCAGACGACATGGGGGCCGGATCAGCAGGAATTCCTTAGATGGTGTGTGGAGGAATTAAAGAAGGAGGTGCTGGCGCCGATGTTGTTGGCAATCGAAGGGCTAAAAGAAACGCAAAAGGCCCAGGCGATAGAGCTCCGTGGGGTGAAACAAAAGGCAGCTGAGAACGAGGATGAGATTCTGGGCCTAGCGGTAAAAATGGAGACGCATGAGGCGCTACACAAGAGGTGTATCGAAAGACTCGAAGTCCTGGAGAACAGATCGAGGAAAAAGAACCTCCGGATTCTGGGTCTCCCCGAGGGAGTGGAGGGAGCTGACGTTGGGGCTTATGTGAGCACCTTGCTCCATTCGCTAATGGGAGCTGAGGCCCCCTCGGGCCCCCTGGAGGTGGAAGGGGCTCACCGGGTCCTTGCGAGGAGACCAAAGGATGGAGAACCACCAAGGGCGATTGTGGTGGGATTTCACCGCTTCACCGACAGAGAGGCTGTTTTGAGCTGGGCCAAGAAGGTACGGAGTAGCAGGTGGGAGAATGCGGTGATACGAGTATATCAGGACTGGAGCGCGGAGGTGGCGAGAAGGAGAGCGAGTTTTAATCAGGCCAAGGCGGCGCTTCACAAGCTGAAAGTAAAGTTTGCGATGCTGTAGCCGGCGCAATTGTGGGTCACGTACCAAGATAGACACTACTATTTTGAAACGTCGGAAGAGGCATGGACCTTCATCCAAAAAGAGAAATTGGACCAGAACTGAGGGACTGATGCTGTGGGGGAGATGACGATGTTGATGTACAGAAATGTAAATTGTGGAATGGGAGGTTCACCATATCGGGACGATAGATGGGGAGGGGAAAGGGAAGAGAAGAATCCCTGTTTTCTTTGACGGGGGGACACTGAGAAATGTGGGCGCTGGTGGAAAAAGGGACATAGGTGGAGGTTGGGGAATGGGAACGGGTCTGTAGGGGGAGCTGCGCCATAGGGGGCGGGGCTGATCTAGGAAAGCGCGGGTTTTTTCCTGCGCTAGGGAGATGATGGCGGGAAGATGGGCGCAAGGAGGATGAGAGCTCCACACACGGGGGGGGGGGGGGGGGGTCAATGAGAGAGCGGGGGAAGCCGGGGTCAGTTGGAGTCAGCTGACTTTTGGAAGCATTATGGGGGGAGTAACCATGCTAGATGGGGATCTAGCGGGGGGGGGGGGGGCATAACTGGGTTGCTGCTGCTGGGATCGAGAGGGAGCTGGCAAGGGAAGAGGTGGTCGGGACGGGAGTGCGCCGCCCGGGGGACTTGGACGTGGGATAGGCCTAGAGTAGGTGATGGCTAGTCGGTGGGGGGCCGGGCAGCCCCCCAATCCGGCTGATCACGTGGAATGTGAGAGGCCTAAATGGGCCGATTAAGAGGGCCCGAGTGTCCGCGCACTTAATAGGACTGAAGGCAGATGTGGTCATGCTTCGGGAGACGCATCTGAAGGTGCCGGATCAGGTTAGGTTAAGGAAAGGATGGGTGGGACAGGTGTTTCACTCAGGGCTGGACGCGAAAAATAGAGGGGTGGCTATATTGGTGGGGAAACGGGTGTCGGTCGAGGCTAGGAATTTAGTAGTGGACAACGGTGGCAGATATGTGATGGTGAGTGGTAGATTGCAGGGAATGGAGGTCGTGCTGGTAAATGTATATGCCCCGAACTGGGACGATGCGGGATTTATGAAGCGGATGCTGGGACGTATCCCGGACCTGGAGGTAGGAAGCCTGGTAATGGGGGGGGATTTCAATACTGTGCTGGATCCAGGGTTAGATCGGTCTAGATCCAGGACCAGAAGAAGGCCAGCAGCGGCCAAGGTGCTCAGGGGGTTTATGGAGCAAATGGGGGGAGTGGATCCGTGGAGATTTGCTAGGCCGTTGGCCAAAGAGTTTTCCTTTTTCTCCCATGTTCAAAAGGCTTACTCCCGGATAGACTTTTTTGTTTTGAGTAGGGCACTGATTTCAAGGGTGGAAAGAACGGAGTACTCGGCCATAGCCGTTTCAGATCATGCCCCGCACTGGGTGGATCTGGAACTAGGAGAGGAGAGGGAACAGCGCCCACTGTGGCGACTGGATGTGGGACTATTGGCGGATGAGGGAGTCTGTGGAAGGGTGCGGGGATGTATTGCAAGGTACCTGGAGGCCAACAATGTTGGGGAGGTCCAGGTGGGGGTAGCATGGGAAGCGCTGAAAGCGGTGGTTAGGGGAGAGTTGATCTCCATTAGGGCTTACAAGGAGAAAAAAGAGGGCAAAGAAAGGGAGAGATTAGTGGGGGAGATTTTGAGTGTGGACAAAAGATATGCGGAGGCCCCGGACGAAGGACTATATAGGGAGAGGCGAAGACTTCAGACGGAGTTTGACCTGCTGACCACAGGGAAGGCAGAGGCACAGTGGAGGAAGGCACAGGGGATGAGATACGAATATGGGGAAAAGGTGAGTCGGCTGCTGGCCCACCGGCTTCGTAAGAGGATAGCGGCGAGGGAAATAGGGGGAGTTAGGGATGAAACGGAAACTACGGTGCGGAGTGCAGGGAAGGTAAATGAGGTGTTTAAGACCTTTTATGAGAGGCTATATAGGTCCCAACCCCCGGAGGGAAAAGAGGGGATGCAACAGTTTTTGGACCAACCAAGGTTCCCGAAGGTGGAGGAGCAGGAGATGGCAGGTCTGGAGGCGCCAATCGGGGTGGACGAGGTGACTAAAGGGCTGGGGAACATGCAGGCAGGGAACGCCGGGGACCAGACGGGTTCCCGGTGGAATTTTAGAGGAAGTACATGGACTTGTTGGCCCCGCTGTTGGCAAGAACCTTTAACGAGGCCAGAGAAGGGGGGACTCTACCCCCGACAATGTCGGAGGCGACGATATCACTAATCCTGAAGCGAGGTAAAGATCCGCTGCAATGCGGGTCATATAGGCCTATCTCGCTCCTGAATGTGGATGCCAAGTTGCTGGCAAAAGTGCTGGCGATGAGGATCGAGGATTGTGTCCCGGGGGTGGTGCATGAAGACCAGACAGGGTTTGTAAAGGGGAGACAACTGAATGTTAACGTGCGATGGCTTTTGGGGGTGATAATGATGCCCCCAGTTGAGGGGAGGCAGAGATAGTGGCAGCGATGGATGCAGAGAAGGCATTCGACAGGGTAGAGTGGGAGTATTTATGGGAGGTGCTGAGGAGGTTTAAGTTCGAGGAGGGGTTTGTCAGTTGGGTTAAACTCCTCTATGGGGCCCCAGTGGCAAGTGTAGTCACAAATCGGCAGAGATCGGAGTATTTTTGGTTACACAGGGGAACAAGGCAGGGGTGCCCTCTGTCCCCATTACTGTTGCTGGCAATTGAACCACTGGCCATAGCGTTGAGAGACTCTAGGAAATGGAGAGGGGTGGTTAGAGGGGGAGAGGAACACCGAGTGTCGTTCTACGCAGATGACCTACTGCTGTATGTGGCGGATCCGGTGGAGGGGATGACAGAGGTTATGCAGATATTGAGGGAGTTTGGAGATTTTTCGGGATATGGGCTTAATATGGGGAAGAGTGAGGTTTTCGTAGTACACCCCGAAGATCAGGGAAGAGGGATAGACGGCCTGCCGCTAAGGAGAGCGGAAAGGAGCTTCCGATATTTGGGGATTCAGGTAGCCAGGAGCTGGGGAACTTTACACAAACTCAATCTGATGCGGCTGGTGGAGCAGATGGAAAAGGATTTCAAGAGGTGGGATATGCTGCCGCTCTCATTGGCGGGCAGAGTGCAGGCGGTCAAGATGATGGTCCTCCCAAGGTTTCTTTTTGTGTTTCAATGCCTCCCCATTTTGATCACTAAGGCCTTTTTTAAGAAAATAGGTAGGAGTGTTATGAGTTTCGTGTGGGCAGGGAAGACCCCAAGGGTAAGGAGGGGGTTCCTGCAGCGCAGCAGGGACAGAAGGGGTCTGGCGTTGCCAAATCTGGACGATTATTACTGGGCCGCCAACGTGGCGATGGTTCGCAAGTGGATGAGTGAGGGAGAGGGGGCGGCGTGGAAGAGGCTGGAGATGGCGTCCTGTAAAGGAACGAGCCTAAAGGCGCTGGTGACGGCGCCGCTACCACTCTCCCCGAAAAGGTATACCACGAACCCAGTGGTGGCGGCAACCTTAAGGATCTGGGGGCAATGGAGGCGACATAGGGGTGTGACGGGTGCCTCGGTGTGGTCCCCGATCAGGAACAACCATAGGTTTGTCCCAGGAATATTGGACGGAGGGTTCCAGAGCTGGCATCGGGCAGGAATTAGGAGATTGAGAGATTTGTTTATTGACGGGACATTCGCAAGCCTGGGAGCGCTGGAGGAAAAGTATGAGTTGCCCCCGGGGAATATCTTTAGATACATGCAAGTGAGGGCGTTTACGAGGCAACAGGTGAGGGAATTTCCGCTGATCCCGACACAGGGGATCCAGGATAGAGTGATTTCGGGGGTATGGGTCGGGGAGGGCAAAGTGTCCGAAATATATCAGGAGATGAGAGACGAGGGGGAGGCGCTGGTAGAGGAGCTGAAGGGAAAATGGGAAGAGGAGCTGGGAGAGGAGATTGAGGAGGGTCTGTGGGCTGATGCCCTAAGTAGGGTAAATTCCTCTTCCTCGTGTGCCAGGCTTAGCCTGATACAATTCAAGGTTCTACACAGAGCACACATGACGGGAGCGAGGCTGAGCAGGTTCTTCGGGGTGGAGGACAGGTGCGGGAGGTGCATGGGAAGCCCGGCGAACCACACACCTATGTTTTGGTCTTGTCCGGCACTGGAGGAGTACTGGAGGGGAGTGGCAAGAGTGATTTCAAAGGTGGTGACGGTCCGGGTCAAGCCAGGTTGGGGGTTAGCTATATTTGGGGTAGCGGATGAGCCGGGGGTGCAGGAGGCGAAAGAGGCCGATATTCTGGCCTTTGCGTCCCTGGTAGCCCGGCGAAGGATCTTACTCATGTGGAAGGAAACAAAACCCCCCGGCATGGAGGCCTGGACAAACGATATGGCAGGGTTCATAAAACGGGAACGGATGAAGTTTGCGCTGAGAGGATCGGTTCAGGGGTTCTCCAGGTGGTGGCAACCGTTCCTTGACTATCTCGTGGAACGTTAAGGGAAAATAGATCGTCAGCAGCAGCAGCCCAGAGGGAGTGGGGGGGGCAACCTGTTTTGTTCTGGTTGGGGGGGGGAGCACTAATTTTTGTTACTTTGTTAGTTCACTATTTTATTTAAATGTTATCTATTAGTTATTGTGTTATCGACTTCCGGGTGCGGCGATGACCAGCTGAGTCGCACGTTTCGGCAGCTCCCTGTGAAACGGACTTTTGGGCTCTTGATAGGAGCCCCAACGGCAATTTTAACGGCTGAAAACACCGTGCGGTAAACCAGAAGGGTGTTCCCCCTGGACACGGATGGAAAAAGGAGAGGAAAGTGGCCGGATTGCAGCGGATCCTTTGGAACAACGGCAAGGAAGGCAAGCAGAAACCAAGATGGCGTCGGAAGGTGGCAGTTTCATATGGGGCCCTGAACAACAAGAGTTTTTGAAACGCTGCGTGGAGGAGATAAAAAAGGAAATGAAGAAAGAGTTGTTGGCCCCGATATTACAGGCGATTGAAGGGCTGAAAGAGGAACAAAAGACCCAGGAGCAGGAGCTTCGGGTCGTGAAGGCGAAAGCAGCTGAGAATGAAAACGATATACAGGGCCTGGTGGTGAAGTCGGAGATACAGGAGGCACACCAGAAACGATCTGTGGAGAGGTTGGAGGCACTGGAAAATAACGCAAGGAGGAACAACTTGAGGATTCTTGGCCTTCCTGAAGGTGTGGAGGGGGCGGACGTCGGGGCATATGTGAGCACGATGCTGCACTCGTTAATGGGAGTGGAGGCCCCGACGGGTCCGTTGGAGGTGGAGGGAGCATACCGAGTTATGGTGCGAGGACCGAGAGCAGGAGAAGCTCCCAGAGCCATAGTGGTGAGATTTCTCCGTTTTAAGGATAGAGAAATGGTCCTTAGATGGGCGAAGAAAACTCGGTGTAGTAAATGGGAGAACGCGGTGATCCGCGTCTATCAAGATTGGAGTGCGGAGGTGGCGAGAAGGAGGGCGAGCTTTAATCGGGCCAAAGCGGTACTTCACAAAAAAAAGATAAAGTTTGGAATGCTGCAACCGGCAAGACTGTGGGTCACATATCAAGGGAGGCACCACTACTTTGAGACGGCGGATGAAGCGTGGACTTTTATTGTAGAAGAAAAATTGGAATGATTGGACTACGAAAATGAACGTTTGGACAAAGTGGTGGGACGAGTGGGGGGGGGGGGGCGAAGAGGGATTGTATTGTATGATTAATCCTGAGGTATGGTAACTTTTCTTTCTCCCACAGGTGGTGATGGGGGGAGGTGGGGAGGGAGAGGAGATGGGGCGTTGGCCATGGGAGGCGGGGCCGAGGGAGAGGCGCGGGCTTGGTTCCCGCGCTATGATAATTATGGCGGGAATAGAGAAGCAGGAAGGAGGGGGCACCGCACGGGGCGAGCCGTGATCACGGGGGGAAGCCGAGGTCAGCCAGAGTTTGCTGACTTCTGGGAGCAACATGGGGGGAGTAATTACGCTAGCGGGGGGTCTAGCGGGGGGGGGGGGAGGGGGGAATTACTGGGTTGCTGCTGCTGGGGAAAGGGGGGAGTGGGTGCGGGAAAGGATGGGCGGGGGGGCACCGTCTGGGAGAAATACAGCCGCGTGGGAACTGGGCGAGAAGCTGGAAAAAGATGATGGCTAACCGGCAAGGGGGGGGGGGGGGGAAGCCCCCCAACTCGGCTGATCACGTGGAACGTGAGGGGACTTAACGGGCCGATAAAGAGGGCACGAGTACTCGCACACCTTAAGAAACTTAAAGCAGATGTGGTCATGTTACAGGAAACGCACCTGAAACTGATAGATCAGGTTAGGTTGCGCAAAGGATGGGTAGGGCAGGTGTTCCATTCGGGGCTGGATGCGAAAAACAGGGGGGTGGCTATATTAGTGGGGAAGCGGGTAATGTTCGAGGCAAAGACTATAGTGGCGGATAACGGGGGCAGATACGTGATGGTGAGTGGCAAATTACAGGGAGAGATGGTGGTGTTGGTAAACGTGTATGCCCCGAATTGGGACGATGCCAATTTTATGAGGCGAATGCTAGGACGCATCCCAGACCTAGAGACCGGAAAGCTGATAATGGGGGGAGACTTTAACACGGTGTTGGAACCAAGGCTGGATAGGTCGAAGTCCAGGACTGGTAGGAGGCCGGCAGCAGCCAAGGTGCTTAAGGATTTTATGGAGCAGATGGGAGGGGTGGACCCGTGGAGATTCAGTAGACCTAGGAGTAAGGAGTTCTCGTTTTTCTCCTATGTCCATAAAGTCTATTCACGCATAGACTTTTTTGTGTTGGGTAGGGCATTGATCCCGAGGGTGAGGGGAACGGAATATACGGCTATAGCCATTTCGGATCATGCCCCACACTGGGTAGACTTGGAGATAGGGGAGGAAACAAGAGGGCGTCCACCCTGGAGAATGGATATGGGACTAATGGCGGATGAGGGGGTGTGCTTAAGGGTGAGGGGATGCATTGAAAAGTACTTGGAACTCAATGACAATGGGGAGGTTCAGGTGGGAGTGGTCTGGGAGGCGTTGAAGGCGGTGGTTAGGGGGGAGCTGATATCAATAAGGACACATAAAGGGAAGCAGGAGAGTAAGGAACGGGAGCGGTTGTTGCAAGAACTTTTGAGGGTGGACAGACAGTATGCGGAAGCACCGGAGGAGGGACTGTATAGGGAAAGGCAAAGGCTGCATGTGGAATTTGACTTGCTGACCACAGGCACTGCAGAGGCACAATGGAGGAAGGCGCAGGGTGTACAGTATGAATATGGAGAGAAGGCGAGCAGATTGCTGGCACACCAATTGAGGAAAAGGGGAGCAGCGAGGGAAATAGGGGGGGTGAGAGACGAAGATGGAGAGACGGAGCGGGGAGCGGAGAGAGTGAATGAAGTGTTCAAGACATTTTATAAAAAATTGTATGAAGCTCAACCCCCGGATGGGAGGGAGAGAATGATGGAGTTTTTGGATCGGCTGGAAATTCCCAAGGTGGAAGAGCAGGAAAGGATGGGATTGGGAGCACAGATCACGGTAGAAGAAGTGGTGAAAGGAATTAGGAACATGCAGACGGGAAAGGCCCCGGGACCGGACGGATTCCCAGTTGAATTTTACAGAAAATATTTGGACTTGCTCGCCCCGCTACTGACGAGGACCTTCAACGAGGCAAAGGAAAGGGGACAACTGCCCCCGACTATGTCAGAAGCAACGATATCGCTTCTTTTAAAGAAGGAAAAGGATCCGCTACAATGCGGGTCCTACAGACCAATCTCCCTCCTCAATGTAGATGCCAAGGTCTTGGCCAAGGTAATGGCAATGAGAATAGAGGAATGTGTCCCGGGGGTGGTTCATGAAGACCAAACTGGGTTTGTGAAGGGGAGACAGCTGAACACGAACATACGGAGGTTGTTAGGCGTAATGATGATGGCCCCACCAGAGGGTGAAACGGAGATAGTAGTGGCGATGGATGCCGAGAAAGCATTTGATAGAGTGGAGTGGGATTATCTGTGGGAGGTGTTGAGGAGATTTGGGTTCGGAGAGGGGTATGTTAGATGGGTGCAGCTGTTGTATAGGGCCCCAGTGGCGAGTGTGGTCACGAATGGACGGGGATCGGCATATTTTCGGCTCCACAGAGGGACAAGGCAGGGATGTCCTCTGTCCCCATTACTGTTTGCACTGGCGATTGAGCCCCTGGCGATAGCGCTGAGAGGTTCCAAGGGATGGAGGGGAATACTTAGGGGAGGAGAAGAACACCGGGTATCTTTATATGCGGATGATCTGCTACTATATGTGGCGGATCCAGCGGAGGGGATGCCAGAAATAATGCGGATACTTGGGGAGTTTGGGGATTTTTCAGGGTATAAATTGAACATGGGAAAGAGTGAGCTGTTTGTGGTGCATCCAGGGGAGCAGAGTAGAGAAATAGAAGACCTACCGTTGAGGAAGGTAACAAGAGACTTTCGTTACCTGGGGATCCAGATAGCTAAGAATTGGGGCACATTGCACAGGCTAAATTTGACGCGGTTGGTGGAACAGATGGAGGAAGATTTCAAGAGATGGGACATGGTAGCATTGTCAATGGCAGGGAGGGTGCAGGCAGTTAAGATGGTGGTCCTCCCGAGATTCCTTTTTGTGTTTCAGTGTCTCCCGGTGGTGATCACGAAGGCTTTTTTCAAAAGGATAGAAAAGAGTATTATGGGTTTTGTTTGGGCCGGGAAGACTCCGAGAGTGAGGAAGGGATTCTTACAGCGTAGTAGGGATAGGGGGGGGCTGGCACTACCGAGCCTAAGTGAGTATTATTGGGCCGCTAATATTTCAATGGTGAGTAAGTGGATGGGAGAGGAGGAAGGAGCGGCGTGGAAGAGATTAGAGAGGGCGTCCTGTAGGGGGACCAGCCTGCAGGCTATGGTGACAGCCCCATTGCCGTTCTCACCAAGGAACTATACCACGAGTCCGGTGGTGGTAGCTACACTGAAGATTTGGGGACAGTGGAGACGACATAGGGGAAAGACCGGAGCACTGGGGGGGTCCCCGATAAGAAACAACCATAGGTTTGCCCCGGGGGGAATGGATGGGGGATATGGAATGTGGCAAAGAGCAGGTATAACGCAATTGAAAGATCTATTTGTGGATGGGAAGTTTGCGAGTCTGGGAGCGCTGACCGAGAAATATGGGTTGCCCCAAGGGAATGCATTCAGGTACATGCAATTGAGGGCTTTTGCGAGGCAGCAGGTGAGGGAATTCCCGCAGCTCCCGACACAAGAGGTGCAGGACAGAGTCATCTCAAAGAAATGGGTGGGGGACGGTAAGGTGTCGGATATATATAGGGAATTGAGAGACGAAGGGGAGACTATGATGGACGAACTAAAAGGGAAATGGGAAGAAGAGCTAGGGGAGGAGATTGAGGAGGGGATGTGGGCAGATGCCCTAAACAGGGTAAACTCGTCGTCCTCGTGCGCCAGGCTAAGCCTGATTCAGTTTAAGGTATTACACAGGGCACATATGACTGGAACACGGCTCAGTAAATTTTTTGGGGTGGAGGATAGGTGTGCGAGGTGCTCGAGAAGCCCAGCGAATCATACCCATATGTTTTGGTCATGCCCGGCACTACAGGGGTTTTGGATGGGGGTGACAAAGGTGCTTTCGAAAGTAGTAGGAGTCCAGGTCGAACCAAGCTGGGGGTTGGCTATATTTGGGGTTGCACAAGAGCCGGGAGTGCAGGAGGCGAAAGAGGCCGATGTTTTGGCCTTTGCGTCCCTAGTAGCCCGGCGCAGAATATTGCTAATGTGGAAAGAAGCCAAGCCCCCGGGGGTGGAGACCTGGATAAATGATATGGCGGGGTTCATAAAGTTAGAGCGGATTAAGTTCGTCCTAAGGGGGTCGGCTCAAGGGTTTACAAGGCGGTGGCAACCGTTCGTCGAATATCTTGCGGAAAGATAGATAGGGGAGAACAAAGAAGGCAGCAGCAGCAGCCCAGAACTTGGGGGGTGGGGGGTGGGGGGGGGGGGGGGGGGGGGTGGCCTGAGACAAGGCAGTTGCCAATTAGGGCTAGTTTTTATTTTTGTTATTTAATATTTATTTATTTGTTGTTGTTTTCTTTTGTTCTTGTTTAAATAAAAAAGGTCATTATTATCTGTATTGTTATAATGTTGTGTAAAGGATGCACAATGTACTGTGTTGGTTGACCAAAAATTTTCAATAAAATATTATTTAAAATAAAAAGTTATTGTGTTATCTTTTTTTTTGATTGATTTGTAAGGTGGAAAAATTGTGTTTGAAAACTTTAATAAAATATATATTTTTTTTAAAAGTGATAATTTACATATTAAAGAGAGATTTACCTTCTCCATCTCTTTGCGGGTGTAGAAATTAGATGCACAGTGTGCTTTCTTATGCTATCAACAACTTCTGTTCTCTCCACACAATGTCCACGGTTTTCTTCTCAACACGAGAAGACTTTCAGGCAGAACATTTTGGCCACACATTCAAAAAAGGAAGTAGTATTTTCATATCTTATGACTGAATGCTGACCTGTAGGTTTAGTAGCTTTTGGGCTCACCAAAGGAGATCACCCCTCCATAAATTGTTGTTCTCCCCACTCCAGCCTGCTTCGACACTTATATTTATTGTTGTGGGCGGCACAATGGTGCAGTGTGAGCGCTGCTGTCTCACGGCGCCAAGGACCCGGGTTCGATGCCGGTCCCGGGTTACTGTCTGTGTGGAGTTTGCACATTCTCCCTATGTCTGTGTGAGTCTCACCCCCACAACCCAAAGGTTTGCAGTAAAGGTGGATTGGCCACGATAAATTGCCCCTTAATTCGAAAATTGCTTTTAGACCAGGGTTTTTCAAACTGCGGGTCCCAATCTGGGGGTGTCGAGAGGGTCACGGAGCGATTGGTCTCGGCGTTCCCGATCGCAGGACAAGGGCCCAGCGGCCACAGCCAGCTTTTAAGAATGCAGGCCCCGAACGGCATTTAAGTTGAGAATGCAGGCTGCAACGGGCCTTTAAATACAAACAATGGAGTCTTCCTGCCAGAAGCGGCAACAGAGAGCAGGTCACGCACCCAGCACGTACACTGATATCAGTGCCGTGCTTTGGGCATGAAATCACAGAGGAGAGATTCCTCCATTTTGTAGCTGCCAGTAAGCAAGCAACAGGACTGTGTGAAGATCTGAAGATGGATCATGTGGTAGTCTGTGTAAAGGTATTACGGTACCGAGTAATGCTGGAACACCATTGGTAGATATTGTATGTTTCCCATTGGTCAAGCTGTATGGTAGCTCCGCCCTGCAAGGCGGGGTATAAGAGCCCGTACCGCCCCAGCAGCCTTCTTTCTATACCTGAGCTGCTGGGGGAAACATCCAGCTTATTAAAGCCTTCAGTTGGACTACAACCTCACTTTAGTAGTCATTGATCGTGCATCAGATCATTTTGTAAGTTAAGACCAGAGACACACAGGCCAGGATCTCACAACTGAATCTGCTGGAGAGAGCTGCTGAGGAGAGTCCACGGCAGAACAAAGCAGTGCTAGTGTGATCTGTATACAGAGCTCCAGGGCCTCTGGTGAACAACCAATTAAGAAGGAGAAACTGAAATCAGGAACAAAGTAGTATAAGCATAATTTCTTGAGGTATGGCTTTGTTAACTTTTGCAAATCCGGGTGAAAAACCACGGTATGTTATAGGCAGGGGAATACTGGGGGAGGGCGGGCATGGTTGACGGCGTTGGGGGTGGGGACCCTGGGAGGGGGAGCAGCACGGCCGTGTCTGCGGGCCGTGTGGGGGAGGCTGCTGGGGGTGAGGGGGGTGGTCCAAACATCCGCGGGTGGGGAGGGGTGGTCCCACACATCCGCTGCCGGGGATGGGGGGGTGAAGGAGCGGCGGGGGGGCGACAAAGGCTCCGGGCGGCCACGGCCCGCCATGGCAGGGCGGATCTAACGGCCAGACCCCATGACGGCGGACACACGGCTGTCCACCCAACCCGTTTGCTGTCGTGGAGCAGGCGGCCCGGCCGTCCTGGTGAGTGCCAGACCCCCCCCGCCCCCCCCACCAAACTGGCGGCACCCACCAGCGGGTATGTCCAGGGCAGCACACATGGCGGCACCCCCGGTGAGGGCAGTGCCACCAGATGGTGGCCCTGGCATGAGGGACGTCTGGCAGGTGTCAGGGCACCGAGGCGGCAGGGGTGTTGCGCGTGCTGGCAACCGGGCCGGCCATGTAGCCCATGGCACCTGGTTGTGGAGGGGGATATATCAATGCTGCAATCCTGTCTACTCCCACCCCCCACAGATCGTACAATGTTTAGCCATCTTCCAGCGTTGTTGGCCGCCGTGGCGGGGGCTGCTGCCCTGCATGAGGCCCAGCGGGAGCTGGAGCACGTTCGTGACAGGGAGGTGGCGGAGTCTGCTGTAGAGCAGCGGGCTGCAGTGGGGCACGTGCAAGGCGCCCAGGCCGCAGGGCCGCCGGCGCGAGAGGCACAGGAGGAGAACCACGCCGTGCGGGAGCCACAGCATGGGGATGAGGAGGAGGAGGGTGTGCCACGGCCACGGAGGCGTCCGATGCGACAACGTGTTTACCGGCCCCGCATGTCCTTCGAGGACCTCCCAGACAGGGCGTGCAGGAGGAGACTCTGGATGAGCCGGGAGACCGTCGCCCACATCTGCCACCTGATGGCACACCTGGCACCACGTGGGACCGGGGGTGGTTATGTCCTCCCTGTGGCCATCAAGGTGACGGTCGCCCTCAACTTCTTCGCGACCGGGTCGTTCTAGTCGCTGAGTGGAGACCTGTCCGGCATCTCCCAGCCATCGTGACTAGGGTCCCCTTTGGTGGCCGTTTCCAAGGGCGGCCCGGCCTGGATGGGTCAGGCTGCACCTCGGGCAATTGAGATGGCATGGTGCCACCCTGTTCTGCCCGCTGCCCACCAGATGCACCGGGGATGGTAGGGCGGGAGGATTCCGAGGTGGCACGGGGTTCCGGGATCTCCTCCTCCCTCGGGCTGCCTGTGAGGCGGCAGTTCTGTTCTGGGCCGCGGAGGCCGCGTGCACAGATAGCCCCAGGCCTTGCAAACACAGTCCCATGCCCGACACCGTCGCCACCATTGTCTCCACCGCGGTCGCCACCCGTGCGGTGTTGGCCTGTGTGGCACTCATGACCGGCACCATTTCCTGCTCCTGGACGCGGATACACTCCTGCACTTGCGTCTGCAGGTGCTGGAAACTGGCCATCACCTTCTCACGCCCCTGGATCCCTGACTGCATCGGGTCGATGGGTGGGCGGGTAACTCCAGGAACCCGGGACCTGTCTGGGTGGCAGGTGCTTGTCGGGGCTGGGCTACCCTCCGACCGTCCGGCTCCTCGGCTGCTCCTACCTCCACCGGCTGTACCGGAGCGGCTGTGTGGTGCGCACCAGTTAGTGTCCCAGAAGTCTCACCATTAAAATGGCCAACCGAGGTGAGAGTATCTGCGGTGGTGGAGGGTGAGGGGACAGCTGTGATGCAGTCGGGGGTCCCCTGGGCTGCCATATCCGGTCTGTCCATCCCCTCCGTGGTGGTGTCGTGTTGTGTTCTTTCATGTCTGTCTGTCCCCTGGGTGCTAGTGTCCTGTGTCATCGTGTCGTGCCTGTCTGCCCCTGTGTGCTTGTGTCCTGTGTCGTCGTGTCGTGCCTGTCTGTCCCCTGTGTGCTCATGTCCTGTGTCGTCATGTCATGACTGTCTGTCCCCTGTGTGCTAGTGTCCTGTGTCTTTGTGTCATGCCTGTATGTCCCTTGTGTCCTGTGTCGTCGTGTCGTGCCTGTCTCTTCCCTGTGTGCTGGTGTCCTGTGTCGTTGTGTCGTGCCTGTCTCTCCCCTGTGTGCTGGTGTCCCGTGTCGTGACTGGACTGGGCCAGAGGGTTGTTGTTGGAGCTGCTGTCCCCGTCACTGCTCGAGTCCTTGTGGGCTGGCTGCCCACAACCCCCATC
The DNA here is from genome assembly GCF_047496885.1 of Scyliorhinus torazame. NCBI lineage: Eukaryota > Metazoa > Chordata > Chondrichthyes > Carcharhiniformes > Scyliorhinidae > Scyliorhinus > Scyliorhinus torazame. The sequence goes on from NC_092712.1 coordinate 303,932,473, forward strand.
CCAAAGAAAACACCCCTCCCCCGACTTCAACCCCTCCAGTCCAGCACAAGCACCCCCCTCCCCGACCCCCACCTCCCATGAAGGACCCCCTCGGTACCCTGGCGGCTGGTGGGAGCGCTTAGCCGCCAATCGGGAGAATCACAGCCAAAAATTGTGGTCTAAAAGTTAGTTCACAGCCTGAAACTGATGCAGGAAACAAACCTTGTTCCTGAAAGGATAAACATGAGGCACATAATGGACCTCAGACCTTATACCCTCGAATTGACAAGTTGCAGGAACAGTGTCACAGTGGTTAGCACTGCTGCCTCGCAGCACCAGGCTCCCAGGTTCAATTCCCGGCTTGGGTCACTGCCTGTGAGGAGGCTGCACGTTCTCCCCGTGTCTGCGGGGGTTTCCTCCGGGTGCTCTGGTTTCCTCCCTGTGGTAATACCAGGTATTGCGGTACCAGAGAGAGCAATAACCATTGGCTAGACCGCGGGGTCTACCATTGGGCAATGTACATAGCCCCGCCCTGAGAGGCGGGGTATAAGAACCAATGCCGTCCCAGCAGCCTTCACTTCTGTAACTTCGCTGCTGGGTACAGTTCTATCTGATTAAAGCTGAATCGATATGACTCCCCGTGGACTCAAGCGTATTGATTGCGTATCAATTTAATCAGATAATTACTTCTGAAGGATCAAGCCGACGTGCCTTCAGCTCAGCCCACACGCAGAAAATTCTACCGAGATTTTTAAGCATTGGCTGGCATGCTTCCAGAGCTACCTTGAGACGGCCGCCGACACCCCCACGGAAAGGCAGAAAATGCACCTCCTACGCTCGCGGGTCAGCCCGGCGATCTACCCCCTGATCGAAGGGGCGGCGAACTCCCACAGTCTAAAGATGTGCAGGTTAAGTGGTTGGCTATGATAAATTGCCCTTAGGTTGGGTGGGGTTACTGGTTTACAGGGATGGGGTGGAGGTGTGAGCATGGGTGGGGTGCGTTTTCCAAGGGCTGGTGCAGACTCGATGGGCCGAATAGCCTCCTTCTACACTGTAAATTCTATGAGACTTGATAAATAAGTATGTGCCATCTTGTTTTAGGTCTATAATTTTCCCGAAATGTTAAATGAACTGGCTGATAATTACTTAGTCTTGTCTCGATGTCATTTTGTCGTACTTTCTTTTTTTATTCTTCCCAAAAAGAAATTCCGATTTTGTTTTTTCAACATTGAACTATGTCTGTTGCCTCATCCTGCTAGCCAGTCAACCTGCAGCCTCTTACAATCATTCTCACAATTTGTCACATCCCTCCTCAAATTTGGTGTAATCAGCAAATTTCCACATATGTTCTTCAGTTATCAAAGTAAAAATCAGGTTAAAGTCCAACAGGTTTGTTTCCGCCATGCCGAGTTTCCGACAAATAATAGCATGAGAGACCCACGCCATCGGTAACTTGGCCGGTCGGGTGCGGAGCACGGGGTGAGGCCGTCGGTGCGGCGTACTCCTAGAGTACACAGCTTTGGAGGGGGCAGTACATCGCGAAAGCGCCCCCCCCCCCCCCCCCCCCCCCTGATTTTGGCGAGAAAATTGATTTTCCGGCTGATCGCTGAACGCGATTTCAGTGTCGGCGACTGGCGAATCCCGCCCTTTAAGTTTTAGTCACTGAGGAAACACTACGGTGTTGGCTGTAGCTCAGCTTGCCTCAGAGTCAGAAAGCTGTGGCTCAACACCAGGAACTTGAATATGCAGTGCTGAGGAGATGCTGCACTGACATTGAGTCTGCTCCGCCATCGATCGTCACAGTAAGGCTAGGGGGTTAAATGGTGTGACTTGAGGAGGCAGGTGATGGGGGAGGAATGAATTTAGATTTTGTGGGCAGTCGACAAATTAATTAGAGCTCGAATGAGCTTTACAATGGCCCGACCTATGCCTTAATAAAACTGGGAGGACTGACATCCTCAAGGTTATTTAAAGCTGTGTGAGGGAAGATTTAAATTAATATGACAAGATAAAGAAAAAACAAATGTGTAGGCAGCCTAAAAGACAAAATAATTTTAGATGTGTAGGGAATAAATACAGAAAGGTGTAAAGGGGCTAAACATAGTAAGAAACATGATGCCGTCCTTTCCTGTGCAACCCCCCTGGGGTTGCAGGACAAGGTGCTGTTGAAGGACGAAATAGGGGAGGGGAAGGTTTCGGATATATATATACAAATTGATGAAGTGGGAGGGAGCCCTTGTGGGGGACATTAAGCACAAATGGGAACAGGAGCTGGGACGGGAGATGGAAGCCGAGACGTGGCCAGGGCAGCACGATAGCACAGTGGTTAGCACTGTTGTTTCACAGCTCCAGGATCCCAGGTTCGATTATTGGCTTGGGTGACAAACAAGGCAAGGGAATACATGATAATCGGCAGGACCCTGGAAAGAACCAAGGATCAGAGGGACCGTGTTCACTGGTCCTTTATGATAGCAGGGCAGATAGATACAGTGATTAAGAAGGCATATGGTATACTTGACTTTATTAGCCGAGGCATAGAGTTTAAGAGCAGGGAGATATGCTGGAACTGTATAAAAAGTTGGTTAGGCCACAGCTTAGGGTATTGTGTGCAGTTCTGGAATCCACATTATAGGAGGGATGTGATAGCACTAGAAAGGGAGCAGAGGAGATTTAGCAGCATGTTGTCTGGGCTGGTGAGTTTTAGCTATGAAGAGAGATTGGATAGACTCGGATTGTTTCCTTGGAACCCTCTAAAATTATGAGGGGCTTAGATAGAGTAGACAGGAAAAAACATTTCCCCTTGGTGGAGGGATCAATGACCAGGGGCAGAGATTGAAGGGGCAGGAGGTATAGAGGGGACATGAGGAAAACCTTATTCACCCAGAGTGGATGGTGGGAGTCTGGAACTCTCTGCCTGAAAGGATAGTGGAGACATTGGGCGGCATTCGCCTGCCGGGTCCGCACGTCAACCGGAGAATCACGCCCGAGGTCAATGAACATCCCATTGTCCGCGTCTTGCCCGTGGCGATCTTGCGGCGGGCGGGACGGCAGAATCCAGCCCATACTTTAAGAAGTATTTAGATGTGCAAATGTGATGCCAAGGCATACAAGGCTATGGACGAACTGCTGGGAAATGGGTTGTTTTTGACCGTCGCAGATGCGATGGGCCGTAGGGCCTTCGCTGTGCTGTAGACCTCTAAGACTCTATAGAATATTAGAACATTCTCAAACTGAGGCTCACTTATGATCATCTCAAAACATTGTAGGGGTTAGCAGTTTGTAACTAAAGTATAACCTTTGTGTTTCAACTACTTTGCTTCTTGTGTAAGCTTATTTTAATAAACATTTATACTTTGGAATAAGGCAACTTCCAGTTCCTGAGTATCGAAATAGAATGTAATATATATAATAGACTCATGGGAAAAAGACAGAAGAAGTGGGAACTCAGTAGGTAGCTCTTCTGACAGGGCGCTTCCAGAACGTGCATGAAAGAGAGGGACGTGCTCCTTCAAAGTTGAGCCACAGGTCTCGCTGTTATAATAGGCGTCAGTTGCAACATCCAGCTGCACCTCCAGAGGTGGTTATCCAATTGCAGTATCTGATTTGGGATATCTGCTTACACCTCCTGGATTAGAAACATTTGGTGAGTGAGTTAGCACTGCTCTTACTTTTTACTTGATGTAGTGGAGATGCCGGTGTTGGACTGGGGTGGGCACAATCTTACAACACCAGCTTAAAGTCCCAACAGGTTTGTTTTGAATCACTAACTTTGGGAGCGCAGCCCCTTCAACAGGGGGAGAGGCAATCCGCGGGCAGGGGGGACTTTGGCAGGGGTTGAGGCCACTGTTGGGGGTTGGTCAGGGGGTGGAGAGCCGGCCAAAGGGGGGGACACTATTTGGCAGGCCAGATCCGCGCGCGCCTGGTGCCATGTTGCACAGCGCGACCGCTGCAGGCTGCCACCAATTCTCCGGTTGTATCGGCAGCTAGAGCCGGGTGGTCTACGCTGCCTGCCTGCTAACCACCCCCCACCACCCACCCTCAATTCCAAACGGACAATCGGTGGCCATTTTGCGCCACATCTTCGTTCGTAAAACGTCACCGTTACCATGCCGGAGTAAAGACATAGCCTGAAAATCGGGCAATCCAGCCCAATGTGTTAGTGACAGCGTCACCTGCCTCTTCGGCCAAAGATTTGGCCATCCACCCTAAAGACGCCTCATGTGACTCAGTGTCAAACATTGCTTTATAATGCTCCTTTGAAGTCTCTCCCAACACGTTATTATGTTAAAGGCTGGCATATAAATACAAGTGGTTGTGTTCAATTAATGTTTCCATGATTGGTATTATTCGTATGGCTGGGGAAGCACTGAGAGTGCGATGGTAAGATTAAGAATCGATTCCGAGATTTCAGCTGACACAGTGTACTGTCATCAGGAATGGATCTCTCAGGCCAGAAGGTCAGTATATCGGCAACAGTCTGTCTAGAAGACCACAGTCACAATTTGAGTTGTTCCTAATCTTTCACTTGTGAAATAAATGGCCACATCTTCCCTGGCCCGTTCTGGAAACGCTATAGTTCGAGTACTTTAGATGGGTCCGTTTTTGTCCAATGTGTGCAGGAGGGTTTCCTGACACAGTATGTAGATAGGCCAACGAGAGGTGAGGCCATGTTGGATTTGGTACTGGGTAATGAACCAGGGCAGGTGTTAGATTTGGAAGTAGGTGAGCACTTTGGTGATAGTGACCACAATTCGATTACGTTTACTTTAGTGGTGGAAAGGGATAGGTTATACCGCAGGGCAAGAGATATCTGGGGGAAAGGCAATTATGATGCGATGAGGCAAGACTTGGGATGCATCAGATGGAGAGGAAAACTGCAAGAGATGGGCACAATGGAAATGTGGAGCTTGTTCAAGGAACAGCTACTGCGTGTCCTTGATAAGTATGTACCTGTCATGCAGGGAGGAAGTGGTCGAGCAAGGGAACCGTGGTTTACTAAAGCAGTCGAAACACTTGTCAAGAGGAAGAAGGAGGCTTATGTAAAGATGAGACATGAAGGCTCAGTTAGGGCGCTCGAGAGTTACAAGTTAGCTAGGAAGGACCTAAAGAGAGAGCTAAGAAGAGCCAGGAGGGGACATGAGAGGTCTTTGGCTGGTAGGATCAAGGATAATCCTAAATCTTTCTGTAGATATGTCAGGAATAAACGAATGACTAGGGTAAGAGTAGGGCCACTCAAGGACAGTAGTGGGAAGTTGTGCTTGGAGTCCGAGGAGATAGGAGAGGTGCTAAATGAATATTTTTTGTCAGTATTCACACAGGAAAAAGACAATGTTGTCGAGGAGAATACTGAGATTCAGGCTACCAGACTAGAAGGGCGTGAGGTTCATAAGGAGGAGGTGTTAGCAATTCTGGAAAGTGTGAAAATAGATAAGTCCCCTGGGCCGGATGGGATTTATCCTAGGATTCTCTGGGAAGCTTGGGAGGAGATAGCTGAGCTTTTGGCTTTGATCTTTAAGTGATCTTTGGTGATTTAGGGTGATTTTGCAGTTTAGATCAGAAATTGGCTACCTGGAAGAAGACAAAGGGTGGTGGTTGATGGGAAATGTTCAGACTGGAGTCCAGTTACTAGTGGTGTACCACAAGGATCTATTTTGGGGTCACTGCTGTTTATAAATGACTGGAGGAGGGCGTAGAAGGATGGGTGAGTAAACTTGCAGATGACACTAAAGTCGGTAGAGTTGTGGACAGTGCGGAAGGATGTTACAAGTTACAGAGCGACATTGATAAACTGCGGCGCTGGGCTGAGAGGTGGCAAATGGAGTTTAATGCAGAAAAGTGTGAGGTGAATCATTTTGGAAGGAATAACAGGAAGACAGAGTACTGGGCTAATGATCAGATTCTTGGCAGTGTGGATGAGCAGAGAGATCTCGGTGTCCTTGTACATAGATCCCTGAAAGTTGCCACCTAGGTTGAGAGGGTTGTTCAGCAGGCGTACGGTGTATTAGCTTTTATTGGTAGAGGGATTGAGTTTCGGAGCCATGAGGTCATGTTGCAGCTGTACAAAACTCTGGTGCGGCCGCATTTGGAGTATTGCGTGCAATTCTGGTCGCCGCATTATAGGAAGGATGTGGAAGCTTTGGAAAGGGTGCAGAGGAGATTTACTAAAATGTTGCCTGGTATGGAGCGAAGATCTTATGAGGAAAGGCTGAGGGACTTGAGGCTGTTTTCGTTAGGGAGAAGAAGGTTATGACGTGACTTAATTGAGGCATACAAGATGATCAGAGGATTGGATAGGGTGGACAGTGAGAGCCTTCTTCCTCGGATGGTGATGTCTAGCACGAGGGGACAAAGCTTTAAATTGAGGGGAGATAGATATAGGACAGATGTCAGAGGTAGGTTCTTTACTCAGAGAGTAGTAAGGCCGTGGAATGCCCTGCCTGCAACAGTAGCGGACTCGCCAACACTAAGGGCATTCAAATGGTCATTGGATAGACATGTGGACGATAAGGGAATAGTGTAGATGGGCTTTAGAGTGGTTTCACAGGTCGGCGCATCATCGAGGGCTGAAGAGCCTGTACTGCACTGTAATGTTCTATGTTCAAACTGTTGAGGATTGTCAAGATTTTCTGTGGATTTTTGAAACCTGGCACTTCACCGTTCAGATAAGTTACTGGGTTGCGGTTGGTGTGTTTGCCCTCAGCCAGGGTTTGCGTCATCAAAATCTATGATGAGTGAGTATGCAAGGTGCCAGATCGGAGGTGTGGTAAAGTGGGGGTTGCAGTCAAATGGGGAGTGTGAGAATCTGGGGAGGACCAGCTGTAGTGAAGTGTTCTGCACTGAATTCAGTAAGTTTTAAAGTGCTGGTGGACAAGGATAAGAATGGTCCTAGGGTGAATGTGATAAATTGGGGGAAGGCTAATTATAACAATATTAGGCGGGAACTGAAGAACCTAGATTGGGGGAGAATGTTTGAGGGTAAATCAACATCTGACATGTGGGAGGCTTTCAAATGTCAGTTGAAAGGAATTCAGGACCGGCATGTTCCTGTGCAGAAGAAAGATAAATACGGCAAATTTCGGGAACCTTGGATAACGAAAGATATTGTAGGCCTCGTCAAAAAGGAAAAGGAGGCATTTGTCAGGGCCAGAAGGCTGGGAACAAACGAAGCCTGTGTGGAATATAAGGAAAGTAGGAAGGAACTTAAGCAAGGAGTCAGGAGGGCTAGAAGGGGTCACGAAAAGTCATTGGCAAATAGGGTTAAGGAACATCCCAAGGCTTTTTACACATACATAAAAAGCATGAGGGTAGCCAGGGAAAGGGTTGGCCCACTGAAGGACAGGCGAGGGAATCTATGTGTGGAGCCAGAGGAAATGGGCGAGGTACTAAATGAATACTTTGCATCAGTATTCACCAAAGAGAAGGAATTGGTGGATGTTGAGTCTGGAGAAGGGTGTGTAGATAGCCTGGGTCACATTGAGATCCAAAAAGACGAGGGGCGTCATTCTCCGACCCCCGCCGGGTTGGAGAATCGCCGGGGGCTGCCGTGAATCCCGCCCCCGCCGGTTGCCGAAGTCTCCGGCACCGGATATTCGGCGGGGGCGGGAATCGGGCCACGCCGGTTGGCGGGCCCCCCCGCTCGATTCTCCGGCCCGGATGGGCCGAAGTCCCGCCGATAAATTGCCTGTCCCGCCGGCGTGGATTAAACCACCTTTTGAACGGCGGGACAAGGCGGCGTGGGCGGGCTCCGGGGTCCTGGGGGGGGGGCGCGGGGTGATCTGGCCCCGGGGGGTGCCCCCACGGAGGCCTGGCCCGCGATCGGGGCCCACCGATCCGCGGGCGGGCCTGTGCCGTGGGGGCACTCTTTTCCTTCCGCCTCCGCCACGGTTTCCACCATGGCGGAGGCGGAAGAGACTCCCTCCACTGCGCATGCGTGGGAAACTGTCAGCGGCCGCTGACGCTCCCGCGCATGCGCCGCCCGGGGATGTCATTTCCGCGCCAGCTGGCGGGGCAACAAAGGCCGTTTCCACCAGCTGGCGGGGCGGAAATTCCTCCGCCGCCGGCCTAGCCCCTCAATGTTGGGGCTCGGCCCCCAAAGATGCGGAGCATTCCGCATCTTTGAGGCAGCGCGATGCCCGTCTGATTGGCGCCGTTTTGGGCGTCAAAATATTAAGGTAGATAAGTCCCCAGGGCCGGATGGGATCTACCCCAGAATACTGAAGGAGGCTAGAGAGGAAATTGTTGAGGCCTTGACAGAAATCTTTGGATCCTCACTGTTTTCAGGTGATGTTTCGGAGGACTGGAGAATAGCCAATGTTGTTCCTTTGTTTAAGAAGGGTAGCAAGGATAATCCAGGGAACTACAGGCCGGTGAGCCTTACGTCAGTGGTAGGGAAACTAGTGGAGAGAATTCTTCGAGACAGGATCTTACTCCCATTTGGAAGCAAATGGACGTATTAGTGAGGGGCAGCACGGTTTTGTGAAGGGAAGGTCGTGTCTCGCTAACTTCATAGAGTTTTTCAAAGAGGTCACAAAGATGATTGATGCAGGTAGGGCAGTGGATGTTGTCTATATGAACTTCAGTAAGGCCTTTGACAAGGTCCCTCATGGTAGACTGGTACAAAAGGTGAAGTCACACGGGATCAGGGGTGAGCTGGCAAGGTGGATACAGAACTGGCTAGGTCATAGAAGGCAGAGAGCAGCAATGGAAGGGTGCTTTTCTAATTGGAGGGCTGTGATGTGTGGTGTTCCGCAGGGATCAGTGCTGGGACCTTTGCTGTTCGTAGTATATATAAATGATTTGGAGGCAAATGTAACTGGTCTGATTAGTAAGTTTGCAGACGACGCAAAGGTTGGTGAAATTGCAGATAGTGATGAGGACTGTCAGAGGATACAGCAGGATTAAGATTGTTTGGAGACTAGGGCGGAGAGATGGCAGATGGAGTTTAATCCAGACAAATGTGAGGTAATACATTTTGGAAGGTCTAATGCAGGTAGGGAATATACAGTGAATGGTTGAGCCCTCAAGAGTATTGAAAGTCAGAGAGATCTAGGTGTACAGATCCACAGGTCACAGAAAGGGGCAACACAGGTGGAGAAGGTAGTCCAGAAGGCATACGGCATGCTTGCCTTCGTTGGCTGGGGCACTGAGTATAAGAATTGGCAAGTCATGTTGCAGCTGTATAGAACCTCAGTGATGCTCGATCAATGACTCCAGAAGCGAGATTGGATGACAATTGAAGGCTTTATTGGACTAGATGTTTCCCCCAGCAACGCAGGTACAGAATGCAACTGCTAGGGAGACACAGACTCTTATACTCTGCCTTACTGGACGGAACCACCAGGCAGGCTTCACCAATGATCTTCCTGTCTCAGGTACCTCCCACACCAATGATCTTACAGCCTCAACCTAGGTACCGTAATACCCCTAATACCAACTACCACATTCACCCCCGTTAAAAAAAAGAGTCCGGCGGGGGTGGTGGTCTAGCGACATACAGTGGTAGAGGTTATGGTGGTACCCGTTGGTGGTACAGTGTTTTGCCTTATTACATGTCACAACTATTTAAAGTCTTCATTTTACATGTACATATCAGAATGAAGCAATTAGTCGATCGGGGGTCCTGGTCATCCTCTGTGATCGTCGCAGTTTCGGCGGTGATGCAGGCACCGGCCCAGGCATCCGTGACTCCAGGAGCATCTCTTCGGTAGCTTCATCACCCCTGGGTGGGACCAGTGGAAGAACCGATCCACCTGGGAAGGGGGCAGCCGTGGGGTGCGCAAGTGGGAGTGAGGGTGTGGTTGGTGGGTGAGGTGTGGGTGGAGATCCAGCGGGCGCCAGGTCCCGTCGGGAGACCGTATCCTGCCGGCCGTCGGGATATGCCACGTAGGCGTACTGAGGGTTTGCGTGAAGGAGGTGGACCCTCTCTATCAATGGGTCTGACTTGTGCGCCCGCACGTGTTTGCGGAGCAGAATGGGTCCAGGAGCTGCCAGCCAGGTTGGGAGCGAGGTCCCGGAGGAGGACTTCCTAGGGAAGACAAGGAGACGTTCATGAGGTGTTTCGTTTGTCGTGGTACACAGCAGTGATCGGATGGTGTGCATCGGGAAGGACCTCCTGCCAGCGGGAGACTGGGAGATTCCTGAACCGTAGGGCCAGTAGGACGGTCTTCCAGACCCTTCCGTTCTCCCTCTCTACCTGTCTGTTACCCCAGGAGTTGTAACTGGTCGTCCTGCTCGAGGCAATGCCCTTGCTGAGCAGGAATTGACGCAGTTCGTCGCTCATGAAGGAGGATACCCTATCGCTGTGTATGTAGGCGGGGAAACCGAACAGGGTAAAGATACTGTGGAGGGCTTTTATGACGGTGGCTGTGATCATGTCGGGGCAGGGGATGGCGAATGGGAACCGGGAGTACTCGTCAAACACGTTCAGGAAGTACGTGTTGCGGTCGGTGGTGGGGAGAGGCACTTTGAAGTCCATACTAAGGCATTCAAAGGGACGGGAAGCCTTTATCAGGTGCGCTTTCTCTGGCCTGTAGAAGTGCGGCTTGCACTCCGCGCAGACTTGGCAGTTCCTGGTGGCGATCCTGACCTTCTCGAGGGAGTAGGGCAGGTTGTGGGTCTTGATAAAATGGAAGAATCGAGTGACCCCCGGGTGGCAGAGGTCCTCATGGAGGGCCTGGAGTCGGTCCACTTGTGCGTTGGCACATGTGCCGCGGGTTAGGGCATCAGGAGGCTCGTTTAGCTTCCCGGGACGATACAAGATCTCATAGTTGTAGGTGGAGGGCTCAATCCTCCACCGTAAGATCTTATAGTTCTTTATCTTGCCCCGCTGTGCAGTATCGAACATGAAAGCAACCGACCGTTGGTCAGTGAGGAGCGTGAATCACCTGCCAGCCAGGTAATTGTCTCCAGTGCCGCACAGCTTCTACTCTGGCCTGGGCCTCCTTTTCAACGGAGGAATGACGGATTTCTGAAGCATGGAGAGTGCGTGAGAAGAAGGCCACGGTCCTGCCCACTTGGTTGAGCGTGGCCGACAGAGCAGCGTCGGACGCGTCGCACTCGACTTGGAAGGGAAGGGATTCATCGATTGCGTGCATCGTGGCCTTTGCGATGTCCGCCTTTATGCGGCTGAAGGCCTGGCGGGCCTCTGCCGACAGGGGAAAACCGAGGATTGGATTAGTGGGCGGGTCTTGTCCGCATAATTGGGGACCCACTGGACGTAATATGAAAAAAATCCCAGGCAGCGTTTCAGGGCCATTTGTCGCCTTGTCGCTAGCAGATGTCGGGCGTAAACCTGGTTTACTGGGCGAATGTAGTGTCCTTTCGCAGCCTCGAAATCGTCCGCATCCTCGATGAGAGTGTAGATCTCTGGGCTCACCCTCGAGTGGAAAACGTGCAGTTTCTGGTCCTCTGTGGGTGCAGTCGTGGCCGTCCGAAGTTACCCTTTGTAGCACGCCAGCCAGTGTTTGAAGGTTGCCGCTGAGTTTACCGTGTGGGGGCTGAGTTGCAGACAGTCCGGCTTGATTCGGAGCTCCATTCTTTAAAATCTAGTCCAATAAATTGATGCTCGATCAATGACTCCAGAAGCGAGATTGGATGACAATTGAAGGCTTTATTGGACTAGATGTTTCCCCCAGCAGCGCAGGTACAGAATGCAACTGCTAGGGAGACACAGACTCTTGTACTCCGCATTACTGGGCGGAACCAGCAGGTAGGCTTCACCAATGATCTTCCTGTCTCAGGTACCTCCCGCACCAAAGATCTTACAGCCTCAACCTAGATACCGTAATACCCCTAATACCGACTACCACACTTAGTTAGGCCACACTTGGAGTATAATGTTCAATTCTGATCGCCACAGTACCAGAAGGATGTGGAGGCTTTAGAGACGGTGCAGAAGAGATTTACCAGGATGTTGCCTGGTATGGAGGGCATTAGCTATGAGGAGAAGTTGAATAAACTCAGTTTGTTCTCACTGGAACGACTGAGGTTGAGGGGAGACCTGATAGAGGTTTACAAAATTAAGAGGGGCGTAGACAGAGTGGATAGTCAGAGGCTTTTCCCCAGGGTAGAGGGGTCAATTACCAGGGGGCATAGGTTTAAGGTGCAAGGGGCAAGGTTCAGAGGTGATGTGCGAGTGAGGTTTTTTACACAGAGGGTAGTGGGTGCCTGGAACTCGCTGCCGGAGGAGGTGGTAGAAGCAGGGACGACAGTGACATTTAAGGGGCATCTAGACAACTACATGAATAGGATGGGAATAGAGGGGTATGGACCCAGGAAGTGTAGAAGATTTTAATTTAGACGGGCAGCATGGCCGGCACCGGCTTGGCGGGCTGAAGGGCCTGTTCCTGTGCTCTACTTTTCTTTGTTCTTTTGATCTTTGAATCTAGGATAGTGAGGGGATATGGGGAGGGGAGCCTTGTGCTAGGTGGAATGTAGGTGGTGGAGGTCTCAGCTGATAGTCAGAGAACAGTATACTTACCTTGACAACTCTGGGAAGGTTATTTAACTTTTTACAGTATTACAGCCATTTTCTTGTAGCTCAGCATTGATAACCCATTGACAACAGAGTTATTGCTTGGAGGATTTTCTGTCCCCTGAGGACAAGGGGGTGTCCTTAATTCAGTCCACTGCCTAAACTAGGCCATTCAAGGCAGTGTTACAGAACCTTGGTGCCTGCTAAGTAGTTGATAAAGCCATTTCAGTTTTGGGAAGTGTTTTCAAAGATAAAATGCTGGAAAATCTCAGCAGGTCTTGTCAGAGTCATCTGGACTCAAAACATTAGCTACTTTCTCTCCCTACAGGTGCTGCCAGACCTGCTGAGACTTTCCAGCATTTTCTCTTAGGTTTCAGATTCCAGCATCCACAGTAATTTGCTTTTTATTTATTGACAAGTGTTTTGTTCTTTATGCAGCCAGTGTGCATTTTCCTTCAAAGATATGCTATCTGTCTGTTAATGGAATCAAAGATGCTTGATAGATATCCAGCCCACCAAGCAGAGATACAGCCAAAGTTAGGGCTGGCTGCATGACGGAGTCATCATGATGAGATAACACTAACCAGTGTGCCCCTGCCTCATCCTCCACCACCAGTGCTGTGCCAGTTTGTGAAGGATTAGCAGACCATCACGAAGCGAGCGACCTTCCAGGCGGTGTACTGCGTTCGAGTGCAACAAGGCCACTGAATCGCGCCCATTAACTTTTCTCCCTCCATAGATGTTGCCAGACCCTCTGAGTTTTTCCACCACTTTCTATTTTTATTTCAGATCTCCAGTATCTGCAGTATTTTGTTTTTGTTTTAAGGTGCATAAATATCGCTCTTCATTGCAAAGGGATATTTGTTATATAGAGCAAGTCTGGGGCATGGTACATGGAAGGCATTAAATTACATGTTATTGTTCATCCTTCTCCCAAATGTTGTTTTGCTGATTCTGTTGTCCCCTAGTCTAGTGCTTCCTGGTTTGTGATTATCTTAATTTAATTTAAGACTGGAAACACTCATGGTCCTGGGTAATGGTAGCAGTATTGAGCCCCGGGGGAACCCTAAACAATACTCTGCACACCTGGACATCTCCCATTTAGTCAGTTTCTTGCCCATACCCAAGCTTCACCAGGAAGGCCAAGGAGCACTGACCTGATTTAATAGCCATGAAGTTGGTAATTGGTTCAGCTCCCATCAGGGTAGAAACCCCACTCGCAGGAGCTGCTCACCAGTCAAATGACCGGCAGCTCTCTAGTTCCAACAATACCACTGGGAGCAGTGGCCATTGCTGGGACTGCAGCCAGTCCCCGCTACGGAGCGTGGCTGGGACTAGACACCCAAATAAAGGGGATGTTTCACCAGGGCTTGTCTGATAGGACCTGGCATGCGTGAGGGTGGCTGAGATCGAGAGGAAAAAGGGGGCGAACTCACGAGGGTGGAGCCTACATTGGACACAGTGCCAAAACTGGAGAGATCGCCCTCAGCTTGCAGTGCACCATATGGCATGGGCACCCCCACCTCTGGTCAAATACCAGCAGCACCTGACTGTTATAACCTGCCTACTTGCCATTGGCTGGGGACTAATGACAATCCCACAATCCTGTGGGAGTATGAGCTTCCCCAATGAGGGGGGCGGAGAAACCATTAGTAAACTCCAAGTATAAATAAAGCTGGCCAGTTTGGAAACAGCAGGAAGGAGTGTGCAGCAAGGGAAGTTGCTGCTGCTGTTATATATATATATGTTATTGTAAATAAATGTTATTACTTTGTATCCTTAAAACTCGTGCTGGATTCTTCGTGGCCCTCACAAAACTGACAAAGGACTTTGAGGCCTCAGTTTGCCCAAGGTGTTGGGTGGGCTGCCCAATGCATCCCCCACCACTGATAAAATACCAGTGTCAACAGGTAGGCAACAGGCATGGCGCCTGCCCACCATCTCACCCATGGAGAGGGAAGGGGTTGATTGGATTCTGGCCAATGAGAGAGGGTAGATACAAGCAGACTGTTTCCAGTAGTTGGGATGTCTAGATCAATATGATATGGATACAATATTAAATCTTGATTTAGGATAGAGAACAGGAGAAACCTTTTTACACAGAGACTTGTGAGTCTGTGGAATTAATGTTTGTCGTTGGTGGTTGAGGCTAAAACTATGGTCTAATTGTTGTGATTAAGAAAATCATTGCGCCCACCAGTGGCGAACTGAGGGAGTTGCATGCAGACTCACAGATAAGATTATTACACACTCGTTACTGCAAGCCTAAACCTGATCCAAATCAGTGTAAAATGGATACATTAGCAGCTGAACTTCCAAGAAACTTGTTTTCAGCCTTTTCTTTTTTTTTTTTATAAACATTTTATTGAGGTATTTTTGGTATTGTAACAACAACAAAATGAACAATATACATGAATCTATAAACATAAAGCAAAAGCCGTCTCCCTTCCTTACAGGCCCCACCTTTATTAACCCCCTACTCAAAGCTAAACTAAACCCCCCCCCCCCCTTCTGCTGACAATTAATTTTCCGTGAAGAAGTCGACGAACGGTTGCCACCTCCGGGCGAACCCTAACAGTGACCCTCTCAAGGCGAACTTGATTTCCTCCAAACAGAGAAAGATAGCCATGTCAGTTAGCCAGGTCTCCGACTTCGGGGGCTTTGGCTCCCTCCTTTTCGACAGAGGAGTGCCAAATTTCAGAGGCATGGAGGGTGTGTGAAAAGAATGCCACGGGTGTGCCTGCCTGGTTGAGGGTGGCAGCCAGAGCAACGTCTGATGCATCGCTCTCGACCTGAAAGGGGAGGGTCTCGTCGACCGCGTGCATCGCGGCCTTGGCGATGTCAGCCTTGATACGGTTGAAGGCCTGGTGGGCCTCAGCCATCAGGGGGAAAACTGTGGCGTGGATGCGTGGGTGGGCCTTGTCCGCATAGTTAGGGACCCACTGGGCATAATAGGAGAAGAACCCCAGGCATCGTTTGAGGGCCTTGGGGCAGTGGGGGAAGGGGAGTTCCATGATGGGGCGCATGCGTTCGGGGTCGGGCCCTCGAACTCCATTTTGCACAACATAGCCAAGGATGGCTAAGCGGTTGGTGCTGAACACGCACTTCTCCTTGTTATAAGTGAGGTTCAGGAGTTTGGCGGTGTGGAGAAATTTGAAAAGGTCCTGCTGGTCGTGGCCGCAGATGGTGACGTTATCTAGGTACGGGAAGGTGGTCCGCAGTCCGTACCGGTCAACCATTCGGTCCATCTCCCGTTGGAAGACCGAGACCCCATTAGTGACACCGAAAGGAACCCTGAAGAAGTGGTAAGGGCGGCCATCTACTTCGAACGCAGTGTATTGGCGGTCCGCCTTGCGGATGGGGAGCTGGTTGTAGGCACATTTCAGGTCCACTGTCGAGAAGACCAGGTACTGTGCAATCTGATTGACCATATCAGATCTGCGTGGGAAGGGTACACGTCGAGCTGCGTGTACCGATTGATGGTCTGACTGTAGTCAACAACCATCCTGTGTTTCTCCCCAGTCTTTACAACTACCACTTGGGCTCTCCAGGGGCTGTTCCTGGCCTCAATGATACCTTCCCGCAGTAGCCGCTGGACCTCCGACCTGATGAATGTCCTGTCCTGGGCACTGTTACGTCTGCTCCTGGTGGCGACGGGTTTGCAATCCGGGGTGAGGTTTGCAAACCGGGAAGGTGAGTCGACCTTAAGGGTCGTGAGGCCGCATACGGTGAGGGGTGGTAGGGGTCCGCCGAATTTTCGAGTTAGACTTTGGAGGTTGCACTGGATGTCCAGGCCGAGTAGCAAGGCAGTGCAGAGGTTGGGGAGGATGTAGAGCCGGAAGTTGCTGAACTCTACGCCCTGGACGGTGAGGGTGGCGATGTAGTAACCCCGGATTTCCACGGAGTGGGATCCGGAGGCCAGGGTGATTCTCTGGGTAACAGGGTGAACCGCGAGAGAGCAGCGCTTTACTGTAGAGGGGTGGATAAAGCTCTCCGTGCTCCCGTAGTCGAGAAGGCAAGCTGTCTTGTGGCCATCGACTTTCACCGTCGTCGTCGCGGTTGCGAGGTTGTGTGGCCGGGACTGGTCGAGCGTGATGGAGGCGAGCTGCGGCTGGTGTTGGTGGGCCCCGGATTGGTCAGCGGCGGTGGCAGGCGATGAGCGGCCAGATGAGGTGCCCGACGAGCAGGGGTCCTGAGGCGCCATCCAAAATGGCACCGAAGATGGCGGCGCCCACGGGCCGCACGTGCGGGGTGCAGGAACAATGGGCCTGGATACAGCAGCGATCGACCGGGCCTGGCACACCGCAGCAAAATGTCCCTTCTTCCTGCAGGTCTTGCAGATTGCACTCCACGTCGGGCAGCGCTGCCGGGGGTGATTTGTCTGCCCGCAGAAATAGCACTCTGGGCCCCCCGGGGTTGGCTGGCTGCCACGCGGTGCAGGCTTGGGGTTGGCTGGGGGCGGCCGCTGGTGGGGCCCACGATGTCCATGAGAGGGGCGCCGTGCGGTCGGGGGCGTACGATTGTACATTATGGGAGGCTACCATTAGTGAGGCCATGAGTTGCTTGGTCGCTGTGAGGTCGAGCGTGCCCCCTTCTAAGAGGCGCTGGAGTTCAGTATGTTCAACGACCGAAACTGCCTGGCAATCGCAGTTCCTTGCCAGGATGTGCAGGGCACGCCCCAAATCGTCCAATGACTCACCGGGGAGTTGTTGCCGCGTGGACAGGAGGTGCCTGGCGTAGAGTTTGTTGATCGGCCGGATGTAGTTCCCTTTCAGAAGCACCATAGCCTCAGTGTAGTTGGGCGCATCCCAGATAAGGGGAAAAATATCGGAGCTCATCCATGAGTACAGGATCTGGAGTTTCTGTGCTTCTGAGGGTTGTTCTGTCGCTGATCCGATGTAGGCTTCAATGCAATGGTCGAAGGCCGACGTGGCGTTGTCTGCTTGAGGGTGCAGCTGTAGACGATCTGGCTTGATGCGTAGTTCCATCGCTGTAATATCTCTGCTTAATAAATTGATTCATAGATTCATAGAATTTACAGTGCAGAAGGAGGCCATTTGGCCCATCGAGTCTGCGCCGGCTCTTGGAAAGAGCACCCTACACAAGGTCAACATCTCCACCCTATCCCCATAACCCAGTAACCCCGCCCAACACTAAGGGAAATTTTGGACACTAAGGGCAATTTATCATGGCCAATCCACCCAACCTGCACATCTTTGGACTGTGGGAGGAAACCAGAGCAACCAGAGGAAACCCACGCACACAGGGGGAGGATGTGCAGACTCCGCACAGACAGTGAGCCAAGCCGGAATCGAACCTGGGACCCTGGAGCTGTGAAGCAATTGTGCTATCCACAATGCTACCGTGCTGCCCACGATTTGCACTATCAATTACGACGAGACGAGAGTAGAGAGTAATCAAGGCTTTATTAAGCAGAGATGTGTTGCCTCCTGCAGCTGCTACCGAAATGGTAGCATCTCGGTGAGCACACTCATTTATACTCCGCCTACTGGGCGGAGCCAGCAGGCAGGGTTCTACCCCCGTACCTGTAGTACAGGACCCTTACCGTATTACCTCTAATACATGTATTATACAAACAGTGGTGATTACCACAAAAAGCCGAACTCCGCCTGTAACCTCCGCCGTTCCCTTTGAAGCCCTGCCTCTGGGGTCTCCTCCTATCGATCTGTACTATCTCCTTTACCAGTCGGTCCGTCTCTGTCCTGTTCGCCTTCTCCCTTTGGGCCAGTATCGAGAGCAGCTTCCCTCTGACCACCGCCTTCAGTGCTTCCCAGACCACCGCTGCTGAAATTTCCCCCATGTCGTTGACCTGCAGGTAGTTTTCAATGCTTTTCCTCAGCCGCTCGCACACCCCTTCGTCAGCCAAAAGTCCCACATCTAACCTCCATTGCGGGCGCTGGTTACTGTCTTTACTAACCTGCAGGTCAACCCAGTGCAGAGCATGTTCTGAGATTGTGATCGCCGAGTACCCTGTGTCCACCACCCCTGCCAGTAAGGCCCTGCTCAAAATAAAGAAATCAATCCAGGTGTACACTTTATGCACGTGTGATTAGAAGGACAACTCCTTCACCCTCGGCTGCCCAAATCTCCATGGATCCACCCCCCCATCTGCTCCATGAACCCTTTTAGTTCCTTTGCCATTGCTGGCACCCTGCCCGTTTTCGAGCTTGACCGGTCCAAGCCAGGGTAAATAACTGTGTTGAAGTCCCCTCCCATGACCAACCTGTGCGAGTCCAGGTCCGGTATCTTCCCCAGCATCCTCTTATAAACTCCACACCATCCCAATTTGGCGCATACACATTTACTAATGTCACCTGCACCCCCTCCAGTTTCCCACTGACCATAATGTACCGACCTCCCACATATTTACCTGCCTCAAACACCACCCGCTTATTGATCAGGATCGCGACCCCTCTAGTCTTTGAGTCTAGTCCCGAGTGAAAGACCTGACTGACCCAGCCTTTCTTCAATCTAATCTGGTCAGTTACTCTGAGGTGCGTCTCCTGCAACATTACCACGTCTGCCTTCAGTCCCCTAAAATGCGCGAACACACGTGCCCTCTTGACCAGCCCATTTAATCCTCGAACATTCCAGGTGATCCGCCTAGTTGGGGGGCTCATTGCCCCCCCCCCCCCCCCCCCCACCCCCTTCGCCGATCAGCCATCCACCTCCAGCCCATGCTCTGCGCCGTCACCGGTCCGCCCCCAGGCAGCCTCCGCCCCCAACCTCCTCTCTGTCCCTTCGCCCAAATCCCTCCCTTGTCAGCAGAACATTTACCTCCCCCCCCCAGTAACAACACTCTGTAACCCAACCACTCTAATAAACCGAACATATGCACACACCCCCACTATGCTTCCGTGAGCTAGCCCGCCCAGCTAGCTTGGTGGCCCCCAACCCTTGCGCCAGATAGTCTCCCACCTATTGTTCCCTCCCCGCTCATATAAACAAACTCCAACATCAAACAATCCCCACACAATTGCCCGACAGAAAAACACCAAGATCTAAACAAGCACACCTCCATCCCCCAACAGTGCAAATGAAATCATTAACTCACTCAGCTCTACCGCTGGTCCCAAATCAATGCAAAAGGCATTACAAACAGCTAACACAAAACGAAAAACGAGAAGCTTTTTTTCTAAAAAAGAACAGAAAAACAAAAAGACAAGAACGTTGCAGCAAAGTTCAAACGTTTTCAGTCCACCACCAGTCCTTTCCTTTTCGCGAAGTCCAGCGCGTCCTCAGGCGATTCAAAATAAAAGTGCTGTTCCTCGTGCGTGACCCAGAGGCGGGCCGGATACAACAATCCGAACTTCACCTTTTTCTTAAAAAGGATCGACCTGCTCTGGTTGAAGCCTGCTCTTCCCCTGGCCACCTCCACACTCAGGTCTTGGTAAATCCTCAGGATACTGTTGTCCCACTTACAGCTCCATGTCTGCTTGGCCCACTGTAGAATGCGCTCCTTATCCAAGTACCTGTGGAATCTCACCACCATTGTCCTCAAGGGGAGCGCTCTGTGAATCCTGTCCACCTCCAAGGGTCGGGAGAATGCCCCATCCCCCAGCAGCTTCTCAAACATACCCACTATGTATGCCCCACCGCCCGCTCCTCCGGACCCCTCCGGGAGCCCAACGATTCTCAAGTTCTGCTGGCGGAACCTATTCTCTAGGACCTCCACCTTCTCCAGGAGCCTTTTCTGCTGGTCTCTCAGCATCCCCACCTCCAACTCCACCACAGTTTGATGTTCCTCCTGCTCAGCCAGCGCCTTCTCTACCTTCTGGATCGCCCGATCTTGGGCGTCCAATCTAAGCTCCAGCCGCTCAATGGCTCTTTTATCGGGCTCAAGCAGTCCTGTTTCTGCTTAGCGAAGCCTTCCTGAATAACTTGCATCAGCGGCTCCGTTGACTGCTGGGTTGACAAACCAGAGGTCCGGTCCTCCGCCATGCTGTCTCCCGCTGCAGCTTCAGCCCAAGCTTTCTCTGTCTTTCTGTTTCTGCCTTTACGAGCACTTGTAGTCCTTCTCTCCATGCACCGATGTGGGAATTCAGTACACAATTTCCTCTGTCATCAGTTTTACAATTCAAATCCGGTAGAAAATCGGGGGAAAAGGTCCAAATGTCCGACCAGAGCGGGAGCCACCAAATGTGCGACACTCCTTCATAGCCGTCACCGGAACCGTTTTCAGTGCACTATTCCACCTGCACTCATCAGTAGTGGCTTACCCAGTTGGACACAACTTTGACCATTTAAGTGCTATCCGTGCCCGAGGACAGGGTTCCATCCATGAGTAGAATTGCTAACCATGATTGTGGTCAGCACGGCAGCTCAGTGATTAACACTGTGGCTTCACAGCACCAGGGTCCCAGGTTCGATTGCTGGCTGGGTCACTGTCTGTGCGGAGTCTGCACATTCTCCCCATGTCTGCGTGGGTTTCCTCCGGAGGCTCCGGTTTCCTCCCACAAGTCCCAAAAGACGTGCTGTTCGGTAATTTGGACATTCTGAATTCTCCCTCTGTGTACCTGAACAGGCGCCGGAATGTGGCGACTAGGGGCTTTTCACAGTAACTTCATTGCAGTGTAAGCCTACGTGTGACAATAAAGATTAATACAACCGTTCAGGATTGATCTGAAGTCTCCAGGAATTAAATATCAATCTCGAGGACGCTGCTGCATGCAAACGTGGAGAAATATCATGAAGACATTTATAAAAAAATGTTTTGAACAGTTCTCTTTACCAGATATCAAAATCTTAAAAATGGGAAAAAGACTGGTTAATGGTCAAGCATCATCTAATTGGACATGGGCAGGATTCTCCGTTTGGGAGACCAGGGGCACAATCTTCCCAAAAGGGAACAAAGTCCCCGAGTGAGCCCGTTTAGACACATATTTCCCGGCATTCACCGGAACTCCCAGTGTAGCGAGAGATTGGGACGTCATTTTTAAATGGCGTCCCAACCTCCGAGGCCCTGAAAAGAATCCCCAACCTCCTTCCCCCCCATCCCCAGCCTGAACACAACATGGGAGAGATTTTCTGTGTGTCCACCTTGCCCCAAGTACAGGGCTGACCCGACCCACGTGCCCCCCGGGAGCCCTTTAATAGGGAGACCACCCCCCCCCCCCCCAGGGACCCCGTAAATAGGGAGCCTCCCCGTACCCCCTAAATAGGGGGATCCCCTCTTGAAATAGAACGCCCACAGACCCGCTAAAGAGGGAGATCCCCCAAAACTCCCTAACTAAGGGGACCCCCCCCCCCCCCCGAGAGACTCCCTAACTAAAGGTATCTCCCACACAGACCCCCTAACTAAAGGGACACCCCACAGAGACCCCCTGACCACCTCAGAAAAGAGACCCCTGTCTCAAAGACAGGGGTAGTAAAAGAAATCACTGCTGTAACACTCACCTGGGCATACACCTGCTGGCTCAGACAGAGGAAGCACCACATGTCCTTTCTTGGAAGGAGAAAAATATTGACCTACGTTTAAACCCCTCAGATGCTTCAGCTGCAAACCATTCATTCATTTCTCTTAGTGGGCTTTGATTCACAGCTTCCACAAACATGGTGTCAGCCTTGTTTCATTAATCTTCCTCCTTGGATGAGTAACTCTAAATACTGTAATACACAATTTTTCCATAAATTTGAGAGTTAAATGCTGGCAATTTACAGCTCAGCACTTCAAAATCATTCAAGCATGCAGCGGTCTGATTAGGATCCCTATCCAGAAAAAGGACACACTTCCCAATTGTACACCCCTGTTGGAAGCATTGGAAAATAGGCACCTGGGTGTGTAGGTTCTAAGCCTGCCAGGACTATTTGTGTCACTGTGTGCAAGGGATTTGAAAACACGAATGAGAATTTTAAAGTCAAGTCAAGACCATGCTTAACTGGGAACAATGGGGTGGTGGGTGAATGCGGTTTAGCGTGGGTTAGGACACAGACACAGTTTTGGATGGCCTCAGGTGTACAGATGGTAGAATGTGGGAGGCCAGCCATTGCTGAAGTCGTCAAGTCTAGAAGTTTACTGAAGCAAAAGCAAAGTTACAAAAGTGGAAATAAGTAGGATTAGTGGTGGCATAAATGTGAGGTCAAACCTCAGCTCAGGGTCAAACAGGTTTGCGAAATCGCTTCAACCTCATCGAGTGGCCGGGGCCAACATTGGAGTTGGTATCTAGAGAACGGAATTTGTCCCAGGATCACAAACTAATGGATTCAGTCTTTCCAATATTCAGTTGTAGAAAATTTCTACTCATCCAACACTGGTTTTAGACAGAGGTAAAAGTGGTGGATATCATCAACTTGCACCAAGAAACTGATGTGTTTTCGGATGATGATGATGAGCGGCAGTATGTAGATGTGAATTAGGAGGGGGGTCATTCCTTGGGAGGTGACAAAGATAACACTGAAGGAATGGGAAGGGAATCATTGCAGGTGATGCTGCAGCTAGAATTAGATAGATGCTTGAAGAGGTCAAGGAGAGCTGAATCTTCTAAATGGTGTCAAGCACTACTTCCTATTTATTGAATGGAATCCCTTTCTATTTGCTGAAGTGAGGGGGTACTTCATATTCCAAATTGGTGGAGAATTTAACAACCCCAAAAACTCTGATCCTTTCTCTCTGGTGCCTGGATCTCATCCCAAAGCTCAGCAAGTTAACTGGTCTGCTGTAAAGTTGACAGTGACCTGGCTTTTGCATGCCAATAATTCCCCGTTGGAGTAAATTGCAGAGATTAAAGAGACCTTCCAAGGCTGCCTGAAAGGACCTTAATTTGGAAACATTGAGGGCGGTGATTACCTTCATTGCTGCTGAGAGGGCAGGTGATGAGCATCCTGAAGAGTTGGCTTGAGCCGCAAATGGAGCAGACCAGAGAGAGGCCAATCCTTCTGGCGCAGAGCTCCCCAGAGAAATCCTCATTGGACCTGGTGAGTCCTGCTTTAATTTGACATGATGCCGGATTCTCCTTGCCTCCAACATGTGCTGCTCTTCCTTTTCTTCTGTTATAACGGAATGATATGCCAAGGCCAAGGTGAAATCCGTACCTGTTGCTACATTGTTCAGACTACTGGGAGAGGTGGGGTGGTGGAGCAGGGCAAATAATGGCAGGCAGTCACATTCAGATGCAAGTCTCAGTAACGATAAACCAAAAACGAACAATTTTTTTTATTTTTACCTATGTTACACAAGAAAAGATTAAATAGGATGGCACCGTGGTTAGCACTGCTACCTCACAACGACAGGGACCCGCAATCAATTTCCGCCTTGGGTCAATGTCTATCTGGAGTTTGTATGTTCTCCCCGTGCTTGTGTGGGTTTCCTCCGGGTGCTCCGGTTTCCTCCCATACTCCAAAGATGTGCAGATTAGGTGGATCGGACATGCTGAAATTGTCCCTTAGTGTCCAGGGATGTGCAGGTTAGGTGGGGTTATGGGGATAGGGCAGGGGAGTGAGCCTAGGTAGGATGCTCTTGCAGAGGGTCAGTGCAGATTCGATGGGCCAAATGGCCTTCTGCACTGTATGGATTACATGATTCTAACCCAGTATTTAAATCAGAAGACTATTATTAAGAAAACCAAATTTTTGAGGTTGTGCATTTCAGTAATAAACTACTACAGACAGCTTATGGAATGAAAATCCTTATCAAATCTAAAGGGATAAATTCAAATCCATTGTTATTACTGCACTGTAAAGAATATAATAAGAAGGCAGATTAATTGCAAATATAGTGCGCGATTCAGTGGACTCCAGTTAAAGTCTGCTGAATGGCTCGTTTAGCAGAGTGTTTCTCAGCGGTTGCAGCACCAAGAAACGTCCCGCTATCCAATGGCACTTTGCCGTTTGTTTTCGCTTCGGGAATTTCTCCCCACCAAGGCTGCACTGAGAGAGATTTCCCGTTGGTGTGCTGACGGCTCTTCGTATATCAGGGTGCCACAATGGAAGGCTGCCTCGATCTTTCTTCACCCCCACCCTGCTCTTTTGACCTTACCCCCCCCAACCTTGGGTGGCCCCCGGGAACTCCTCCACCCCCCACTACCGGGCAAGGCACCCTCAGGCTTGATCCCTGGAAGTGCCAAGGTGCCACTCTGCCCTGTCCCTGATCATCCGGGGGCGTCCAATGGCCAAGGAGACCCCTTCAAGTGCCCTTTGGGTGGACCAGTACTAAACATCACCCTAGCAAGGTCTCCCAGGCGCGGCTAGTGTCATGGGCGAGATCCAGATCGCGCCAGGCCAAGCGAGTTGGGTGACTCGTACGAAGCCCGATTTGGTGCTCGCGTGCGATTCATCCGCGGGGCGCCACAGGGTCGCTGAATCACGCCCGTAACAAAAATATGTATTTGAAACAATACAAGTTATTTAAAATGCTTTGTTTTTCAAAATCCTCCAATTTTGAGCTTTTAATTGGCATATAAAATTCCAGTACATACAAAGAAATTTATAGAAAAATACATCTAAAATCACAACAGCAAATGTAAGAAATCTGAAATAAAAATGGTCAATGTTCTTAAAAATTACGTACAGATTAGTGACCCTTTTCGAAATGCTGCTAATTCACTTAAATGCGTGTGATTTAATTCTTAACCACACCAGATGCATTTTACACAGGCTGTGATGTCTCACGTCATTATTTCATAACTGCAGCCAATTAGTTTTGGCTGATACAATCTGCATCCAAACTTCACACCAAGAAACACAGAAAGAATAGGATTGCGACAGTGGTACACTTCATCATATTGAACAAACCTGCCAGATATTTATGTGTGTGATTACATACCTGTACTAAAATAAACATTTTCTACTTAATAGGTGTGGTGTTAAGCACGACTGTGAGTAAGACGGCCAGAATCCAATTTAACTGCTGGTACAACCACAGCAGCAAATCGGAGAAACTCAGAAAAAAAGGGAAAGTAGGTAATGAGCAGGATTCCACGTTTCCCCAGCCGTGTGTTTCTCAGTGGTACGCTGTTCACTGGCGGTGGGATACTCTCTTCCTGCCGTTGGTCAGTGGGATTTCCCAATTAAGCCACCCTATGCCACCTAGAAAACCTGCGGGTGGGGGTGCACTGCCAGCGGGAAAAGGGAATCCCAACGGCTGGAGAATTCCGAACAATATCTCCAGTTTATGGTGTTTCTTCAGCTGCCCACCAAAGCTAGAGCGGTTGGGGGGGCCCCAATCAGGCCAAATTCACACCCTTAATGAGCTGCGCAAAGGTTCCTGCGATGCCAAAACCCTGCAAAGCCACTTTTCTATCACTGAGTTAGTATAGATACAGTTGAAAGCATATTCCAGCATTTGCAAAGAACGTCAAGTGGAAGAGGAACGGGAGTGCCGAATTAGAAGGAGACAATGGCAATGTTGTTATCTTTATAATGCCACGGAAGGCACATGAGTTCCCAGTGAGCCACTTGGGCAGAGCTGTAAATTTATGGGAGGGGACTGGGATAACCCTTGTGGAATTCCAGAGCTATTTCCT
This sequence comes from Scyliorhinus torazame, assembly GCF_047496885.1. Taxonomy (NCBI): domain Eukaryota; kingdom Metazoa; phylum Chordata; class Chondrichthyes; order Carcharhiniformes; family Scyliorhinidae; genus Scyliorhinus; species Scyliorhinus torazame. The sequence goes on from NC_092712.1 coordinate 303,958,405, forward strand.
AAAATTTACAATTATGGATCCTGATACATCCTGAGTCCGCTATAAAGGATGCAAAGTTGTTGTTTCAGAGATACCCGATATAGGTTGTAATGTCTCAGACTCAGTTTTCAGATAACCAGCCAATTGCTTTTGACTGAGACATCCACTATCTTTTAAAATCTTCAGAAAACTATTTCTAAATTTCACTCCAAGAAATACATAAAGAATAGGATTGAGACAACAGTGTATGTATGCAATACTCTCTGTTACAATAATTGCATAGTCTACATTTGTGGTGTATTCGCAACTAGCGACTTCTTCACTGAAGATCTGTACAGTTTCCATCAACAAGACAATGTTGAATGGCAGTTCACATATCACGAATGCAACTACAACTGCAACAATAATCTTTAATGATTTATGATTCTGAAACCTCTTGGCTTGGAGCAAAGTTTTTGCAATGACTGAGTAGCAAATGATCATGGATACAAAAGGTATCAGAAATCCCACTGTCATCTGAGCTACATACACTAGCAGTTTGCCGATGCTGTCAAAATTGACAGGATACAACATAGTACAGATGGTTTTATCGGACATACCATTATATGCTTCACTGAATATGAATTCTGGAAGAGTCAAAATGATTGCAATCACCCAAACCCCTACACAAACAAACTTACTTGGAAATCTTTTACTTTTACTCTTGAGCATTTTTGTTGCTTGAACAATGGCTTTGTACCTGTTGACACTCACACAGGTGAGTATCAGCATACAGCTGTAGAGGTTGACAGTATATGCCCCATTGACAATTTTGCACACAATAGTTCCAAAAATCCATCCAGTGTATGCATCGACTGCCCAGAATGGCAAGGTGCAGAGGAAGAGCAGGTCAGCAATCGCCAGATTCAACATGTAGATATTGGTCACGGTCTTCAGCTTCTCATAATAAACAAATGTCACAATGACCAATGAATTCCCAAGCAGCCCTGCCACGAAAATGACTGAATAAAAACAGGGCATAAAAATACTCCCAAAGTTTCTGATGCCTGATGTCTCACAGGGTGTTTCAAACAGTGAAGGGTCAAGCATGGCAAGGTTAAAATTGCTGTCAGTGTTAGCGGCTGGAAACTTGGTGACAGCTATCTGAAAATAGAACAGTGGCAATTAATGTGTACTAGGGTGTAAATTAAACAGTTAATTCTAAATCTTATGTTGGGTATTTACAATCCCATTATTGAAACTACGATGTCACATACATTTACACGAAAATCAACTAGGAAAGCAGAACAAATAAGCCTGTCATCAAAATAAAAGTGATAATTTACATATTAAAGAGAGATTTACCTTCTCCATCTCTTTGTGGGTGTAGAAATATAGATGCACCGAGTGCTTTCTTATGCTACCAACAATTTCTGTTCTCACCACACAATGTCCACGGTTTCCTTCTCAACACGAGAAGACTTTCAGGCGGAACTTTTTGGTCACACATTCAAAAAAGGAAGTAGTATTTTTATATCTTTTGACTTAATGCTGACTTGTAGGTTTAGTAGCTTTTGGGCTCACCAAAGGAGTTCTACACTCCACAAATTGTTCTTCTTCCACCCACTCCAGCCTGCTTCCACAGTTACATTTATTGTGGCGGATGGCACGGTGGTGCAGTGATTAGCACTGCTGCCTCACAGCGCCAAGGACCTGGTTCGATCCCGGCCCCCGTGTGTGGAGTTTGCACATCCTCCCCGTGTCTGCGTGGGTCTCACTCCCACAATCCAAAGATGTGCAGTGCAGGTGGATTGGCCATGCTAAATTGCCCTTAATTATAATTTGGTTTTGAAAAAAACATTCATTGTTGCAATTATATTTTGCAGCAAAAATGAATCATGTCCACTGATATTGAATTCCATCTGCCACGTTTTAGACCAAGGAGGTGCCCTTGCCCCACTTGGACCTCTACCCACCGCCTCTGGAGTCTTCATCCATCCCCGTCCAGTAAATGATGTGCTAACCCTTTGACCCCCTTGTTTGTAAGCTTTTCATGCAGCCTTTTTGAGATACAGCTTCACTCACCTCAGTCTTCCATCTGCCTCCCATTGTTCGTGTTCATCTGCCCCCTTGCCCCTCTACATGCTATAATGAGCCCTTGACCTGATGTCTCCCTCTCACACTCCTTGCACAACCCTCCTCCCACATTGCAACCCCCCTACCACCCCTGTGCCACACACCAGTGTCTATCTGGACAGAACTGTGGTGTGGGACTCATTCACCTATTGCAACAATTGGGGATGGAGTACTAGGTAAGGTCAGGGGGGATGTGAGGATTGTTCTGACGAAGACGGTGGGGGGGGGGGGCGGGGGGGGGGGGGGGGGGGGGGGTTTGTCAATAGCTGAACTATATTCCCTAACCTCAGGCACAGTACTGGACTGAGATGATGACACAGGAAGGTCCATGGGTCCAGCAGCAGGGTGCTGTCTATGAAGACTGGCTCGGTAGACTTAGGACAGCACGGTAACACAAGTGGATAGCATTGTGGCTTCACAGCGCCAGGGTCCCAGATTTGATTCCCCGCTGGGTCACTGTCTGTGCGGAGTCTGCACATTCTCCCCGTGTATGCGTAGGTTTCCTCCGGTTTCCTCCCACAGCCCAAAGCCGTGCAGGTTAGGTGGATTAGCCATGATAAATTGCCCTTAGTGAACAAAAAGGGATTAGGAGGGGTTATTGGGTTACGGGGATAGGGTGGCAGTGAGGGCCTAAGTGGGTTGGTGCAGACTCGATGGGCCAAATGGCCTCCTTCTGCACTGTATGTCCTATGTTCTATGGAGATGGAGGGCACTGCCCTGGCAGAAGGGTAAACAGTGCATGAGGAACAGTGCAACGCTATGATGTTGTTGCATTCACCTTGGAAGTCTGATAAGCTGAGGATTGCCTTGTGCGTGCCACTCTAACAGTCAGGTTTGATGCCGAGGTGAGTTCCTGCAGGCATGACCTAAAATTGGAAGGCAGGCGCTGTTTTAATGAGCATTTGTGACTTGCAAATGAATGCAAATGGCACTCGTACCACCTGCGTGCAAGATGATCAACCCACCAGATTTATGCGCCTACCAGCTACCAAACCCACCGCGGGAAGTCTGCACAAAGTATTGTCATACCTAATTAAAGGCCGGAATTCTCCGGGAGAGGGAGGGGCCTTGCCTGCGATCTGAGGGGGGGTGCTGCAGCAGCATTCTGAGACCCGGGGCGCCCTATAAATCCTGCACCCCAGTCTCTGAGGAACGGGATCTGTTAAAGTGATTAGTCTCAGTTCCAGTGGAAACCCCGTGTGCCATTGAATGGCACTGAAAACCCAATTGAGGGGGAAAACATTTCTGATTGCCATTGAATGACATGTCAGGGTCGCTACCAGCGCCAGCGGGAATCCCGCTGGTGGGACCACTTAGTCACCAATTGGGAGAATCGATTTGCCCGCGGGCAAAGATTGTGGTCTAAAAGTTAGCTCACAGCCTGAAACTGATGCAGGGAACAATCCTTGTTCGTGAAAGGACAAACATGAGGCATATAATGGGCCTCAGACCTTATACCCTCGAATTGACATGTTGCAGGAACGGTGTCACAGTGTTTAGCGCTGCTACCTCGCAGCGCCTGGGACCCGGGTTCAATTCCGGACTTGTATGACTGGCTTTGTGGTTTCTCCCCGTGTCTCGTGGGTTTCATCCTGGTGCTCCGATTTCCTCCCACAGTCCAAAGATGTGCAGGTTAGGTGGATTTGCCATGATAAAAGTGCCACTTAATATCCAGGGATGTACAGGGTAGGTGGGGTTACGGGGATAGGGTGGGGGAATGGGCCTAGATGGGGTGCTCTTTCAGAGAGTATGGTGCAGACACGAATGGCCAAATGACCTCCAGCGCTGTTGAGGTTCAATGATTCTAATTAGCGTTCGCAGGTAGGTCACCAGAGAAAAGAACTCAGCAGCAGCCCCAAGAAAGTCCTTAAAAGAGACCAAAGAAGGAATGGATGGAGCAACCAAAAGTGCAACTAGACCAAGATTGAGAAAGGTGGGGAGCAGCTGGGAAGAGAAGTGACTGGGATTAGGAGGGTGGTGATGCCAATTGGGGTGGGTTAGTGTCTGCAGCGTTCTGCATGGTTCGAATGTGAAGACAGGAGGCAGACTTCGCCGTCTTTTTGTCTACACCAATATAGCAGTGACACACTTCCAGCTCGTACAAGCTCGCATTTCCTGCCTGCCCTATTGGAGCTTCAGGCACCCAGTTAGCACTTGATAAATAAGGATGTGCCATCTTGTTTCAGGTCTGTAATTTTCCCTACTGCAAATGTTAAACGTACTGGCTGATAATCACTTAGACTAGTCTCTATGTCATTTTGTTGTACTTCCTTTTTTATTTCTTCCAGAAACAAAATTCTGATTTTTTTTTCACCATTGAACTGTAACAGTTGCCTCGTCCTGCTGGCCAGTCAACCTGCAGCCTCTTACAAACATTCTCACAATTTGTCACATACCCCCTCAAATTTGATGAAATCAGCAAATTTCCACATTTGTTCCTCAATTACCAAATAAGAAGAGCAGCACAACCCACTCACCAAATGTTTCTAATCCAGGAGGTGTAAGCAGATATCCCAAATCAGATACTGCAATTGGATAACCACCTCTGGAGGTGCAGCTGGATGTTGCAACTGACGCCTACTATAACAGCGAGACCTGTGGCTCAACTTTGAAGGAGCACGTCCCTCTCTTTCATGCACGTTCTGGAAGCACCCTGTCAGAAGAGCTACCTACTGAGTCCCCACTTCTCTTGTCTTTTTCCCATGAGTCTATTATATATATTACATTCTATTTTGATACTCAGGAACTGGAAGTTGCCTTATTCCAAAGTATAAATGTTTATTGCAATTATAAAATAAGCTTACACAAGCAGCAAAGTAGTATAGGTTATACTTAAGTTACAAGCTGCTAACACCTACAATGTTTTGTGACGATCACAAGTGAGCTTCTGTCTGAGAATGTTCTAATATTCTATAGAGTCATACAGGCCACGGGTGAGACAGGACAATGGAGAAGTCCTTGGACCACGGCCGTGATTCTCCGGTCGACGGGCGGAACCGGCAGGAGAATGCCGCCCAATGTCTCCACTGTCCTTTCAGGCAGAGAGTTCCAGACTCCCACCATCCACTCTGGATGAAAAAGGTTTTCCTCACATCCCCTCTATACCTCCTGCCCCTTCAATCTATGCCCCTGGTCATTGATCCCTCCACCAAGGGGAAATGTTTCTTCCTGTCTACTCTATCTAAGCCCCTCATAATTTTATAAATCTCAATCAGTTTCCTCTGTTCCAAGGAAACAATCCCAGTCTATCCAGCACGGTAGCATTGTGGATAGCACAATTGCTTCACAGCTCCAGGGTCCCAGGTTCGATTCCGGCTTGGGTCACTGTCTGTGCGGAGTCTGCACATCCTCCCCGTGTGTGCGTGGGTTTCCTCCGGGTGCTCCGGTTTCCTCCCACAGTCCAAAGATGTGCAGGTTAGGTGGATTGGCCATGATAAATTGCCCTTAGTGTCCAAAATTGCCCATAGTGTTGGGTGGGGTTACTGGGTAATGGGGATAGGGTGGAGGTGTTTGACCTTGGGTCGGGTGCTCTTTCCAAGAGCTGGTGCAGACTCGATGGGCCGAATGGCCTCCTTCTGCACTGTAAATTCTATGATCTTCATAGCTAAAACTCACCAGCCCAGACAACATCCTGGTAAATCTCCTCTGCACCTTTTCCAGTGCTATCACATTCCTCCTACAATGCGTATTCCAGAGCTGCACACAATCCTCTAAGCTGTGGCCTAACCAGTGTTTTATACAGTTCCAGCATAACCTCCACGTTCTTAAACTCTACGCCTCGGCTAATAATAGAGTGATAGATGTTTACAGCATGGAAACAGGCCCTACGGTCCATATCCCTCTATACCCACCCTGTCCATGTAACTGTCTAACTGCTTTTTAAAGGACAAAATTGTACCCGCCTCTACCACTGCCTCTGGCAGCCCGTTCTAGATGCTCACAACCCTCTGTGTTAAGAAATTTCCCCTCTGGTCTCTCTTGTATCTCTTTTCTCTCATCGTAAACCTCTGCCCTCTAGTTCGAGACTCCTCTACCTTTGGGAAAAGATGTTGACTATCTACCTTATCGATGCTCCTCATTATTTTACAAACCTCTATAAGATCACCCATAAGACTCCCATGCTCCAGGGAAAAATGTCCCAGCCTATCCAGCCTCTCCTTATAATCTAATAAAGGCAAGTATGCCTTCTTAATCACTGTATCTATCTGCCCTGCTATCATAAGGGACCAGTGAACGTGCACATCAAAGTCCCTCTGATCCTCGCTGCTCCCCAGAGTCTTGCCGTTTATCATGTATTCCCTTGCCTTGTTTGTCCTGTTCAAGTGCATCACCTCACACTTATCCGGATTGAATTCCATTTGTTACTCATCAGCCCATCTGACCAGCCCGTCTATATCCTCCTGTATATAAGGCTATCCTCCTCGCTATTTACCGCCCCACCAATTTTCATATCCACAAACTTACTGATCAACCCTTCTACATTCATGTCGAAATCATTTAAGACTGCTCTTTGTACATTAATTAACCTGTAACTTACGGGACTTCAAGCCTGCTTTTGTGCCTGTATTTCATCAATTTTGTTGTTTCTCTAGCCAAGTAGCTGTAAGAACTGTCACACATTCCAAATTAGACAGAAACTATCAGCGATGGTTGCCGTGCTATGATCCCATAAATATAAGATAATCACAGCATGCAATATGTCTTCTGATGTAGTTTTATCAAGGACAGTCTCACAAACTGCTGACTTCAAAAAGTAGTTTTCTCGTGTAGCATTATTTTCTCCTGTCAAATATTTACTCGTCTTCCTTTTAAAAGTTATGCTGTGGACCCGCTTCTGACATGTTTGTAAAATTATGCAGCAATTTAGCATGCCAATCCACCTACACATCTTTGGGTTGTGCGGGTGAGACCTACACAGACACAAGGAGAATTTGTAAACTCCACACGGAAAGTGACCCGGGGCCAGGATCGAATCCAGCTCCTTGGCGCCTGAGGCAACAGTGCTAACCACTGCACCACCGTGCTGCCCTTCTGACATTGTTTCTGATAGGTGTAGGGCACTCGCGTCCTCATTAACCCATTGTTAATTCTAAACTCTCCCTTCTGTCGTTTGGTGATCTTAAATGTATATCCTCTTGTACTTTAATCAACTATTTTAGATTCCCAATTTTATTTGATGTCATTGAATTCATATATATAGTTATATGCATTCTATTTTAGGTTTTCTTGATGTGGCAATTTTTCCTACTTTTGCCTTACCTCCTTCTTATGTCTTGTTTCTTACAATGTTTAGCCCCTTTACACCTTTCTAATCCTTTATTCCCTAAACTTCTAAAGGCTATTTTGTCTTTTAGGCTACCCACACATTTGTTTATTCTCCATCGTGGCATAGTAGTTTAAATCCTCCCTCACACAGCTTTAGTTAACTTCTTGAGGATGTCAGTCTTCCCAGTTTCCCTAAGGCATAGGTCGGGCCATTGTAAAGCTCATTCAAGCCCAAATTCATTTATCTGCTGCCCACAAAATTTGAGTTTATTCATCCCTCACGACCTGCCTCTTCATAGTCACACCATTTAACCCTCTAGCCTTATTGTTTCCACACTGACTATTACGCCTCTTACACACCTCAGTTCACTGAAGCTCTTTTCTGGGGCCAGTACCTTTCAGTTTAACCAGGCCCAGCCCCTTAAGTCACCCGCCCTCAACCCCCTCACAGCCATCCCTCAGTGTTACTGCATACCAGACGTGCTCTAACTCTTATGTGAAGCATAACTAATGGCATGGACCAAATGTCCTGTTTGTGTGCTATAAATGCTTTTTAATAAGTATTACCAGATGCCTTGTTTCTCCATGTCCCACCCAGATTGACTTCAAACCCATTCTAATGTCCTGGCGAACACACAGGCCAGGATTTACCAGCGTCAGCTGATATCAGAATCTTCTGGTCCTGCCAAAAGTCAATGCACAGACAACAGACCATGCCCCTGTAACTGCTGCAGCCTACATCGCAACATCACTCTCAAACCCTCATCCCAGTCACAGGTCATTTACTCGCTCTCAGCCACCACCTCTGTTCCTACACCTTCATTTTGTTTTTACCTGTACCTGCTCCACCACCCCCATACACACTATTCACCTCGCCCCATCACCACCCCACCATCTCCACACACTCCATTCCCTGATCTGAATGCCTTTGACCTAGAAAATTCAAGTGCAGCACAGAATTGTTGGGAAAGCAGAAGCAGATGGAAAGATGCAGATTGACAGACAGAGTTGGGGACAGACAGTGACATGGGGCACGATTTAACAGAAACATTTCGAAGTGTCATTTTGTGTGCGATTGGCAGGACGTTTCTCGATGGCTGCATTTGCAGATCGTGGTCTGGAGTGATTCACGCCCGTTTTCTGGTGGGCGTGGGGACAGCCCCATTTTCGGTGAATCCCGACCCTTGTCCTATGAGAATCAAGCGATGATGAGGGCCTCCCTGGTCCTCCAGGCATGCCGGACCCTTGCTGCCTCCAGTCCTCCATCCCCTGGCTCCTCGTTCGGGTCCTCTCCGGGCTTGTGCACCATCCCCTCCTGGGTCTGACCCTCCTCCTCCTCAGATGAGGCCACATGTCCCTCCTCCTGCATGTCGCCGCACTGCAGTGCCTGGTTGTGGAGCGCACAGCCGACCACCACTCTGGGGGTGTATGGCAAGGCACCACCAGAACGGTACAGGCATTGGAACCGCATTTTTAGCGGTCCAACACACTGTTCAGTGTCAGCACAGATGGCAACATGGACCTCGTTATATCGGGTCTCCGCCTCAGTCTCCAGCCTCAGTATTGGTGTCAGGACCTCCGAGGGTACCCCTTATCCCACAAGAGCCAACCCATTATCCTGGGGTGGTCCTCGAAGACGGCAGAGATCTCCGAGTGTCCGGGGATGTAGCTGTCATGCACACTCCCTGGGAAGCATGTACACACACGTGCATGATCCGGAGGTGGTGGTCACACACGAGTTGAACATTCAGGGAATGGAACCCCTTCCTGTTAATGAAGGGCAGTCCCTGATGTCCTGGTGTACATAAGGCAACATGTGTGCCATCTATTACAACCTGGACCTGGGGCATCCTGACGATGGTGGAGGATCCTGCAGCCCAGGCATCTTATTGGGTCTGTTCCAGCACAAAGTTTATATAGTCAGCTGCCCGGCATACAAGGCATCCGTGACGTCACGGATGCACTTGTGGGCTGTAGCTTGGGAAATGTCGCACAAGTCCCCGCTGGAGCCCTGGAATTAACCAATTGCTTTAAAGTTCAAGGCTGCGTTGACCTTCATGGCTACGTGATGCGGGTATCCTCCTCCTGCACAGGGTGCCAGGTCTGTGAGAACGTGACACAGGTGCTGCACTGTTTCTTTGTTGAGACGGAGTCTCCTGCGGCACATGCTGTCCGTCATCTCAAAAAACCAACAACACCTGTACATCTTGGGCCTTGGGCAGCGTTCTCCTCTGGGTTTCTCCTCGGTCTGATAGATGGCCGGGTCTTCAGGTTGTGTGGCGGCCCCCTGCACGTGGGGTGTCACCTCCAGCCTACGTCAATGCTGCTGCCTTCTATGGCATCTAGCACCTGGGCTACCACCAGCACCGCGAGGGCATACATTTTGGCATCTGTAAGAAATTGGAGAAGGTTAAAGACCAACAATCAGTTAGGGCTTCCACTCCAGGACCCTCAAATCCCCCATGCCTCCTCCACCCTCATATGTCCCACCTTCTCTCAGGGAGCCATTAACCTGTTGTGCTGAAAAACCTCGGTCTGCACACTCACTCCCCCAGGCCCCTAGACCCCAGACCCCTGCCAAGAACATCAGAGAGACCATGTTCAGGTGCCCTCCTCTGATCCACACACACTTACCCTTTGGTCGTGAGGATATCCCCAGTGATGAAGCCCAGCTCTTGAGCGTTTGATTGTTGGCTGTCAGCTTTATGCTGCTGATGCCTCTCGAGTTCAGGCAAAATTTTCAGGCTTCAAAGTTTGATTGAAATGCGATGTACTAATCATCATCTGAGACATGGCACATGTATCCATAAGAATGCCCAGGGGCATCCTCTGACCTGGAACGCTTCAGCCAACCCGATCAAGCCCAACCCCCCTGAGGGGTCCTCCACCACCCTCTAGCACTGGGGCAACATCTCCAGTGCCCTTGAGCTGCAAGCCTGAAAATGGAAATGGCTACTCACCTCTTCAGATTCCCTCAGCAGCCATTGCGCCAGCTTCACGTTTTTAAAAGGGAGTACTAAACGTCGCCTGTGTGATTCCTCGCTGGGGAGCCGGTTAATTCCCCAGGAGACTGCTACATTCGACTTCAACCTCGCTAATGAGATGGAACTTGGTGCTAATTGGGGGTCAATGATATGCTCACCATATTTGGGCATGATACGGAACTTGCCATCGGGAGCGGTCTGGTTAGATAGCAAACTGATTCGCGCCCAGTGGGTCTTTCCCACTATTTAACCAGCACGCCCAGATCCATGCCGGGTGAAATGAGGTGGTTAAATCGTGCCAATGTGTGAGGCATATGTAGGAAACAAGAAAGAAGCATAACAAAACTGAATGAAATTCAAACTAAACCAGACAGAGAGAAAAAGAAAGTTTGAGGAATTGAGAGTTACAGGAGTAGATTTTTCAACATTTTCTTTGCATGTAGCAGCCAGGAAACCTATTTTTATTTCCCCTTAATGTGTCATTCTATTTCAAATACTGGCATTGTGAAATCAATCCCCAGTTTACCAAAAATGATTTCATTAAAATTATGGTTCATGGACTTCCGGTTGCAGCTATGCCGAGGTAGGTCGCATGTTCGGCAGCTCCCGCCAGGAACGGACTTTTGGGCTCTTTAGAGGGGCCCCAACGGCAATTGTTCGACGGCTCCCAGTGTGGGAAGGTGACTGCAAGGTTCCCCCGGCACTGTGTGGATTGGACCAGGAGTGGAGCGGTTAAGAAAGTGATCCTGGTGCAGCGGAAAGCGCGAGGGAGGAGAAGCAAGATGGCGGCGGGTGGAGACCAAGCAGCGTGGGCGCAGTGGTCGCAGGAGCAGCAGGAGTTCCTCAAACGCTGCTTTGCGGAGCTGAAGACAGAAATGCTGGCGCCAATGAAGGCATCGATTGAGAAGCTTGTGGAGACCCAGAAGGCCCAAGGGGCGGCAATCTGGGAGGTGCCGCAAAAAGCCTCGGAGAACGAGGGCGAGATCTTGGGCCTTGCGGTGAAGGTGGAGGCGCACGAGGCACTGCACAAGAGGTGGCAGGAAAAATTTGAGGACCTGGAGAATAGGTCGAGGAGGAAGAATCTTCGGATTCTGGGTCTCCCTGAAGGAGTGGAGGGGCCCGATGCCGGGGCATATATGAGCACGACGCTCAATTCGCTGATGGGCGTGGGAGCTTTCCCGAGGCCCCTGGAGCTGGATGGGGCTCATCGGGTCCTGGCAAGGAGACCCAAAGCCAACGAGCCGCCAAGGGCTGTAGTGGTGAGGTTCCACCGCTTTATGGACATAGATGGGCCAAAAAAGAACGGAGCAGTAGGTGGGAGAACACAGAGATCCGAATCTACCAGAACTGGAGTGCGGAGGTGGCCAAGAAGAGAGCTGGTTTTAACCAGGCTAAGGTGGTTCTCCATCGGAAGGGGGTGAAGTTCAGGATGCTGCAGCCAGCGCACTTGTGGGTCACGTTCCAAGATTGGCACCACTATTTTGAGACGCCTGATGAGGCATGCAACTTTATCCAGTCTGAAAAGTTGGACTCAAACTGAGGGTTTGTCGTGGGGGGATGTTTACTGCGTTTGAGGAATGTTCTTTTTGTTTTGGTGCTGGGTGGGGATGGGTGAATGGATTTAATGTGGGGGCTGTGGGAGAGTGTGGGCGTCGGTGTTGGAGGGGCAGGGCCCCGCGGAGGAAGGGGAGGGGGTGGAGGCCCGAGGATGGGGAGTTGGGGTAAGGCCTCAAAAAAGGAGCTGCGCCAGAGGGGGCGGGGCCGGCTCAGACGGAAAGCACGGGCTTTTTCCTACGTTAGGGAAGGATGGGGGCAGGGGCGGGGGGAAGGGCGGTGCTGGAGAGGAGCGCACACTGATTGACATGGGGTGGGGGGATTCTCACACTGGGGGGTCGATGGAATGGCGGGAGAGGCCGGGGTCAGTAGGAGTCAGCTGACTTACGGGAGTGTCATGGGGGAGCAAAATGGCTAGATGAGGAAGTAGCGGGGGTGAGGAAGGGGAGGGAGGGGGGGGGGGACTGAGTTGCTGCTGCATTGGCCAAAGGGGAGCTGGAAGTAGGAGAGGTAGTCGGGGCAGAGGTCCGCCGCCTGGGGGACTGGAGGGTGCGGGAGGCACGGGCACGTGGCTGGCCTAGAATAGGGGACCCAGCACTGGACCGCTCTAGGTCAAGGACGGGTAAGAGGCCGGCTGCGGCCAAGGTGCTCAGGGGGGTTTATGGACCAGATGGAGGGAGTGGATCCATGGGTGTTTGCCAGGCCGCTGGCCAGGGAATTTTCCTTTTTTTCCCACGTCCATAGACCCTACTCCCGGATAGATTTTTTCATCTTGAGGAGGGTGCTAATCCCGAAAGTGGAGGGAACGGAATATTCGGCCATAGCCATCTCGGACCATGCCCCGCATTGGGTGGAGCTGGAGATGGGGGAGGAGAGGGACCAGCGCCTGCTGTGGCGCCTCGATGTGGGACTGTTGGCGGATGAGGGGGTGTGCAGGGGTGTATTGAAAGATACTTGGAGGCCAACGTCAACGGGGAGGTGCAGGTGGGGGTAGTCTGGGAGGCGTTGAAGGCGGTGGTCAGGGGAGAGCTAATCTCCATTAGGGCCCACAGAGAGAAGAGAGAGGGGAGGGAGAGGGAGAGGTTGGTGGGGGAGATTTTAAGGGTGGACAGGAGTTATGCAGAGGCCCCCGAGGAGGGGCTACTTAGGGAGCGACGGAACCTCTAGACGGAATTCGACCTGATGACCACGGGGAAAGCAGAGGCACAGAGGAGGAAAGCGCAAGAGGCGGCGTATGAGTATGGGGAGAAGGTGAGTCGGTGCTGGCACATCAGCTTCATAAGAGGGAGGCAGTGAGGGAGATTGGTGGAGTTAGGGGTAGAGGGGGGAATACGGTGCGGTGAAAATAAACAAGGTATTTAGGGACTTTTATGGGGATCTGTACAGGTCTGAGCCCCCAGCGGGGGAGATGGGGATGCGACGATTCCTAGATCAGCTAAGGTTCCCGAGGGTGGAGGAGGAGCAGGTGGCTGGTTTGGGGGGCGCCTATTGGGCTGGAGGAGCTGGTTAAAGGATTGGGGAGCATGCAGGCGGGGAAGGCCCCAGGGCCGGATGGGTTCCCGGTTGAATTTTACAGGAAATACGTGGACCTGCTGGGCCCATTGCTAGTGAGGACTTTTAATAAGGCGAGGGAGGAGGGGACCTTGCCCCCGACAATGTCCAGGGCGCTGATTTTTTTGATTTCGAAGCGAGACAAGGATCCATTGCAATGTGGGTCGTATAGACCGATCTTGCTCCTCAATGTTGATGCTAAGTTGCTGGCGAAGGTGCTGGCTACGAGAATTGAGGACTGTGTCCCGGGGGTGATTCATGAGGACCAGACGGGATTTGTGAAGGGTAGGCAACTAAATACTAATGTGCAGAGGCTCCTCAATGTGATTATGATGCCCTCGGTGAAGGGGGAAGTGGAGGTAGTGGCAGCTATGGACGCGGAGAAGGCCTTTGATCGGGTGGAGTGGGAATATCTTTGGGAAGTGTTGCGGAGGTTTGGGTTCGGGGAGGGGTTCATCACTTGGGTCAGGCTGCTATATAGAGCCCCAGTGGCGAGTGTGGCTACGAACCGGCGGAGGTCGCAGTACTTTCGGCTGTACCGGGGGACGAGGCAGGGGTGTCCCTTATCCCCCTTGTTGTTTGCACTGGAAATTGAGCCGCTGGCCATGGCACTCAGGTAGTCCAGGAAATGGAGGGGATTGGTTCGGGGGGAGAGGAACACCGGGTATCGTTGTATGCCGATGACCTGTTGTTGTATGTTACAGATCCAGTGGAGGGGATGGCGGAGGTCATGCGGATCCTGAGGGAGTTTGGGGACTTTTTGGGGTATAAACGCAACGTAGGGAAGAGTGAGCTCTTTGTGGTGCATTCAGGGGACCAGGGAAGGGGGATAGACGAGCTTCCGCTGAAGAGGGCGGAAAGGAGCTTTCGGTACCTGGGGATCCAAGTAGCTAGGAGTTGGGGGGCCCTGCATAAGCTCAATTTGACGCGGTTGATGGAGCAGATGGAGGAGGATTTTAAAAGATGGGATATGCTGCCACTCTCACTAGTGGGTATGGTGCAGTCGATCAAAATGACGGTCCTTCCGAGGTTTCTCTTTGTGTTCCAGTGCCTTCCCATTTTGATACCCAAGACCTTTTTCAAGCGGGTAAGCAGGAGCATCATGGGATTTGTGCGGGCGAATAAGACCCCGGGGGGGAAGATGGTGTTTCTGGAGCGTAGCAGGGACAGGGGGGGCTGGCGCTGCCGAATCTATGTGGCTATTATTGAGCAGACAATGTGGCGATGATCCATAAGTGGGTAATGGAGGGAGAGGGGGTGGTGTGGAAGAGGCTAGAGATGGCGTCCTGTGTGGGCACGAGCCTGAGGGCGCTGGGGACGGCACCGCTGCCGCTCTCGCCGACAAGGTACACCAAGAGTCCGGTGGTGGCGGCAACGCTGAAGATCTGGGGGCAGTGGAGGCGACATAGAGGCGAGGTGGGAGCCTTGGTTTGTCCCCGATTCGGGAGAATCATCGGTTCATCCCGGGAAGGATGGATGGGGGGTTTCGGAGCTGGCATCGGGCAGGGATCAGAAGAATGGGGGACCTGTTCATCGATGGGACGTTTGCGAGCCTAGGGGTGCTGGAGGAGAAGTTTGGGCTACCCCCGGGAAACGCTTCCAGGTACATGCAAGTGAGGGCGTTTGTGAGGCGGCAGGTGAGGGAATTCCCGCTGCTTCCGGCACGTGGGATTCAGGACAGGGTGATTTCGGGTGTATGGGTTGGAGAAGGCAATGTTTTGGCGATTTACCGGGAGCTGAAGGAAGAGGCGGACTCCTCGGTGGAGGAGTTAAAGGGCAAGTGGGAGGAGGAGCTTGGGGAGGAGATAGATAAGGGTCTGTGGGCTGATGCCCTGAGTAGGGTTAACTATTCCTCCTCTTGCACCAGGCTCAGCCTAATACAGTTTAAAGTTACTCACAGAGCGCATATGACAGGGGCAAGGTTGAGTAGGTTCTTTGGGGAGGAGGTCAGATGTGGGAGGTGCTCGGGGAGCCCAACAAATCGCGTCCATATGTTCTGGTCGTGCCCGGCGTTGGATGGGTTTTGTGAGGACTACGTCCAAGGTGGTGAACGCCCGGGTCAAGCCGAGCTGGGGGTTGGCATTATTTGGGGTATTGGACGAGCCGGGAGTGCAGGAGGCGAAAGAGGCCGGTATTCTGGCCTTTGCGTCCCTGGTAGCCCGGTGGAGGATTTTGTTACTGTGGAAAGATGCGAAGCCCCCGAGTGTGGAAGCTTGGATCAATGACATGGCAGGGTTCATCAAGCTGGAGAGGATAAAGTTTGCCTTGCGAGGGTCTGTGCAAGGGTTTTCCAGGCGGTGGCAACCGTTCCTAGACTATCTCGTGGAGCGTTAGGAGGAGGTCAGCAGCAGCAGTCCGGTGCGGGGGGGGGTGTTCTTTTGGGGCGGGGTTTGGGTTACGGTGGGGTTTTTCCCTATTTGTGTTTTCTACTGTTATATGAGGGTTACTGTATTTGGGGGAAATACAATGTATAATTTCTACTTGTGTTTTTGTTTATTTTTCTTGTTGGGGGGGGGGGGTTTGTTGAAAATTTGTTGAAAAATTTGAATAGATATATTTTCAAAAAAACAAATTTATGGTTAATGGAGTTTCATCATTGGCCACGAGTCAGGATTCAGAGCATTGCTCCTTCTGATATAAATTAATGCCCTGGACATGGGCACACTGGGTTTAATTTCAACATTTACAAATGATACAGAACTTGGAAATGTCGGAAATTGTGAGGAAGATAGCATAACAGCAACAGACTTCAGGCAGACACAGACTTGTGGAACTGCAGATGGAATTCATCACCAAAAAGAATGAAGTGATATATTTTGGCAGTAAGAAAAACAAGAGGGAATATAAACTAAATGCAACAATTGTAGAGGCAATGCAGGAACAGAAAGATACGGGGATGTGTACAAAAGTGTTTGAATGTGGCAGGACAAGTTGAGAAGGATGTTAGTAAAGTATACAGGGGGCGAGATTCTCCGACCCCCCCACCGGGTCGGAGAATCGCCGTGGGCCGTCGTGAATTCCGCCCCCGCCGCCTGCCGAATTCTCTGAAGGGAGAAAAGTTGGCGGGGCATCAATCGCGCCGCACGCCTCGGAGAATGGCACGGGTGGGCGCGAGGCAATGGATTTCGGGGCTGCCGATATTCTCCCGTCCGGATGGGCCGAAGTTATGGTCACGTTGGCGTAAATCAAAACACCTTTCAATCGGCGTCAACCAGTGCTCAAGGTTGACGCCGACCAGCGTGGAGGTGGGTGACGGCCTGGGGGGTTGGCCGCTGGAGAGGTGATGGCGTGGCCGCAGTCTGTATGTGTGGGGGAGAGGTGTGTGTAGGGTTGTGTGTGTGTGTGCGGCGGGGGTGGGGGGGGTTAGAGTGGGGTGGGCTCCGGGGGAGTGCCGGGAGGGGGATGAGTGCCGGGGACGGGAGGATGACTGGGGGGGGGGGGGAGGTGCGTGGCGGGGAGGTGGCCGGGGAGGGGGGGGGGTGGTCCGTGCCGGGGAGGTGCGTGCCGGGGAGGGGGGGGGGGTCGGGGAGGAGGGATGCAAAGGCAAGTGAGTTGGTCCACCTGGCCAGGTGCCAGCCTCCAACAGTCGGACCCATGCAGTCCATGCCACCTGGCTGGGGGGAGGAGGGGGTATGGGCAATGGTGATATGTCGTCGTTCCCCCCCCCACCCACAGGCCGTCATGTTTTCCGGTCAGCCAGCGATGTTGGCTGCCGTGGCAGCAGCCGCTAATGTCCATGTTGCCCTGGATGAGGAGGAGGAGGTGGAGCGTGCCAGAGAGGCGGCGCAGGCTACCGCAGAGGGGCAGGCAGCAGCCGATCAGACTGGAGGGACACCCGCCCGACAGGACGAGGAGGGGGAGGAGGACGTCGCGGCCCCACGGCAACGGAGGCACCCGAGGACACCCCGTGTGTACAGGCCCCGGCAGTCGTACCAGGACCTCACGGACCGGGAATGCAGGAGGAGACTCCGGATGAGCCGGGAAACCGTGGCACACATCTGCCACCTGCTGGCACACCTGTCACCGCGTGGCACAGACGGGGGACACCCTCTCCCCGTGTCCGTCAAGGTTACGGTGGCCCTGAACTATTATGCAACGGGGTCATTCCAGACACCGAGTGGGGACCTGTCCGGCATATCGCAGACATCGGTGCACCGGTGCATCCGGGCAGTGACAGACGCCCTATATGCCATTGCGCACCGCTACATTCACTTCCCTGTGGATCGGGCCAGCCAAGATGCCCGGGCCGTGGGCTTCTCTGCCGTGGCCGTGTTCCCCATGGTCCAGGGCGGGATTGATGGGATGCACGTCGCCGTGCGGCCACCTGCAGATAACAGGGCCGTGTTCACCAATAGGAAGGGGACCTATTCGATGAACATACAGGTGGTCGTGTCCACCGCATGATGATCCTGCACGTCTGCGCCCGTTACCCGGGCAGTGTACACGACTCATGTGTTGTCGCGGTCATACATCCCCGGCATGTACGAGGGACGCCATCCCCGGCTGAGGGGCTGGTTGCTGGGCGACAGGGGCTACCCATTGCGATCGTGGCTGATGACGCCTAGACGGAGGCCACGCAATGAGGCGGAGAACCGCTACAATGATGCCCATGTAGCGACAAGGGGAGTGATAGAGAGGTGCTTTGCCGTGCTGAAGATGCGTTTCAGGTGCCTGGACCTCTCTGGGGGCGCCCACCAGTATCGGTCAGATAGGGTCGGCTGCATCATTGTCGTGTGCTGCGTACTGCACCATATAGCCCAGCAGAGGGGCGATGTGCCGCAGGCAGAGGGCGGCGGAGTGGAGGAGCAGCAGGAAGAGGCGCAGTCCTCCTCAGATGAGGGGAATGGGGGCAATGGTCAGGGCAGACGGGCTAGACATGGGCGGGTGGCTGTCCACTGTTACCGGCTGGGCCAGCGGGCACGGGACAGATGATAGACGCCCGTTTCACTGACTAGATGGGCGTGGGAATCGGGTAGTATGGCCACAGACCGCACACCATGGCAACACCCGACCACCCACACCCCCCCCACCCATCCACCCACCCAGCACCCTCATCCCCCTCCCCAACCCCACCCACCCCACCCGCATGCACACCACCCCCCCATTGACGATCCACCTGCGGCACAACGGGCCGGACTCACACAGTTGCGGGTGGACGCGTGTCTATTTCAGGCCATGGAGGATGATGACAACCCGCTCTGCGATGAGCTCCTGGCTCCACATCGTTGGACGATGTCTGACCCATGGCCACAGTACCACCATCCATCCGGACCATCCCTGCATGCGGCTGTGACACTGCAGCGCACGGTCCCGTCCTCTGCCCAGGGGGATGTTGATGGCGGCCCAGGGGGAAGGGGGCAGACTCACCTGAGGCTGAGGTAAGACCACCCCTCACACACACACTTGCGCTCAACGTACATGACACTCCCGCACGCTTTGGACAGAGCACAAAGGCAGCTTCTGTAGGTGTAACATTGACTTTAATAACGAAAGGAGTTCATGCACGTGCCCTAGCCCCTAAAACTCATCTGTGCCCTGCAACGGTGCCAACTTACTCAGTGTCTAATTGTTTGGCCTTACGGGCCCTTTGACTACGCCTAGGTGGTTCCCCAGACGGTACAGCAGAACTGGAGGTGGACTCCTGCGATTCCTGCCCTCTGACACGGGATCCCTTTGGCGGCCGTTTCCTGGGGCGTCCTGGCCTAGATAGGCCAGGCTGCGGCCCGGGCGACTGGGATGGCGAACTGCCAGCCTGTCCTGCCCATTGCCCACCCGATGCACCTGGGACGGAAGGGGGGGAGCCCGAGGTGTTGAGGTGTTCCGGGACCTCCCCTACAATGGGACCCCGAACGGGCCCAGGCATCTCCTCCTCACTTGGGGTGCCCGATTGCCCCCAGGACTCTACATGGGTGGGGGATGCGAACAGACTGGCCATCCGACGCCCCCCCGACATCTGGCGCTGCCAGTCCTGGAGGCCCGTGCTGGTATCGACAGGGGTCTGCAGGTTTGCAGCCGTGGAGCTCAGGGGGTTGGCAACCCTGTCTGTGACTGTGCGACGCCGGCTCGCACATGGGCAATGGCGCCGATGCCCTCAGCGATGGCCTGCTGAGACTGGGCCATGGCCTGCTGAGACTGGGCCATGGCCTGCTGAGACTGGGCCATGGCCTGCTGAGACTGGGCCATGGCCTGCAGAGACTGGGCCATGGCCTGCAGAGACTGGGCTATGGACTGCTGAGACTGGGCCATGGCCTGCTGAGACTGGGCCATGGCCTTCAGAGACTGTGCCACGGAGTTGAGCCCCTCTGCCATCTGCCGCTGGCGCTGGCTCATGGCCTCCTGTGAGAGGGCAGCTATGTCCTGGGCCACAGACGCCGCTTGCACGGAAAGCCCCAGGCCTCGCAAACCGCTCCCCATGTCTGACACCGTCGTACCCATTGTCTCCACTGCGGACGCCACCCGTGCGGTGTCGGCCTGGTGGCACGCATGACCGGCACCACTCCCAGCTCCTGGACGCGGGTGGACTCCTCCACCTGCGACTGCAGCCGCCGCAAGCTGGCCGCCACCCTCTTCGCTCGGCCCAGGTTCGGTCGTTGCATCGGACCTATGGGTGGGTGTGGTAACTCCAGGAACCCGAGATCCATCTGGGCGGCAGATGTTCGCATGCGCCGGGCTGCCCTCCGACCGCCCGGCCCCTCTGCTGCTCCTACCTCCACCTGCTGTACCGGGACAGCTGTATCGTGCGCACCAGTGAGTGTACCAGACGCCTCATCACTAAAGTGCCAAACCGAGGTGAGCGTCTCTGCGATGGTGGAGGGTGTTGGTGACAGCAGTGGCGTTGTGTCGTGCGCATCGTCCGACTCTTGAGTCCATGGCACTTTGGGGTGGCAGTTCATCTCCACCCATCCATAGGGGTGTCCTGGGTAGGCGTGTCCTGGGTTGTGGTTTCGTGGCTCGGCTGTGACGGGGGCCTGTGGCTGCCCCTCTCGTCGCTGGGTGGCACACGCCTGCGTCGCCGCACCCGCATGAGACGGGGGCGCCGTCTCCCTGTTGCTCCAAGTCTCTCCGTCTCCCGTGGTCTCCGAGGGGCATCGTGCGGCCGTCGCATGCCAGAGGGTCCGGGTCTCTCCGTCTCCCGTGGTCTCCGAGGGGCATCATGCGGGCGTCGCATGCCAGAGGGTCCGGGTCTCTCCGTCTCCCGTGGTCTCCGAGGGGCATCATGCGGGCGTCCCATGCCAGAGGGTCTGGGTCTCCCGTGGTCTCCGAGGGGCATCATGAGGGCGGTCTGCATCTGCGGGGATGGGTGCCTCGACGTTTGCTCCTGCGATACACAATGAAGCATGCATGGTTAGACACGCAGGCAGTGATCAGGTGATACGGGGGAGGGGGGATATGGGGACGGGCTGTCGGTGGCTCACTTGCTGGTGGGCCCCCGACCTCTGCATCAGCAACCTCCCGGTCCTCAGGTCCGCCAGCCAGTTCCAGGGCCCTTTCCTCATGTTCGGTCAGTGGCCTCTCATCAGCTGGGCCTCCTCCAGTCCTCACATGCTCCCAGGTGTTGTGTGCCGCTCCTCCTGTGGGGGGTGGTGGCAGGGGTAAAAGGCAACAGTGTTAGACAGGTATATGAATGCACGCCATCGGTTGCGCGTGTATTGCAGAGGTTAAGGTTAGGGCTGGATTCACTTGGGGATATGGGGGAGGGGGGATATGGGGGAGGGGGATATGGGGGAGGGGGATATGGGGGAGGGGAGATATGGGGGAGGGGGGATATGGGGGAGGGGGATATGGGGAGGGGGGATATGGGGGAGGGGGGATATGGGGGAGGGGGGATCTGGGGGATATGGATTTCGGGCAGGGGGGGGGGCTCACCCTGGCTGCCCTGACGAGGTCGTTCACCTTCTTGTGGCACTGGGTGCCTGTCCGTGGTGTCAGGGCCACAGCGCTGACGGCCTCTGCCACCTCCCTCCACAGACGCCAGCTGTGGCGTGGGGCCACTCTGCAGCCATGTCCAGGATACAGGGCCTCCCTCCTCTGCTCCATTGCGTCCAGGAGCGCCTCAATGTCGCGGGACTGGAACCTCGGGGCTGAGCGGCGGGCGGCCATCCGGTCGGGTCTTCTGGTCAGGTGGGGGGAGCAGCGCGTCTTATGAGCCGTCACGCCGCACGGCGTGAACCACGTGAGCCAACGCGGATAGCGTCACGTTGCTTCTAGCCCATTCCGGGTCGGAGACTTTGCGGGTGGGATTTGCGCCGTTTTGGGCGCCGGTCGGTGGACATCGCGCCGATATTGGAGAATCCCGCCCAGGATACCTGGATTTATAAACAAAACAATAGAGCACAAAAGCAAGGGGGTAAGCTAAAGCATCATAAATTACTTGTTCCTGATTTACTGAGCGGACTTTTCCTAGCCTTACAGAGGTGGGGCCAGGAGTAAAGAAATAAGGGCAACAGGTGAGCTCCCCAATGCATTCCTGCCTCCTGGTAAACTTGCCGGAGATGAATAAGCATCAGCAGTAGCTACCTACCCGGCGAGCAGCCAGTAATGATTAAATAAGCGCCTAAAGGGAGGTGAGGGCTCTGTGGGATATTGCTGGTGTCGGAGCTGACTCTCGACGAGCATGGAGCCCGGCTGCACCATGGAGCGGGCCATCCAGCATCTGGCCTAAAGATCCCTGCCCCAGAAATGAGACGGTGGGTATGAAAGGCTGCTCCCCTGGCCAAAACAGGTTCTCAGGGGAGGTTTCCTATCCGCTCCAATCGCCCTACTGGCTTCGGGCCTCTTTAGTTTGGTATTTATTCATGTTTCTAAGGGAGACGCCTTCGCACTCTCTAGTCTGCCTGACCAGCGCCCACGTCTCCCCAGCCTTTGATTGGGTCTGTATCATCAGGAACCTGTTTGCTGTCCTTAATTGGGCGGTACGCAGGAAGGCAACCAATTAGCAGGCTATCTCCCAGAAGATCAGCTTGGACGACTGGGTCCCAAAAGTAGTCCCAAATCCTGAATATATTCTGTCAACCTAAAATTCTGCCCATTGTGCCCAAGTCTGACCACCAGCTTTAGGAAAGACTTCAAGACTTTAGAGAGTATGCAGATTAATCTCACTAGAATGCTACAAGTTATATGGACTTTAGTTACATGGAGAACTAGTGAAGGATTGCTCTCCTTCGGGCTGCGAACTTTGAGCGGAGATTTACCCTCTACCCTGCTGCCCGATCACTCATTCACCCAATCATTAACATTCACACTGGATCTCTAAACATACTGTACGGCAGGTAATGCTCTAAAAAAGGGGCCATGTCTTGCCTTAGCCCGAGATGCTACAGCACTGTGATTGAGCTCTCCAATGGACGCTGTACTCTGCATTTCTGGAGAAGCCAGGTTCTGAAGACCCGGCAAGACATGCAGAGCAGCATCTAGGGGTGGAAAAGTTCGAGCAAAGTGGCTAACTGACACTGACGCTGGTTGCTGCTTTGTGGAAGATCCAGACCCATTCACTACCAGGATGGTTTACGGCAACCTAGATGGACTTTAACTTTTTTGGGATAGTAATTCATATATTCCTACGAATGTGCAGCTCGTTAATGTTTGAGGCAGCTTCAGACAACACTGAGCCTTCGGAACTCATCTGCACACGGCAATAACTGGGGGCAGAAGAATCCTGAGAGAGGGTGAAATGATGATACTTCTTCGGAGCCAATGACATTCTCCTGCGGCTTAACTTCAGGACTCCTATAGCTCTGCCTGAGTACAGACTGTAAGAAGTACTACAGAAGATCATTGTCAGTACTGGCTCCCGGAGCCAAGATGACAGTGTGAGCTGTAATAGAAGTTGTCAAACCTACCAATAAATTCTGTGTGCTGAGAGATACCGCTGTTGTGTTCTTGGAGCTGTCCATTTGGTCCTTGTTAGACAGAATTATCTTTATCTGTGCAAATCACCAATATTTGTTTGATTGAGCTGAATTTTTCATGCATTGAGCCATTCTACACAAGCTTACTGACTGGCTACCCTCTGGGCATCAGGCATCCACGGGAGTGTTCCCGTCAGCCTTCTTTGATAGCCAGTTCCCTCAAAGTCTGCACACGAACTGTCCAGCATAGCTGGTATATGATCTTTTTGGCTAGCTGACTCCTATTTCCCTGCCCTAGCTTCTGCTCACTTGTGGTAGATGATTCATATTGTGAAGAGCTCTCATCTAGCCTAATCTCTAAAATCTGTGTGGTGTCAGTCTCAGAATTGCTATTTGTGAAAGTCACAACAAGTGACAGTGCATTCTTGGCCTCCTTTTCCTAAAGTGGAACAGGGATGTTGACATTTTCAATACCTGAGATGAAAGATAAAGGTTTGCTTTCAGTATTCAGGAAGGATAGGGAGCGGTGACTGGGTACAGTGAAATAGAGGGTCAAAGGGGATATGGTGCAGCATCTCCCCCACCATTGTCACCCACCATAACTAACATTTACCCCCTACCTGTAACACCCAATACACTTGACTCCAGTGGGGAAAAGACTGGCATCCTCCGGTCACTGCCTCATGTTCACCATCTACAACAAAATTGAGATGGTGACAGTCTTGTGAGCAGGTTAGGAAGTATGCAGTTAGAAAGTATGCAGGTGTTGTATATAACTGTTTTCTAGGTCTGTGGTTCTTCTAAGCAGAATGTTTGCAGTTTCACAGAACAGTTTCCCGTATTTTCCACTATTTTGAGAATCTTGTATAAACTGATATCTCGCACATCTAAAATGAGGACACATGACGAACTCAGGAACTGCAGCTTTTAGCCTGTAGGTCAACTATTTGAATTTATATTTGGTTTACTCAATTTATCATTGCTCTCAAATTGTATTGCTTATTAATTGTGACAAATGGTTACAATGATTGAACGTCCCAAAGAGAAAGGTTTAAATTTATAATGTTTTTACAGCTGACATATCACTTCTTTAAGGATGTAAGAGTTGCTTCCTTCAAAAACATCGACCCTGAAACTCCTTGATGCACACTCCTAGCAGTTCTGTGTGGATTACACCCACCAATGCCTATTGGGCCTGACCCTGCCGGCATTTATGGGACTAATGAAATGAACATCATTTACATTTTCAGTTAACTGGAAATACCTCTGTGGGCACATGTCCAGTGGCCAACTCTTCAGTGTTTGTCAGAAACTCCAGTGTCTGCTGATCTGTGGTGTCCCAGGCCGCCTGAAGTCCTCAACTGTCCCTTTCAGGTCCCAGGCAGTATCTTCTTTTAAAGTCAGGGGCAACATTAAGGCGTTGCATGATTTGCATTGAGCTGGCCCGCACTACGATGGGCTTATCCCCAGTGTTCATCTGCCCTGTCTATGTGGAAAATCTGGCATGGACCTGCCATGGGTGTTGTTAGCCAGGCCCCTTGCCCCAGGTCCCATTGTGCTCACACTCTCTCTCTTCCATTTAAAAGGTTCAGTTTTTAAAAGAAAACTCCATTCTTACATGACCAGCTAGAAAACCGCAGAAACAGTGAGGACTCAGGAGAACCAGACCTCTTCTATTTTCCATTATGTTCCACCGGACGCCTGCCAAAGCTACGTTTTCAATTCCCGTAAAACTTATAGCACCTTCACCCGTTTCACAGCTTTTCATGTCGGACATAGCTTGTATCAGCCAACCTGCCATCACTGCATTCAGTAGGTTCCAGATGCATTGTCCATCAGGGATATCCAATGTAGTCTCTTAGACAGCGGAGAACAATTAGCCTTGTTTCAGAGTGGATAGTCAGAGGCTTTTCCCCAGGGTAGAGAGGTCAATTACTAGGGGGCATAGGTTTGAGGTGCGAGGGGCAAGGTTTAGAGGAGATGTATGAGGCAAGATTTTTACACAGAGGGTAGTGGGTGCCTGGAACTCGCTACCGGAGGAGGTGGTGGAAGCAGGGACGATAGTGACATTTAAGGGGCATCTTGACAAATACATGAATAGGATGGGAATAGAGGGATACGGACCCAGGAAGTGTAGAAGATTTTAGTTTAGACGGACAGTATGGTCGGCACAGGCTTGGAGGGCCGAAGGGCCTGTTCCTGTGCTGTACATTTCTTTGTTCTTTGTTTTGCCTCGGCAAAGCCCACCTGCGACTGGGACAAGCTCTGCAGCGCCTCGACCATTCCCATCGGAAGGCTAAAGGGAGACTTGACAGAGGTGTTTAACATCATGCAGGATTAAACAAAATAACTGAGCAGAAACTGTTCCCAGTGGCTGAAGGATCGATAGCCAGAGGGCACAGCTTTAAGGTGATCGGCAAAATTAAGGTGAAAATGGCATGAGGGAAAGTTTTTATACAACGAGTAGTCAGGATTTAGAATGTATTGTCAGATAGCGTGGAAGGAGATTCAAAGTTTTAAAGGGGATTTGGATAAATACTCGAGGGATAAAGAATTGCAGGGATTTGGACAGAGGCCTGGAATGGAACTAACTAGATCGCTCTTCAAAAGAGCCGCACAGACGTGATGGGCCAAATGACTTCCTGAACTGTGATTTGATGATTTTGCAAACTGTCATGGGCCAGTTGGGAGAAGGTGCAAACTCCACATAGACAGTCACCCAAGGCCAGAATTGAACATGGAACATACAGTGCAGAAGGAGGCCATTCGGCCCATCGAGTCTGCACCGACCCACTTTAAGCCCTCACTTCCACCCTATCCCCGTAACCCAATAACCCCTCCTAACCTTTTTGGACACTAAGGGCAATTTAGCATGGCCAATCCACCTAACCTGCACGTCTTTGGACTGTGGGAGGAAACCAGAGCACCCGGAGGAAACCCACGCAGACATGGGGAGAACGTACAGACTCCGCACAGACAGTGACCCAGCGGGGAATCAAACCTGGGACCCTGGCGCCGTGAAGCCACAGTGCTAACCACTTGTGCTACCGTGCTGCCCCAATTGAACCTGGGTCCCTGGCGCTGTGAGGCAGCAGCGCTAACCACTGCGCCACCGTGCCGCCTTTATCTGAGTAAACCTGGTAATGCCTGCTTTTAGGCTTCCGTTCATTAAGGCGATTAATTTCTGTGGAAGTGATGGAATCTAGCGTATACACCAACACTAATTTAAATGTTCGAGTCTTCCCTTCTCCCAATTTTTGATTGCTGATTTGAGGATCGTCAGGCTCTAAGCCAAGAGTAGTATTGAGCAAGGCAACCACTGTTCTTTCTCGTTGCTGACACTTCCTCTCTTCATGGAGACGGTTGCCATGCAGCTAAAGACTGATATTGCATATGACGTAGGTCCAGTAGAGAATGCACACTCTCAGACCACACTAGAAGAACTGGGCAATGAACAGTCACTCTCTTGGAACAGCTGGTATCTGTTGTACACCATCATCAAGTTTCTAAATTTTGTGGTTCGCAGTTGCTTTCCATGTGTTAGTATTCATTTTCGGTTTAGCAGTTTTCAGTTGACCCAGCCTAAACAGTTTTTGGTGAAGATAGTTTGAGATTTGTACTTCCCTTTGTGTGAAACAGCACTTCTGACTTCACATCTAAACAGCCAAGCTCTAATTTTAAGATAATTCCCACTTCTTCTGGGCATCCCCTCCGGAGCAACTAAATGTATTCTCTCCTCCCAGTCAAATCCTTTAATTATTTTATACAATTAGATCTGGGGTGGGGGGGTGCGGAGGGGTGGAATTCTCTACTGCTGATAGCAGAATTCCTGATGGGACAGAGAATCTCATGTCAGGGAAAAAACTAGATAGACCCCCGCCTTTGATCCTGTTCCAATGCTCTGTTCCCCTGCTGACGGGGACATCGAGGTTCACATCCCCCGTCAGCAGGAGGACGGAAATAGGTCATTTGAACCCAGTTGCATCCTGTTAACAGTCTGGACACCAGATTCTCTATGCCGCCGTGATGCTCTGGCCCTTTTGAACGGGATTCACGCGGGCGTGAATTTGTGCATGTATTTGCCAGCATGGTCCTGACGCGATGCAGCTCACTGTGGGCCGAGTGGATAAGTATTTAAGGTAGGTTCCCCCAAAGTCCACCGAAGGGCATCCTTCCCCCCACCACCACAAAGCAAACCCTGTCCACTCCACCCCCGGATTAGACCCCACCATCCCATACACCCCCCCCCATAACAGAGATCCTCCCCCCCACCTCCTCCATCTTCAGTCACCCCTGCATAAAGAGCAGTCCAGGCAGGAACAGTGAAAAATTACAGATTTTTTACTCACCTGTCCCTTTCATCTGCTGCCTCAGACAGAGGTGTAGCAAGCAGCAGCTGTTAGTTCATAGAAGGCCAAAATCAGATCACAAGGCTTTAAACCCCCTCAGATCCTTTGATCTGCCAGGCTTCTTTTCCCTTTCAAAGAACATAACTTTTAGTAGTCTGTATTTGACAGTAGCATCCAGACAGCCAGATGGCTGGATTGTTTCGTTTCATTTCCCTTTCTGACTGGACTGCTCTTTAGCTTCCAGACCGACTGACTGGGAGGGGGATAGTCTATGGTGGATGTCTTTGGTGGGAGGCAGTCGGCTCATCATGCTGTGTGGGGTGGGGGGTGGGGGGGGGGGGGGGTGAAACGACCCACCAATTCCTGTGGGGGGAAGGGGAGGATGGCCCTACTTGTCAGCGGGAGGAAGGGGGGGGCAGGATTTGCGTTGGGCAGAACGGGCCAGCCACCGGACCTCGCTATCGATCTGCCCAATCAAAATGGCGGCTGCATAGCAGGATTCAGAACTGAATCCCTTGCGCTTTCCGTCATGCATAAATTTGCATAGCTGGGGAGAGTGAATCGCTTCTGGGCAACATTCCTAGCACCAGTGCAAGCGAAAAGCGATTCCACTCCGGCGGGAGATCATAGTCTCTCAAATGGAGAATTCAGCCCCTTAAAACAATTAGATCACTCTATATACTAAAGGAAATACAAGCCAATACTTTTCAAAGTGTCCTCACAATTGAACTCTTCTAACTCCAACAACTTTCTGATGAGTGCACACTGTGCTGCCTCCAAAGCCAGTATATCTATCCTGAGGTGGCTTATCAAGAAATGAATGCAGTACTCCAGATATGACCTAATAAGTTTTAAACACGTGTAACTTAATTTCTACCCTTTTATATTCCTGTCCCTTTGAGATAAAGGCAAACATTCCATTAGCCAGTGTGATTATTTTCCGTACTTGTACATCTATCTTAGTGATTTCTGTACTTGGAGCCCTAAATATTTTTCCTCTTCCACAGTTCCTAGCTTCTCGCCATTTAGAAAATTTACTGAGCTATCTTCCTTAGGTCCAACGTGGATGACCTCGCACTTGACCGCACTGAAATCCATCTGCTAGTTTTGCACACTCATTTACCTTGTCAATCAGTACTCCTTTGCAACCTTCTACTCCCATCTGCACTCTTTATCCTATCATCCAAATTGGTGTCAGTAGGAAATTTGAATAATTATGAAAGTGGAGCTTTTATCCTATGCACAGGTCTTGTAACAAATGCTTGATTGAATATCTTCCGAGACTCATTTGTTCAAGAAATTCGCCCAGTTTACTGTGATCAATTTCTACCTTATCCTTTCAAAGTTGGTCTTACTCATCACAAAATTTAGTATGGCCAGCCATCGTGTTGGTTGAGGGACATATTGTTCCTGTGACGAACAGAGGATTTTAGGGAAATTGGATTCTAAGTATCGGTCAATTTAAGGGTTAAAAGCCTGGGGTTATAGTGTGTTTGACTGCAGTGGTCATGGTTTTTTTCTAAAGAATTCTGTCTTGCAGAGCCATGGTGCTTTTAGGAGCCAGAAGGTGAAATTGACCAAGAGGAATGTGTTGTTTAGTCTGGGCTAATGCACTGTGGTTTGACAAAATAAACTAAAACATTGGGGTTCCGGTCCAGTATCCTAGCCACCGTTGAGGTTTGGTCGGGGATCGTAATCTCCCAGAAAAGTGTCTTAAGTGCACTCAGGTAATTTGCTGCCTACAGGCTCGAGCTGTTTTTGTACTTTGAGTCTGTGTGTAAATTTGAGATTTTTCATTCTAACTGCTCTGCTTTGCATCAAACTTATCTAATATCTGTGAGAAAACCTGGGCTAGATTTAAGGGGGCTAAAAGGCTTTGGCGAGGGAGGGGGGCTACCCAGTCAGAGTGTAATAGCTAAGTGGCCATTAGTGGACTGGAGGCAGGATTTCTGCCCATCATAGACAGGAAATCCTGCCTCAGAGAGCTCCCGGCTCGTCAGTGAGTGGTGGCCGCTACCACCGCTGCACTCGGGCTTGAGGAGGCAAGCTGCGCTGGATCCTATTCTAAATGGGGTCTCGCCAGATGCTAAACTGGCAGGCCTTGGTGAGGGTGGGGTTTGAGAGGCTGTGGGGGGAGGGGAACCTGGGGATGGGGGTAACACCTTGGGGGACCTGTTAAGATGGGACACCCTAGCCATTAAGATGGGACTCCCTGTCCACCACCAATCCATGCAGGGAAACCTGCCTGGCTGGCTGCTTGTCCACGGGCTCTCCCACTGCCGCTTGAAGCATCAGGATGAGGCCCTTAAGTGGGCATTCATTGTCCAAATAAGGATCTTATTTGACCCACTGGCAGGTGGGCTGACCAATGCCAACCCTACAGCTGATAAAATTGCAGTGGGAGCAGGAACAAGCTGAAGGGCCACTCGCTGGATATTGAGGCCACCACCCACTCATCAAATCCACTGGCAGGGGGAGTGTAAAATCTAGCCCACTGTTACTTTATCACGGCTATCAGGAGGCCATCAGAAAACTCTCCCCAAAATCATGCATCTTTTCTATTCCTCAATTCCTGCTGTCCAATAATTACCTACTGACCATCCCTGATTCTCATGCTTTGGATTTGTTTATTGTCACGTGTACCGAGGTACAGTGAAACGTATTTTTCTGAGAGCAGCTCAACAAATCATTAAGTACATGGGAAGAAAAGGGAATCAAAGAAAATACATAATAGGGCAACACAAGGTATGCAATGTAACTACATAAGCGCCGGCATCGGGTGAAGCATACAGGGGTGTAGCATTAATGAGGTCAGTCCATAAGAGGGTTGTTTAGGAGTCTGGTAACAGCGGGGAAGAAGCTGTTTTTGAGTCTGTTCATGCGTGTTCTCAGACTTTTGTATCTCCTGCCCGATGGAAGAAGTTGGAAGAGTGAATAAGCCGAGTGGGAGGAGTCTTTGATTATGCTGCCCGCTTTCCCCAGGCAGCGGGAGGTGAAGATAGAGTCAATGGATGGGAGGCAGGTTTGTGTGATGGACTGGGCTGTGTTCACGACTCTCTGAGGTTTCTTGCCGTCTTGGGCCGAGCAGATGCTGTAATAGTTTATGTTATCAATAGTCAAACTGCTTTACTGTTTCCAATTTTCATGTCTTTTATATAATGACCTTATAATTTGGAATATTTATCTCCCAGCAATGGCTAGCTTTTAATCAGGTCTCAGTGATAACTATTCCGGGCTTGATTCTCCGGCCTCGTTGCGCTCTCACTCAATGCCACATGTCCAGGGGATAGTGGCACGCATGTTGCCCTGCGCTCACCGGCCATCTGGGAGTGCCGTACGTTAACAGAAAGGAGTTGCACTCCCTGAACATACAGCTCGAGTGTGACCACCACATGAAGATCCTGCACGTGTGTGCATGCTTCCCGGTGCGCGTCACAACAGCTACATCCTGGGGCAGTCGGTCATCCCCAACCTCCTCGAGGACCACCGCAGGATGGGCGGCTGGCTCTAGGGGGATAAAGGGTAACCGCCTAGGACCTAACTAATGATGCTAGTACGGAGGCTGGTGACCGATGCGGATACCCGGTGCAACAAGGCCCTTGTGGCCATTCGGGCTGTCATTGAGCGGTGCATCAGCTTCCTCAAGATGCGGCTCCGATGCCTCGACCACTTCAGTGGTGCATGCAGTACACCCCGCAGAAGGTCGCCCACTGTATGGTGGTCTGCTGTCTCATGCACAACCTGGCACAGCAGCAGAGTGATGAAATGGAAGTTGATGATGAGGAACACGTAGCCACCTCCGAGGAGGAAGTCGAGGATAATGAGGCAGCGCCAGACTAGCAGAGGCTGGAGGACGATCCCAAGGTCGAACCAGAGGCTGCAGGACAGGCAGCAGCGGTGAGGGTCCGGCAAGCCCGGAGTGTCAGGGAGGCCCTCATCCCTGCCCAATTCACATAGGATGTGGCCTGGTCTGTCGTCGATACCTTAGCCACCCCCCAACCCCCTTCTCCCACTCTCCCAGCGTATGTGTTACATCACTCCAGGGTGCTGAGACTGTGTCGGCACAGTAAGTGGGTCACAGTCGAGGGCAGGGGAGTGATGATAACCCGCAGAGAGCTGAGTGCCGGTGCTCCTCAATCTATGCAATAGTCTGACCCCTGCCTGTTTGCTGAGTGCTGGCTGCACGCGGTGTGCCGGGGGAGGGAGGGGGGGTGCCTGTAGAGATGGGCCAAGGGTTCGGAGATAGGCATGCATTGCAGAAGAAAGTGACAGAGGCGTTGTACTGGTCACGCTCAAGGGTGTTTAATGTGTTTTCCAATTCCAATCTCCAGATGGTTCCCCCTCTCCTCTCCCCCAGTGCCCAAAGTGATCCTCAATGTGCTTGGCCCTCTTCCAAGCTCTACCGCTACATCTAGGTGTCTCCCCAGGATGCACATTTGAGGAGGAGGCAGCCAGTCCCGTGGCCTTCAATGCCCCTGGCGTGCATCTTCTGGGGGCTCTCGGGACGGAGGTCCCCGGCGCACTTTGTGTGCTGGCTGCGAGACGCGGCCTCATCAAAGCAGTGGAACTCGGGAGAGCTAGTGGCCACCCTCGCCACTCCATGGAAGGGGTCTGGGTTGGCACCCAGTGCCGCCTCCTTCCACTCAGGGCCTATAGGGCTCTGGGGTTCACCTTGGGACAGAGGTGCAGCTGGTTCGAGCCACGGCTGCCCCTGCATCATCTGGCTCTGCCAGTCATGGTGGTTCCCGACCAGCACCATCTTATTGACGCCTTCGGCGATGCTCCTTAGTGACTGGGACATGCCTCAGCTATGCCTACCTGCGATTAGGATAGCTCCGCAGCGTCTTGGCCATTCCCATCTAAGAGCGGGAAATGTCCCGCAGAACCTCATCAAGGTCGGCCTGGTATTGGGTGACATCCCCCAGCGAGGCAGACATACTGCCGAGACCCTCGGCCATTGCCGTCACTGACTGCGCAACACCTTGGACACCTTCACTAATGGTGCCAGCATTGTGCACTAGGCTCTACACTGTGATCGCCACCTTAGCAGTGTTGGCCTCGGTGCCATGCATTGCCAACAACATCTCCTGCGCCCATAGCCTCTGGGACACATCCAATCGGCTATGGATCTGCTGGAATGTCGCTGACATCCCCCTCGGAATGTCCCGGCCGTTCCCCACCATCTCCATCAGCTCCGGGTATACCTCTTCCATAGGCTCAGTATTTGGCTGGGACCCAGCTGGGTCCTGGGATCCAGCAGTCCTCTGACTGCTGTCTCACCTGGGGGTTCCTGCCTCCACCTGATATACTTCATCAGCTGTGTAGTGCTCAACAGATTATGCCCCAGAAGCCTGTCCACTAACGTTTCGCACCGAGGTGTGTGCATTTGCGCTGGTAGAGGGTGGGGATGACAGCTGTGACGCCTTGATCATGTCTTAAGGACCTATGTGCCCTATCCACTTCTGGGGCCCTATCCAGCGCTCCCTGCTCCACCAGACTGTCCAACTTCTTAATCACATATTTTGTGGCACTCGTCCCCTCCAGGCCTTCTGGCAGCCCCATGAATCGAAGATTCTGCTGTCTGGACCTATTTTCGTGCTCCTCAACCTTTTACCTTGAGCGATTTACATAGATCCCCCAGGGCATCCACTGCTGCCTCCAGGTATACCATCCATTCACTTTGATTGGAGACCTTCACCTCTTGCAGCTATGCTCCTTGTGCTTTAAGGCACTTTCCCACTCGGTCCATTGTTACTCGCAAAGGTGATACTGCACTCTCGATGGCCCTCGACCAGTCCCCTTGCATTTCTCTTCTCTGTTGCCGGAGTTCATCCTTTATAAAAGCCATTAGTCGCTCCGTTTGAGCTTTTCCCGCAGGCGCCAATCCTTCTCCTTCCGCCGCCATTTTATCGAATGTTGCCGCGCCGCGGGTTCTCTCCACTTTTAGAGCCTGGTTTTTAAGCGATTTCTGCCGGGTCCGATAGGTTACCGGCATAACACCCCCGGGGAATGCTTTACTTTCTTCAACTTTTGCACCTTTTTTATTCCTTCATAGATGTCCCGTTATCGGGGTTTAAAGCGCCGAAACCTTTGCTTCCGAGTCGGAGCCTCCCTGTGTGCGGCCACTTATGCCATGGCCGCCACCGCACATCAGCGAGCAAGTGCTGTTTAAGCGCTGCTCAACCTTGTTAGCGGGGGGCTGGCGAGCGCGGTGCCGGCGAATCGGCTGCTGAACCTCCATTTGCGGCGAGAGGCCTGCTAAGTGGACCAATTAACGTTGAGTAGTGTTGCCGGCCTCGCTGGGCCGAGCACCGGAAGCTCGCGGTAATTCCCGCCCGCTACCACACTTAGAAACCTTTACAGAAAATCGCACCCATCATATCATTTAAGCTGAATTTGCGCTGCTGATTTGCTTGTTATAGTCTTTATGCAATGTGCATTTGTGTCCACACCTCTTACTTAAACAGACCCCACCCTGCCCATTTGCCCAGATATTGTTTTTCTCACACCTTTAAGCTCAACACATTATTTGTTTCACATAACACCAGTTCTATTCTTATTGGCCATTTTATTATTTCCTGTATTCTTTTCTGAATCTGAACTGTTTATATTGGAGCAAATTTTGATGGTGCCGGGCAGATTGGACATATATTTTTATTACCCACACAGTTGCTGGAAGTATGAGTCATAGATGAGTTGATAATAGCGCAGCGAGGACAACCGTGAATTTGGGACCTTGGTGCGCAGATGGACACTATAGCTGAGTCGGTAAATCTCCTGACTTGGCAGATGCATCTCCCCAAACGCACCGGGCGGGGGGGGGGGGAATGGAATTGGCATGGGAATATGAAGAGACCTGGGGGAGAGAGGTGGGTGAGGGCCTATTAGCCTTTTGTACTACTGGGCTAAATATCAGAGAATCAAAGTGGGAATTCTACCCAGCCTGCCTCCATACTCAATCATTAGGGGAGGCGGTGGCGTAGTGGTATTGTCACTGAACTAATAATCCAGGGGCTTGATGCTCCGATTCTGGGGCTATGTCCCCACGCCGGCGTGGGAACAGTGGCGTTTTACGTCAGAAGAAATGGCTCAAAACGGCCACCGATTCCCTGTTTTGCTGGTGGCTCGCAGGACGGCAGCGTAGAGCACCCGGAGAATTTCCGGGTCCGTAGCCGCACATGCACACGGTGGCGGCCTGCAGCGGCCGCACCGTGCAAAATAGTCCACCCCTTTAGTACGAATCTCGCACCCCGGAACATCCCCCCAGTGTGCCCCCAGCCCCGAATAATGTCCCTCCCTGCCTGCGGATCGGCCCTCCCCCGACTGTGGTGGCACTGGACTAAGTGAGACCGCATGTGACCCACGCCGTCGGGAACTCGGCCAGTTGGGGCCAGACCATCGGGGGTCGGGCCTCGGGCAATGGGGATCGTGTACGGCGCTTTGGAGGGGGCGGAGCATCGTGTAAGCGGCGCCGCCCCCGATTTGGTCAGAATCGGTATTCTCCGGCCGATTGCCGAACACGAATTCGGCGTTGCCAATCGGCGAAACCCACCCCAGATACCCATGTAATATTTTGCGGGCATGTTCGAATTCCGCCACTGCAGATGGTGAAGTTTGAATTTAGTAAAAATCTGGAATTAAAAGTCTAGTGATGAGCATGAAACCATTGTCGATTGTCGTAAACCCGTATCTGATTCACTAATGTCTTTTAGGGAAGGAAATCTGCCGTCCTTACCTGGTCTGGCCTACATGTGACTCCAGATCCACAGCAATGTGGTGACTCTCAACTGCCTCCTCAAGGGCAATTATGGATGGGCAATAAATGCTGGCCCAGCCAGCAATGCCCACATCCCATGATTTCCCGACTCAGCTGTAGTGTTGTAGTGTCCAGCTGCACACGCATGATTCAGTGTCAGTGACCATCAAGGTCACCATCAATTTAAACCTCTACACAACCTGGTCATTCCAGGCAGGTGTAAACGGCGTTAGAGGCATCTCGCAGTTCACCATCTGTAGGCAATTTCATTATTTACAGAGATGAGTAAGCATGTGAATTTTCCAGAATGGCAGAATTCCAAATGGTGCAGGCAGCCATCAGCTAGACACATGGGGCTGGATTCTCCAAAAATGGGGCTATGCCCCCACGGCAGTGTCAGAACGCTGGCATTTCACTCTGGACTTTCCGTAAGCTCTGGCTGCAGATACGGGGCCCTGCACTTCCAGTCGGGAGTCCGCGCATACGCACGACGGCGGCCGCCCCGTGCGACATGGCGGACTCGCACCGCGGGCTCTGATGCAAGGAGTAGGTCCCTCCGAGATCATCCGCACCCGCCATTCGGTGCCACCAGATCGCTTGCCTGGCCGTCCATGAGACCCCCCCTCTCCCCGGTGAAGGAATCCCCGCTTCCCAACAGGGCAGCCGCGGACTGAGTCAGCAGCCGCCACCCGAGGTTCCCGATGGCCAATATGTGGTTAGAACCACGTCGTCGAGAACTCGGCCAGTTACACTTGGAGAATCGTGGGGGGGGCCAACCCGCGATGCGTAGACCGCGCGCGCACGCGATTGGCGGCATTTCTCCGGGGACCGGAGAATCGCTTCAATGGTGCCAGTTACGATTCTCGTGCGAACGCCCATTCTCCGCCACCACGCCGAACGCGATTCCGGCGTGGCGGCTCGGATAATCACGCCCATGATCCCACCAGGCTCCCCATGTCAACAGGGTCTAATTCAGGAACCATAAAGGCTACGACCTCACTAACTTGCCGTTGCTGTGCAATGACGCACAAACCACTACGTTGATGAATACCTGCTTTCCTGGCAGCAGCCACAATGCCTTCATCTACGGTAGCACAGTGGTTCGCACTGTTGCTTCACAACGGCAGGGTCCTATGTTCAGTTCCCGGCTTGGGTCACTGCCTATGCGAAGCCTTGACGTTCTCCCCATGTCTGCGTGGGTTTCCTCCGATTGCTCCAGTTTCCTCCCACAAGTCCTGAAAGACATGCTTGTTGGGTGAATTGGACGTTCTGAATTCTCCCTCTGTGTACCCGAACAGGCGCCGGAATGTGGCGACTAGGGGCTTTTCACAGTAACTTCATTGCAGTGTTAATGTAAGCCTACTTGAGACAATAAAGATTATTATTATTATTATCCTGAGGTAATCTGCCATTGCTAGCATTTTAATACCACCAGAAAGATCCAGCATGTGACTTCTTGAAGGGAAACCCCTGCTACATCAGCGCAAATTGCAACTCCAGCGTCCAAAAACGGGAACATTATTTGGCTTTCACTTTTATTATTTCTGCCTGAGCCCTCTTTCCCCACCCTCCCACACCTCAATATGCACCGAGTCCATTTTATAGTCCTGTTTATCTTTTCTGCTACCACCTTGTGCACAGTTCAGATCCCACACAGTCCTTCCCAGTTGTAGTTTCTTCCTGCTTAAATACAGGGGGTGTCAGTGTCCCAATAAATAGAACCCCTACACCAATTGTTAAATCCTATGTCTGCTTTCCTGATCTGTTTGTCCCTATGCCAATAAACACACGGCATGAATAATAATCCCGAAATTACTATCTTGTGGTCCTGCTTTTTAATTTAGCTCTGAGCTCCTGATAATCTCTTAAGAAGGAACAGCAAGAAGATCTTGCCTATGTCTTTGGTCCGGACCGTGGACCCCGACAATTAGTTCTTCACCTTCCTTTTCCAGGCCCCTCTCCTGCCTCTTCCCAAATGAGAAAGTCATTGTAGCATGCAGTGTCCTATTGGTGTTATCCTTGGGTTATTTGCTTTCTACTATTAACTTGCTGGATATTGTGTGATTTTTTTTCCCCTCACTCTAATGACCACTGCTTGGTGTCCTAGACATGGCTAACTTACATGCAGGGACATGCAGGACTTTGTAATTAATGGGACTGAGACCCACCTAAATTGCTGCGAGCTGCTGGGGAAACACATTTTTTCTCCATGCAGATGCTGCCTGAGTTGCTGAGTGTTTCTAATATTTCCTGTTTTCTGTTTATCCAGGAAGGGCAGCATAGGGCCACACAGC
Source organism: Scyliorhinus torazame (assembly GCF_047496885.1). Taxonomy (NCBI): domain Eukaryota; kingdom Metazoa; phylum Chordata; class Chondrichthyes; order Carcharhiniformes; family Scyliorhinidae; genus Scyliorhinus; species Scyliorhinus torazame. The sequence goes on from NC_092712.1 coordinate 303,996,100, forward strand.
TGCAATACAGCACAAACACCAGAGGGCAGGACTGTGCCAAGTTAAGCTGCTGCCTTTAATACACAGCTCTTATTTGTATTGTAATGAAACTTCACAAGGCACTTCATAGGGACATTATAGAACAAAATATGACACCAAGCCACAGAGGGAAGGCTGGCCGAGGCAAGATTGGAAAACAAGGATGAGAACTTTAAAATCCAGGCTTTGTTTGACCAGGAATCAAAGGAGGTCAGCAAACACAGGGTGACTGATGAGTGAACCGCGCTTGGTGCGAGTTAGGACACGGGCAACCGAGTTTTGGATGACCCCAGGTTTACAGAGGGTAGAATGTGGGAAGCCAGCAAGGAGTGGACTGGAATAGTCAAGTCTACTGGTAACAAAAGCGGGATTGAGAATGCCAGCAGTGACTTCCGGGTGCGGCTATGCAGAGCTAGGTCGGTAGCTCCCGCTTGGAGCGGACTTTTGGGCTCTTTTACAGGGCCCCCGCGGCATTTGTTTGACATTTCCCGGTGTGGCAAGAAGACTGCAACATTCCCCTGACAGTGTCCCCCAGGAATGTTATGTCTTTTGGTTACCAGACCCGGCAGAAACAGTAAAAGATTTGGCTGCAACAGGATAAACAGGGCCTCTTCCAGCATGCAGGCGGGGGAAGGGCAAGCTTAAAGCTGCAAGCTGACCTGAGGGCCTTTATCAAAGGTGAATTCTAGCAGCAGAGGGAACAACTGTGAAAAGATCTCACCAAGACCACTGAAGAAGCGGGGACGAGGCTTCCGGTGGCGGCCATGGAGGAGTAGGTTGCGCATTCGGCAGCTCCCGTCTGGAACGGACTCTTAGACCTTTTTCAGGAGTTTCCACAGACATTTTGGGGCAGATTGGTGAAGCGAACACTGCCAAAAGGATTCCCTCTCGAGACTTCCGGTTGCGGCTATGCGGAGCTAAGTCGCACGTTCGGCGGCTCCCGCAAAAACGGACTTTTGGGCTCTTTTCAGGGCCCCCAAGGGCACTTTTACGACGTTTCCCGGTGTGGGAAGGAGTTAATAATAGCTCCCCGTCAGTATATGGCTTTAACTAGGAGCGGGGCAACAAAAAAGGTGGTGGTGGACCAGAAGAAGGGAGGGAAGAAGGACAAAATGGCGGCGGGCGGAGACCAGGCAGCGTGGAGGCAGTGGGCGGAGGAGCAACAGGAGGGTATCCAGCGCTGCCTCAGAGAGATTAAAATGGACCTGCTAGAGCCGATGAACGCTTCTATTGATAAAGCTGCTGGAGACACAGACGGCCCAGGGGGTGGCGATCCGAGAGGCTCAACAAAAGATATCTGACACTGAGGACGAGATCTTAGTCCTGGCGGTAAAGGTGGAGGCGCACGAGGCGCTCCACAAGAAATGGCAGGAGCGGTTCGAGGAGATGGAGAATCGGTCGAGGCGGAAGAATCTGCGGATTCTGGGCCTCCCGGAGGGGCTGGAGGGGCCGGACGTTGGGGCCTATGTGGTCACCATGTTAAACTCGCTGATGGGAGCGGGGTCCTTCCAGGGGCCCCTGGAGCTGGAAGGGGCCCATAGAGTGTTGGCGAGGAGGCCCAAGGCTAACGAGCCTCCGCGGGCGGTGCGGTGCGGTTCCATCGGTTCGTCGATCGGGAGTGTGTGCTCAGGTGGGCCAAGAAGGAGAGGAGCAGCAGGTGGGAGAACGCGGAGGTTCGGATATATCGGGACTGGAGTGCGGAGGTGGCGAAGAGGAGGGCCGGGTACAATCGAGCGAAGGCGGTGCTGCACAGGAAGGGGGTGAAGTTTGGCATGTTGCAGCCGGCGCGACTGTGGGTTACCTACAAGGACCGGCACCATTATTTTGAGTCTCCGGAGGAGGCGTGGGCCTTTGTTCAGGCCGAGAAGCTGGACACAGACTGAGGGTCGGGATGGGCGATTGGGGACTGCGGTGGATATGTTATGCCTATTTTTTGTTTGGGGAGGGCCTTTGCATTGTTTTGGGTTTCTTTTTCTCTGTGTTTTTCTCTTTTGGGTTGGGGAGGGTGGATGGGGCGGGTTGGGCACTGTTTTGGTTGGTGGCGGGGCCTGGTAGGTGGAGAGCGCGGGCTTTTTTCCCCCGCCGAAGACTGGGTGGGGGGCGGGACCGGGGCGGGGAAGCGAGGATTGTTTCCCGCGCTTGGAACGGAGGGGGAGAGCCTGTGAATGGGGAGCGGGAGAGGAGGGTGTGCCACACAATGGGAGGAGTCGAAGGGGAGGCGGGAGTGGCCGGGGTCAGCAGGAGTCAGCTGACTTGCGGAAGTGCAATGGGGGGAGTAAACCAGCTAGGATGGGTCGTAGCCGGGGGGGGGGGGGGGGGGGGGGGGGGGGGTGCGGCGGGGGGGAATCGAGTTGCTGCTGCTAAGATCAAGGAGGAGCTGGAGCGAGTGGGGTGGGTCGAGAGGGGTGTATGCCGCTGTGGGGAACGGGCCGGGTGTGGGGCGCGTGGCTGGCCGAGGAGGGGTCATGGCTAGTCGGCGGGGGAGGAGGGCGGGTAGCCCCCTGATCCGGCTGATAACCTGGAATGTAAGAGGACTGAATGGGCCGGTTAAGCGGGCCCGGGTGTTCGCGCACCTGAAGGGGCTCAAGGCGGATGTGGTTATGCTCCAGGAGACACACCTGAAGGTGGCAGAGCAGGTAAGACTGAGGAAAGGGTGGGTAGGTCAGGTGTTTCACTCGGGGCTATGATAGGGCGATGATAGCGAGAGTAGAGGATACCGAGTATTCGGTAATAGCCATTTCGGACCACGCCCCGCATTGGGTGGACTTGGAGATGGGGGAGGAGAGGGACTAGCGCCCGCTGTGGGGGACGAGGAGGTGAGCGAGCGGGTCCGAGGAAGTATAGAGAGGTACTTGGAGACCAACGACAACGGGGTGGTCCGAGTGGGGATGGTATGGGAGGCACTGAAGGCGGTGGTGAGGGGAGAGCTGATCTCCATCAGGGCCCACAAGGAGCGGAGGGAGCGGGGGGAGAGGGAGAGGCTGGTGGGGGAGATGGTGAGGGTAGACAGGAGGTATGCGGAAGAACCTGAGGAAGGATTGTTGAGGAAGAGGCGCAGCCTCCAGGCCGAATTCGACCTGGTGACCACCAGGAAGGCGGCGGAGCAGTGGAGGAAGGCCCAGGGGGCGGTCTACGAGTATGGGGAAAAGGCAAGCGGGATGCTGGCGCATAAGCTTCGGAAGCGGAACGCAGCTAGGGAGATCGGGGGAGTTAATGAAGGTAGGAAGCGTGGTGCGGAGTGGGGTTGGCATCAATGGGGTCTTCAGGGACTTCTACGAGGAATGTACCGATCCGAGCCCCCACGGGAGGAGGGAGGGATGGGCCGTTTCCTGGACCAATTGAGGTTTCCAAAGGTGGAAGAGGGACTGGTGGCGGGACTGGGGGCCCCGATTGGGCTGGAGGAGCTGATCAAAGGGATAGGAAGCATGCAGGCGGGGAAGGCACCGGGGCAGGACGGTTTCCCGGTCGAGTTCTATAAAAAATATATGGACCTGTTGGGCCCACTGTTAGTTAGGACCTTCAATGAGGCAAGGGAGGGGGGGGCTTTACCCCCGACGGTGTCCCGGGCACTGATCTCCTTGATCCTGAAGCGGGACAAGGATCCCCTGCAATGTGGGTCTAACAGACCGATTTCCTTGCTAAATGTAGATGCCAAGGTGCTGGCGAAGGTCTTAGCCACGAGGATTGAGGATTGTGTGCCGCAGATCATCCATGAAGACCAGACGGGGTTTGTGAAGGGGAGACAATTGAACGCGAATGTGCGGAGGCTTTTGAACGTTATCATGATGCCGGCGAGGGAGGCGGAGATAGCGGTGGCGATGGACGCTGAGAAAGCCTTCGATAGGGTAGAGTGGGGGTACCTGTGGGAGGTGCTGAAGAGGTTCGGGTTTGGGGAGGGGTTTGTCAGGTGGGTTAGGCTGTTGTATGAGGTCCCGATGCCGAGTGTGGGCACAAATAGGAGGAGGTCCAAGTACTTTTGGTTGCACCGAGGGACGAGACAGGGGTGTCCCCTGTCCTCCCTGCTCTTCGCACTGGCGATTGAACCCCTGGCTATGGCACTGAGAGAGTCGAGGAACTGGAGGGGGTTGGTGCGGGGTGGGGAGGAGCATAGGGTGCCGCTTTATGCGGACGACCTGCTGCTGTATGTGGCGGACCCGGTGGGAGGAATGCCAGAGGTAATGAGGATCCTTAGGGAATTCGGGGACTTTTCGGGGTACAAGCTCAATATGGGGAAGAGCGAGCTGTTCGTAGTTCAGCTAGGGGACCAGGAGAGGGGGATTGGCGAGCTCCCACTAAAAAGGGCGGAGAGGAGCTTCAGATATTTGGGGGTCCAGGTGGCCAGGAGCTGGGGGGCCCTGCATAGGCTTAACTTTACAAGGCTGGTGGAGCAAATGGAGGAGGAGTTCAAGAGATGGGACGCGTTGCCACTGTCGCTGGCGGGTAGGGTGCAGTCAATCAAAATGACGGTGCTCCCAAGGTATTTGTTCCTGTTCCAGTGCCTCCCCGTGTTTATCCCGAAGGCTTTTTTCAGGCGGGTTAACAGGAGTATAATGGGGTTTGTGTGGGCGCGAGGGACTCCGAGGGTGAGAAGGGTGTTCCTGGAGCGGAGTAGAGATAGGGGGGGGGGCTGGCGCTGCCTAACCTCTGTGGGTACTACTGGGCCGCCAATGCAACAATGGTGCGCAAGTGGGTGATGGGGAGGGGGCTGCATGGAAGAGGCTGGAGATGGCGTCCTGTGTGGGTACGAGTCTGGGGGCGTTGGCAACGGCGCCGCTGCCGCTCCCTCCAAGGAGGTATACCACCTCCGGTGGTGGTGGTGGCGGCCCTCAAAATTTTGGGGCAGTGGCGGCGGCATAGGGGGGAAGCTAGGGCCTCGGCGTGGACCCCATTACGGGGGAACCACCGGTTCGCCCCAGGAAGAACAGTTGGAGGGTTTTCGGGGTGGCACAGGGCAGGGATACGAAAGTTGGGGGACCTATTTGTGGACGGGAAGTTCGCGAGCCTGGGTGCTGGAGGAGAGGTACGGGCTCCCCCCGGGGAACACCTTCAGGTACTGGCGTTTGCCAGACGGCAGGTGGTGGAATTCCCACGGCTACTGCCACACACAGTACAGGACAGGGTGCTCTCGGGGGGGTGGGTGGGAGTGGGGAAGATCTTGGAAACTTACCAGGTGATGCAGGAGGAGGAGGAGGCCTCGGTGGTGGAGTTGAAAGGTAAGTGGGAGGAGGAGTTCAGAGAGGAGATCGAAGAGGGGACGTGGGCAGATGCCCTAGGGAGGGTGAACTCTTCCTCTTCATGCGCGAGGCTCAGCCTCATACAGTTTAAGGTGCTGCACAGGGCACACATGACCGGGACAAGGATGAGCAGGTTCTTTGGGGATGAGGACAGGTGTGTTAGGTGCTCAACGAGCCCAGCAAATCACACCCATATGTTCTGGGCATGCCCAGCGCTGGAGGAATTTTGGAAGGGCGTAGCGAGGACGGTGTCGAGGGTGGTAGGATCCAGGGTCAAACCGGGCTGGGGGCTCGCAATATTTGGGGTGGCAGAGGAGCCGGGAGTGCAGGAGGTGAAAGAGGCCGGAATTCTGGCCTTTACGTCCCTGGTAGCCCGGCGAAGGATTCTCCTTCAGTGGAAAGATACGAGGCCCCCAAGCGTGGAATCCCGGATCAGCAATATGGCAGGGTTCATTAAATTGGAGAGGGTGAAATTCGCCTTGAGAGGGTCGGTACAAGGGTTCTTTAGGCGGTGGCAACCGTTCTTAGACTTTCTGGCAGAACGATAGACATTGGTCAATGGCAGCAGCAGGGTTTGGGGGGTGGGTTTACTTTATTTTTGTTTATGTTATTTACACTGGAGGGTCTGAGGGGGTGTATACACCTGTTGTCTTAAGTCTGGGTGTTAATGTTAATTTATTATTTAGGTACAGTGGGGGAGGGGTTTGGGGGGTTGCTTTTTTAGATTGTGTTTTGCACTTAACCCTGTTGGGTTCTCTTTTCTTTCTCATTTTGATATTTTAAATTTAAAAAAAAGAGAATGCCAGCAGCAGATGACCTGAGGCAGGGACAAAGGCAGTTGATGTGACAGAAGTTCAAATAGGCGATCTCTGTTATAGTGCAAATGCGTGATTGGACGCTAATCTTGGTGTCAAATACGTTACCAAGACCAGGGGCTGGATTCTCCACCGGCGGGATGCTCCATTTTGCCGACAGCCCGGGGGTTTCCCGACGGCATGGGGCTGCCCCACAATGGGAAACCCCATTGACCGGCCGGTGTAACGGAGCATCCCGCCGGTGGGGTGAAACGGAAATGTGGCGGAGAATCCAGCCCCAGGATTTTACAGCACTGTCCCAGCATGTCTCCTCCCGGTTGATGTAGCAGGATATTTAAATTGCCAACCACTTTGGCGCGACTATTATATCCAGCCAGGCGGGAGGGGCTGTAAAATCCTGGCCCAAGGTTGCAAACTTGTCTCTGAAAGTTGCCAGGGAGAGGGATGGAGTGGTAGCCAAGGCACGGAATGGGGCCTGAAGCAATGGCTTCAGTCTCCCAAAATCTAATTGAGGAAATCTTTGCTCATCCAGTACTGCATGTCAGATAAGCAGTCTTATAATTCAGCAAAAGCAGAGGAGTCAAGACAGATGGTGATACGGCGGAGTTCGGTGTCTTCAGGGTACATGTAAAAATGTATATGTAGATAAAAAATGGGAATGGGCCGACGATAGATCCTTGAGGAACACCAGAGATGACAATACACTGCAGCGTAACAGAAAGAACTTGCATTCATGCAGAGCCTTTTACAACATCAGGAGGTCAAAAAAAGGTGTTGCAGCCAATGAAGTACTTTTGAAGTTGTTGCAGTGTATGAGACGTGGCCGCGAACCAGCAAAGCGCCACAGGCAGCCATGGCCAGATAATCTTTTATAGATTTTGATTGCAAGATAAATGCCGAGGAGGATTCCCGTGCACTTTTCCAACATAGTACTACTGAATCTTTCACATCCCCCTGAGAGTGCAAACAGAGCCTCAGTTGAGCATCGTTTCCAAAGACGAAATTTAGAATAAATGCCTCCAACAGATATAAACATTGTGAAGAATGTGTATTTGCCAGTTGTTACAATTCAGCAGGAGCCAAACATATGAAATCTGAACAACTGAATATTAACGTGCACAATGTGCTAACCAATGTGAATGTGGGGACAGAAACAAAATTCTACCTGACATTTACCTACGGTATATTGTATAGCACTTCTTGATTCAGATACAAATATTGAAATAAGGTACACCTGTCAGTTGTAAGTAATAGACTTTTCAGCTCTGTGAATGATACTGATTTATGTTCACATGACTAAAGGTGTTGCACATCCAACAACCAAATTTTCTTTTTCAGAAGTCCCACATATGATAATGCATCAGTAGATGGGTCAAGAGTACCACCTGAAGATGGATCTGCACAACCTATGCAAGATGCAGAGATTAATTTATTGAAGTGTGGAGAACTTGCGTAAGTATCACACAAATGTTTTGAAGCTAGATTGGAACATAGAAATATACAGGATCAGTATTACTCTTTATTTGCCCCATTCTCTGAGAAATATCATATTCTATGGTATCTTTCATACCCCTCTATAAAGTGTTTCTCCAGGCATTAAGCCAACTCTCAATTTAATGTGCTGATACAATCAGGCCCCCCTGCTTCCAATAAGAATTATTCTCCTTCCAATTACCAACCTTTGGGAAAAGTCCAAATGATGTTTTCACTTCCAGTTCCTATTTTAGAAGTTATGTCCTATTCTTTACCTGCACACTGAGAAAACACTCTTAACTGTCACCATCTCCTATAAAACCTTTCCTTCTAAGCCAACCCATGCACCACTACCCACTCTAATTACCCTTTATACTTCTATATCCCTCTACCCACCTGATGGCCCTTTATAACTCCTGCATCAACTTAGTGCCAACCCATCACTCCCCTCCCATCACCCACTTCCATGCCAACTTAGACAGTATCCACCACGCGCAGACCTCAGGAGGTATGCTGAGTAGAAATAAAATAAAGTTCTGAGTATGCATTAATGCAATAACTTCACTATTTTAAAAAACATTCATTGATCAAAACCCATTCACTACGTTTAAATGCCTTAAAATACTTCATCCCCGATAACAACAAATATTTGTACTCCTAGTCCCTCATCAAATACTTTATAACCACGTGGAGCTGTCAATCAAACTGAGAATTTACAGCACCTCCTCTCCCTCCCCCCCTACTATGAAAATGATAGATTGTGGAATCAGTCATGCAGCACTAATCCTAAGATGAAAGACGTTGGGCGCAATTCTCCCATCGGGAGACTATGTCCCGACGCCGGAGTGAAGATCGGAGTGTTTCACTCCGACGCGGAGGCCGCTCCCAGCCCCCTATTCTCCCGCCCCTGGGGGGTTAGGAGCGGCATCGCGTCATTTATGCGGCGCCGCGTACATGACACGCCATCGCCGCATAAATGATGTCACCTGCGCATGCGCGGTTGCCGTCCTCCCCGAGGCCGACCCGCAAGAAGATGTTGGATGGGTCTTGCGGGGCGCCGGAGGAAAGGAGGTCCTCCTTCAGAGAGGCCGGCCCGTCAAGCCGGCCCGCGGGTCAGACCCCTTTTGAGGCCCCCCCCCAGCCTTCCCGCGCTGTTTCGCCGGCAGCGACCAGGTGTGGACGGCGCAGGCGGGAACCCATCGTGTTGGGCAGGCCGCTCGGCCCATCCTGGCCGGAGAATCGCCACTCGCCCATTACAAACGGCGAGTGGCGATTGTCACCGCCCCCCCCGGCATGGGAGGGAGAATTCCGCCCCTCAGGTTTAAGCCAATAGACAACTGGTGAAATTGCAAGTAGTCATGGCAGTCTGTCATTTTTAACTTAGAGTTTTGGAATTTAAAATATCTTGACAGTGTGATAGCCGCAACACGTTTATCCACTTTTTATATACATATATGCCTTATTTTAACAATCCCAAAAGGCACTTTACCTTTCCCAAAGGGGTTCCTGCACCTATCCAAAACGGCCCCTTACTTCGCCAAACGGAACCCACCTCTCTAAATTATGCATAATAACAGCTTCATACCTTTCACTCAAATGTCTAAAGCCTGTAAGTTATGTTTTGCACATCCCACTGAGGGAAATTGCACCTGTTTGGAGGCAGCTACACTTTTACATGTGCAGCTGCCATTTGCAGATATGTGAACTACAACCTGCCCCCATTCCACTCCTGGCAGAAATTTGGGTGCTCAATCGGATGCCATTTCAGTATCTGCGAGCATCTTGCCCTATGTAACCCTGGCACCCTGCTGCCACAGATCGTGAAGTATTACATTAATGTTTGCATCTACCGGCTCCTCATGCTCTGACCAACTCTACCTCATTGCCTGCTAATTTGTAATTTGCTTTTCTGTTTAACTGGAAATAGTTCTAAATACAAGAGTTATATAAAAATAAAGACAGGGTGTATGATTTTAAGTCAGGAAATAATTTCATCAGAGCTTTCTGACCCAATTAATCGATAAACGGCTGCCACCTCTGAACAAGCCCTAACATTGATCCTCTCAGGGCGAACTTAATTTTCTCAAGCCTGAGAAACCCAGCCATGTCGCTAACCCATACCCCCGATTTCGGGAACAAAGTTCCATACCTGTAGCTATCTAAACCCATTCCCCCACAAAAGCTGGAATTTCTCCACCAGCTCCTCCACCCTAGAAAACCTACCCTCCACAGTTAAACCTCTCTACCCCCTCCCTCTCCCAGATCCTACACTACGAGTCCATTCCAGCCAGAATAATTCTATGGTTCCTACAAATTGGCGCCATTAATGACACAGATTCTGGTTAAAATGCTGTTAAAATTGATTCCATATTCTCAGCGCAGCTGTTACCGCTGGGCTCAAAGAGGACTGCCTGCGAGAATTGAAGAGGATCTGTCACCAGTGCTCTAAAACTCAACCCTTTACAAGAAGCCTCCTCCAATCGACCCTGGGTCCACTACCCATTCCCGCACTACCCACCACCACCCAGTAATAATTCATTAAATTAGGTAATGCCAACCCCACCAATTGTCTCACGCTCTCTGTATGATCACCCACCGAACCCGGGGAAGGGGTCTTAGCTGCCCACACAAAGGATCGAGATCAGCTTGTTAATCCTACCAAAAAACGCCATAGGCAGAAAGATTGGAAGACTCTTGGAAGACCATGGAAGGATCTTCATTTTACCCGTCTGGCCCTTCCAGCCAATGATCACAGGAGGGCATCCTATCTTTTTAAATCCACCTTCACCCCTCTACCAGATTGGCCAGGTTCAACTTGTACAGGAAGGCCTCATCATGAGCCACCTGTATCCCCAGGTACCTAAAACTAGTTGAAACGGCAATCTCTCCAGATCAGCCCCCTGTCCTGGAGGGTTCACCGGACAAACCGTACTCGTGCCCACATTCAATCTATATCCTGAAAAGGAACCAAACTTTCTCAGCACCTCCATTGTCTTTCCCACATTAGAGATCGCGTTTGTATATGTTGTGTTCTGCTTCTTCATGTAGCATAAGCTGCTTCCTTGATGTATGCTCTGACAAAGGAAGGTTCAGACTTGGAGATAGGTTTAACACATCTATTGAACAGTTAACAATTCTCCTACTTGAGTTCGACTCTCCTGCTAATCTTGCTATAGTAACTCAATCTAACTAACCAGTCTGCTCTAAGCCATGCGGTGGGTGTGATGCTTCCTATCTGCCCCTGTCATTCTCTCTGAGTGTCGCCTGTGGAAAGAAAAAGAGCATGTGTGCCCTGTCCTTTTATATGGATTGCCCCCTTGTGGTAGTGTCACCTCTGGGTGTCTTGACTGCCCATTGGTCGTGTCCTATTCTATGTGTTCATTAGCTGTATGTCTGCATGTCATGATGTCTCTGGTGCTCCCTCTAGTGTTTACTTAGTCGTAGTATATTTACGTTAAGCTCTTGTGTATTTACAGTGATGCATATCACCACAGTATATACAACAGTAAATTATCCCTGTAGAAGGACAGCCGATGCTCACTACCTCCCCTCTCCATGCCCTTCCACCCAGTCAATGACCTAAGTACGATAGCCAATAGCTCAATTGCCAAAGTAAAAAGTAACGGGGAAAGTGGACATCCTGCCTTGTATCCCTATACAATTGAAAGTACCCCAAACTTAATGCATTGGTGCGAACGCTCGCAGTGGGACCCTGTACAACAATCTAATCCATGAAATTAACCTAGGCCCCAGTACCTCAAAAAGGTATCCCCACTCCACCCATTCGAACACTTTCTCCGTGCCCATGGAGATGATTACTTCCGCCTCAGCCCCCAACAAGGGCAACAGCACCACATTCAGGAGTCTCCTAATGTTGGCCGACAATTGCCGGCCCTTAGCGAATCCTGTGTGATCCTCGGAAATCACTCCCAACAGACATGCTTCCAAGTGAGTTGGCAACACCTTTGCCAACAGCTTTGCGTCTGCATTCAACAGAGAGGTGGGCTGATATGACCCACACTCCACGGGATCTTTACCCTTCTTCAGGATTAAGGAAATGGAATCTGCACCATTGTTGCTGACGGTACCACCCCGGGACAGTGAATTGTTAAATATGTCCCAACAGATTTGGCTCCAGCTCCGTCGCAAATTTCACCAGGACTCCGTCCAAGCCCAGTGTCTTCCCAGATGCATAGAACAGATACATTTCATAATTTCCCCACCACGAGCGATCCACTCCAGCTCCTGCACTCTTTTCTTCTCAACCACCGGAAAGTCCAACCCATCCAAGGACTGTGCCTTAGTCGAGTCTTCCTCTGGAGGCTCAGACCTGGACAACTCCCGGTAAATGGTCTCAAATACCCCGTTAACCTTTTCTGGAGCAGTGACAAATCCTCCCCCAGGCCCTTAACCTGAGCTATCTCCCGAGAGGCTGCCTGTCGCTTCAGCTGGTGAGCCAATAAACAGCTGGCCTTCTCCCCATACTGGTATAAAGTCCCTCTCGCACAACGAAGCTGGCTATCCGCTTTCTCCATCAACACCAACTCAAACTCCATCTGGAGCTTCTTCCTCTCCGCCAACAACGGTACCATTGGGGTATCAGAGTATTGGCAGTCCACCACCAGAATAGACGCCACCAATCTCCACCGCTCCGCCCTCCCTGACTTATCCCTATGAGATTTAATCGAAATTAACTCCCCCTAATAAACCTTTAATGTCTCCCAGAACATGGAAGGTGAGACCTCCTCGCTTTTATTAAACTCCACATAGGTCCCAGTAGCGGAAGCTATCCTCTCACACGCCCTCTCTGATGGACCAAATGGCCTGCTTCTGCACTGTAGGAATTCTATGATGCCGATTTTTGTTTGAAAGCGCCACTGTGAAACATTGTGGGACAGTTTACTGCATTACAAATGATATACAGTTGCTAGTTGTTGTTGGGAGGGCAAACGTCCTTGTTTTTCCATCTTAGGCTCAAGATACCCCTCAAGGTGGAAGAGATTAGACAGTTTGGAGACAACAAGAGAGAACTCTTCGTTAAGTCCAGTTGCTACAGTCTCATCCCTATTGCTGTTGAAGAATGTGGTTTGACCATTAGCTGGATCTTTTCTTCTGATCCAAAGAGCATCTCATTTTGTGTTGTTTATCAAGAATCTGAAGAAATGCCATATGAACAGTGCAAGGTAAGAGGAATTGCACCTTCAAATAGGATTGTTACTTACACTGTTACTAGGAACTCAATTTGACATATGCTTAGATGAATTTCAAATATTACAGCACAGTACAGGCCCTTCGGCCCTCGATGTTGCGCCGACCTGTGAAACCAATCTAAAGCCCATCTACACTATTCCTGTAAAGTTAAACTAATCACATTGTAGACAACAAAAAATTATAGTTTCATATTTCTAATTTTATATCATAATTATTCTCAAAATTTATATTTTTTCTCATTTTGTATTGCACATTTATCCTGTATTATTAAGTCTCCGGGGTTAGAATGCCGGTGGAGTTCTTGTCATCCCCACTGCAACTCCAATAGAAAATTGGTGGCAATCTCAGAGAAATGGCATCACGGTCTGATTACAATGGTATTCTTACTGCTGAACTTATGACAGAAGGACAGAAAATACCCACAGACGTTCCAATAGCTTGTGCCTAACCTCCCCAATGTTTCATACCCCAACGAAATCGGGCATTCTTGAGGAAATATCCAAGCCGATTTGAACTGATCAAAGCTTGCTCCATTTGTTATACAAATGGGAACTCGCCTTGGTCCATAGCCAGTAACAAGCACAGAAACAAGCAAATTGGTAATTTTCTTTTGTTAAGAGTTACCATCCGCAGACCAGCAAGTACTGCAAAAGTCTCCCAATGGGTCACCCCAAAACAGATTCTGGGGCGAGATTCTCCGACCCCCCGCTGGTGGCCGCATTCTCCGGCACCGGATATTCGGCGGGGGCGGGAATCGCGCCGCGCCGGTTGGCGGGTCCGCTCCCCGCGATTCTCCGGCCCGTATGGGCCGAAGTCCCGCCGCTAAAATGCCTGTCCCGCCGGCGTAGATTAAACCACCTACCTGACCGGCGGGACAAGGCGGCGCGGGCGGGCTCTGGGGGGGGCGCAGGGCGATCTGGCCCCGGGGGGTGCCCCCACGGTGGCCTGGCCCGCGATCGGGGCCCACTGTATCCGAGGGCGGGCCTGTGCCGTGGGGGCACTCTTTCCCTTCCGCCTTCACCACGGTCTCCACCATGGCGGAGGTGGAAGAGACTCCCTCCACTGCGCATGCGCGGGAATGCCGTCAGTGGCCGCTAACGCTGCGCCGCCCGGAGATGTCATATCCGCGCCAGCTGGCGGGGCATCAAAGGCCTTTTCCGCCAGCTGGCGAGGCGGAAATCAGTCCGGCGCGGGCCTAGCCCCTTAAGGTTGGGGCTCGGTCCCCCAAGATGCGGAGCATTCCGCACCTTTGGGGTGGCGCGATGCCCGACTGATTTGCGCCATTTTGGGCGCCAGTCAACGGACATCGCGCCGATACCGGAGAATTTCACCCCAGGTCTTTTTCTGGAAGCTGGTTTGTGATGCAGGGCAAGGCCAGGAGCGCTGGTTCAATTCCCGTATCGGCTGAGGATATTCGGATGAGGGGCCCTCCTTCTCAACTTTGCTCCTCACCTGAGCTGTGGTGATCCTCAGATTAAATCACCATCAGTCAACTCTCCCCTTCAAAGGGGAAAACAGCCTATGGTCATCTGGGACTATGGCAGCTTTACGTTTTTACGCTTCCAATATTCATGGTGACTCCCTGATATTTGATTTTTGTACATTTTTGTCAGCTTTTTTCCAGTTGGAAATTCTGATTTGATTTATAATATTCATATCAATGTTTATAATAGATTTTTCCGATGTCAATTCATCACCCTATGACTGAATTCAGTCCACCAAATTCCCACAGATTGCTCAAAATATGCAGAAAAAAAATTGGCGAAAAGACGCCTGTGAATAGTGGGAGAGGCGAAAAACGTGAACTGCGCCAGGCGCCAAACAGTTTGAGATGCAACCGGCCTGCTCCTGTAGGCAAAATCGGGATCTCGCTGTAGCTTGGCGAGAAACCAATTATCACACTATTTCCATACAATTAACGAGAGCCACCCATTACCCAAGGCCTCCTGTCATTCAGCGGCCCCTCCAGACAGCAAGTGGTCACGCTGGCGCCGATTAGTACAACTTTTGAAAAACGTGAATCTGGCGGAAGGGCTTCTGTGGGGAGCTGAGGGGGTGAGTAGCCAACTTTGCTCACAGGCAAAGCACCCAGGGCGCTGGAATTGGCCGACGGCAAAATCACAAAACGTGATTGAGTGGAGAATAGCCTCCAACGCCACAAATGTGGTAGGCACCGGCTTGACGCCAAATTGGGATCCTCCGGCACCGCGAAAATTGTGTAAATGCGGCGCTCGCAGCGTGGTGTTTAAGCATGGTTGGCATATCATTAGCGGGCCTGACCCTCTATTCTCCGGGCCTCAGCAATTCATCGGCGCCGATGGGCTGAGTTTCCGACGGTGTGCTTCACTTGTGGTCTCAGCGGTTGGGAACCCGGCGTGGCGGCAGCGGACTGTGTCCAGTCCTGCCACAGTCGGCCGGGAGCCGTGCTGCCAACCGGGGGGGCTTATGCAAGGGCTGGGAGGACTGGTGGGGGAGGCCACGGGGGCAATATTTGGCAGGTCGGGTCCGCTCACGGCCAGCACCATGTTTTAGGGTGCGACTGCTGCAGTTCATCGCCATGCGCGGCCACGGACCCAGCCATTCTCCAGCCATTTTTGTTGTGGGAGCCGGGAGTTTCACTTGGCGCGGCTGCCAGACCCTCACCGGTCGCAGGATGGGTGAGGGTTCGGCGCAGATTTTTCCGTCGTAAAGCACCACAGTTCCTACGCTGGCGTCAACACTTAGTCTCAAAAACAGAGAATCCAGCCCCATGTTGAAGTGTTGGGTTGCAATAACTGACAACCAGGGGCTAACAGTCAAAAGATTTATGGGTGATACTGAGCAGCTCTTGCATGCTGTGTTTCTGCCTGCACCCAGGGGAGAACTCCCATGCTCTTGACTTATAGAATCTACAGTGCAGAAAGAAGCCATTCGGCCCATCGAGTCTGCACCGGACATTGGAAAGAGCACCCTACTCAAGGCCACATATCCACCCTATCCCAGTAACTCCCCCAAACCTTTTTGGACACTAAGGGAAATTTAGCAAGGCCAATCCACCTAACCTGCACATATATGGACTGTGGGAGGAAACCGGAGTACCCGTAGGAAACCCACGCAGACACGGGGAGAACGTGCAGACTCCGCACAGATAGTGACCCAAGCCGGGAATCGAACCTAGGCCCCTGGAGCTGTGAAACAACAGTGCTAACCGCTGTGCTACCATGCCTTCCCTCGTGACCGCGTTTGTATAGCGGTCTACAGGCAGGGTGGCAGAATTCCACCCGCATAATTGTGAAATTTAATTCCAAAGCGTATTAAAAATTCCCAGTGGACTAGAAATTGGATCGCGGCATGCCATGATTTCAGATGCTCTACAAGCATCTGAGCTTCCAATAAGACAGCAGAAAGCAGATATCATTACCCCTTTATTAATTTTTTTTTTTTGTCCCAACGCAACTTCCCCCCCCAAAGAGCTCTCTGTCACTTGTTCTTTAGATTTGCTTTCACAGAGCACTCCCCTTTGTCCTCCTATTAACACTTGTATTGCAACAGGAAGCAGGCACTCATTTCAAGCTATAAATGTGGATCCCCATTTTGTACTGGGTTTCAGGAACATGTGCCAGAACTGTTTAATGTAATGAATAACATTCAAAGTAGGGTCATGCAGTTATTGTACGATCCTTCTCTGATATTGAGCTGATTCAGTCTCTGGCCACGGTCCATGCTAAATCTGCCCAGCAACCTGTGGCACTAACGACCAAGAAGGACCAATCTCTTGGCATCAGGTAGTACTTGCACGTTAATTGCAAGTTTGGCATTTTGGGCTGCTGGTTAAGTTCTCAGCATTTTTTGGTATGCCCTCTGAATCTCAAATTGTTTGATTGCTGCCAAGATTATTTTTGTTGGTGTTGTAATGTTCTCCACGACATTACAATAATTTGACAGCAGTCATGGATGGCTTTCTCAGCCACCTGTATCAAGTTGTAGGTGATCTTCTGCAATAAAGAGGGCAGTGTGTTAATGGCTGCCTATTGTTTTAGAGAATGTACCTAACATGGCTATACACAATGGTGTAGTGTGAAAATGTTGGGTACGGGGAAGTAAGGGTTTGAATATCGAGAGGTTTTCCGAGGCTGGTGTAATATATTAACAGATATAATATATGAATATATTATTCAATCAACAGTGGCATTGCATGGAGGGCATCAAGGTCAAGTGTAGTTGCTGAGTCATGTATTTGAGGGCAGAGATAATTGGACCAGTGCTTGTCCACAGTTATGGAAATCACCGATTAAAAATTTGTCAACTTGCAAATGCATGATGCAGGCAGTGATGGCACTGTAGTACCTCCACTGGAGAGAAGGCGTTGTTATAAATTGACAAGCTTACATAGGCAATTTGCACCAGAAATGTGAACACAGGAAGTTATCAGAGAAGAATTGACTGGACATTTGCTGAATCAGAAAAGTCACAAAATATTACTTGTTGAGTTTCAACTTGGGGAGTAATGTTGAATTTTCACATGGCTCCCCATTACATATCAAGAGTCAAAACCAACAGTAGTCATTTGTGCAGATAGAGTTAAAGGGCCAGAGATCATTGAACCAAAGCTAAGGGAAGGCTATAGTAAAAGACCAGGGAGAAGAACAAACAGATCGCGGAAAAAGTCAAGAGAGTGGAACTTGAACTCTGAGAAATTAGCTGGAGTGGCTAAAACCAATGACAACAGTACAATACATTTTGGTGTTGGGGGGGGGGGGGGGGGGGGGGGGGTGGTGGCATGGAGGGGGAGGATAGAATGATGGAGGGGTAGGGGATGAGCAAGAAAAGAAAAGGAGGAAGTGAGCAATTAGATAAGGGAGTAAGGGTGTATGGGGGAAGGGAAACATCAAAAGTAGGAAGGACTAAGTGGGGCAACGGGAGACGAGTGAGGAAGAAATGTTCGGGTGGACAACGGGGAGGTAGGGCAAGGATCCTAGGTGAGGGAGGATGGGAAAGGGAGTTTGGAGCAACAGAGACAGGGAGTAAACTGTCAAAAAGAAGAGGGTGAGGGGAGGACAGGAAAGGAAGGGACAGAGAAACAGATCGACAGAAATGGATGGAGAGCGGAAAAAGCAGTGTTAGAGGAGGGGATGGAAAGGTGAGAGAAAACCCCTGACCCCACTGTCCTTGCAAATGATAGTCCCATCTCTAACCTCCTCTCAAGTCCTACGAGCATGTTGTCAGCTCCAAAATCCGTGCCAGCTTTCCCAGAACTCTGTATTTAATCCATCCAATCAAGTGCCTCTGCCACAATATGGAAACTGTCCTTATTGTAGAATCCCTACAGTGGAGCAGGGGTTCATTCGGCCCATCAAGTCGGCACCGACCCTACGAAAGACCACCCTACCTAAGCCCAATCCTCCACACTATTCCTGCAACCACATCCTGAGGGGCAATTTAGAATGGCCAGTCAACCTACCTCCATCTTATGTGATTGTGACAAAGGTAAATTATTCCTCTTCATTCTTTTGGACATGTCTGCAGCTTTTAACATGGTTCGCCATACCATCTTTTTCCGGTGCCTTGCCTCTGTCATCCAGCTCCATTGTTATCTAATTATAGCTGGATCGTCTGCATTGGTTTTCTTTGTCCTCCTGCACCTTTACCTCTGGGGTCCCTCAAAGAGCTATCCTTGGTCTCTTCTTATTCCTCAACCACATTCTTCCACTCTGCGACATCGGGGAAAACACAGTATTTTCACATAGAATCATAAAATCCCTACAGTGCACAAGGAGGCCATTCGGCGCATTGAGTCTGCACTGACCCTCTGAAAGTACACCCTACCTAGGCCCACTCTGCAGCCCTATCCCTGTAACTCCACCTAACGTGCACATCTTTGGACACGAAGGGCAATTTAGCTTGGCCAATCCGCCTAAGCTGCACATCTTTGAACTGGGGAGGAAACCAGAGCACCCGGAGGAAACCCACGCAGGCACGGGGAGAACATGCAAACTCTACACAGACAGTCATCCAAGGCCATGGCGCTGTGAGGCAGCAGTGCTAACCACTGTGCCGTCCTATGCTGACATGTATGTTGACAGCACCCAGCTCTACCTCACCACCACCTCTCTTGACTCTCCTGCAGTTTTGAAATTATCAGACTGCTTATCCAGCATAAAGTACTGAATGAGCAGAAATTTCCTCCAATGAAGTATTGGGAAGACTAAAGCTATTGTCCTTGGTCCCTGCTACATACTCTGTTTCCCCAGCGACAAACTCTATCGCTCTCCCTGGCAACTAAACCAAGCTGTTTTCAATCTTGTCGTCCCTGAGTCAGCTCATCTGCTGTTGGGAACCCTTATCTGTGCCTTTGATATCTCCATGCCTGACTATTCCAATACACCCCGAGCCTGCCTCCCACATCTTTCCTCCATAAACTTGAAGTAACCTAAACATTTTGCTTTTGTCCTTATTTGAGCAAAGTCCCATTGATCCGCTATGTTCACTGACCTACACAAGCTTCTGTTTCAAATCCCTCTAATGCCTTTTCCCTCCTTCCTATTGTTGCTATAATGTTCTCTAGCCCCACAACCCCCCAAGATATCTGCACTCTAATTCTGACCTCATGAACACACCCAATTTTCCTCGCTGCACCACTGGTGGCTGTGCCTCAGTTACTTAGGCCGTAAACTCTGGAATTCCCTCTCTAAACTCTGTCTCTACCTCTTTTTACTCCTTTAAGACACGCCTTAAAACCTACCTCCGATCAAGCTTTAGCTATTGTAATAATCTTGCCAAGTCCAGTCTTCCGACACCATACCCTTTTATTTATATAATGGAAAAGGCCACAGCCTCGGCTTCCAGTGCACAAGTCCAAGCCCAGGGACCTACAGAATGAAATGAAAATCGCTTATTGTCACAAGTAGGCTTCAAATGAAGTTACTGTGAAAAGCCCCTAGTTGGCACATTCCGGCGCCTGTTCGGGGAGGCTGGTACGGGAATTGAACCGTGCTGCTGGCCTGCCTTGGTCTGCTTTCAAAGCCAGCGATTTAGCCCTGTGCTAAATCAGCCCCAGAATACTGGCCGGGTTGAAGAAATGGGTTTTAAGCTCCCATTGTTTGTTTTTTATTGGGTGCGCTCCTGCCTACTCAATAGGGAAGTTCATATTCCACAAATCCCATGGAGGGATCTATTGATGATCCCCGTATCTTTTGAGGCCACCATAACATCTCTCCCCCTTTTAGCCCCTTTCACCCCCAGTACCCCCGCTGCGGGAAAGTCCCTTCCGCCCCGTGGCGATGGGTCTGAGATAAATCGAGGGTGGGACCGGATCTGGTCGGGTGAACCAAATCAGGGACCTTCATTTCCAGAGGATACGCCAAAGAGTTACTTTCCCGGATTCTTCTTCTGGGTCCGCCTCAGTCAAGGCACCAGCTTCCTCTGCTTCCATCTCAGAATCCGTGTCTCTGTTATCCGGAGGGACGGGCGCTGGGTGGGCTTCGAGTTGTTGCCTGGTACTAACGGCATCCATCTCAGTGGCAGTAACAAGGCTTTCTCAGGGGCGGACTCCCTGCTCATGGGGTGTTTCAGGTGTTTCTTTACGACCTTACCCTGGGCCTTCACTTTGACACTGGCCTCATTTTCTCCATTATGATCCCAGGTACCCAGCTGGGACCATCTCCGAAGTTTCTCACGTAAATCTGATCGCCTGTTTCAAATGTTCTTTCTGTTCTTACAGAGTCATAATTTCTTTTCTGGTTTTGTTGGGACTCCACCCTCTCCGCCAGGTTTGGGAACAGTATGTTTAGTCTTGTACAAAGCCGTCATCGTATTAACAGTTCCGCTGGGGCAGTTCCTGTTGTTGTGTGAGGAGTGGTCCTATAGTTGAATAAAAATCGTGCCAGTTTGGTCGCTATGGATGCTGCAGGTCATTTCTCCGTGCCAGTTTTAAAAATCTGCACCACCCGTTCCGCCAGCCCATTTGACAACGGATGATAAGGTGCTGTTTGATGTGCCTGATGCCATTGGATAGCATGGCGTTTTGGAGCTCACTGCTGATGAAGGCAGTGCCATTATTGGAAACCAGGACTTCCGCTATTCCATGCGTGCAGAAACACTATCATAATTTGTTGATTGTAGCGTGGGAGGCAGTGGAGAGCTGATGCATTTGGAGTGCGCATCCCCCAGGATCAAAAACATGGAATTCATAAAAGGCCTGGCAAAGCCCACCTGCACTCACACCCATGGACCGTCAAGACACTCCCATAGATGTACGGAGGCTAAGGGAGGGAGTTTTTGAATCTCCTGGCATAGATTGCACCGTCTCACCAAGTCAGTGATGTCCGAGTCAAGGTCTGGCCACCAAGCGTAGCTTCTGGTGAGTATTTTCATTTTTGATACCCCAGAGTGACTATTGTGTAGTTCTTTAAGTATAGGACGCTGCCATGGGCATGGAACAACTACTCGGGACCCCCAGAAACTGATACCGTCATCAACACTGAGCTCATCTTTCTTAGTTAGATAGGGTTTCATTTCTTCTGAGGGTTCTCCTCTGAATCCACCATTCAGGATCATGTGCTTTAGTTTGTACAGGGCTGGATCTTTTTGCGTACAGGCCTTAATTTGTTTTGTGGACAATGGCAAAGACTTCAAAAAATTTAAGGTCATTGCTACCTCGTCCAACCCTGGTAAAGGAGCCAGGCTTGTGCGCAACGGGAGGCAGCTCAACGTATCGGATTACAGGGCGGTACTCTAAAAGATAATCATAAGCTGCAAGTAAGAGGGCCCAATTCTGTATCCAGGTGGAGGTAGTAGGGGGAATTGTCTTATCTTCTTTAAAAGGTCCCAATAAAGGCTTGAGTTTGGTTACTATTATGAAACGCCTATCATAGATGTATTGATGGAACATTTTACATCAAACACAACTGCTAAGCCCGCTTTCTCAATTTAAAAATAACTCCGCCCAGCATCCAACAGAGTCGTGGATGCCTCAGCGATAGGCCTTTCCTCTCTGTCTTTCCAGCGGTGTGAAACTACCGTCTCAACCCCGTAAGGTGAAGCATCACAAATTCCTTCTTGGGGTCAAAATGGGCCAATAAGTTGGATGTCAGCAGTTGTTTTTTAACTTTATTGAAAGCCTCCACCTGTCGTGCCTCCCAAGACCATCTTGAACTTCCATAGTCGGTATGCAAGTGGCCCAAATTTGGGATAATTTTCCCGTAATAATTTACAAATCCCAAGACAGATTTTAACTTTGTGGTGTTTCTTAGAGTTGGTGCCTCCTTGATGGCCTTTACCTTATCCTCTACCGGATGGCAACCTTTTTTACCCAGCCAATAACCTAAGTAGGTCACTTCATTTACTTGAAAAATACATCTTTCCCTCTTCAGGTGTATCTCAGCCCTCGAGAATCTTTGCAAGACCTCTTCTAGGTTTGCAATGTTGCTCTCGTTCTGAAGTGACCAGGGCGGTATCCAAGTACACCGCCACTTTGGGTAACCCTTGGAATATGTACTCCATGATCCGTCAGAATATGGTACATGCTGATGAGACTCCAAAGGGCAAGCGAGTATACTCACATAGGGCCTTGTGCGTGTTGATTGTAACATGGATGGCACGGTGGCACAGTAGTTAGCACTGCTGCCTCACAGCGCCAGGGACCCGGGTTCAATTACCGGCTTGGGTCACTGTCTGTGTGGAGTTTGCACTTTCCCCCCGTGTCTGCATGGGTTTCCTCCGGGTGCTCCGGTTCGCTCCCACAGTCCAAAGATGTGCAGGTTAGGTGGATTGGCAATGCTCAGTTGCCCTTTAATGTCCAAAAGGTTAGGTGGGGTTACTGAGTTACTGGGATAGGGTGGAGGCGTGGGCTTAAGCAAGGTGCCCTGGGACAACACTGTGGCACAGTGGTTAGCGCTGCGGCCTGAGGCACTGAGGACCTGGGTTCAAGTCCCGACTCTGGGTCACTGTCCGTATGGAGTTTGCACATTCTCCCCGTGTCTGCGTGGGTCACCCCCAAAACCCAAAGATGTGCAGGGTAGGTGGATTGGCCATGCTAAATTGCCCCTTAATTGGAAAAAAATAATTGGTACTCTAAATCTATAGAAAAAAAAAGTAGGATGCTCTTTCGAAGGGCTGGTGCCGACTCGATGGGCCAAATGGCCTCCTTCTGCACTGTAAATTCTATGATTACAAAGCACTCACAGTATCATCAAGTGAACAATGAGCTAATAATAGGTCCTCGCTGCCTTGGGAGACGCCGGCCTCGCCTTTGGAGCAGGGCCCGATCGTCTCCGGTCAGCTCCACCGCCATCGCTTCATAGATGGTGAAGGGCCTGAGCTCAAACATTTCCCACTCTGCCCCCCAGTCTGGAATCTCTCCCTTTTGTTGTGGGCAATCTTTTCCTGCATAAAGACAAATGGACAGACTGTGAACATGACAGACACCAAGGCAGGTGATAAGGATGACTTCCTTGGGTGCTGAGTCGACCAGTTTAAGGACTGAGGATACGAGCTGCATAGGATGTGAGAAGAGATGATGATGATGTTAAAGTGTGTGAGGGAGAGTCAGTGGTGTTGTAACTCGTGCAAGTAGTGTGCAAGATCCCTGTGGGCTATAACCCTGCAAATGCCTGATGGACTTGTGGGAGTGTGAGTGAGGAGAAGATTGACTTACCCCTGGTGGAGTGGATGGAATAATTTATCCTCTTCCTGCACTGGATGGTGCTCCTCCTCTGAGGAACGTTGACGCTGTCCATCCTGGTCATCTGTTCATGCATATACAAAGAGGTGAAAAGTGGACGCTGTGTACTGGAAACCTGTCACACTGGCTGGCGGGAAATGTGCTGTTTTCATGTCCATCACTGCACTTTTTTTATTTATTCATGGGACGTTGGTGTCGCTGGCAGTAAGAGTCACCTGATGAAGGAGCTGCGCTCCGAAAGCTAGTGATTCGAAACAAACCTGTTGGACTTTAACCTGGTGTTGTAAGACTTCTTACTGTGTCCACCCCAGTCCAACGCCGGCATCTCCACATCATAGGTAGGTTGGAATTAGGTTTGAGAACTTCAAATTTCTTAACTTCCTATCCACCCCCATCTGCATCAACCTTGGTTGCTGAAGTAAGGAGATTACAATTGAGTAATCACAAGAAGCTAAAACCCTTTCCTGTGCATACTCAAGCTTTTACCAAGCATCTACTGCCACCATGCCTCCAACCTCCCAATCCCTTTGTCCGCCTCTCTGCGATATCTAAGGCTTCCTCTTCCCTCTGGACTCAGTTTTGAGTGTTTGCACTCCTACCCTTGTTGGTGGGCCAGCTCCCGCTGCCGGGAAACCCACGGCAGGGATTCGCCAATGGCGGGACTGGAAGATCCAGCTGGGGGAATAGCCGGAAAATTCCTGCCACTGTCTGTAGTCCTGGGCACCGCATCTCAGGAAGGATATATTAACCTTGGATCCTTGGATTGATGAAATGAAAAAATGAAATGAAATGAAAATCGCTTATTGTCACAAGTAGGCTTCAAATGAAGTTACTGTGAAAAGCCCCTAGAAGCCACATTCCGGCACCTGTTCGGGGAGGCTGGTACGGGAATTGAACCATGCTGCTGGCCTGCCTTGGTCTGCTTTCAAAGCCAGCAAATTAGCCCTGTGCTAAACAGCCCCTTGCAACTAGCTTCACCGGAAAGATGTATTATGAAGATAGATTGAAAGGATTTTTTTTAATTGAAATGTTTAAGATGATTAATGGCTATTTTAGGGTATTTTTTAATATTTCTTCTGGTAGAGGAGTTGGCAAATTTGAGCTTGGCAACTCAAGGGTAATGTTAGGAGACACTTCAGTGATGATGGAAATCTGGAATATTCATTCCCCCAATAAGCTGCTGAGACCAGGTCAATGGAAAATGTCATAACTGAGATCAGTTAGCTTTTGTTAGGTATATTAAGGGTTATTGTATACTAAGGGTTATGGAATCAAGAGTTAAGTTACAGATGGTACGGAACAGGTTTGAGGGGAAAAATAGTTTCCTTCCGTTACTGTGTCAAGGGGAAGAAATACAACCCCTTAGTGTTGAATCCAAAGTTTCGTTATTAACGTGCTTTGTGTTACTATGTTAACGGAAGTTAAAAATCTTCCCCAACTTAATTATTGTCCCAAAAGCTTTGTCAGCAGGGGACATTTTGATAACTCAAGTTCTGCTTTTTATTGACACATTTTTCACCAACTCTTTTAATATGGAATTGCACCTTCTGTGCATACTGGTGGGGCTCGTCTAATCCCACACAAGTTAATGAAAAAGCAGAACTTGCCAACTAACGTCATCCATTATCATCACAAACCTCTTGGAGTTAGTTGTCCAAACACTCTTTCCTTAAATTAATAATCAGCTGTATTTGTAAATGGAAACATTTACATATGCTGCAACATATTATTTTGTGGGACATGCGTTCTTTCCCATCCCTAATTGCCCTTGAACGGAGCGGCTCGCTGGACTATTTCAGCGGGCAGTTACGAGCGTGCATTTTTGTTAATCTGGATTCACATACAGTCACAGACCGAGTAAGGATGGCAGATTACCTTTTTGAAACAGATGAGTTTTTACAACAATCAATGATGGTTGTCATGGTCACTCGCCACTATTGAGACTAGTTTCATATTCCGGATTTTTATTACCAGCTGCCGAGGTGGGATTTGAACAGGGGATGTCCTCAGAGCATTAGATTGGGCCTCTGGTTGGATAATCCATTAACATTACCACTGTGCCACCATCTCCCCATTCAAAGCTATTAAACAACAAGAGGACATAGGTTAACACTTTGGCTTAAAGCTGTTGAAACAAAAATCTTGTTTCCCTGAGTGTTATGGGCGAATCGTTTTCGGAACCCCAAAATATATCATGGAGTTCAACCAACCTCCCCCTTTAATGTATTTGTTGCTTTTCCTAGCACACGGCTTGTTCCCTAGGTGTGGGATTTCAATTATGGACATGTGGGTTTTTAAACACAAAGCAATGTTTATTCCATGAACTCAACTTAACATCTTAAATAAACATTAGATCTCTTAACACCCCTTACTTCAAAGATAACTCAGAAAATATTGCAACAGTAAATAATTCCTCAAAATGTTCCTTCAAACTTCCAAGAGACTTAACACCTTTAAACAGAATCACATCAGGTGAAAGACTTTACTATTATGAGTTTAAATCACCCTAATGATCCAGAGATAGTCTTTCATGGCAGAGATCCATCTCACTGCAAACACAGACACTCCCAAGCTCTTTTCAAACTGCAGCTCTCTGGAAACACAGACACACACAAGCTGCTTTTCCAAACTGAAACTCAAAACTGCAAAATGGCTGATCTAAAGCCCAGCTCCACACACTCTCTGACATCACTGTTTTCTTAAAGGTACATTGCTTAAACATCCATATCTTAAAGGTACTCTCACATGACACCTCCCCCAAGAAAAAAAATAAACCACCAACTTCAAGATGGTTTCATTTTTCACTTTTGCACCATCCACTAAGAAATGTACACAGTAAATATACCTTTTTGTTTTAAAAAAAAAAACAACACACGCAAACAGGTATAATAATATAGTCCATTTTTCTTTGTTCTTCTTCCATCAACCGAAATCCTTCTCGATTGACAGTCTCTTTGAACAAAGTCGCTGCATGATCCATCTATTCCTCTACTCCTCGGCATTTCTCTTCAGAATCAGATAATTTAGTTCAATCTGTTACCACAGCTTTCAGGCAGTCAAATGCCTGTTGAAAGTCCGCTGTCCATTGAACTTTTTTACGTTTCTTCAGCGATTCCATCAGTGGAGTAAACACACCACAAAGCTTTTGCACAACTGTTCGATCAAATCCATTCATGCTAAGAAATCGCATTTTTCCCTTCGTCTTGAGGGTATCGGAAACTCTGCAAGGAAAGTGATTCGGGCTTCTCCAAATTCATTTTTGGCAGGGTTCATCACCAAACCTGCCTCCTGAAGTCGATTGAAGAACTCCATACAACGTTTTAAATGTTCTTTCCATGTGTGGAAGTTGGAAATAAAAGCAGATTGTCCCACTTTCTCAATGCAATCCTTCAAACGTGGGATAGGATAAGAGTCCGTTCTTGTAACTGCATTCACCTTTCTGTAGTTCACACACAACCATTGGGTACCGTCTGGTTTAGGTACCATCACTATGGGTGAGCTCCATTGGCTGCAACCTACTTCAATTATGCCATTCTTCAGCATACTCTCAATCTCTCTGTTAGCGTGTGCCAATTTTAAAGGATTACGTCTGTATGGATGTTGTTTGATAGGAACAGCATTTCCCACGTCTACATCATGTATAGCCATTTTAGTACTTCCCAATGTATCTCTACAAACTTGCCCATAAGATATCAATAACTCTTTCACGTTAGTTCGTTTTTCCTCTGGAAGGTAACTTAACAATTCATCCCAATTTTTAAGAACATCCTCATTTTCCAATTTAATTTGAGGTATGTCAAATTCACAGTCATCTGGATTTGGTTCGTCACTTTGAGTTAGAATCATTAAAACCTCATTTTTCTCTCCTTCCCTTTCAAAGTACCTTTTCAGCATATTCACATGACACACTCGGTGAGTCTTCCTTCTATCTGGTGTTTTTACCACATAATTTACCTCACTTAAGTTCCTTTCAATCTGATATGGTCCACAAAACCTAGCTTTTAAAGGCTCCCCTACCACTGGTAACAACACTAAAACTTTATCCCCACTGGCAAAACTGCGAACTTTGGATTTCTTGACCACTAACCGTTTCATCATATTTTGTGCAACTTTCAAACTTTGTCTAGCCAATTCACCTGCTCTATTTAATCATTCCCTAAAATTTGACACGTAATCCAATAGTATAATTTCCGAATTCTCACCCACCAATTTTTCCTTAATCAATTTAAGTGGTCCTCTTACCTCATGACCAAAAATTAGTTCAAAAGGACTAAATTTGATAGACTCTTTAGGTGCATCCCTAATTGCAAACAATACGAATGGGATTCCTTTATCCCAATCCTCTGGATAATCTTGACAATACGCCCTCAACATTGTCTTTAATGACTGATGCCACCTTTCTAACACCCCCTGCAATTCTGGATTTAAATTGTTTTATTCCTAAGATATCCATAACTTCTTTGAATAACTTTTAAGTAAAATTTGTTCCTTGATCCGATTGAATTTCTGTGGGTAGTCCATATCTAGTAAAGAATTTAAGTAACTCCTCCACAATCCTTTTAACTGTAATATTATGTCCTGGAATGGCCTCTGGAAACCTAGTAGACACATCCATTACAGTCAAAAGATATTGATTCCCACTTTTTGTTTTAGGAAGCGGTCCTACACAATCGATTAGGACCCTTGTAAAAGGTTCCTCAAATGCTGGAATGGGTATTAAGGGCGCTGGTGTTATCACTGCTTGAGGTTTCCCTATGTCTTGACATGTGTGACATGATTGACAAAATTTAACTACATCTTTATGTAGTCCAGGCCAATAAAAATGTTTCTGGATTTTAGCTTGAGTTTTCCTTATTCCCAAATGACCTCCCACTGGTACCTCATGTGCAACTCGCAACACTTCCTTTCTATACCCTACTGGCAATACTACTTGATGAACTTCTGCCCACCTTTCATCCACCTGCATATGTACAGGTCTCCATTTTCTCATCAAGACATCATTTTTACGGTAATAACACTCTGGTCTACTCTCAGATTCCTCTTCCGTATATGCTTTCTGATATATCCGTTTTATTTTTACATCTTTCTGTTGTAACTCCGCCAATTTTCCTGAACTAAAAATATCCGCCTCATCCTCCACCTGTTCTTGTTCTTTTTCAACCATCTGATCAGAAATCGTTCCTGATAATTGCACTTCAACTTCATCTTCACTCTTTGATTTCTCCTCTTGTCTTAACCTGTGACTTTGCGACCTTGTTACTACAAAATCCGGAAAAATCCCAGGATATTCGTCCTTCAACACTTCAGTTGTCTGATTTTCCACTGGCTTATCAACCACAGTAGGCATCACTCCCACCTGCGATCCAGCTATATCATTACCCAAGATAAACTGTACTCCTGGACAAGATAGTTTGTCTATTACTCCTACTACCATTTCATCACTCTTCACTGGACTTTCCAACCTTATCTTATATAATGGAATGCTACTCCTCTCTCCCTGAATTCCACATATCACCACCTTTTCTGGCAACATTCTTCCCAAACTACATAATTCCTCATCTCTTACCATTAAAGATTGACTAGCCCTTGTATCTCTTAAAATTGTGACTTCTTTACCTGCTCCTCCTGATACACATGAGTAAACTTTACCCACACAAGTAAATTCTTTAGACTTCTGGCACCTTCTTAACAATTACTTCTTGAACAGGCTGTACAATCGTTTGCACCTCCTTCGCTTCCCTTGGGCCTTCCTTTACCACTCTAACAAACCCCACTGTCTTATCCTGTTTTACCATATCTGCCTTCCCAGTGCTTTTCTTCAACCACCAACACTGTGACTTTACATGGCCTACTTTATTGCAGTGAAAACATCTGAAACTTTTCATTTCTTTTCCACCCTCCTGAATTTCTTTTTTAATCTGAGGTATACTCTCTTTATTGTCTCCCATCAGATCACCTTTACCTTTATCACTTGAATATTTCTCATGTCCCCAGTTTCTATCCCTCACCGGCTGAAACTGATGTCGGAAACCAATCTTTGATTTATGAACTAATTCATAATCATCTGCCATTTCTGCTGCTAATCTCACAGTTTTAACTCTCTGTTCTTCCACATGAGTTCTCACTACATCAGGAACTGAATTTTTAAACTCCTCCAAAAGTATAATTTCTCTGAGAGCTTCATACGTTTGGTCTATTTTCAAAGCCCTTATCCACCTATCAAAATTACTCTGTTTGAGCCTTTCAGACCCCATGTATGTTTGACCAAATTATTTCCTTAAATTTCTAAACCTTTGTCTGTAAGCTTCAGGCACTAGCTCATATGCACTTACGATGGATTTCTTCACCTCCTCATACGTTCCAGATACCTCCTCCGGTAGTGATGCAAACACTTCACTAGCCCTACCTACCAGCTTTGTTTGAATCAGTAATACCCACGTGTCCTGTGGCCATTTCATTTGTTTAGCTACATTCTCAAATGAAATAAAAAAGGCTTCCACTTCCTTCTCGTCAAACCTTGGCAATGCTTGGACATATTTAAATAGATTCCCACCAAGCCTTCGACTATGACGCTCTTCCTCACTATCCTCAGCACTATAATCCAACTGTACGTTTCCCTTTACATCTGCCAATTTTAACTGATTGTCATGTTTCATGGTCATTTTCTGAAATTCAAACTCCCTCTCTTTATCTTTTTCCCTGATCTGTATCTCCCTTTCTTTTTCTTTTTGTTCTGCTAGGGCTATTCTTTCTTTTCGCCTTTCTTCTCTCCCCTTTTCTTTTTCCTCTCTCTCTCCTTCTCTTTCTTTTTCCTCTCTCTCTCTTTCTCTTTCTTTTTCCTCTCTCTCACTCTCGTATTCAAGCCGCTTTAATTCTTTCTCATGTTCCATTTGTTTAATTTGCAACTGAATTTTTTGCCATTTCCAATGAGTCAAACTCTATCTCAGGCAACTTTAAATGCTTAACCACCGCCATAATTACCTCACCTTTTCGCATCTTGTCAGGTAATGTTAACTGCAATGTTCTTGCCAAATCTAACAGTCTGTTTTTCGTTTCTGTCCGTAAAGTACCACGTGTGACATTCTCCACTCCCAAAAACTTCTGAGCCTCTGAAAGAGCCATTGTTCACAACACTCTCCCCACTTAAACTAAAATACCACACCGGAAAAGCAACAATCCTTCACTGTCTTTAAGTTCACAAAAGCCAATCCAATAGATAGACTTTTATCCCATGGAGTTCAACCAACCTCCTCCTTTAATGTATTTGTTGCTTTTCCTAGCACACGGCTTGTTCCCGAGGTGTTGGATTACAATTATGGACACGTGGGTTGAAAAACACAAAACAATGTTTATTCCATGAACTCAACTTAACATCTTAAATAAACATTGGATCTCTTAACACCCCTTACTTCAAAGATAACTCAGAAAATATTGCAACAGTAAATAATTCCTCAAAATGTTCCTTCAAATTTCCAAGAGACTTAACACCTTTAAACAGAATCACATCAGGTTAAAGGCTTTACTGTTATGAGTTTAAATCACCCTAATGATCCAGAGATAGTCTTTCATGGCAGAGATCCAGCTCACTGCAAACACAGACACTCCCAAGCTCTTTTATTACTGCAAAACTGCAGCTCTCTGGAAACACAGAGTCACACACAAGCTGCATTTCCAAACTGAAACTCAAAACTGCTAAATGGCTGATCTAAAGCCCAGCTCCACCCACTCTCTGACATCACTGTTTTCTAGAAGGTGCATTGCTTAAACATCCATGTCTTAAAGGTACTCTCACATGACACTGAGTGACACAAATGTTTAACTTATTTGTTATATGCAAACAGTATTTAGATTGTTACGTCAATTTGTTACAGCTAGAGATTTGTTAATACATGTTATATTGAAAATGGTGCCAGTATGCGTATGGAGGTGGTTTTTTGTAAGGGCACCAGTCTGGGGGCGTTGGTAACTGCGCTTCTGCCGCTCGCGCTGGCGCGGTACTCCACCAGCCCCGTGGTGGTGGTGGTCCTGAGAGTTTGGGGCCAGTTTGGGGAGACAGGGGGCACACTTGCCTCGTCCCTCGGTACAGTCGAAAGTACTCCGACCTCCGCCGGTTCGTCATTACACTCGCCATCGGGGCCCTGTAAAGGAGCTTAACCCAACTGATAAACCCTCCCCCGAACCCAAACCTACGCAGCACCTCCCAGAGGTACTCCCACTCTACTCGGTCAAAGGCCTTCTCCGCGTCCATAGCTGCCACTATCTCCGCCTCTCCCTCCTCCGATGGCATCATTATCACGTTTAAGAGCCGCCGCACATTGGTGTTTAGTTGCCTGCCCTTTACAAATCCCGTCTGGTCCTCGTGGATTACCCCCGGGACACAGTCCTCGATCCTCGTGGCCAGCACTTTTGCCAGCAACTTTGCATCCACATTGAGGAGCGAGATCGGCCTGTACGGTCCACATTGCAGTGGGTCCTTGTCCCGCTTTAGGATCAAGGAAATTGTCGCTTCCGACATTGTCGGGGGCAGGGTCCCCTCCTCTCTTGCCTCATTAAAGGTCCTCACCAGTAGCGGGGCCAACAGGTCTACGTACTTCCTATAAAACACCACCGGGAATCCGTCCGGTCCCGGGGCCTTCCCCGCCTGCATGCTCCCCAAACCCTTGCTCAGCTCCTCCAACCAAATTGGTGCCCCCAAACCAGCCACTTCTTGCTCCTCCACCCTCGGGAATCTCAGTTGATCTAGGAATCGTCTCATCCCCTCTTCCCCCGTTGGGGGCTAGGATCTGTACAGCTCTTCATAAAAGGCCTTAAATACCTCGTTTATTTTCGTCACACTCTGAACCGTGGCTCCCCTTCCATCTTTGACTCCCCCTATTTCCCTCGCTGCCATCCTCTTACGGAGCTGGTGTGCCAGCAACAAATGCATCAAGTTACAATGTGGCGGCGCAGTGGTTAGCATTGCTGCCTGACGACGGCAGGGACCCGGGTTCAATTCCGACCTTGGGTGACTGTGTGGAGTTTGCACTTTCTCCCTGTGTCTGCGTGGGTTTCCTCCGGGAGCTGCGGTTTCCTCCCACAGTCCAAAGATGTGCAGGTTAGGTGGATTGGCCATGCTAAATTGCCCCTTAGTGCTCATAGGTTTGATGGGGTTACAAGATTACAAGGATATGGTGGGGGAGCAGGCTTGGGTGGGTTGCTCTTTCAGAAGGTCAGTGCAGACCTGATGGGCCGAATAACCTCCCTCTGAACGGTATTCTCTGAAAAGGAACACAATCAGCAATGAAGCAAACATCCAATCCTAGCCCACCCCCCCCCCCCCCCCCCCAACATTAAACTAAAAATAAAACCCTTCACAACTGACGGTGACTAACTCGCTAAAAAAGGAAATGAATGGCTGTCATGTTAAGTAGGACCCTTCTACCGACCTCCCCCAAATATAGAAACTCCATAACGTCACCCAAGCAGTACCGGCAAGTCCACAACCCCGAAATGGCCACTAGCGGACAAGGCTCCAGTTCGACATTAAGAATCTCTGGCATGGTGTGAAAGAAAAAGACCCAAAAGCTTAACAACTTGGGACAGGACGAAAACATATGCGTATGATTAGCCGGTTCCCGAGAACATCGCTCACACACGTGGGAAAAAACATTACTCATCCTCGCCTTGGTCAGAGCAGCCCTGTGCACCACCTTGAACTGTATCAAATTAAGCCGAGCACAGGAGGACGAGAAGTTG
The DNA here is from genome assembly GCF_047496885.1 of Scyliorhinus torazame. Lineage (NCBI taxonomy): Eukaryota > Metazoa > Chordata > Chondrichthyes > Carcharhiniformes > Scyliorhinidae > Scyliorhinus > Scyliorhinus torazame. The sequence goes on from NC_092712.1 coordinate 304,029,246, forward strand.
ACCGTAAGAAGAGCCTCGCTCCATACCTCCTCATCGAGAATAGGACCCAATTCGCCCTCCCAATTAATCTTCACCTCATCCAACGGAGCCGACTCTGCTGATGTAATCTGACCATAAATACCCAAAATACTCCCCCGACCAGACCTGGCCAAAAAGATAAAATCCTCTTCTGCAGGGAGGACGGCAGTGCCAGGGAAAAGAGGAATAGACTTCCGCAAAGAAATCACAAATCTGTAAGTATCGAAACAAAATTGGTTACAGGGAGTTAACATTTTTTTGACAGCGCCTCAAAACTGGTGAACCTACCCTCCACAAACAGGTCCCCAAACCTCTCCAGACCCTTCCCCTCCATGTCCTAAACCTCGAGTCCGAAGTTCACCGGCACAAAGAGATGATTACTACAGATAGGGGTCAAAAGTGACATGGAGCTGAATTTAAAATGCTGTCTGATTCTCAGGATGGACACCATCACCTGATTCAAAGAAAATCTCATAGGAGAGAATGGACGCGAGGCAGTCACTAGAGCATCCAAACTAGAGCCCCTATAAGAATTTGCCTCTATTTGCTCCCAGGTGGAACACGGATCACTAAGCCACCCCAGCAGTTTCTCCATTGGCAGCCCAATAATAAAATAACAAATTGGTAAAGCTAAACCACCTGTCTATCCCTCTGGAGAAATGCCTACGGATCCTTGGGGTCATGCCTGCCCAAATAAAAGAGGATACTGTAGTGATGGGAGGCATGGTAGCACAGTGGTTAGCACTGTTGCTTCACAGCACCAGGGTCCCAGGTTCGATTCCCGGCTTGGGTCACTGTCTGTGCGGAGTCTGCACGTCCTCCCCATGTCTGCGTGGGTTTCCTCCGGGTACTCCGGTTTCCTCCCACGTCCCAGAAGACGTGCTGTTAGGTGAATTGGACATTCTGAATTCTCCCTCTGTGTACCCGAACAGGCGCCGGAATGTGGTGACTAGGAGCTTTTCACAGTAACTTCATTGCAGTGTTAATGTAAGCCTACTTGTGACAATACAGGTTATCATTATTGATATTATTGTTGAATTGTAATTCACCGACTGACCACTAGGAGTCTCACTAGTATATAAGTGAATGTTATGGTCAGGTGACCTCACTGTCTCGGGAGCTGGGTGAGAGGTTGCTTGTGCATGTTCAAACTGTTATTCATCTGTTGTTTTGAATATATTTGACCCACAGTTAATGTTAATAAATCGTTTATAGCTTTAGCTACAAGTGTTCTTGTTATATAAATCAGGCCATCCGTCAAGAACATTACAGATAAAGCTTTTTAAAAAATTTAGAGTACCCAATTTTTTTCCAATTAAGAGCAATTTAGCGTGGCCAATCCACCTACACTGCATTTCTTTGGGTTGTGGGGGTGAGATCCACGCAGACAGGGGGATACCCACAGTGACTCAGGCCGGTATCGAACCCGGGTCCTTGGCGCCGTCAAGCAGCAGTGCTAACTGCTGCGCCACCATGCCGCCCATGGATACTAATTGTTAACTCGGGGAGAAAATTGGGGAGACATTGAAAATTGAATAAAAACCTCAGGAGGACATTCATTTTAATAGTCTGAACAGGTCTGCCAAGAAAAGACAAGGTTATCTCACTTCTGCAATCAGACTTGACCCCATTCACCACGTCATGTGAGAGTACCTTTAAGAAATGGGTGTTTATCGGTGATGTCAGAGTGTGGGTGGAGCTGGGCTGTCTGTCAGCTTTTTAGTTTCGTTTTAGGCTGTTTGCTGCAGGGTGTGTTTTAGTTTCGTTTTCAGTGTGGGAGCTGAAGCCAGACAGAGCAGGTGTACTGTTGATCTCTCTGCCATGAAAAGACTATCTCTTGATCATTTGGTGAATTCAGAATTATAAATGTTTTCAGTAGTGACTTTAACCTGATGTGCTTCTGTTAAAAGGTGTTTCTTTTGTAAGTCTTCTTGATGTTAAAAGGACAGCGTAAGGATTATTTAGTGTTGTGTTCTTTGGGGGTTGTATTTGAATTAATGGTCGCTAAGATGTTCACTGTCTGTTTTAAAAAGGTCAACTTGAGTTCATAGAACAATACTTTTCCATTTCTGCTATGCCACACCTGTAGAGTGGGCCATGTGCTCCCCATACCACAATCTATGAAAAATTGTGGGTCAGGTAAACTCCATGATACACTTTGGGGTTCTCTAAACCCTGGCCCATAACAACCAGGCGAGCTATTAAATAATTTTAATTTTTATCTCTCTCCCCCCCCCCACCCCCCCAAGAATTTGCTCTTGTCCAAATTCAACTTGTACCCAGAGAAGGAGCAGGAAGCCCAATTTCTGAATGAAACTATGACATTATACCAGTTAGTACACTGTAAATAATAATGGGCTTTTTGAGTCCGTTTTTAATCTATTTGGTATCACAGACTGCCATAAGAGTTTCAGAGAATGTGGATGTCTTACAAAATGTCAGGTATTTTGTAACTGGCTGGTCTTGTTTGCAGAGTCATGGGTCCCCGCAGCCGGGTTTGTAGGTGGAGGATAAATGTAACATTCGTTGGATGGAAATTCCTTGGTAAAATTCCCTCTGGATTCCCACTCACCCCTCCTATGTAATGTTATGCTGGGCGGGAGAGGCCTTGGACAGGCTATTCGCCTTTGCCTCAGTTGAAGCCCTTAAATGGCCAATTACTAACCACTTATGGGACAGTTCCCACCCACCTTCAATTTCCAGGTAGGCGGGAGAAGTTCCCAGATATGGGAGAAGCCCAAAAATAATCGTGTTCAGGCCAGAGGCAGGAAGTGGGGAGGGACCTCGATCAAGAGTCCGTTTTTAACTTGTCGACATTCCCATCCCCTACCCCGCTTAAGGTCCGGTAACATGGAATCTCCCTTTGCCCCCTAATCCCCCATGACATCCCAATCCCTCACCCCATCACAACCCCTCCCCTCCCCCAACCCTGCCCGCGCATCTCACCTGAAAACTTACCTATTCCTGGAATCCCGGGATTTGGATTCCCAGTCCTGCCCAATGCAGCTTCTGGTGCTGCAGGGACTAGTGAGCTACCAGACAATCAGATAGGCCGGCAGCTCTCTTGTGGAATTTCCTCGCGGGTGAGGGGCGAAGGTCCCGCCTGTAGCTAATTAATGTTTGTTGGTGCGCAAAATCACTGTGGGGCAGGTGGTGCTCACGAGGATTTGTTTCCCGCCAAATCTTCGGAAGGCAGAACGGGAAACCCCACTATCCTAAAAACCCTGCTTGCTATTTTCAAATTGTCATTATTCAGTAAAATGTTTAACAATACGATGATGCAACGGTAGCATGGTGGTTAGCACAATTGCTTCACAGCTCCAGGGTCCCAGGTTCAATTCCCGGCTTGGGTCACTGTCTGTGCGGAGTCTGCACGTTCTCCCCGTGTGTGCGTGGGTTTCCTCCGGGTGCTCCGGTTTCCTCCCATAGTCCAAAGATGTGCAGGTTAGGTGGATTGGCCATGCTAAATTGCCCTTAGTGTCCAAAATTGCCCTTAGTGTTGGATGGGGTTACTGGGTTACGGGGATAGGGTGGAGGTGTGGGCTTGGGTAGGGTGCTCTTTCAAAGAGCCGGTGCAGACTCGATAGGCCGAATGGCCTCCTTCTGCACTGTAAATTCTATGACTAAATATCATTCTCCTCCTTTGACAGCAAGCACTACAGGTTTTATCACTAGGATTAAGACGCAAAAGGGTCATGCGCTTGTCATTGTATTTGCATTGCACCAATCCACAAATCGAACCACTTCCTTTCGTGCCTAATATCAATCAGTGGTAAACAATCTCAGCAGAAGTCGCATGCTCTGTTCTCTAACCTCAGAAATGCAAATAATTCAAAAACAGCACTGCCCAAATAAGGAATTCAAAAAAGGCTTTAAACAATTTCATGTTTTTAACATTAATCTGACTTTTGCAAATCATAATTGTACGTTTGATTCAGTGTTTTTATTTAAATGATAAATGACACAAAAGTCCGGAAACAGGGATGCCTGCAGATATCCCAGGGTTAGAGAATGGCATCTCATTGGCAGACCAGCTAGCATCTGTACTACCATGAGTGTATTTCCAGTGACATTTTTTTAAATTCGGGATCTGAGTATCGCTGGTTAGTCCAGCATTTGTTGCCCATCCCTAGTTGCCCTTCAGAAGATGGTGGTGAGTTGCCTTCTTGAACCGCTGCAGTCCTTCGGGTGTAGGTACACCCACTGTGCTGTTAGGGCGGGAGTTCCAGGATTTTGGCCAGCGTCAGGGAAGGAACAGCGATATATTTCCAAGTCAGGGTGGTGAATGACTTGGAGGGGAATCTCCAGGTGGTGGGGTTCCCAGGTATCTGCTGCTCTTGTTGTTCTAGATGGTGGTGATTGTGGGTTTGGAAGGTGCTGTCTAAGGAACCTTGGCGAGTTCCTGCAGTCCACCTTGTAGATGGTACATGTGGCTGCCGCTGTGCGTCGGTGGTGGAGGGTTTGAACGTGGAAGTGGGAACAATCAAGTGGGCTGCTTTGTTCTGGATGGTGTCGAGCTTCTTGAGTGTTGTTGGAGCTGCACTCATCTAGGCAAGTGGAGAGTATTCCATTACACTCCTGACTTGTGCCTTGGAGATGGTTGACAGGCTCGGGGGTTGTCAGGAGGTGAGTTATGCGCCATAGGATTCCTAACCTTTGACCTGCCCTGGTAGCCACTGTATTAATGTGGCTAGTCCAGTTCAGTTTCTGATCAATGGTAACCCCAGGATGTTGATTGTGGGGGATTCAGCGATGGTAATGCGATGGAATGTCAAGGGGCGATGATTAGATCCTCTCTTGTAGGAGATGGTCATTGCCTGACACTTGTGTGGCACGAATGTAACTTGCCACTTGTCAGCACTCCCCAGTGCATACCAGATGGAGGTTCCCAGGCTACCCTCTTATGTATCCTTCCAACATATATGGGCCGTACCTATTTATACCCATCTAGAGGATGGTGTGACTCATCTTTCTTTGTATTCCAAATAATATAGTGCAGCATGCCCTTTCTGGTGGCAACAGTCTAGCGACCTGTCCCAGGAATTGGCCATGGTACAACAATTTTCCTTTTTAGAGCGCCCTTAATGCGGTAAAACAACCCAAATCAAGGCGCTTCACAGGAGCTTTTTCAAACAAAATTTGACACCAAACCAGATTTTCAGAGTAACTTCATTGCGCTGTTAATGTAAGCCTACTTGTGACACTAACGATTATTATTATTATACACTAGGACAGGTGACTAAAAATTGGTCAAAGAGTAGCACCTGAAAGGAGCAGAGAGAGGCAGAGAGTTTCAGTGAGGGCGAGAGTTCCAGAGTTTAGGACCTCGGCAGCTGGGAGCACAGCTGGTGTAGACATTAAAATACGGGGGGCCAGAATTGGAAGAGTCCAGTTGGCACAAAGATTGGGAGGTGTGAGATCATGAGAGATTTGAAAACAAAGATGAGAATGGTATAATTCAGGCTTCACCTCACCAGATGCCAATGTAGGGGGTGGGTGGAGGTTTTGGCATTTAGAGCCCAGAGTTGGTGTGCACCCAGTGTGACCAGTTCCTTGCCTTTTCCCAATGGGCTTTACCTGTATGCTGCCTGAGTTACAGCAGGAGCCCAGCAAAACCCTTGAGTAGATTTAAGGTCAATATCTTTTTTTTTTTAATATATTTTATTCAAGATTTTTGGCCAAACATAACAGTACGTTGTGTTTCTTTTACACAACAATAAAGCAATATAAATAACAGTGGCCAGTTTTAAACAAATAAATAAATAATATATAAACAAAAACAAAACTGAATGGCAACTGCCTTGTCCAAAATAAATACTCTCCAAAAATACAATCCAACAATCCAATATACAATTACCTATAACAAATACCTATACATATTATACATATACAATAACATCTCTGAGAGTCCGTTCGATTCCTCTTCCCCCCCCCTCCCCCCTGGGTTGCTGCTGTTGTCTACTTCTTTTCCATTCCCTCTATCTTTCTGTGAGGTAATCGACGAACGGTTGCCACCGCCTGGTGAACCCCTGAGCCGAACCCCTTAACACGAACTTAATCCGTTCTAACTTTATAAACCCTGCCATGTCGTTTATCCAGGTCTCCACACCCGGGGGTTTGGCTTCCTTCCACATTAACAATATCCTGTGCCGGGCTACTAGGGACGCAAAGGCCAACACGTCAGCCTCTCTCGCCTCCTGCACTCCCAGCTCTTCTGCAACCCCAAATATAGCCAACCCCCAGCTTGGTTCGACCCGGACCCCCACCACCTTCGAAAGCACCTTTGCCACCCCCACCCAGAACCCCTGTAGTGCCGGGCATGACCAGAACATGTGGGTGTGATTCGCTGGGCCTCTCGAGCATCTCGCACACCTATCCTCTACCCCCAAAAAATTACTAAGCCGTGCTCCAGTCATATGCGCCCTGTGTAACACCTTAAATTGTATCAGGCTTAGCCTGGCACACGAGGACGATGAGTTTACCCTACGTAGGGCATCAGCCCACAGCCCCTCCTCAATCTCCTCCCCCAGTTCTTCTTCCCATTTCCCTTTCAGCTCATCTACCATGATCTCCCCCTCGTCCCTCATTTCCCTGTATATGTCCGACACCTTACCATCCCCCACCCATGTCTCTGAGATCACTCTATCCTGCACCTCCTGCGTCGGGAGCTGCAGGAATTCCCTCACCTGTTGCCTCGCAAAAGCCCTCAATTGCATGTACCGAAATGCATTCCCTTGGGGCAACCCATATTCAAGGTCAATATCTTGATCCCCTGTGAAATTCATACTCCAGGACTCCTCATATAGTTTCTGATCTACTTTGGTTTTGCTACAGGTTACACACCTCAACAGCCTCGCCTATTGCTGTAATACAAAATATATATAGAAGCAGTAAAACACAGGCCCTATTCAAGGTAATATATACAAATATGATAGAGAGACAGAGGATTCGTAAATAGACCCTATAAATTCAGCCACATAACAGTCATTTTTCAGACCGCTTCTTAAGCCTCCAGTATGGCAGGCTGGAAGAAGAAGCTCATTATAAGCTGAAACCGCACTGCACATGGTATTGGTACGGTTATGAAAGTCACCATGCAGAGTCCAGGCTTATAAACAAGGCACTAGGTTATTTACCTCTGCAGGCAAGTGCCCTAACATCTGCTTGAAGGCGTCCCCTGCAAAAACTGTTTTTTCTTGAGGCAGCCTATGCCAGTTGCACTCAGGAAAACCAGGTCTACATGTGGCTCGATACGCAAAGTGTAACCAACAAGACAAGACTTTAAAATATGCATCCCTAAATTTGGGGTAGGAAGGAACTGGCTGTTACCTCCCTCCCTTCCAGGTTACCGCTTCCTCCCGATACGATCAACACCCTTCCCAGTTAACCCACTTTGATCCTCCACAAGATCTCTCCTCTATTATTTAATGCCTTTCTAAAGTTCTACGGTTGATTCATGAAACTTGTTTCGGCACTTTTCTTTCTTTCGGCGCGATTCTCTGGACAGCAAATGGTTTTCAATGCTCCTGGACTGCTCATAGCTGGTGTGATCTGGTTCACGCCCCCATTGAGGGATTCTCCCGGCTCCTGCCATTCTCCCACCTGCCGGCGCAACGTGAAGCTGCCAGAAATCTCTCCTGGCCTGCACACAAATGGAGACCAGAAGTGATGACCACACCAGAAGTCTCAGAGATCATTGTAGCCCTTGGGTGGTCGAGGACAAATCAGCGCATTGCACACTTACAGCGTTGGCGCCTTGGTGACCCCATAGTGGGAGTATCGATTACCTGAGGGGCGGGGTGGGGGGGGGGAGGGTGCCTGATGCCAGCAATTGGTTCTTGGGTGGGATGCGGAGCATTCGTCTAAGATCGGGGCGCCCTTCTGAGGAGCCGGACCGGGCAGTGCCTTTAGGCCCCGCACATTTAGGACACAGTTCACCCCAACCTCCAAAGAAATTTCTAAGTGTGGTTGTGTAGCAATGTGATTCGTGCTGGACCACCTGGTGGGAATCGCACCCCCAGAGACCATACTGGGGAATGTTTTGAGAGAATTGCGCGCTTTGTCTATTCTCTCCTTTTTCCTCCCTAAAATTCCACACAAACTATCTCAGACTGCCCTCTCTCTATCTTGTTAATATTGTTTTTTTTAAAGTTTGGACTCATAAATGTTTTTATTAAGATTGGACTCATAAATATGAAGTGGCTTTGTATAATAACCAATATCACCACCACTTTTACAGATATACATATCATAATTAACCTAACTGTTTAACATTGTACAGAAAATATGTAAAAGAAAAAAAGGGGGGTGTAGTGATCTGCATATCTGTGTATATATACACAAGGGGTCAATGTAAATGCAATACAACTAAGCAATCACTAGAGGGAGCACGGGAAATGTATAAATACAGACAGACAGGAAGTCAGAGGCACTCTTAGATTCTGGCTCGGAATCTGCATATGACCCAGTGATGGGATCATCTTTTCCAGAAGTGCAACATCTGTCTAGGTGACAGCTATTCCCTGGGGTCAGACAGCCCTCCGACCATCCACTCCCTTGGTACTCCCTGCCTCCAGCTGATGTGCTGTAACTTGTGTGTGGTGCTCACCAGAGGGTGAGCCTGGCTTCTGACATGTCCCACTGAGGTGATAGTCTCTGTGATTGTGGATGAAAGCAGTACCAAGATGTCGGTGTCTTCCTCTGAGTTGTTCTCTGGATTGTTCCGAGGGTTTGGTAAGGGTGGGACTCCGGCCACGAATGGCTCGTCCTCGTCCAGTGGGAATCCTGGATGAGTACAGCTCCAAAACTACTGAAGAAGCTTGACACCATCCAGGACGAAGCAGCACGCATACTCCTTCCACCACCAAGGCTCCTTCTAAACACATGACCTCGATCACCCGCTGTGCTCTCTGAGTGACAACATTCATACTTCTACCACCATTGTGCATGTTGTTGTCTCTCAGGCAGTTATCCAACCAGCCACCACATCTGCTGAGGTGATATAATCAAAGCTGTTTGTCTCTGGGTCAAGCTGCTCAAGGCCATTCTACAGATCGATCTGCAGCCTCCGGCAATGAAAATCTTCCACTCGTGCTGCAGCCATTGGGAACTCTTGTTAATATTGTTAAGGAACGGCTGACGATATATATGTTGAGCTGCACAAGTCCCAAAGGGAGGCTTGAAACAGCTGCCAAAACGATTTTTTACAAATTTGATATTGTGAGGAGGTGTTCTGAAATCAGGAAATGACCTCCCCAACCAATTGCAATGATTTTATATTATAGTAAATATTTATTAAAATAAATATATTTTTTTAAATATGCTTAAACATAAGAATAGCTTCACACAGTTTTTTAAAAAATAAATTTAAAACACCCAATTCTTTTTTCCAATTATGGGGCACAATTTAGCATGACCAATTCAGCTACCCTGCACATCTTTGGGTTGTGGGGATGAGACCCTCGAAGACACGGGGAGAATGTTACTCCACAAGGACAGTGACCCGGGGCTGGGATCGAACCGGGGTCCTCGACGCCGTGAGGCAACAGTGCTACCCACTGCGCCACCGTTTCACCCCCAGCTTTACACAGTTAACAGCACTTTAAAAACTTTAATACTGTTCCAAAACGATCTTGGGTGGAATTTTATGGAAAAAATGGCAGTGTCATTTTCGGCAGGAAAATCGATGTGAATCCCGAGAGGGCCCCCCCCCCCCACCCCAGCCACATTTGACAGCAGCTCGGAGGAGACCTCCGAGGAGGACACAAATGGCGCATCACAGCTATCACCCACACCATCCATCATTGTAGAGACAAGCACTTCAGTGGGCAAACTTAACAGATAGGCTTCTGGGTTCCTATCTGGCTAACACGACACTGCTTCTGATGCACATCAGGTGGAGACAGGAATGTCCCAGGGGTCAGACAGTCAGAGGTGCCCCAGCCAGGTGCCCCAGCCAAGGGTGGTGCCTCTGGCACATTCGTCGCTCAGCTGCTTGAGATGCAAAGGCAGAGCTGGGACTATCAAGAGGAGACGGCAGCGACATCCTGCAACTGCAAGGCCAGAAGGAAGAGTCCCACAGCCTTCAATAGCACGAGATGTTGCCGACATTGCGTGGCACCCAGGCCAGCACTGCATGGGTGGCGTTCGCAGTGGAAAGTCTGGCACGACGCCAGAGCCATGACTGGAGAACTCCGAAGTACGACTCAGTCCCTGAGGACCATGGACGAGGGAATCAACATCATGGTGCATACACTGGAAAGCCTCCAGGACTGACAGCGCCAGATAAAGTTGAGACTTCTGGAGCTCACCCCAGCTGCCCCTTCCTCCCATGGAATAACCCAGGGGCCCACGAGCACCTGGAGGAAGGAGGAATTGCTGGAGTAAATCCTGGGGCCTTCCACCCAGGAGACCCTGAAAATGACCAGCCATTCTGAATCACCCCTCCCTGATACTGGCACATCTCAGGGGCAGCGGGTGGAACAGGGTGATGTGGCAACATCAGTGCCACCCAATAGTAGGCTGGGGTTCTCCAGAGGACAGCCGTCAAGGCCATCTCAGGACCAGGATGTGGAAGGCAGCAGGCTGCCTCTACTTCTGATGGAATATACCGAGACAGTGGGAGGGCTTGCAAGAGTAAGGAGTTGGAGGGGAACAGTGTGGGCACAGGTGAAGTTAGGCACAGATAGTTGGGGGTCATAATAAAACATCGCAATTGCACTCGTCACCTTATAAAATGTCTTGTTCACAACTTTAACGCCTGTCTTTGACCCTCCCCGCACTGGGCTAGGTCTTCACCCAATCTGGACACAACGTTTCACACAGGCCCTCAATGTAAGGGAAACGGTTAGACCCAGTCAAACCGAGTGTAACATACATCCTGGAAAGACTCTGCCATTAATCAGCAAACCCGAGACTCTTGCTTCCAATCCCCCTCAGGTGCTATGGGACAAAGGGATTTGTGGGCAGATGACTGCGAGATGCCACACCGGTCACCCGTTGAGCCATGGAACGATCCCATGCCGTAGATGTTTGGGGCTTCCAGGGAGCGGGTTCCCTCCACCTCCACGTGGCGCCAAGTTGGCAAGATTGTCACACGTGCTGCCCGACCTCCATGTTGAGGCAGAGTCTCGTGCTGCACATTTTGTTCAACAGCTCCATGAAGGACACACAGGTCCTGTAAACCCTCGGACTCCTTCTTCATCTTTGAGTCCCCTGTTCGGCCCTTGAGCCTGCCCAGTAGCCCCCCGGGTTCTTGGTGCTTGTTTCTCCCTGGATAAGACCGCTCATTGTTGCTAGAATCTGTGCTCCTTCGGCGCTGTCACAAGCAGAATTGCCAGCTCCATTCCAAGATCTCTCAGAAAACTGCGAAGGATGAGAGAGAGAGGCAGTCAGGTTGCTGTCCCAGCCGGTTACCTTCAGACCCTCCCCTCACCCTTTGTACTCCCAGTCCTTGAAGCAGCCACTCCCACACCTTATCCAGCAGCTAGCACTCACTTACATGTCTGGTGTCCTTCCAACTTCATCACTTGACCAGCTCCGGTCAATGCCCTCGCCCCTTCAGAGTCTCCGGCCTCCTGTCTGGTTGTCCCCTCCCTTAATATATACATTACTTGGGATGCTCTCAGGCTGTTTCAGCGGTTGCCCATCCCTCATGAGAGGGTCAACTAGATGCTTATGTATCCCTTGAGGGCTAATGGACCCTCTATGGCAGGTGCTGGGGTCCGGCAATTCTGCTTACACATACCCTCTCGATCCCCTGCAGCCAACCTTTTATCCCAGAAACATGAGTTTTCACCCATATCCTTGACTTTGAGAATGTGGATAGCTGATATTGTTAAGGGTTAACTCGTGATGGCCAATTCATTTGACGAGCGTGAGTTCCAGGAATGTTAGAGGGCGCAATTACTCTCCGAATCAGGGACTGGCAGGACTAAGATAATAATAATAATAATTGCTTATTGTCACAAGTAGGCTTCAATGAAGTTACTGTGAAAAGCCCCTAGTCGCCACATTCCGGCGCCTGTTCGGGGAGGCCGGTACGGGAATTGAACCCCCGCTGCTGTCATTGTTCAGACCTTTACATTTCAGTCTCCTGGACAGCAACTCTATGAAATTTAAATGCTTGTCCACCCGCTGCGGGGACTGTCCCATTGCATACCCTGGGTACAAGGCGGAGAGTGGAGCTCACCTCCTTCTTCCCTCTCACGGCACCTGATTCCTGTTCTTAAAAAACAGCAGTAATTTGTGCCCGCATGACATTGTGCCGGTGGATGGGAAGATTCAATGAAGTCCGAAGATTCAACTTTAAACTCACTAGATTAAAATGCATTTCGATTCATTCAAATTAGGTTCTCACCCTTACTGTCCCTTATTTAGGATTAGGTTACACCAATCACCCCTAGCCAGCCTGTTTTCCAGTATATGGGAAACATGACAGCGCTGTTACCAAAATTAAAATATTATAGGCCGTGATCTCGCAGCCACGTTAGGCATGCCCCTCGCCAGTGACGCACTGGGCTAGTCCTGATGACCCAGCCAGACCCTGGGGTTAAGGGACGAGGCTGCACAGTTCCCCCTGGCACCCTGACAGTGTCCCCTGGCAGTGCCAAGAGCACACATGAAGGGGGCAGATCAAGAGGGCTCTGGCAGGGAGGTAACACTCCTCCATTGCGCCACCAGTGGAGGTGCGTCGGGGTAGATCTTAAAATGAGATTTTGCTGGCGCAAATCCCGTTTTTGGCCGCTCGCGAGATTTAGTGGCCACCACAGTATTTGCGCCCATGCCTAACGGAGCTGCTAGATCATGACCTGTGAAGCCAGCGAGTTTCACACAGCTTGTCTCGCCTGATCCAAGACTGTGCAATTTTAGGAACATTGCATCTATAATTCCTTGTTTTCCCGACAATATGCTCACCGACTACCCCACACTGCCCTCCATCTATCTTTTTATAACACACATAGACTACCTCACACTGCCATCCCTCTAACTTGTTAGGGTCCCCGCTGGGTCACTGTCTGTGCGGAGTCTGCACGTTCTCCCCGTGCCTGAGTCGGTTTCCTCCGGGTGCTCCGGTTTCCTCCCACAGTCCAAAGACGTGCAGGTTAGGTGGATTGGCCTTGCTAAATTGCCCTTAGTGTCCAAGGTTAGGAGGGGTTATTGGGTTACCGGGATAGGGTGGAAGTGAGGGCTTAAGTGAGTCGGTGCAGACTCGATGGGCCAAATGGCCTCCTTCTGCACTGTATGTTCCATGTTATAACGCACACAGACTATCTCACACTGCCCACCCTCTAACTTGTTATAACGCACAGACTATCTCACACTGCCCTCCCTCTAACTTGTTATAACGCACACAGACTATCTCACACTGCCCTCTCTCTAACTTGTTATAACGCACACAGACTATCTCACACTGCCCTCTCTCTAACTTGTTATAACGCACACAGACTATCTCACACTGCCCTCTCTCTAACTTGTTATAACGCGCACAGACTATCTCACACTGCCCTCTCTCTAACTTGTTATAACGCGCACAGACTATCTCACACTGCCCTCCCTCTAACTTGTTATAACGCACACAGACTATCTCACACTGCCCTCTCTCTAACTTGTTATAATGCACACAGACTATCTCACACTGCCCTCCCTCTAACTTGTTATAATGCACACAGACTATCTCACACTGCCCTCTCCAACTTGTTATAATGCACACAGACTATCTCACACTGCCCTCCCTCTAACTTGTTATAATGCACACAGACTATCTCACACTGCCCTCTCCCTAACTTGTTATAATGCACACAGACTATCTCACACTGCCCTCTCCAACTTGTTATAATGCACACAGACTATCTCACACTGCCCTCTCTAACTTGTTATAACGCACACAGACTACCTCACACTGCCCTCCCTCTAACTTGTTATAACGCACACAGACTATCTCACACTGCCCTCCCTCTAACTTGTTATAACGCACACAGACTATCTCACACTGCCCTCCCTCTAACTTGTTTTAACGCACACAGACTATCCCACACTGCTCTCTCTCTAACTTGTTATAACGCACACAGACTATCTCACACTGCCCTCTTTAACTGCTACCAGTTATTTTAAATGGCAACTTGTCCATCAAGCTGCATTATGCTTTGTGATCCTATGTCTTTTTGTCTGTAAATCATCAGATACTTCGACCAGTTTATTAGCAAAAAGTTTTACCCAGGTGCCTTTACTTATGAGACAAACAAAGGACAAAACAGGTTCTCGGTTTAACACAGTTTTATTCCCAATTCTCTCACTCACAAAATATGACTCACAGCTGAGCTCTAGGTATTAACCCGTACTTAGTGAAGGAGGCTAGCCAGGCTACGATCACTCAACGTGGATATCTTCTCTGTGCTCAGAACCCAGGGTCCCTTCTTCTTGAAATGGTTGTTCCTGGGGGACTCCCAGGTTATTGCTGATTATATGTTCCAATGTTCAGATCTACACCTGGCCTGAGTTCCGTTGTCCCACCCAGACTTAAGCTCGTTCATGGGAATAAACATGAGCTCGTTCATGGGAATAAACATGTTACACCTGTTCAGCCAGGGTGAACTAATCAAGGTCCATTGTCCTCTGAAACATTCTTGTCTGACCAGCTATTAGCCCATTATGGAACCTGATGGCCTCATTGATTGGCGCTTGTCCTGCTACAAAGTTGATCACCTGTGTCTGGAAGTTAGTTACACAGTTATAGCATGGGCTTGTTCTTTTGTGTAAACATGAGTGGGTAATCACAAAGCCCATTTGGTGATAATGAGTTTATGTGTTGACTTGAGTCCTCTTGCAGATGGCCAATTCCAGCCAGGGCCTCATTTGGCCGTGAATGTTTATGGTTTATGTGTTTTGTCAGCCTGTTCCCAGTACCACAGTCTTAATGATGGGGCAGAGTGGTGGCAGAGAAGGGAAGAAAAGCAAGCAAATCCCACACAATGTGTTGTTCAGAAATAAAAGATTTAGTTTTAGCATTGTCCTATGACTTGGTTCCTTACTCTTCAACTGGATCCTCAACTTTCTAACCCACAGACCACAATCAATAAGAATAAACAACAATACCTCCACCACAATAGTCCTCAATACCGTGGCCCTGCAAGGCTGCGTACTTAGCCCCCTACATATTCCCTGTACACACGCGACTGCGTGGCAAAATTTGGTTCCGACTCCATCTACAGGTTTGCTGACAATTTGATCATAGTGGGCCAGATCTCGAATAACGACGAGTCAGAATACAGGAGGGAGATTGAGAACCTAGTGGACTGGTGCAGGGACAACAATCTATCCCTCAATGCCAGCAAAACTAAAGAGCTGGTCATTGACTTCAGAAAGCAAAGTACTGTACACATCCCTGTCAGCATCAACAGACTGACTGACTGAATGAAAGGCAGGGTGATCAGGATGTCACTAGTCCTGTGCTTGCGACAGGTCTCCCCTGCATCTTACCCTAATCTGCCAATGCTCTTACACGCAAGAATCTTCAGAGTGGCATGCTTTATTTTCTGAGCCATTATTCACTTTGGATCGTAATGTTTCACAAAGCCTTTTGTTCATACACAGGTTTTAATTCCCTTAACTCGCTGCAATTCCCACAAGGAAACGATACAAGGACAACTGAAGGTTAGGAATCCAGGGCTGTATTTGCTGATTTTTGATAACTCTTTTTCAAGGTAAGCCACATGACTTGGGCATAAATTTGGTGTGTTTGTTTTATTAAGGAAATGCCTTAACTTGACTCTTGCATTTTCAGAGCACAGCTTGGTACCATTGCCAGAGATAGACATTCTTCATCTGACTGAGTGTAAAACAAAAATAATTGTAGCATAGCAGAGCTTTAAAAAAAAGGTGGACCAAGAAAATCCACGTGTATCACCTCAATCCCGAAATTGAATGGGACTGATGGAATTTCCTGAATGCACCCGAATTGTGAGGAAATGGTGGAATGGACGTTGTTGTTTATTCCTGATATTTTGATCTCCACCTGCGCAGTAGTTGTCCAAGGAGAGGTTGGAGCTTTAGCAAGGCCAACAGAAATGTGTAGACTTATTTCAACCAGCATGACTACCATGTCAATGGGCCCCGAGTAGTTTAGCTGGAGTTGACCACATTTATAAATGTTGGAACACGGATGATAGTCTGTGTTGCTGACAAAACTAAAGCATAAGAAGAAGCAAGAAACCATAAAGGCTTTAGAGCGGCCAGATTTCTCACAAAAATCTATAAGTCTTTTACTGCTGGTCCCATCCAAAATGTCGTACAGCATCTCTCACTTCAGAAAGTTGCACATTCAATTCCTACTCCAGAGAGTTGAGTACAGAATCTAGGCTAACGCTGCATTACTGAGGTGTTGTCTTTTCTCATGAGACGTTAAACTGAGATCCGGTCTGCCCTCCAATGTAAACAATCCCATTGGCACGATTTCAAAGGGGGGTGCACCCGCTGTCTGACTGATATCTATTCCTCAGCCGACAGCGAACCCCTCACCACAGGTTTCCCGATTACGGGGGCGCCGGTTGATTCAATGGGAAATCCCATTAAAAGTGGAGGGACAAGAAGATCTCGCTGTCGCCAATGGCGGGCCGCCTCCCACCACCAAGAAACACACCGCGGGGGGGGGGGGGGGGGGGGGAGTGGAAAATCCCCCCACCCTACCCCCGATATTATAACCTTGTTACTTGTGCAATGGGTGTCCAAATGCAGCCATACCTGGACAATATCCAGGCTTGGGCTGGCAAGTGGCAAGTTATATTCCCGCCACACAAGTGCCAGGTAATGACCATCTCATACAAGAGAGGATCTAACCATCGCCCTTTGACATGCAATGGCATTACCATCGCTGAATTCCCCATAATCAACATCCTGGGGGTTACCATTGATCAGAAGCTGAACTGGACTAGTCATTTTTTTTTTTATATCTGTTTTTATTCAAAATTTTTCAATAATTTTTACAAGCCACTACAAAAAGAAAAACAATGAAAAGAAAACATAGCAATAAAACAAAAAACAACTTAACCATTTAACAAATTAACAATTTAACAAAACAAGGTGGGGCATCTGTCCAGTACAAATGAAGTCAGTCCCCCCCCCCCTGGTTTGCTGCTGCTGCTGACCTCCACCTAACGTTCCGCGAGAAAGTCAAGGAACGGTTGCCACCACCTGGAGAACCCCTGCAAGGACCCTCGCAAGGCAAACTTTATCCTCTACAACCTGAGAAACCCAGCCATGTCACTGACCCAAGCCTCTACGCTTGGGGGCTTTGCGTCCCTCCACATTAACAAGAGCCTTCATCCGGTCACTTCCGGGTGCGGCGATGACCAGCTGAGTCGCACATTTCGGCAGCTCCCTGTGAAACGGACTTTTGGGCTCTTGATAGGAGCCCCAACGGCAATTTTGACGGCTAAAAACACTGTGCGGTAAACCAGAAGGGAATCCCCCCTGGATACGGATGGAAAAAGGAGAGGGAAGTGGCCAGATTGCAGTGGATCCTTTAGAACAGCGGCAAGGAAGGCAAGCAAAAACCAAGATGGCGTCGGAAGGTGGCAGTTTAACATGGGGCCCTGAACAACAAGAGTTCTTGAAATGCTGTGTGGAAGAGATCAAAAAGGAAATGAAGAAAGAGCTGTTGGCCCCGATACTACAGGCGATCGAAGGGCTAAAGGAGGAACAAAAGACCCAGGAGCGGGAGCTTCGGGTCGTGAAGGCAAAGGCAGCCGAGAATGAGGACGATATACAGGGCCTGGTGGTGAAGACGGAGACGCAGGAGGCACATCAGAAACGATGTGTGGAAAGGTTGGAGGCACTGGAAAACAACGCAAGGAGGAACAACCTGAGGATTCTTGGTCTTCCTGAAGGTGTGGAGGGAGCGGACGTCGGGGCATATGTGAGCACGATGCTGCACTCGTTAATGGGAGCGGAGGCCCCGGCAGGTCCGTTGGAGGTGGAGGGAGCAAACCGAGTGATGGCGCGAGGACCGAGAGCAGGAGAAATTCCCAGAGCCATAGTGGTGAGATTCCTCCGTTTTAAGGATAGAGAAATGGTCCTTAGATGGGCGAAGAAAACTCGGAGTAGTAAATGGGAGAACGCGGTGATCCGCGTTTATCAAGACTGGAGTGCGGAGGTGGCGAGAAGGAGGGCGAGCTTTAATCGGGCCAAGGCGGTGCTTCATAAAAAGAAGATAAAATTTGGAATGCTGCAACCGGCAAGACTGTGGGTCACATATCGAGAGAGGCACCACTACTTTGAGACGGCGGATGAAGCGTGGACTTTTATTGTGGAAGAAAAACTGGAATGAGCGGGTTATTAAAAAGAACGTTCGAACAAAGTGGTGGGGCGAATGTGGGGGGCAAAGAGGGGTTTTATGTACTAATCCTGCGATGTGGTAACTTTTCTCTCTCCCACAGGTGGTGATGGGGGGAGGAGGGGAGGTGGAGGAGATGGGGCGTTGGCCATTGGGGGCGGGGCCAAGGGAGAAGCGCGGGCTTGGTTCCCGCGCTATGATAATCATGGCGGGAATAGAGAAGCAGGAAGGAGGGGGCGTCGCACGGTGCGAGCCGAGGTCACGGGGGGAAGCCGAGGTCAGCCAGAGTTTGCTGACTTCTGGGAGCAACATGGGGGGAGTAATTACGCTAGCGGGGGATCTAGCGGGGGGGGTGGGAGGGGGGAATTACTGGGTTGCTGCTGCTGGGGAGAGGGGGGAGCTGGTATGGGAGAGGATGGGCGGGGGGGGCACCGCCTGGGGGAGAGACAGCTGCGTGGGAACCGGGTGAGGAGCTGGAAAAAGGTGATGGCTAATCGACAAGGGGGGGGGGGGGGTAGGAAGCCCCCCAACTCGGCTGATCACGTGGAACGTGAGAGGGCTGAACGGGCCGATAAAGAGGGCACGGGTACTCGCACACCTTAAGAAACTTAAGGCAGATGTGGTTATGTTACAGGAAACGCACCTGAAACTGATAGACCAGGTTAGGCTACGCAAAGGATGGGTGGGGCAGGTGTTCCATTCGGGGCTAGATGCGAAAAACAGGGGGGTGGCTATATTAGTGGGGAAGCGGGTAATGTTCGAGGCAAAGACTATAGTGGCGGATAACGGGGGCAGATACGTGATGGTGAGTGGCAAACTACAGGGGGAGACGGTGGTTTTGGTAAACGTATATGCCCCGAACTGGGATGATGCCAATTTTATGAGGCGGATGCTAGGACGCATTCCGGACCTAGAGATGGGAAAGCTGATAATGGGGGGAGATTTTAATACGGTGTTGGAACCAGGGCTGGATAGGTCGAAGTCCAGGACTGGAAGGAGGCCGGCAGCAGCCAAGGTACTTAAAGATTTTATGGAGCAGATGGGAGGTGTAGACCCGTGGAGATTTAGCAGACCTAGGAGTAAGGAGTTCTCGTTTTTCTCCTATGTCCATAAAGTCTACTCGCGAATAGACTTTTTTGTGCTGGGTAGGGCATTGATCCCGAAGGTGAGGGGAACGGAGTATACGGCTATAGCCATTTCGGATCACGCTCCACACTGGGTGGACTTGGAGATAGGGGAGGAAACAGGAGGGCGCCCACCCTGGAGAATGGACATGGGACTAATGGCAGATGAGGGGGGGTGTCTAAGGGTGAGGGGGTGCATTGAAAAGTACTTGGAACTCAATGATAATGGGGAGGTCCAGGTGGGAGTGGTCTGGGAGGCGTTGAAGGCGGTGGTTAGAGGGGAGCTGATATCAATAAGGGCACATAAAGGGAAGCAGGAGAGTAAGGAACGGGAGCGGTTGCTGCAAGAACTTTTGAGGGTGGACAGACAATATGCGGAAGCACCGGAGGAGGGACTGTACAGGGAAAGGCAAAGGCTACATGTAGAATTTGACTTGCTGACTACAGGCACTGCAGAGGCACAATGGAGGAAGGCACAGGGTGTACAGTACGAATATGGGGAGAAGGCGAGCAGGTTGCTGGCACACCAATTGAGGAAAAGGGGAGCAGCGAGGGAAATAGGGGGAGTGAGGGATGAGGAAGGAGAGATGGAGCGGGGAGCGGAGAGAGTGAATGGAGTGTTCAAGACATTTTATAAAAAATTATATGAAGCTCAACCCCCGGATGGGAGGGAGAGAATGATGGGCTTCTTGGATCGGCTGGAATTTCCCAAGGTGGAAGAGCAGGAAAGGGTGGGACTGGGAGCACAGATCGAGGTAGAAGAAGTGGTGAAAGGAATTAGGAGCATGCAGGCGGGAAAGGCTCCGGGACCGGATGGATTCCCAGTCGAATTCTATAGAAAATATGTGGACTTGCTCGCCCCGGTACTGACGAGGACCTTTAATGAGGCAAAGGAAAGGGGACAACTGCCCCCGACTATGTCTGAAGCAACGATATCGCTTCTCTTAAAGAAGGAAAAGGACCCGCTACAATGCGGGTCCTATAGACCTATTTCCCTCCTAAATGTAGATGCCAAGGTCCTGGCCAAGGTAATGGCAATGAGAATAGAGGAATGTGTCCCGGGGGTGGTCCACGAGGACCAAACTGGGTTTGTGAAGGGGAGACAGCTGAACACGAATATACGGAGGTTGTTAGGGGTAATGATGATGGCCCCACCAGAGGGAGAAACGGAGATAGTAGTGGCGATGGATGCCGAGAAAGCATTTGATAGAGTGGAGTGGGATTATTTGTGGGAGGTGTTGAGGAGATTTGGTTTTGGAGAGGGGTATGTTAGATGGGTGCAGCTGTTGTATAGGGCCCCAGTGGCGAGCGTGGTCACGAATGGATGGGGATCTGCATATTTTCGGCTCCATAGAGGGACAAGGCAGGGATGCCCTCTGTCCCCATTATTGTTTGCACTGGCGATTGAGCCCCTGGCGATAGCGTTGAGGGGTCCCAAGAAGTGGAGGGGAGTACTTAGGGGAGGAGAAGAGCACCGGGTATCTTTGTATGCGGACGATTTGCTACTATACGTGGCGGACCCGGCGGAGGGGATGCCAGAAATAATGCGGATACTTGGGGAGTTTGGGGATTTTTCAGGGTATAAATTGAACATGGGGAAAAGTGAGTTGTTTGTGGTGCATCCAGGGGAGCAGAGTAGAGAAATAGAGGACCTACCGTTGAGGAAGGTAACAAGGGACTTTCGTTACCTGGGGATCCAGATAGCTAAGAATTGGGGCACATTGCATAGGTTATATTTAACGCGGTTGGTGGAACAGATGGAGGAGGATTTCAAGAGATGGGATATGGTATCCCTGTCAATGGCAGGGAGGGTGCAGGCGGTTAAGATGGTGGTCCTCCCGAGATTCCTCTTTGTGTTTCAGTGCCTCCCGGTGGTGATTACGAAGGCTTTTTTTAAAAGGATTGAAAAGAGCATCATGGGTTTTGTGTGGGCCGGGAAGACCCCGAGAGTGAGGAAGGGATTCTTACAGCGTAGCAGGGATAGGGGGGGGCTGGCACTACCGAGCCTAAGTGAGTATTATTGGGCCGCTAATATTTCAATGGTGAGTAAGTGGATGGGAGAGGAGGAGGGAGCGGCGTGGAAGAGATTAGAGAGGGCGTCCTGTAGGGGGACTAGCCTACAGGCTATGGTGACATCCCCATTGCCGTTCTCACCGAGGAACTACACCACAAGCCCGGTGGTGGTGGCTACACTGAAGATTTGGGGACAGTGGAGACGGCATAGGGGAAAGACTGGAGCCTTGGGGGGGTCCCCGATAAGAAACAACCATAGGTTTGCCCCGGGGGGAATGGATGGGGGATATGGAATGTGGCAAAGAGCAGGAATAACGCAACTGAAAGATCTGTTTGTGGATGGGAAGTTCGCGAGTCTGGGAGCGCTGACCGAGAAATATGGGTTGCCCCAAGGGAATGCATTCAGGTATATGCAACTGAGGGCTTTTGCGAGGCAACAGGTGAGGGAATTCCCGCAGCTCCCGACACAAGAGGTGCAGGACAGAGTGATCTCAAAGACATGGGTGGGGGATGGTAAGGTGTCAGATATATATAGGGAAATGAGGGACGAAGGGGAGACTATGGTAGATGAACTAAAAGGGAAATGGAAAGAAGAGCTGGGGGAGGAGATCGAGGAGGGGCTGTGGGCAGATGCCCTAAGCAGGGTAAACTCGTCGTCCTCGTGTGCCAGGCTAAGCCTGATTCAGTTTAAGGTATTACACAGGGCACATATGACTGGAGCACGGCTCAGTAAATTTTTTGGGGTGGAGGATAGGTGTGCGAGGTGCTCGAGAAGCCCAGCGAATCATACCCATATGTTTTGGTCATGCCCGGCACTACAGGGGTTTTGGATGGGGGTGACAAAGGTGCTTTCAAAAGTAGTGGGAGTCCGGGTCGAACCAAGCTGGGGGTTGGCTATATTTGGGGTTGCACAAGAGCCGGGAGTGCAGGAGGCGAGAGAGGCCGATGTTTTGGCCTTTGCGTCCCTAGTAGCCCGGCGCAGGATATTGCTAATGTGGAAAGAAGCCAAGCCCCCGGGGGTGGAGACCTGGATAAATGACATGGCGGGGTTTATAAAGCTAGAGCGGATTAAGTTCGTCCTAAGGGGGTCGGCTCAAGGGTTCACCAGGCGGTGGCAACCGTTCGTCGAATACCTCGCAGAAAGATAGACGGAATGGGGAAAAGAAGGCAGCAGCAGCAGCCCAGGATCGGGGGGGGGGGGGGCGGGGGGGAGGAACCAGAAGGACTCTCAGGGTTGTTAATATATACTGTATAGTATGTATAGGTCGTTGCTACAGATAATTATATATTGGACTGTTAAATTATATTTTTGGAGAGTGTTACTTGTGACAAGGCAGTTGCCAATTAGGGCTAGTTTTCATTTTTGTTATTTATTATTTATTCATTTTTTGTTTATAAAATAGGTCATTGTTATTTGTGTTGTTATAATATTGTGTAAAGGATGCACAATGTACTGTGTTGGTTGACCAAAAATTTTCAATAAAATATTTAATTAAAAAAAACAAGAGCCTTCACCCGGGCTACCAAGGAGGCAAAGGCCAGTACTCCGCCCTCTTTCGACTCCTGCACTTCCGCATAATCTGATACCCCAAATATCGCTATCCCCCAGCTCGGTTTTACCCAAGTGTCCCAAGACCTTGGACATAACCTTCGCGAAGCCTTTCCAAAATCCTGAAAGTGCCGGGCATGCCTAGAATGGACTCGTCATATTAACACTGTGACTACCAGGGCAGGTCAAAGGCTAGGAATCCTACGGCGAGTAACTCTCCTCTTGACCCCCCCCCCAAAAGCCTGTCCACTATCTACAAGGCACGTCAGGGGTGTAATGGAATACTCTCCACTTGCCTGGATGAGTGCAGCTCCAAAACACAAGAAGCTCAACACCACCCAGGACAAAGCAGTCCGCTTGATTGCTCCTAGTTCCACAAACATTCAAACCCTTCACAACCCGCGAATAGTGTCAGCCGTGTGTACCATCTACAAGATGCACTGCAGTAACTCACCAAGGTTCCTCAGGCAGCGCCTTCCAAACCCATGACCACCACCATCTAGGACAAGAGCAGCAGATTCCTGGGCATCCCACCACCTGGAGGTTCCCCTCCAAGTCACTCACCACCCTGACTTGGAAAGGTATCGGCCGTTCCTTCACTGTCGCTGGGGGAAAATCCAGGAACTCCCTCCCTAACAGCACTGTAGGTGTATCTACACCCCAGGGACTGCAGCGGTTCAAGAAGGCAGCTCACCACCACCTTCTGAAGGGAAACTAGGGATGGGCAATAAATGCTGGCTCAACCAGCGACAGCCACATCCCATAAATGATTTTTTTTTTAAATCCTGTCTGGAAACAAAAGGAAAAAAAACTATTCATTTAATCCTATATGCTTCTGACCTAAAGTTTTATTTATTCAGCAGCAATCAGACAGTGAGGCTTCGTAGAGCATAAAAGTGGAGTGATACATTGATCATTGCCATAGCAAGTCCATTGCTAAATGATAAAATGGTCCAAAGTCCAAATCTTAGTGTACCTAATCCATATCCTCTTTCCCACCTTAATAGTTTTCTTTGTAAAGTAAATTTTCTAACTGGCAGCATCTCTTAGTGCGTGATTCAACAATCTAGAACCTGCTCAACAATACCTTGCAGCGCGTTTGGGTCCTCACGCGGGGTCTCCGCCATTTCGGGGGTCCTGGGTCGTGGGCAGGGGCTTCCTGAGGCAGGTTGGGCTGGGTCCCGTGGTCTGTTCCCTCCCTGGGCGCTCCTGGGGTCGGATCTTGAAGTAGGCCCGGTCGAGCCTCCACGTGGATTTTTCTTTCTTCCATCACCAGGTAGGTTGGGTCGCTGGGCGGGCCTCTCGGGGTCAAGTCGCTGGGCGGGTCTCTCGGGGTTGCGTTGGGCCGCATCTTGCCGTCGGGTCGGGAGCTCCAGGGACTGGGCAAGGTGATCCGGGGGCTGGCGTCGGTAGTTAGGCCGGGTTTGGAGCTCCGAGGTTCGGGTCGGCTCCAAATCGAGGTCGGGGCTTCACATCCGGTTTCGGCCCGATCTTCTTCCAGGTCGCGGAGGTCAGGTCGGGTCGGGTCAAAAGGTCTCCAAGGGCCTCGGAGGATGCTCAAGCCTGCAAGAGAGGACTGTAATTTACAGGTGTTTCCCAGCCCCCGCCACATGCCAGCTCCACATAATCCCCCTGTATTATGTGTTCCCTATCCACATGCTGTAGAAGCACCCTGTGACCATCACCCTACTCCCTGCAGCCCAGAATAAAGCCTGCTACACCCCAGGACATCAACTGTAGGGTAGCCCTGCACACCAATCTGTCCACTTTTTCTTTGGAGCACACAGCCCTTGCCCCTCCCTGCAGCTGGGGTACACCATGCTTCCAGTGATTGCTCCTGCTGCATTGCCATTTCCCTTCTGCGCTGTCCCTTATCTGTGACTTCAGACTGTGAGGTGAACAAAGCCTCTGGACTGTCTATCATCTGTGACTCCTTTCCACTTCGCAGCAGGAATGCCTGCATGCTGTGACTCCTGTCTGCCAGCCCCTGAACTGAAACGGGAGCTTTGACATAGTTCCAATTTGCAAAGAGGACTATGGACAACAGTGACCGCACAAAGCACTGCAGACCTGACTTATGTGATTGTGCGAATCATCCCTAATGTGCTACACTATAATATAATAATAATCTATATTATTGTCAATCAGGCCCCCTATCCTGGAGTCAGCTTGCATCCCCTTCCAATAATACATGTGCTATCTCTTAGATCCCCTTGTTTGTCTCTGTTTTATATAGCCTTGTTGGTCTCCAGCACCCTACCGCTCGGTCTTCCCTCTGCCTTCCATTGTTCATTATCTTCTTCACACTCGTTGAACAGCTCTCCTTTCTAATTGGCCCCATGTGTTTACCCTTCCTGATCCTCCCTTCTTTGCAGAGCCCTCTGTCCACATTGCCCCCCCCCCCACCCCTTGTGTTCGTCAGCCCTCCACCAACCCGGCCACACCTCACACCCTGACCCAGTCGAACTTCGGACCTTTGTTGCGGTGGCTGCATGAGTCCCGCAGAACAGTGCTGTCCAGATATACACTGGTGTATGGTAGCGGGGGAAGGAGACCCTTGCACGGCCCCATGGCACGGCGACACAGTGGCTAGCACTGCTGCCTCACAGTGCCAGGGACCCGGGTGTCTGTGTGGAGCTTGCACCTTCTCCCCGTGTCTGCGTGGATTTTCATTGGGTGCTCTGATTTTACCCCACAGTCCAAAGATGTGCAGGTTAGATGGATTGCCCCTTAGTGTCCAAAAGATTAGGTGGGGTTACGGGGATAGGATGGGCCTAGGTGGGTGCTCATTCGGATGGTTGTTGCAGACTAGATGGGTCGAATGGCCTCCTTCTGCACTGTAGAATTCTATGATTCCACAACCTCAGGTCCAACTCGGTGACACTTGCATGATGCAAGTTTAGACGGCCTGATGGGATTCCGCTGGCCAGTTCTTCTGAGTATTTATGAGATGCAAATGGCACACCACCAGCCTTCGGAATGACTGACCTGCCGTTAATCCGCCATTGGGAGAATAGCAACATATTTCTATAGTGGCGGGTTTCTGGCAATTTGGCTCCTACTAGATACTCTGCTCCCTCCCAGCACCAAACCTGCCATGGGCAAGATGCGAGAATTTTGCCTTTATTGTGAGCTACAGGGGTTTTGCCCTCCAGCTGCTTTGCTTCTATTGGGGAAGCCCTATAAGGCACTTAACTAGTTAACATTGGGCTTTCCCCAGGATTTAGGAATCTGGCGGCAGAAATCTCACTTCCCAAGAGATGCCGGCCAATCATGGACAATGCTATTAGGATTAGTGGCTGCTATTAGTAATGCTCTAATGAGTTCACCATGGATCCCTGGACACAGGTAAATGAGGTGGGATGGGGTCGCACTGAGTGCTGAATTTGGGTGCATTTAAGTGCTATAGTGAGAGTTTGGTGACTGAGGGATATCAAGGGTTTATTTTTAATTTTTACCTAAAGTCTAGTCTTTCTTTTATTTAGTTAATTAACTTAAAAGTTGCTGTTTGGTTGAGAAGAAGGTGCATTTTCAATCGGCTTTAAACAAAGGTTATACTTGTAGCTACTGGCAGCTGGAGCTTGTTAATTAGTTAATTGGATTAGGCCAGTTTTCAGAGGCCAGAGTCACAGTATAAATCTGAGCTAGTTACAATGCAGACTTTGCACTGAGTGCTGAATTTGGGTGCATTTGAGTGCTATAGTGAGAGTTTGGTGACTGAGGGAGTGCTGAATCTGGGTGCATTTGAGTGCTATAGTGGAAGTTTGGTGACTGAGGGAGTGCTGAATCTGGGTGCATTTGAGTGCTATAGTGAGAGTTTGGTGACTGAGGGAGTGCTGAATTTGGGTGCATTTGAGTGCTATTGTGAGAGTTTGGTGACTGCGGGAGTTGGGTGAGGAGGGAGTAAAGTGCTCCTTTCATTTCATTTCCTACATTTCCTCAAAGAGCGAGAAGGGAGCCTGGAGTTTACAGAGACTGCAGCTGACTGGGAGCTGAGTCGGAGGGCGGAGTTCCAGTTGCTCCACAGTGCAGCTATATTCTGTAAGCTAAGAAGGGATGGAGGCTAGGGCAGTTGCATGCTCCTCCTGTAGGATGTGGGTGGTGAGGGATACCACCGGTGTCCCCGCTGACTATACCTGCAGGAAGTGCACCCAACTCCAGCTCCTCAGAGACCGTGTTAGGGAACTGGAGCTGGAGCTGGATGAACTTCGGATCATCCGGAAGGCAGAGGGGGTAATAGAGAAGAGTTACAGGGAGGTAGCCACACCCAAGGTACAGGACAAGAGTAGCTGGGTTACAGTCAGGGGAAAGAAACGAACGGGCAGACAGTGCAGGGATCCCTCGTGGCCATTCCCCTTCAAAACAAGTATACCGTTTTGGATGCTGTTGGGGGGGATGACCAACCGGGGGAAGGCCCTAGCGGCCAGGTCTCTGGCACTGAGTCTGGCTCTGGGGCTCAGAAGGGAAGGGGGGAGAATAGAAAAGCAATAGTGATAGGAGACTCAGTGGTTAGGGGAATAGATAGGAGATTCTGTGGTCGCGAGCGAGACTCCCGGAAGGTATGTTGCCTCCCGGGTGCCAGGGCCAGGGATGTCTCGGATCGTGTCTTCAGGATCCTTAAGGGGGAGGGGGAGCAGCCAGAAGTCGTGGTGCACATTGGTACCAACGACGTAGATAGGAAAAGGGGTGTAGATGTAATAAGCGAGTTTAGAG
This sequence comes from Scyliorhinus torazame, assembly GCF_047496885.1. Taxonomy (NCBI): domain Eukaryota; kingdom Metazoa; phylum Chordata; class Chondrichthyes; order Carcharhiniformes; family Scyliorhinidae; genus Scyliorhinus; species Scyliorhinus torazame. The sequence continues at coordinate 304,056,991 of NC_092712.1, forward strand.
AGTTAGGCTGGAAGTTAAAAGCCAGGACAGACAGAGTTGTCATCTCTGGTTTGTTGCCGGTGCCACGTGATAGCGAGGCTAGGACTAGGGAGCGAGTGCAGTTGAACACGTGGCTGCAGGAATGGTGTAGGAGGGAGGACTTCAGGTACTTGGATAATTAGAGCGCATTCTGGGGAAGGTGGGACCTGTACAAGCAGGACGGGTTGCATCCGAACCAGAGGGGCACCAATATCCTGGGAGGCAGGTTTTCTAGTACTCTTCGGGAGGGTTTAAACTAATTTGGCAGGGGAATGGGAACCGGACTTGTAGTCCAGCTACTAAGGTAGCCGATGTTCAGGACATCAAAGCGTGTAGTGAGGCAGTGGGGAAGGTAACACTGACAAAGAAGAGTACTTGCAGGCACGGAGATGGGTTGAAGTGTGTATACTTCAACGCAAGAAGCATCAGGAATAAGGTGGCTGAACTTAAGGCATGGATCGGTACTTGGGACTACGATGTGGTGGCCATCACGGAAACTTGGATAGAAGAGGGGCAGAAATGGTTGTTGGAGGTTCCTGGTTATAGATGTTTCAATATGATTAGAGAGGGTGGTAAAAGAGGTGCGGGGGTTGCACTGTTAATTAGAGATAGTATAACAGCTGCAGAAAAGCAGTTCGAGGAGGATCTACCTACTGAGGTAGTATGGGTTGAAGTCAGAAATAGGAAAGGAGCAGTCACCTTGTTGGGAGTTTTCTATAGGCCCCCCAATAGCAGCAGAGATGTGGAGGAACAGATTGGGACACAGATTTTGGAAAGATGCAGAAGTCACAGGGTAGTAGTCATGGGTGACTTCAACTTCCCAAATATTGAGTGGAAACTCTTTAGATCAAATAGTTTGGATGGGGTGGTGTTTGTGCAGTGTGTCCAGGAAGCTTTTCTAACACTGTATGTAGATTGTCCGACCAGAGGGGAAGCCATATTGGATTTGGTACTTGGTAATGAACCAGGGCAAGTGATAGATTTGTTAGTGGGGGAGCATTTTGGAGGTAGTGACCACAATTCTGTGACTTTCACTTTAGTAATGGAGAGGGATAGATGCGTGCAACACGGCAAGGTTTACAATTGGGGGAAGGGTAAATACGATGCTGTCAGACAAGAACTGAAGTGCATAAGTTGGGAACATAGGCTGTCAGGGAAGGACACAATTGAAATGTGGAACTTGTCCAAGGAACAGATACTACGTGTCCTTGATATGTATGTCCCTGTCAGGCAGGGAAGAGATAGTCGAGTGAGGGAACCATGGTTGACAAGAGAGGTTGAATGTCTTGTTGAGAGGAAGAAGGATACTTATGTAAGGCTGAGGAAACAAGGATCAGACAGGGCGCTGGAGGGATACAAGATAGCCAGGAGGGAACTGAAGAAAGGGATTAGGAGAGCTAAGAGAGGGCATGAAAAATCTTTGGCGGGTAGAATCAAGGAAAACCCCAAGGCCTTTTACACATATGTGAGAAATATGAGAATGACTAGAGCGAGGGTGGGTCCGATCAAGGACAGTAGCGGGAGATTGTGTATTGAGTCTGGAGAGATAGGAGAGGTCTTGAACAAGTACTTTTCTTCAGTATTTACGAATGAGAGGGGCCATATTGTTGGAGAGGACAGTGTGGAACAGACTGGTAAGCTTGAGGAGATACTTGTTCGGAAGGAAGATATGTTGGGCATTTTGAAAAACTTGAGGACAGACAAGTCCCCCGGGCCTGACGGGATATATCCAAGGATTCTATGGGAAGCAAGAGATGAAATTGCAGAGCCGTTGGCAATGATCTTTTCGTCCTCACTGTCAACAGGGGTGGTACCAGGGGATTGGAGAGAGGCAAATGTCGTGCTCCTGTTCAAAAAAGGGAATAGGGATAACCCTGGGAATTACGCGCCAGTTAGTCTTACTTCGGTGGTAGGCAAAGTAATGGAAAGGGTACTGAGAGATAGGATTTCTGAGCGTCTGGTAAGACACTGCTTGATTAGGGATAGTTAGCACAGATTTGTGAGGGGTAGGTCTTGCCTCACAAGTCTTATTGAATTCTTTGAGGAGGTGACCAAGCACGTGGATGAAGGTAAAGCAGTGGATGGAGTGTACATGGATTTTAGTAAGGCATTTGATAAGGTTCCCCATGGTAGGCTTATGCAGAAAGTAAGGAGGCATGGGATAGTGGGAAATTTGGCCAGTTGGATAACGAACTGGCTAACCGATAGAAGTCAGAGAGTGGTGGTGGATGGCAAATATTCAGCCTGGAGCCCAGTTACCAGTGGCGTGCCGCAGGGATCAGTTCTGGTTCCTCTGCTGTTTGTGATTTTCATTAATGACTTGGATGAGGGAGTTGAAGGGTGGGCCAGTAAATTTGCAGACGATATGAAGATTGGTGGAGTTGTGGATAGTGAGGAGGGCTGTTGTCGGCTGGAAAGAGAAATAGATAGGATGCAGAGCTGGGCTGAGAAGTGGCAGATGGAGTTTAACCCTGAAAAGTGTGAAGTTGTCCATTTTGGAAGGACACACATGAATGCGGAATACAGGGTTAACGGTAGGGTTCTTGGCAATGTAGAGGAGCAGAGAGATCTTGGGGTCTATGTTCATAGATCTTTGAAAGTTGCCACTCAAGTGGATAGAGCTGTGAAGAAGGCCTATGGTGTGCTCGCGTTCATTAACAGAGGGATTGAATTTAAGAGCCGTGAGGTGATGATGCAGCTGTCCAAAACCTTGGTAAGGCCACATTTGGAGTACTGTGTGCAGTTCTGGTCGCCTCATTTTAGGAAGGATGTGGAAGCTTTGGAAAAGGTGCAAAGGAGATTTACCAGGATGTTGACTGGAATGGAGAGTAGGTCTTACGAGGAAAGGTTGAGGGTGCTAGGCATTTTCTCATTAGAATGGAGACGGATGAGGGGCGACTTGATAGAGGTTTATAAGATGGTCAGGGGAATAGATAGACAGTCAGAGACTTTTTCCCCGGGTGGAACAAACCATTACAAGGGGACATAAATTTAAGGTGAATGGTGGAAGATATAGGGGGGATGTCAGAGGTTCTTTACCCAGAGAGTAGTGGGGCATGGAATGCACTGCCTGTGGAAGTAGTTGACTCGGAAACATTAGGGACCTTCAAGCGGCTATTGGATAGGTACATGGATTACGGTAGAATGAAGGGGTGTAGATTAATTTGTTCTTAATCTAGGACAAAAGTTCGGCACAATATCGTGGGCCGAAGGGCCTGTACTGTGCTGTATTTTTCTATGTTCTATGTAACAATTCACTGGAAAGATGGGGGTCGAAGGCAAGAGCAGGGGAGTGATTTTCAGTGGTCCCTTCACTCTCTTCCCAATGCTGGGTCCAATGATTGGCCACTGAGTGCCTATAAACGAGGCAATCCCCCCCCCCCCCCAACCCGGGTTTGCTGGGTAGCCTTTGAAAGGCACGGGAGAGCCATGTGGCTCTAATTCCTGAGTCACCATTAAACTCCGGTGCGCTCAGGAATGATCAATGTCAAGTGGTTCATTCATGAATATAATTGACATCGTACCAGGAGTTGGTGAGTTGAGTGCCCCTTCCTGTCACCGACTTACTCGCGGGAGGTTTTCCCACTCTCTCCAGACTGATGCACAGCCTCCCACATAATCTTGTGGGCCCAGCCGCCACCTTTTCCACTGTGGCGGGCTGGATAGAATTCTGCCCGTCAAGGTGAAGATAATCTCTGATGTACTTTTTTTCATTGTAGTTGAGCCAGGATGTTAAGAAGCTTAAATCCACAGAATAGTCAGCTTGAAAGCTGGAACATAATTCAAATACAATCTCCAAGTGCGAGGTTTATGTTAAAGCGCGGAGAGAAAATGTTGACACTCATTCATTCGCTGATTAAACCCACTTGATTATTAAATTAAAGTAACTGTTGTCACTTTATTTCTTTTAGGTTTACCTCAAAGAAGGTGCTTTATCACTTAACTGTTGAAAAACCAATAATCTACGATGGAAGTGATGCTTCTGAACCATAAAACTTGTTCGCCTGTATTTTTAAACTGTTCGAGAATAGCCAGGAATATTTGGCATTACCTTCTGAGGTTTGAAAACTATGCAAACATACTTTATATAAAAACATATGTAGTAACTTTTCTTATATACAGCCGCAACACATAAATAATGTAATTGGGGTCTGTCAGGGAGAAGCAATATTTCTTTAGTGGGTGAGAATAGAGCCTCCTGTCTTACAACAGGAGTAACGGTTGCACTATCTTTTGTTTATATAATCAGGCATTGGTATAGTATTTTTCCCCTCTATGCAAACCCACTTTTGCTGTATTCCTGTCACCGCTTTTACCACACTTTCCAGCTGCAGCTCATTGCAAAGTTTCTAACTGTCATGCAAACAGAAAGCACCAGCCGTGTGGTATTATGCATGGGAAAGAATTAAGGGGGTTACTATCCTCTCGTTCCCACTGATGTTGGGGAACAAGTGGCATGAATGTGGCCTATTGCAGGAAATGTGTGGAGATGATCTACCTAGTACGTATGGTTAAGAATGTCAGACATTAGAAGCATGACAGCTTAACAAGCTAAACTTATTTATATTAAATGTCATATATATTTTGACTAGAGATAGATATATTTTGAAAAGTTTGTATGCCTGGAACTGAGGAGGGTGTTCTTGTCGATTTTTAATGTTACAGCTTTGTGGCAATGTCTATTTTAATAGTGCAGTATCTAAACAATAACTTGGCAAAGTAGTTAAAATATTTTTCATGTTGCATGCCACTTTGCGCTCTTGTTCAAAAATTTTGTTATCTAGACAGAACCGATTAATAAAGGAAATCACGACGTACCTTTTAGACGAAACCAATCTTTTTGAATTTGTAGGCTGGATTTTATAGGAGATTAACTTCATTTACTCAAAGTAACTTTATTTAAGGTTAGAAATACAGAAATAGAATGCACTTCCTTCAGATCATTATTTACATCCCCAAAAGTTAAGCTTGTCATAACAAATTTCACAAGACATGAGATACCATTTTGCATGCCGTACTTAAACTGATCAGAATTGGAATGATCTGCATTGGTCCACATTGCAGTATGTTTTCTCTACCTCTATTGCCTTTTCGCACCATCCCCCTCAGCCTATTCCAAGACGATTGACTGGGTCAGTAGTGTAACGATTATGTCGCTGGCCTGGTAATTCTAAGGACTAATAATTCAGAGTATCAAAGCAGTACAATGAATAAACTCCCTACCTTGGGAAATTTAGGATGCACCTTTGCCACATAAACTGCAGAGGTGCCTAAGGACAGCCTACCACTCCCTTCTCAGGTCAACTAGGCACAGGCAATAAATGCCAACCTTGGCAGTGATGTCCTTGTCCTGAGAATGAATAAGATAAAATTATCACACAAGTTAAGTGAAACTAAAGGTCCTGGACGTTTGGGGCAATTTTTCTGGGATATCTTGTGTCCTGGGGCATTATTTGCCTCAAACTTTCCACATATTTGTTGCTTGCCCACTCTTTCCCTCCATTGCCAGTACCAAAGCACTCTGTTCTTACTCTCACAGCAGAGCAGCCACAGAACTATCACACTGTCAGTGCCATTAAAAACCTGTTTTTAAATTAAGCCTAAGTGAAGGGTGAAGCCTGTGTAGCAAATTAGCACGATTGGGTAAATTGAGAAGTAATGGTGGTTGGGATACAGAAGCCTGTAGATTATATGAGGAAGCAATGACCAAGGTAAAGATCGGGAAATAAATTAGCCAAATTAGCTTTGTTTCCTTCATTGGTATTTAAGATTCCAAAGTTGATCCAGCCACAAGAGTATTCGTGTTGCTGTGGGCGTGACCCTAATGCAAATGGAGGCACTGGCTATGAGAAATAGGTGGAAGATGCAGTGGGTAGAAGAGAGTTTTTAGTTAGATCTTAGGCAGTGGGAAGGGGGCAATGGAGGAAAAGCCAGAGATCAGCAAGGTGTAAAGAGGCTGGGAAAAGCTATGGAGTTAGGATCTGCTCGCTGCGAGACGTCAGTCAGGCGGATATTTGAAACGTTGCAATAATCTCACTCCATCCAGTCACCGGAGCAGGAGTACATCATTCATTCCCTTGAGTCTGTTTCAGCTGAAAATTTGCATTTATACACCACTTTTCATACTGCACAGCCAAAGAAATACTTTTGAAGTGTCATCACTGTTGTCCTGTAGGAAAAGGTGGCAACTTTTTTTTTTGCACAAGTTTACAAGAATTACCAACTAGTCTGTTTTGATGGTGTTGGTTTAAGCAATAGATATTAACAGGTGCCCTCCTGTTCTTCAAATAACTACATAACAAGTTTCACATCCTCTTAAGAAGGCAGACAGGGCCTCAGTTTAATGCCTCATGAGAAACATCTCCAACAATGCAGTACTCCTTCACTTCAACACTGAACGGTCAGCTTACACGCTCAAATTTCAAGTGTGGGGCTTGAACACACAACTTTCTGAATCAGAGATAGAAGTACTACCACTGAACCAAAGCTGACACCACATGATTCCTACCGTTTCCCCCCTCCCCACACTCCAAGTGTAGCCCATCAGAAATGCCACTCCACCGGTGTAGTCCACAAGGGACTGTATTCAACCCAGTCTGCACTATCATGAACCGAATCTCATCCTGTATTTCCCATTGTGGACCTTATCATCAGTCTACCATGTTACCCCTCCCAACCTAGCATATCATGAAGGTACCCTGTCATTGACCATATGCAATAAATGGCTAGGTGATTTGAAAGTATTTAAAAGCATGGGAGCTGGTAAAATAAAGCAGATTGCCAACCTGCTGCCTTCTCGCCTAACCACAACCTGTCCCCCAAATTACAGAGGGTGGGTAAGACGTCAGGCAGCCAATCCGCACTTTGGCCCAGTAAGGCTCTTATGTGGCCTCAATCTGCCTCTGCCACAATTTTTCAGTCTGCAGGGAAAGCGGGACAAGGTGAGCAGCCGGGCATTCACTAGACGAGTTGCTTGCGGGCAAGTGTGTGTCCTTTGTACCTATCAATAGCACCCCCCAAGATCATATCCCCCTCCCAATCTTCTCTTGTGGCCCCTCTAACCCAACCCCCCCCCCCCCCCCCCCCCGCCCCCCACCCACCGCTAAACCGGGATCTGCCAGCCATGCCCCGGACTTGTATCAAGCCAGGGAAACATCGCCCTCCTTCTTTAACCATATTCTGCTCTGACCCTGATGGGACTGCAGAGCTGCAGCTCGAGGGTAGGATATCCTGCCATGGAGCAGAAGTCCCACCTTGACCCGAGAAAGGTTAATATCGCTGTGGGGCAACTGGATTTCTGCTTGACTGACTTTTAAATTGGGGACATGGGTATTTCATCCCACCCATTAGTCTGCCATTTAATTAACTTTAACATACCCATTCCATTGGCTCCCACTCATTCAGTCTACTCTAACTTGGACTCTATCTCACCGACTATATCCGAGGATGGCCACTATTCATTCCGTTTATACTGCCATGGACATTATCCGATCCAGTTTTCCTAATTATGGACTCTTCCTCATTTAGTTTTCCCTTATGAACCCAACATCATTCACTCTTCTCTGTCAATGACCCTATTCCACTTTGTTGACCCTAACATGGAGCCTTAACCACCTGATGCATTTGCAATGAATTTTACAACCCTTAGTCTCTTCTGTCATGGAGTCAAACCCACTAATCTATTATATGATACATTCTAACCTGCTCAGTCCACCCTACCCTGGACCTTACTCTAATATCAACTTAACCCCAACTGGTCTACAGTACCCTGAATTTTATCTCACACCCTACCCTATAAATTCTACTCCAATCAGTCCTACTCTATCAGGAAACATATCCTAATTAATCTAGGCCATCATGGATCTTATCCTACTCAGCCTATTGTGCCACAAACCGTATCCCAATTATCCTACGTTATGATGGTTCCTAGCCCATGCACTGAAATCAAGCTACCTACTCCCACTTGTTCATCCAATGTGAATTCTACACCTTAATATTTCCTATATTACAGCCATGACCACACAAAAAAGTACTTCATTGGCTATAAAACACCTTGGAACATCCCACAGTTATGAAAAGCACAAGTTCTCTCTTTACTCCACCCACTCTAACTTGCCCCTCCCACTAGATCCAGTGTTAGGTCATAGGCTGGATTTTGTGGGGCCACCAGGCATCTTGCCCTTGAGTCAGAAAACCAGCAGGGAAGCCCCGTCAGTTACATGAGGGAGCCCCGCTGGAGCCAAATGCCCATCAAGCACTTAAGTGGCCCCCCAATTGAGGTCCTCGGCAGTAGGTCCCACCCAGTAATAGGTGCTGGTCAATCAGAGGCTACTCGACGCTGCCAGTGCCAATGGGAATGTTGGCTGCTGGCAGCACTGCACCCACCAGAGGCCCGGAAACATCGTGGCGGTCTCTGAGTGAAGGCAGTTCAGGGGTCGCTGGGTTTCAGCGCCATGCCCGACCCCCAGAGTGGCAGCTTTCTGAGCACACAGGAAAGCCATGCAGCACCCATTTCATCCCTGAGGTCACAACTGAATTGCAGTGACCCTGGGAGGATAATGGGTGTCAATTAACTCACAAGTGAGCCTAATTGGCATGCCACTGGTAGCAACTGGGAATCCCACATCAGCCTCTTCTGAGCTTCTACTTATTCGCGAGAGGTTTTGCCACTGGGAGACTGACACGGGGCCGCTCCAGCAACTGATTAAGCCCGGCCACCATAGTTCTCACAACACACAACATTAAATCCAGCCCCTTGTCTCTCGAGTAAATAATAATTAATCATGAAACATTTAGCCAAGACCAAAAACATCTAGAGGCTGTGAAATAATACCGCTTAAGCACTAATGCAGATTGCAGACAGGCTCTTCAGTATTCCAGTGTAGCGAAAACCTAGAATCTTTTTAACTTCTTTGAATACACTACCTGTGATGATGCGGAAATTAATAATTGCATTTTGTTGATTTCAATCACTGCCAAAGAATTTCAAATTCAGTTTGCAAATTATTTTTAAGAATAGGGAGTTTCTCACTTCTTTAGATGACTTTCAGAATTTCTTGCTTGACAGTGAATCATGTTAACATCAGGCACTTTTTTCAATGTACAAAGTTCAGATTCAGAGTTCTTGCTCAGATACCAAATAAAGAATGTATTTTAAAAATACAACTTGTGTGCCATCCATTTGCTAAACGTGATTGTACTTTGCAAAAGAAAGGTGTACAACATATACTGTTTGAAATAAAAACAGGAAGTGCTAGAAATACTCGGCAAGTCTGGCTGCATCTGTGGAGAAAGAAGCAGAGTTAACGCTTTGCCTCAAAAACTGAAGGGAGGTTGAAATGTGACGGGCTTTATGCTGTTGAAAGCGGGGGAAGGAGGTGAAGATCAAAAGGAGAGTCTGGGATATGGTAAAGGGTGGGAGAGATCAAACAACAGAGGTGTCATGGAACAGAAGGCAAAGGGCTGTAGTGAAGAAACAAAGCTGGGTGAGTGTTAAGGGTAGAATAATGAACAGCTCTGTCTTAAAGCAAATGCACAAAAACATGATACAGATTGGCACTCAGCAGGGGTGTCTGCTGTTCTCTCGGCCCCGATGCTGCCAGGTCTGCTGAATATTTCTAGGACTTTCTGTTTTTATTTCACATTTCCAACATCCACAATATTTTGTTCGTATGTACTGTTTGAAGACTTTGAAACTTTTATCTTTCAGTATTGTCGCTGGTAACAGCCCTGACCCCGGTGGCAGTCAGTAAGGTAGAGACGACCATTGACCCAGTTGCTCAACCAGGCAGTGCTGACCAATGCTGTAAATCTCCCTTTGAGACTTTTCTCAGCCGCCAAGGAATAACAGGAAGGCAGAAGCAAACATAATGGGCCAGAGTTTTCCGACCAAGTAACAGCAAGATTAATCTACAAGTTGTTATCAGTGTCTAAATCGTCCGCTGATTTGTGGCAAGGAAGCGATGGACATAACCATGTCCTGCGAATTGTCACAGATTGCTGGACGATTTGCATTGCTCGACCGACAGCCCCACAAAAATAGCAGCTCGCCACCCACCTCCCCATGAGTTTCAAGAAATAGCTACATTTGTTACCAATTAAAATCACCGCCGAAACTCTTAGCAGCGTATGGGCCTTTCTTAATGATGTCACTTATGTTCCTGTAGCACTCCATCTCGCTGATCCAATGGGAACTATTCAAACTGGAATATCATTCCTGGAAGTAGCAAATTACTCGGTAATTGCGTTTTTTTCTCACTTTTCCTTCCTCTTTGCTTTCTCTCTCTCTCTCTGAATCCAATCCTTTCTTGTCTTGGCGGTAAGGGTGGGAGACCCAAATGTCAAGGTTTTAACTCCACAGTGCATGGGCTGGATTCTTCGTTCCTGCGGCTAAGTGCAAACGCCAACAGAGGACCCGTGGAGTTCCACAACGGAAAAATCGGCGCCACACCTGGACTGATTCCGCTACCGGTGAGGGGCTAGCACCGGCGCCGTGTGAAACGCTCGTGGAAAATGGTGGGATAATCACCGTGTCCGTGCTGGGCATGCACAGGGCTGACAAGCTGCAGCCGCGCGTTCACTTACACCCCCCACACACGCACCGATCATGCCCGAAAAGATGGCACCGGTTGTGCTGGACCGCATACTCATCCACCCATACCCCACAGCCCACCTCCCGGCCGCCTCCACTACTCCCCCCAGGCCTGGCAGAAGCCCCCCAGCCAGCGGCACGACTGTCGGCGAAGAATGGCGGTGCTGGATACTGTCTACACGCCCTCTCTCTCTCTCTCTGCAGCCACCACGCCAAGCTCACAACTGTTGAGAAACATGTGGCCCACGCTGTCGGGAACTCGGCCCATCGGAGGTGGAACATCGCGGTTGGACCCGATAATTAGATGCGAACGTGGTTGCAAATGCGCGCGGCGCAATGACGCCTATTTGGAGGAGAATGAGCATTGCGATTCGGCGCCAAACCACCACCTGCCACGATTCCGATGTCGGGAGCTATTCTCCACCCAAACGCTGTTCCTGTTTTCGCCGTCGTGCCACGGAGAATCATGCCCAATGTGTTTTGGCCTGATAGGTTCCCCATCTGGAAGTCAGCCTAGTTGACAGAGGCTTCCAGTCAGGCAGGGTGCATTCCAGAGGAGGCTGCAGAACAAAGGAGCCCCGATCCCAGAGGAAGAGTGGTCTGACCCCCAGGCCCGGGTCTGAGTTATCCAAGCCAAGGACAAAGTGGGAGAATTCATGCTGAGGGAGCTTGTGGGTCCAGAAGGAAGTTATCTTGCTCCTCCTGACCTGCAAGGAGTGTGTCCCTTTGCCTCACTTCATATACTGGGTTTCCTGGGTCCCAAGGAGAGAAGTTTTAAAAATCTGTACTGGATTATTCACCAACGTCCCATTGACTTTGTTATCAACTCATCTTTCCAATCATTTGCGGCACAGCAATTTTTATGAGCTGCAGTGTGGGGAGGGGGTGGTGTCATGGTATTGTCACTGGACTAGTATTCCAGAGGTAATAATCTTAGCGAATGTTGCGTACATACAAAATAGAAGCAGAAATAGGCCATCCTACCCATCGAGCCTGCTCCACCATTCAGCAAGATCATGGATGGTCTGCTTGTGTTGAGTTCCACATTCCCACCTACCCGTGATAACCTTTGGTTATCTTGCCTGTCAAGAATCTACCCACCTCCACCTTAAAAATGTTAAATGGACCCACCTCCACCACCTTCTGAGGCAGAGTTCCATAGTCGCTCACCCCTTCTGAGAGACAAAAATTCTCTTCATCTCTGTCCTAAAAGGACGATCCCTAACGGTGATCCCTAGTTCTGGACTCAGCCACAAGATTTAACATGGAAAAACAGCCCTAGCTGCTCAACAGAACTATTTTATAATTCTCAAAAGGTCAAGTGGCTTTGAATTCAATGATCATAACACCAATGCCAATTGTCCGACTTCCGATGGCGGCCATGGAGCGAGTGGTCGCAGCAAGTGATGGCTCCCACTCAAGGTGGATTTTTCTGGCCTTTTCCCGCCCAAAGGGCAGAGTATTTGAGGGCAAACGGTGCAGGAATGCCCAGGGGAGGTGTGGCTGGTGGATGGATCCGTGGACAAGGAGTGGTGCAAGGAAGAAAAAGCAGCGGGAGCAGAGAGTCTTCGTGCCGCACCACAGGAAAAGAAGGTGGAGGGTAAGCGTTGCCTGCCCAGTGGGCGACGGAACAGTTGGTAGAGTTCCTCAACAATAAGTTCTTGCAGCAGAGGAAGGAGGCCCGGGAAGATCTGGCCAAGGCGGTGGAACCGCTGGAATCGAGTGAGTTGAGCAGAGGCTGAAGTCCCAGGGCCAGGCGATCCAGAAAGTGGGGGAGTAGGAAGAGCAGTTTGCCCTGTTGGGAGAGGTGGGAGTGATGCGGGGGAGCCAGAAGGGGTTGAGGGAGAAGGTAGAGGATCTGGAGAATCGCTCCAGGAGACAAAATGTAAGGATTGTCGGGATGCCTGAAGGTGCGGAGGCCTCTGTGTATGTGGCGAGGACACTGGAGAGGTTGATGGGGTTTGATCGGCCTCTGGAGGTGGACCAAGCACACAGGGCCCTGAGGAGGAGGCGACAGGCAGGTGATCCGCCGAGGGCGATGGTGGTGCGGTTGCATCGCTTTCTGGACAAGGAAAAGATCCTTCAATGGGTGAGATAGACCAAGAAGTGGACCAGGGAAGGGAACAATCTGTGGTGTACCAGGACTTGAGTGAGGAGCTAATAAAGAGGAGGGCCGGGTTCAATCGGATTAAGGCCGAACTCTTGATAAGGGGATGAAGTTTGGTGTATCATACCTGACCCGTCTGTGGGTGATTTTCCAGAAGCGGGATCTGTATTTTGACACGCCAGAGTAGGGGATGGAGTTTATCAGGGACACTCGACTGAGGAGTGTGAGGACATTGACCTTTGGAGGGACTTTGTGTGCTTTTTAAAGTGTTTGGGGAGTATTCCACGGAAGGTCCTAGCGGGGGAGCAATGATGGTGAGTGTGCCCTTTTTTTGCTCTTTAGGGTTCAACGGTTGGGATGTTTGGATGGGAGGGGAACCGGAGGGAGGAGGTAGTTGGGAGGGTGGGGGCCACCATGCTAGCTGGGCGGGCTAGTTAACGGGAGTTAAGTGGGGGTTGCCAGGAAGAAGGTATGGGGGGGGGGTGAGATCGGGTTGGTTCCTTGTTTGACTGAGGGGGGGGAAGGCTGCTGACATGGGTGTGGTTGGTTTGTCACAGTTGGGAAGGGATCGATGGCGGTGGACATTCGGGGGTGGGCCTGGAGGGTCACGTGACGCGTGCCAGCGGCTGGCTCAAAAGGGATATGCTGACCGGCAGGGGAAGGGGCGGAGGCTCCACCTCGACAGGCTGGTCACGTCGAACGTGAGGCCGTTGAATGGGCCAGTTAGACGATCATGTGTGTTCACGCATCTGAGGAGTTTGAAGGCGGACGTGGCATTTCTGCAGGAGACGCACCTAAAGTTGGGAGATCAGGTGAGGCTGAGAAAGGAATGGGTGTGGCAGGTGTTTCATTCGGGGGTGGATATGAAGACGAGGAGGGTGGCGGTGTTGATTAATTAGCGGGATGGGTTTGAGGTAGGGAGCATTGTGGCTGATCCGGGGTGGGGGAGATATGTGATGGTTAGTGGGAAGTTGGAGGGGATGCTGCTGGTTCTGGTAAACGTTTATGCCACGAGTTGAGATTATGTGGATTTTATGAGGCAGGTGTTGGGGAAGATCCCGGACTTGGACTCGCATCGGTTGATTATGGGGGTGATTTTAATACAGTCATAGATCCGAGCTTGACCGGTCGAGTCCCAAGTCGTCAAGGATACCGGCAGTGGCAAGAGGGTTGAGGGGGTTCATGGAGCGCGTGGTGGGGTGGATCCGCAGAGGTCTGGGAGGCCGAGAGTGAAGGAGTTTCTGGCTGCTGGTGGAGGTGGCCGACACGGGTGTACTCGGCAATTGTGATTTCCAACCATGCACCACACTGGGTTAATTTGCGGATGGCTAGGGGCAGGTCCAGTGGCCGCAGTGGAGGTTAGACGTGGGGCTGCTGGCAGATGAGGACGTGTATAAGCGGGTGCGGGTGGCCATTCAGGGCTATACAGAACTGAATGACACTGGTGAGGTCACAGCCACCACATTGTGGGAGACCCTCAAGGCTGTTGTCAGTGGGGGGGGGGGGGGTTTGTATCAATTCGGGCGCACAGGGAGAAGGCCAAGCGGGAGGAGAGGGCAGGGCTGGTGGATGAGATTTTGAGAGTGGACAGATGATACTTGGAGGCGCCGGAGGCAGGGTTGTTGAAGGAGAGGCAGAGGCTCCAGATGGAGTGTGAGCTAGTCTCTATGGGGAAGGTGGTGGGTTAATGGCGGAGGGCCAGAGGGGCTGTGTATGAGTACGGGAAAAAGGCGAGCAGGATGTTGGCCCATCAGTTGAGGAGGCAGGAGGCGGCGAGGGAGATTGGTAGGGTTAGGGGTGATAAGGGCAAGGTGATGGACCCGGAGGGGGTGAATGGGGTGTTTGAGGCCTTTTACAGGAGGCTGTACGAGTCAGAGCCCCAGACGGGAGAGGGCGGAATGCTGGATGCATCGGAGTTTCCCAAAGTGAAGGAGGGGCTGAGGGAGGTGCTGAATGGTGTGGGGCAATGCAAGTGGGAAAGGCCCTGGTGCCGGACAGGTTCCGGGTAGAGGTCTATGAAAGGTTTACGGTGGACTTGGGGTCTCTGCTGATGAGGGCGTATAAAGAGGGAAGGGAGAGGGAGAAATTCCCCCCAGCATTGTCGCAGGCTTCCACCTCCCTGATTTTGAAGAGGGACAAGGACCCAGAACATAGCGGTTCATACTGCCCGATAACATTATTAAATGTGGAAGCCAAGTTATTGGCGTAGATGTTGGCATCGTGAATTGAGGACTGTGTGCCGGGGGTAATAGGCGAGGATCAGATTGGGTTTGTGAAGGGGAGGCTGTTGTCGGCGAATGTGAGGAGGCTACCTAATGCAATCATGATGCTGTCGGAGGGGTAGGAAGTGGAATTGGACACAGAGAAGGTTTTTGATTGGGCAGAGTGGGCATATTTGTTGGAGGTGTTAGGGCGGTTCGGGTTCGAGCAGGGATTTGTGGATTGGGTCCGGTTGCTGTATGTGGCGCCAGTTGCAAGTGTGCGGATGAACCGAGTGAGTTTGGGGTATTTCTGGGTGCATCGATGGG
The DNA here is from genome assembly GCF_047496885.1 of Scyliorhinus torazame. Lineage (NCBI taxonomy): Eukaryota > Metazoa > Chordata > Chondrichthyes > Carcharhiniformes > Scyliorhinidae > Scyliorhinus > Scyliorhinus torazame. The sequence continues at coordinate 304,072,235 of NC_092712.1, forward strand.
CAAGGCAGGGGTGCCCGCTCTCCCCTTGCTCTTCGCCTTGGCGATAGAGTCGCTGGCAATGCCGCTTAGGGCGTCGAGGGATTGGGGGGAGGGGGAGCATCGAGCACAGGGTCTCATTATATGCAGACAACCTGTTACTTCATATTTCGGAGGCATCGTGGAGATCTTGGGGGAATTTGCCCGGTTTTGGCGATATATATTGACTATGGGAAAGAGGGAGGTGTTCCCGATTGAGGCCAGAGGGCAGGAAAGGAGACTAGAGGAGTTGCCGTTTCGGATATATAAGGAATTGATGGGGTGGGAGGGAGCCCTGGTGGGAGACATTAAGCACAAATGGGAAGAGGAGCTGGGAGGGGAGATGGAGGCTAAGGCCCTGTGGAGGGTGAACGTGTCCTCAGTATGTGCGAGGTTAAGCCTCGTCCAGTTTAAAGTGGTTCATGGGACTCATATGATGGTGGCGAGGATGAGTAGGGGGTTTGAGGGGTAGAGGATAGGTGTGGGCGGTGAGTGGGGGTGGGGCCGCGAATCACAACCCCGTGTTCTGGACGTGTACAAGACAGAATGGGTACTGGGATGGGTTCTCGGGCGTGATAGGCAGCCTTTATTGCGCCACCCTGCTCTTGTTGCCCTGGTTTCTGCCAGCAACACAACAAACGTTTCCTCACCCCTTCAAGGGCTTCTTGCCACTGCAATTCTGGAGGCCACCACTCCGTCAACTGCCCAGGAGGGTCCGAAGAAGAAGCTGCAAGTGCACAGTTGTCCTTTCACTGAAATGAAATGAAAGTCTCCATAGTCCCCGAGGACCATTGGCTGCTCTCCCCTTTTGAGCGAGCTGACTGGTGGTGATTTAATCTGAGGGTCACCACACCTTAGGCGGGGGGGGGGGGTCATGGTTGAGATAGCCTCAGTTGGTATGGGAATTGAACCCGGGCTGTTGGTGTCACTCTGCGTCACGAACCAGGCACCCAGCCAACTGAGCTAAGCAGACCCTCTGTCCTTTCACTGCAGCCTCTTTAAAGCTCTAACTGAGCAACAACAGCTCACATCCGTATCGAACATTTAACATGGAAAGGCATGCTGCTCACCAAAGCTATTTTTTATATTTCTCAAAAAAGCAGTAAACTATTAAAGGGCAATTTTCCAGCCTCCAAACTTCCCCACACGACTAAAGAGAGTTTATGTAGGAATTAGCTGCAGTTTTGCGTGGCTCCACGTTGGCACGCGTGAGGAAACAGCCCAGTGCAAACTTGCCAATGGGAGCAGAATTCAGGCCTGTGTCTTGGGATTTTCGAAAAGCGAAGGACTGTATCCCCGAGACCCTGTGGTTTGCATCATTTTTTGTTAACTGCCGTATCCTGATGTATCCTCTCAACTGCATCTTGCGTAACGTGCGCTTGCAGAATTTAATGCAAGATCCAATTATCAGCCAATCAATTTGGCTTCGAAGTAACGGCCGTTTTGAAAAACTATGGGCACCAAATTATTAAAGAGTCTGACTCATAGTTTTTGCGAATCTGAGATTCATTTCAGTTTCAACCTACTCAACACATGCAAAGCAATAGTGAAAGTTTTGTTATTGGTACTGAAGGATTCCCACGTACAGATCCATGTTGTACCGTCAGAAAGACAACATGCAACAATAAAGTGACTTGAAGCAGTAATTACCCTTGGGAGGCTGACAGGTGTTGAAAGTACAGCGAGGGACTGTGTTGGACCTGCTTTCCAAATAACCCACATTGAAAAAGGATTGATCTCAGGTTGGTTTTAATTGGGCCAGTGATGGTATCTTCAGAATTGCCCGACCAACTTACCCGTGGCCTATACTCAATAGTAAAAGTGAGAATATTTACTGAGAATGGTAGCTGATGATTAGCAACACAACACTAATAGCAAAACTATCAGCAATGCTAAAGAAGCAGTCAGCATATCTGTAATGGGACTAACATTTCAAAGCTGCGGAACAGTAGCTAAAACATCAATAAGGTTGCTCCTGCCGCAACATTGACACAGTAATGCCCACTGCCATTTTAACCCACCAGCGCCCCACCCAACACCGGCCCAAGTACAGGGAAGGTACCCTCGACAGGCAGGAAGGGGTCCATAGAATCCTGACAGTGCAGAAGGAGGCCATTCAGCCCATTGAGTGCACCAACTCTGAAAGAGCACCCTACTTAGGCCTACTCCCCTACCCTATTCTCAGAACCCCACCTAACCTGCACGTCTTTGGACACCAAGGGGCAACTTAGCACTGCCAATCCACCTAACCTGCACATCTTTGGACACCAAGGGGCAACTTAGCACTGCCAATCCACCTAACCTGCACATCTTTGGACCGTGGGAGGAAACCGGAGCAACCAGAGGAAACCCACGCACACACGGGGAGAAAGTGCAGCGTCCATACAGTGACCCAAAGCTGAAATTGAACTCGGGTCCCTGGTGCTATGAGGCAGCAGTGCTAACCACTGTACTGCCCTGTTATTACATTCTCAAGGTTCCACTCCAGTGAGGTAATTACAATCTAATTTTAACTCAGAACCAAGGAAGTCTTGCCCTGTGTCCCAAAAACATCATTAAAAGTTGGTGCAATTGGTATGTCAGAGCCACTGAAGATGTTTAGAAGCAGGTACTTAGCTGAATACCCTTAATTGGACGGTGACCTCAGAGATGGCCTCCTATAAAGTTGCTTCGGTTGGCATACAAAATCCATGCGCAGGCTCAGTACCCGCATATGGCCCCAACGACAGGATCCCAATTCCCGCAGGAAAATCCGGGCCATTAACTCTGTTTCTCTCGCCACAGATGCCGCCAGACCTGCTGAATGCTCCCCAGCGTTTCGGTGTTCGCTTTATTTATTTTTCTTAAATATATTTATTAAAGTTTTTTCACAACACAATTTTTCTCCCTTACAAACAATAACCCCCCCCGTAACACAATAACAAGAAATCGCACTGAGCAAGATATGTACATGGCAAAATGGTATATTTACATAGCTTTATACACTGGCTCTCACCCTTCATGTTATCTCTTGCTCATCCATCCCCCCAAGCAATCCCCCATCCCGCCCCCCCCCCCCCCCCCTCCCGGTGTTCGCTTTATTACACAGTGCTCAGGGGTTTCTGCTGAGGGGGGGTTCTGATGCAATCTGCCCAAATTCAGCCAAACCGGTGCAAAGCATTGAGAGATTTCCAGCACAAACTCCTTCTCACTAGTTTAGAAAAAAATTATACTAGAAGCCAGCCAGCCCATGAAACACCTCTGATCGACTTAACCACGATAACAAGTTTCTACCAACGGAGCCCAAATGCAGGTTAACGAGGACCGAGGTTTTTAAGAGCAAGGTAACCAGTAAATGGTTCTGTGTAGTTATTTTTGGTTATTTGTAATTGGGTTATTGGCAGATAGTGGGCTAGGCAGCCTGATTAAAAATGCTTTATTTGTATGACTAGCCCTGATCCAACTGTATTAACTAAACTGCACTAGGTTACCATTCTTTTTTTAAAAAAATATATTCAAATTTTTCAACAAATTTTCAACAAACCCCCCCCCCCCCCAACAAAAAGAAACAAAAACACAGCAATCAGAAATTATACATTGGATTTCCCCCATATACAATAACCCCCCATATAACATTTAAAAACACAAATAGGGAAGCCCCCCACCTTCACCCAAACACCACCCCAAGAGAAACCCCCCTCCCCCCGCCCTTGGGCTGCTGCTGCTGCTGACCTCCTCCTAACGCTCCGCGAGATAGTCTAGGAACGGTTGCCACCGCCTGAGGAACCCTTGCACAGACCCTCGCAAGGCAAACTTTATCCTCTCCAGCTTGATGAACCCTGCCATGTCATTGATCCAAGCTTCCACACTAGGGGGCTTCGCATCTTTCCATAGTAGCAAAATCCTCCGCCGGGTTACCAGGGACGCAAAGGCCAGAATACCGGCCTCTTTCGCCACCTGCACTCCCGGCTCGTCCGATACCCTAAATAATGCCAATCCCCAGGCGTCCACCACCTTGGACATAGTCCTCGCAAAACCCCTCCAAAACCCATCCAACGCCGGGCACGACCAGAACATATGGACGTGATTTGCCGGGCTCCCCGAGCACCTCCCACATCTGTCCTCCACCCCAAAGAGCGTACTCAACCTCGCCCCTGTCATATGTGCTCTGTGAGGAACTTTGAACTGTATTAGGCTGTGCCTGGCGCAAGAGGAGGAATAGTTAACCCTACTCAGGGCATCAGCCCACAGACCCTCATCTATCTCCTCACCAAGCTCCTCCTCCCACTTGCCCTTTAACTCCTCCACTGAGGCCCCCTCCTCTTCCTTCAGCTCCTGGTAAATCGCCAAAACCTTGCCTTCTCTAACCCATATACCCGAAATCACCCTGTCCTGAATCCCACGTGTCGGAAGCAGCGGGAATTCCCTCACCTGCCACCTCACAAAGGCCCTCACTTGCATGTACCTGAAAGCGTTTCCCAGGGGTAGCCTAAACCTCGGGGTGTTTAGCACAGGGCTAAATCGCTGGCTTTGAAAGCAGTCCAAGGCAGACCAGCAGCACGGTTCGATTCCTGTAGCAGCCTCCCGAACAGGCGCCGGAATGTGGCGACTAGGGGCTTTTCACAGTAACTTCATTTGAAAGCTACTTGTGACAATAAGCGATTTTCATTTTTCATTTCCTCCAGCGCCCCTAGGCTCGCAAACGTCCCATCGATGAACAGGTCCCCCATTCTTCTAATCCCTGCCCGATGCCAGCTCCGAAACCCCCCATCCATCCTTCCCGGGACGAACCGATGATTCTCCCGAATCGGGGACCAAACCGAGGCGCCCACCTCGCCCCTGTGTCGCCTCCACTGCCCCCAGATCTTCAGCGTCGCTGCCACCACCGGACCCGTAGTGTACCTTGTCGGCGAGAGCGGCAGCGGTGCCGTCACCAGTGCTCTCAGGCTCATGCCCACACAGGACGCTATCTCTAGCCTCTTCCACGCTGCCCCCTCTCCCTCCATTACCCACTAACGGATCATCGCCACATTGGCTGCCCAATAATAACCACACAAATTCAGCAGCGCCAGCCCCCCCGTCTTTGCTACGCTCCAGAAACACTCTCTTCACCCTCGGGGTCTTATTCACCCACACAAATCCCATGATGCTCCTGCTTACCCGTTTGAAAAAGGCCTTGGGGATCATAATGGGAAGGCACTGGAACACAAAGCGAAACCTCGGGAGGACCGTCATTTTGACCGACTGCACCCTACCCGCTAGTGAGAGTGGCAGCATATCCCATCTTTTAAAATCCTCCTCCATCTGCTCCACCAACCGTGTCAAATTGAGCTTGTGCAGGGCTCCCTAACTCCTAGCTACTTGGATCTCTAGGTACCGAAAGCTCCTTTCCGCCCTCTTCAGCGGTAGCTCGTCTATTCCCCTTCCCTGGTCCCCTGAATGCACCACAAAGAGCTCACTCTTCCCTACGTTGAGTTTATACCCCGAAAAGTCCCCAAACTCCCTAAGGATCCGCATACCTCTGCCATCCCCTCTGCTGGATCCGCCACATACAACAACAGGTCGTCGGCATACAACGACACCCGGTGTTCCCTCCATTTCCTGGTCTCCCTCAGTGCCATGGCCAACGGCTCAATTGCCAGTGCAAACAACAAGGGGATAAGGGGCACCCTTCCTCGTTCCCCGGTACAGCCGAAAGTACTCTGACCTCCGCCGATTCATAGCCACACTCGCCACTGGGGCTCTATATGGCAGCCTGACCCAACTGATGAACCCCTCCCCGAACCCAAACCTCTGCAACACTTCCCAAAGATACTCCCACTCCACCCGATCAAAGGCCTTCTCCGAGTCCATAGCTGCCACTACCTCCGCTTCCCCCTCCACCGAGGGCATCATAATCACATTGAGGAGCCTCCGCACATTTGTGTTTAGCTGCCCACTCTTCACAAATACCATCTGGTCCTCATGAATCATCCCCGTCTGGTCCTCATGAATCACAGTCCTCAATTCTCGTAGCCAGCACCTTCGCCAGCAACTTAGCGTCAACATTGAGGAGCGAGAATGGTCTATACGACCCACATTGCAATGGATCCTTGTCCCGCTTCAAGATCAAAGAAATCAGCGCCCTGGACATTGTCGGGGGCAAGGTCCCCCCCTCCATCGCCTTATTAAAAGTCCTCACTAGCAATGGGCCCAGCAGGTCCACGTATTTCCTGTAGAATTCAACCGGGAACCCATCCGGCCCTGGGGCCTTCCCCGCCTGCATGCTCCCCAATCCTTTAACCAGCTCCTCCAGCCCAATCGGCGCCCCCAAACCAGCCACCTCCTCCTCCTCCACCCTCGGGAACCTCAGATGATCTAGGAATCGTCGCATCCCCTCCTCCCCCGCTGGGTGCTCAGACCTGTACAGATCCTCATAGACGTCCCTAAATACCTCGTTTACTCTCACCGCACTCCGCACCATATTCCCCCCTCTATCCTTAACTCCACCAATCTCCCTCGCTGCCTCCCTCTTACGAAGCTGATGTGCCAGCATCCGACTCGCCTTCTCCCCATACTCATACGCCGCCTCTTGCGCTTTCCTCCACTGTGCCTCTGCTTTCCCCGTGGTCAACAGGTTGAATTCCGTCTGGAGGTTCCGTCGCTCCCTAAGTAGCCCCTCCTCGGGGGCCTCTGCATAACTCCTGTCTACCCTTAGAATCTCCCCCACCAACCTCTCCCTCTCCCTCCCCTCTCTCTTCTCCCTGTGGGCCCTAATGGAGATTAGCTCTCCCCTGACCACCGCCTTCAACGCCTCCCAAACTACCCCCACCTGCACCTCCCCATTGTCGTTGGCCTCCAAATATCTTTCAATGCACCCGCCCGCACACCCCCTCATCCGCCAACAGTCCCACATCGAGGCGCCACAGCGGGCGCTGGTCTCTGTCCTCCCCCGACTCCAGCTCCACCCAATGCGGGGCGTGGTCCGAGATGGCTATGGCCGAATATTCCGTTCCCTCCACTTTCGGGATTAACGCCCTACTCAAAATGAAAAAATCTACCCGGGAGTAGGCTCCATGGACGTGGGAAAAGGAAAATTCCCTGACCAGCGGCCTGGCAGACCTCCATGGATCCACTACCCCCCCCCCCCCCCCCAATCTGGTCCATAAACCCCCTGAGCACCTTGGCCGCAGCCGACCTCTTACCCGTCTTGGACCTAGAACGGTCCAGTGCTGGGTCCAGCACCGTGTTGAAGTCCCCCCCCCCCCCCCCCCCCCCCACCATTATCAAGCTTCCTACCTCCAGATCCACTAGGTTACCACTCTTAAGTACATCTCCGAATGTTTTTAATAGCAATATTTAAACATGACATGCTAAACTGCTACCCAATTGCGCTAGTTCATGGGGGTGTCAAAAGGCAAGATTTACTCTCGCTCTAAACCTAGCCACCTGCACAGCCCTATCTAAATGTTCAGCGATATGTAAATAAGTTTGAACGGAAACTAATGCAAAGTGGTTGTTGATTGAGCTCATAACGGAAGCCATTAGCATCATGTTTGTCTACCGGTAAGGGAAACAATACGAGGAATTATAAGCCTGCCACACTGTGTATAAAGTGTATAAAATGCTTTTATACAATGTTTCACACACGTTTATAACACTGGACCAACCTCAAATGGAGCATTACATAGACTTCTGGGCTCCGCTTTGGGAAGGATGTAAAGGCATTGGAGAGGGTGCAAGAAAGAATGATTCCAAGGATGAGGAACCTCAGCTACGTAGACAGATTAGAGAAGCTGGGGCTGCAGCTCTTGCTGAATAGAAGATAACGAGGTGATTTGCTAGAGGTATTCAGAGTCGTCAGGGGGGGGGGTCTGGAGATAGGCAGGAACTTCCCATTGGTGGAAGGATCAAGAGCCAGAGGGCACAGGTTTAAGGTGATTGGCAAAAGAAGCAATGACGACATGAGAAAAAATATGTTTTTCTCAGCAGGTGTTTAGGGTCTGGAATGCACTGCCCGACAGTGTAGTGGAGGCAGATTCGGTTGGGGCTTTCAAAGGGGAACTGGATAATCAACTGAAGAGGAATCATTTGCGAGGCTGGGGGGCGGGGGGTAAAGGCAATGGGGTGGGGCTAGCTGAGTTTCACTTGCAGGAAGCTGGCATGTTCACTGGAGGTAGGAGAGCGTCCTGTGCTGTAGCCGTTCCATGGTCGGGATGGTCACCCCCGTGGCTTGTTTTGCTGGGGGGGAGGGGGGGAGAGACACACCTTCCGGGATCTTCTGGTCCCGTTGCTGTCAACGGGCTTTCCCGTTGTCCGCACCCTCCACTCCGGGGAAACCCCTGACAGGGGCGTTGCCATCGCCGGGGCTGGAAGATCAGTCCCGGCAGGAATGGCCAGAAAATCTCGGCCCATGATTGTATAAATTATGAAGCTGATTAAGAGAAGCACCATTAAATGTTACTAATGGACATCTTGATAAAGACTGAAGACAAAGAGAACGATGAAGGCAAATCAGGAGCCACAGCTGACACAGCTTTATTGTCAAAATATACACTTGAAATTCTTACAAAATGTTGGGGGAAAAACGATTAAAAAGTAAACAAAATGCATTTAAAATCAGTATGAAGATTACATTAGATGGTCAAAACTACATAATGCTGATGACATACAAGTTTAGATTGAGGAAATTTCTTATTACCTTCCTGCAAAAGAATTGTTTAAAAGTAATTCCTTGGTGCGCCCAACTTTATACATCTGACACATGGGCTGGCTAGTGGCACCAGGTTCTGTATTATGTACACAAAGCATTTTAAAAATCTTAAATACAATAGTTTCCTTTCAGCTAGTCATCAAGCCAATTGCGACAAATCACTGGCATCTTATTAAAACACATTTTTAATGCACAAAACTTAAAGTATTAAAATAGTCTCGAATGTCATTTCCTATTCAAGTATTCTAATGCCAAAACAAAATAAAATAAAATATTTTTGAAGCTATCAATGAATTCCACTGCATAAGCGTTGGCCACGTCAGCATCACCTCACTCGTTACCATGCCTTCTCTTTATCCATTTTTTTTTTCATGTTGGTCAACTGACTCTTTCTTGTCGCTAACAGAGAGCCACTGGGCTTCCAGCTCCCGGCTACTATTGGTGGCATCCTTGAGGCGAATCTCTGAGGAAGTACAGCTTCATTCTGTGAAATTACTTTGCATGCAGACAACCCGACTGGGGGCTCATCATGTGGGGGAGTTGCAAGTGCAGGCCAGTTTTCTTTCCGTTTACAGTTCTGCTGATTCAGTACATTGAAAATAAGGGCAGGAGGAGGCCGTTCGGCTCAACGAGCCTGCTGTGTCATTCATTATGATTGTGGTGGATCATCCAACTCATAACCTGTTCCCACCTTCCCCCTCCCATATCCTTTGGTCCCTTTAGCCCCGGGTTCTATAATCTAACTCCTTGAAAACATACAGGGTGGGATTCTCCGTCCCGCTGGTGCGGAGCGGCCCTGCCGGCAGCGGGATTCTCCGTCCCGCCAGCCAACCAATGGGATTTCCCATTGTGGGCAGTCCCACGCCGTCGGGAAATCCCCAGGCGTGGATGCACTGCCGGCGTAACGGAAAATCCCGACCACGGAGAATTCAGCCCACAATACTGTGGCCTCAAATGCCTTCTGTGTGAGTGAATTCCACAAGATCTCCACTCTCTGGGTAAAGCCATTTCTCCTCATCTCATCCGGATGGTGTACTCGGTATCCTCAGACTGTAACCCCTTGTTCTGGACTCCCCTGCCATCTGGACCATCCCTCCTGCACCTACTCTGTCTAGTCCTGTTAAAATGTTGTAGGTTTCTATGAGATGCCCCTCATTCTTCTAAACTCCAGCGAATATAATCCTAACCAATACAATCTCTCCTCATACATCAGTATTGCCATTCCAGGAATCAGTCTGGTAAACCTTTGCTGCACTCCCTCCGTAGCAAGAACATCGTTCCTCAAGTAAGGAGACCAAAACGGCGCACAATATTCCAGGTGTAGCCTCACCAAGGATCTGTATAGTTGCAGCAAGACATCCCTATTCCTGTACTCAAATCCTCTCGCTATGAGGACCAACATACCATTTGCCTTCTTTACGACCTCCTGCGCCTGCATGCTTGCTTTCAGCGACTGGGGTACAAGAACACCCAGGTTGCATTGCACGTGCCCCTCTCTCAATCTATAGCCATTCAGATAATAATCTGCCTTCCTGTTTTTGCTACCAAAGTGGATAACCTTGCGTGTATCCACATTACACTGCATCTGCCATGCATTTGCCCACTCACTCAATTTGTCCAAATCACACTGAAGCATCTCTGCATCCTCCTCACAGCTCACCCTCCCACCCAGCTTTGTGTCATCTGCACATCTGTAGCTATTACATTTAGTTCCCTCATCTATATCATGAAAATACAATGTGAATAGCTGGGGGCCTAGCACGGAGTACCAAAGCACTCTGCCACCACACTTCCCAGTGTCATATAGTTTTCTGCAGACGAGTAAGAGGTTTGAGTCTCATAAGACTTTAAAAAGCGAAGTTCTTCTCCCAGTTCCACTCTTTTAATATCTATTTATCTTATAGCAATAATAGAACTGGTTTCCCATATCTAATAGGTGAATATTAAGTCCAATTGGAAAAATATTTTTTTCAGCTGTTTCTTTCCTTTCAAGTACCAGATGTTTTGATTCAACAAGGAGCTGGAGTCTGGAAATATTTGTGCTTCTGACCTGCAGCTTATTAATTCCCTGCTTAAAATGCCATTTACAAGGACAATGTCCAGGTAGTATCTGTTTCTGAATGAACAGAAGAGCGTTTGAAGCTGCTATGTGGTCTGATCACCCTCCTGAACTGCTTTTGGCTCACGCATCCTATATCTTTCATAATTTTCAACAAATCCTGACGGAACCTCACCCCGAGGAATACGTACAAGAATGGGTTCAGGCAGGAGTGCAGGAAGGCGATGCTCTGTGTGATCAGTGTGGCAAAGTCCACGTTCTTACGGGTTTTGCAGTCCGTTATTGTGATATTGATGGCGTCCATGGTTTGCACTATCATGATGCTGTTGTACGGTAATTGCGAGAGGACGAAGACACTCACCACCGTCCCTATCACCTTTATAGCTTTGTGCTTTCGAAAGCTTTTGGCTTGGAGCAGCTTCCAAGTGATCGTGGAGTAGCAGAACACCATGACAGCGAAAGGCACGAAGAAGCCGATGGCCACCTGGACTGCGAACCCGGCGGCTTTCAACATCCCTGGATAGACTGTACGGCACCTCTTTTGGGCGTCATCTGTTGAACTGTAGCAAAAATCTGGGAGAGACAGCAATACTGCGGTTACCCAAACAATCAGGGAGATCAGCTTGCTGTGAAGGAGTATTTTGTTTTTTAAGGTGCGTGCCTTTATTGCCTTAACAATAGCGATGTATCGGTCAATGCTGATGCAGGTCAGCAACAGCATGCAACTGAAAAAGTTAATTTTGTAACAGCCCTTGACCGTCTTGCACAGGTAGTCTCCGAATATCCAGTCCAGTCTTGCATCAATGGCCCAGAATGGCAGAGTGCACAGGAAGAGCAGGTCGGCAATGGCCAGGTTCAGGAGGTAAACGTCGGTCATGTTTCTCATTCTCTTGTAGAAAGTGTACAGCACCACCACCAATATGTTCCCCACAAAGCCTGACAGAAACACGATGAAGTAGAAAGGTGGGACAAAGGACTGGACAAATTGCCTAACTTCTGATCCGCTGCAAAATCCACTGAACACGTCGTCATAGTCGTAGGGGTAGCTGTCAGTAACTGCGCTGAGCGAAATATTCCAGTCGTCATCATATCCACTCATGGCTGGGACCTCACCAGTTACCGGCTCCTGCAATTGAACAAACTATTGGTTAACCACAGTGACAGATCATACAAAATAGTTAGGCTCAAAGGCAGATTTATTAAAAGAAAATATGCAGCAAAGATTTTCACAAATGAATCATATTCAAGGTGGCTCTACAGGTCTTGGTCAACAAGGGACAGAATCAAATAATGTCCTGGGTCACTGTCCGTGTGGAGTTTGCACATTCTCCCCGTGCCTGCCTTGATCTCACCCCCACAACCCAAAGATGTGCAGGTTAGGTGGTTTGGCCACGCTAAATTGCCCCTTAATTGAAAAAAAATAATTGGGTACTCTAAATTTTTTTTAAATCATCAAATAATGTTCTTCTACTACCACACCAACGAACTAACAACTTAGACCTTGAAAAGATTAGTGTTGAAGTTCAAGGTCGGATAGTTAAAGGATTAAGTTGATAGCATCTAGGAATATCCATCATCTATTTTCTCTTCTGAAAAATATCCTCCAAACGTCCACATGAGGTCCAACGTGGAGAAGAACTGAGTGTCCGAGAAAATAAATCACTCAGTCCTGATGTTACATATCTTTGGGTCCTGAAGGATAACAGAGCCAAGTTCCTGGTGAGCTTCATCTGGACAGGAAGCAGAAAATATAAAAATCTATTTTGAAGTGGAGGACAATTCCAAGCCAGACAATTGAACTCCATGAGCCTAACATCAATGAATTGTAAAATAATGGAACTAATTTACAAATGTGAGGCAGAACTTAAAAGGGCCAGATTTTGTTGCCGAAGGTCTTCCTTGCAAGTTTTGGTTTTTAAATGATTTACTTTTTTTGTGCGTAAGAACATCTGAGAAGAGACCTGAGTGAACATAACATTCCGGTGGCACAGTGGTTAGCACTGCTGCTCCACAGCGCCAGAGACCCAGGTTCGATTCCAGCCTCGGGTGACTTGTCTGTCTGGAGTTTGCACGTTCTCCCTGTGTCTGCGTGGGTTTCCTCCGGGTGCTCCGGTTTCCTCCCACAGTCCAAAAGACGTGCAGGTTGGGTGGGGTTGTGGGGTTTCAGTGATTGGGCTGGGGGAATGGGCCTGGGTGGGATGTTCTTTCGGAGGGTCGGTGCATACTCGATGGGCCAAATGGCCTCCTTCTGCACTGCAGGGATTCTATGAAAACAAGCAACTGGTATCTCCTTAACCACTCAAAAAGGCAGGGTAAGTTAAAATTCAATGACAAATTAGGTATCGAAAGAGAAATAAAGGTCATAAACTTGAAATGTTAGCTCCATTTCTCCCTCCACAGACAAACTGAGTATTTCGAACATTTTGAAAGAAAAAAAGATTGGTGATGAGAAAGAGATAAAAATTTAGATTTCGCATTTTAAAAAATCGCCAACAGTTGGGTGGCACGGTGGCACAGTGGTTAGCACTGTTGCTTCACAACACCAGAGACCCGGGTTCGATTCCCGGCTTGGGTCACTGTCTGTGCAGAGTCTGCACGTTCTCCCCGTGTCTGGGTGCTCCGGTTTCCTCCCACAACTCCCGAAAGACGTGCTTGTTAGGTGAATTGGACATTCTGAATTCTCCCTCTGTGTACCCGAACTAGCGCCAGAATGTGGCAACTAGGGGATTTTCACAGTAACTTCATTGCCTACTAGTGACACTAATAAAGATTATTAGTAATAGCTTAAAGAATGAGACTCCACATTTTAAAGAGGCATTGATTTGTGATGAATGTGCATTTGATGGCGAAATGGGTACTTTCAGCTGTGGTGACAAAACTTTACCTCTTGTGGCAAATTTGATTCATGCAAATACAAAAACCTGAACGGTTTAATGCATTTCAACAATGAGGCTGAAAAGTTGCTGTTTTCCATGAAGCTGATGGTAGAGCAGCACAATTGGGACGATTCTGGCTATTGACATTTTACCTGGCGACTGCCTCTCACTTGAAATTCCTGTACCATTTCTGCCTATTTAACAGCGAGTATCACCCGATTCATCATCATTATTTCGACAGTAAAATCTGGGCTAATCAAAGAATGACTGGCCTGGCTTTAGAAGGGGAAAACCCTGCCCAATGTAACTTAGTTGAAGAGCATTCAGAAAAAAGTTTCACACAGAAGACTTGTTCTTTAACTAAATTGTCATTATTTCCGGGTAGAACATGAAAGGGGTACAGTTAACAAATCTAGGAAACAGTACGTTGTCTCAATATGTTTACAGGGTAAATTGTACGCTGGCAACAAGCATAAAACTGGAGGCTGCTGCTTGACTGCCCAGTATACACCTGTTGTTTCTGTCCATTGAAGCTGATGAGGACAAAAAACAAACTAGATGGATAACGAGTAACTTATCCACGCAAAAATGAAAACGGACTTCCAAAATATCAGACTCGGAGTCTGCAAGTTTCTTATCAACATTGTCTAAATATCAAAACCAGCTATAAGCTGGTCACACAACACCGAAACAGTTAGAGCAGTGGAGAAAGGGGAGACAGTTTAACAATTTCGAATGGGCTCATTTGTGAATGCTATGTTATTTATATTGTTACGATAGAGGTGAAGGGCACCATTCAACTAAGTACTTAGAGCACCTATAAAGAGAGACCATCCGACTGGCTGCCTCTCTTCCATGGCTACATTTGCAGCCAGGTATCCCTGGAGAGGGAGCATAAGGTATCCAATGGTACGTGTGAGGCCTTCTGCAAGCAGTGGGCACCACAGGGGCTGGAGTGCACCATTAGCCCCCAAAATGACACTTCTACAATTTTATGCAGAAAGGATACTTCACCCCAGGAACGATTAAACTGACCAGTAGGTATCTTTTATGTAAAAACAAACTTTAAATTAGAAACATTGACATCAAAGTAAAAGCTTTACAATTAGCAGTTAAACAATTCTTAAATAAAAGGAAATCTTTAAACTTATGCCCTACACCTTTACTATAAATATTACAACCGAGCAAACCAATACAGTTCAAATGCCACTTATAAATAAAGTTAACAAAACACGGTTTACTTGCTGCCTACTTTATAGAGAATTTGGAGAGAGACCCTTTCAAGAACAACCTGAAAATCCTTTTGTCATGTCAGACACATGGCAAAACTGCCAAAACTACAGAGAGACCGGGCTCCTCCCAATAATTACGCTACCTGTACCCACTAAGATGTCCCATGAACTGCTTGGCTAGGACTAAATACCATCCATCAAATTATCTACAACCCAGGGAACTGTCCAAATATAAACAATATTGCATTCTCCATCTATAAGTAAACAAGTAATTGTTTAGATCCATAATTCTCTCACTTTTACAACACCTTAATTACAGCTTTAAAAGAAGAACAAAGAAAAGTACAACATAGAAACAGGCCCTCCAATCCTGTGGCAATCATGATGTCCTAACTAACAAAAAAAACTTCTGCCCTTACTAGGTCCGTATCCCTCTATTTCCTCCCTCTGCATGTAACCATCCAGATGCCTCTTAAAACAAGTATACGTACTACCTGTGTATCCTAAACCAGGGTTTTTAATAACATTACAACAACAAAATATAATATAACAATTCCCTATATTCATCGCAAGAAAAATTTTAAGTTTTTTTAAAATTGCAACAGCCAGTCTGTGGAGAAGGATAGGGAGCTCATGGCTAAATTACTGAAGGAACAACTCAATGACTGCCCAATTTTAACTCACAGCATATTGGACACAGTCAGGCAGGATTGGTGAAGAGAGAGTTAAGCTTCAGGTCAATGAACATAAGAACTAGGATCAGGAGTAAGCAATTCAGCCCCTCGAACCTGCTGCACCATTCAATATGATCATGGCTGACATCTCAGCCTCACCCCACCTTCCTGCCCGCACCCCATAACCCTTCATCCCGCTACTAATTAAAAACTTATCTATCTCTTCCTTAAATTTGTTTAGTATTCTGGCGTCCACTGCACCCTGGGGTAGTGAATTTCACAAATTCACTCTCCTTTGAGTGAAGTAATTCCTCCTAATTTCTGTTATAAATCTACCACACCTTAGCCTAAAACTATGGCCTCGCGTTCTAGAATGTCCAACAAGAGGAAACATCTGCTCTACGTCTACCCTTTCAATCCCCTTTAGCATCTTATGAACCTCAATTAGATCGCCTCTCATTCTTCTAAGCTCCAGCGAGTATAAGCCTAAATGGCTTAATCTCACTTCACAAGCCAAGTCCTCCATCCCTGGAATCAATCTGGTGAACCTTCTCTGAGCCACCTATAATGCATTTGCATCCTCAAGTATGAGGACCAAAACTGTGTGCATACTCCAGATACGGTCTCACCAATGCCCTATACAGTAGCAACAGAACTTCCCTACTTTTATACTCTATTCCACTAGCAATGAATGTCCAAATTCCATTTGCCTTTCTTATTGTTTGCTGCACTGGAATACTAACCTTCTGTGATCCATACATGAGAACACCCAGATCCCTCTGCACTGAAGCATTTGAAAGTTTCTCTCCATTTAGATGACAAGTTGCCTTTTCATTTCTCCAACCAAAATGGACAATCTCATACTTATCCACATTAAATTATGTCTGCCAAATTTTGGTCCACTCACCTCATCTATGCATATCCATTTATACATTTCTTATTTCCTCATTGCAACTTGCTCTCCCACCTATTTTAGTGCAATCTGCAAATTTAGCTGTTGTATATTCTATCCCTGCATCCAAGTCATTAATATTGATTGTAAGTAGTTGGGGCCCGTGGATCGAACCCTGTGGCACACCACTAGTTACAGCTTGCCAACCAGATAAGGACCCATTTATTCCCGCTTTCTGTTGGTTAGCCAATCCTTGATCCAAGCTAATACATTACCCCCAAACCCATGGGATCTTTCCCTGTGCGGCACCTTATCAAATTCCTTCTGGAAGTCCAGATACACAACATCTACAGGATCCCCATTATTTACTTTGCTTGTTACATCTTCGAATATCTCTAGCAAATTAGTCAAACATGATTTGCCCTTCATAAAACCATGCTGACTTTGATGGATTTTGTGGACTTTCCAAATGTCCCATTACTACTTCCTTAATGATGGATGTCAACAATTTCCCAATGACAGATGTTAAATCAACTAATCTATAGTTTCCTACTTTCTGCCTTTCTCCCTTTTTGAACAGGGGCATTACATTAGCCTATTTTCCCAATCCACTAGAACCTTTCCACAATCCAGGGAATTTTGGAATATTATAACCAATGCCTTGACTATCTCCACTGCCACTTCCTTTATGAACCTAAAATATAGGTCATTAGGCCCTGGGAACTTGTCTGTCTTTAATCCCAATAGTTTTCTCAGTACTTTTTCCCTAGTAATGGAGATTGTTTTAAGTTCCTTCTTTTCAACAACCACTGCATTACTATTGGAATGGTTCTAGTGTCCGCCACTGTGAAAACTGAGGCAAAATATTGATTTAGTGTCTCTGCCATTTTTGTTTCCCCCATTATTAACTCCCCAGTCTGATCCTCTAAGGGATCAATGTTGACTTACGCTTTTCTCTTCCTTTTTATATACTTATAGAATCTTTTGCTACCTGTTCTTATATTTTGTGCTAAATTTATTTCATAATTTACCTTTACTATTTTTATTAGTTTTTAATAACCCTTTGTTGGTATTTAAAAGCTGCCCAATTCTCCAGCCTGCCACTGACCTTTGCAATATGTATGCCTTAGTTTTTGTCTTTATGTTATCTTTAACCTCCTTGCTTAGCCACAGATGCATTTTCACCCTCTAACACTCTTTCTTCCTCTCTGGAATATAATTTATTTGGGAGGAATTTGATATCGCCTTAAATGCCTGTCACTGTTCATCGACTGTCCTACCTTTTACTCTTTCTGCCCAATCCACTAGGACCAAATCTATCCTTGTACCTATGTAATTACCTTGGTTTAACACCAGGACACTAGTGTGGGACTCAAATTAATTGCCCTCGAACTTAATTTGAAATTCAATGCATACAATGATCACTCTTCCCTAAAGGATCCTTTACTACAAGATCATTAATTAATCCCATCTCATTACACAATACTAAATCCAAACGAGCCTGCTCCCTCGTTGGTTCAATAACATATTGTTCCAAGAAACAATCTCTAATACATTATGAACTCTCCCTCGAGGCTAACCTTGCCAATTTGATTAATCCAGCCGATATGCATGTTAAAATCATCCACAATTATTGTCACACCTTTCTTACAAGCCCCATTATTTCCTGGTTTATATTATGTTCTACTGTGGGACAATTATTTGGGGACTTATAGATACTCCCACCAGGGACTTCTTTCCCTTGCTATTTCTTATTTCTATCCAGATGATTCTAATGAGCTAACCAATGAGCTTGCATCAAAACTGGAGGGGAGGCTTGATCTCAGCTGACAGTACAAGCAGTGGTCAGAGTAATGCTGAATATAAGCGAGACATCGACAATCAAAACTGGAGGGGAGCCTTGATCTCAGGAGACAGTACAAGCAGTGGTCAGAATAATGCTGAATAAACGAGACCTCGACAATCAAGGGTGAATCGTAAACAGGGAGGTCAAAATAAACCTGAAATCCAGGTGGACCAAGTCAGAGTCTGAGACGATGGCTGAGGATAGATACAGATGTGAACCTGAGTTTTAGCAATGACATGATCCAACATAGAAAAGAAAACAGTTGTTGCAATGAAGATTAACAAGGCAAAAGAGGAAAATGAAAATCTCATAGAAGAGAGGAGCTGAATCTCACACAGTGGCCATCTCTAGTGGAGAAGTGGCAGCTAATGATAAAACACAAATCTAAAATGAAAACAAAATGTGGAGATGCCGGCGTTGGACTGGGGTGGGCAGAGCAAGAAGTCTTACAACACCAGGTTAAAGTCCAACAGGTTTCTTTGGAATCACAGCTTTTGGAGCGTAGCTCCTTCATCAGGTGATGAAGGAGCTACGCTCCGAAAGCTAGTGATTCCAAAGAAACCTGTTGGACTTTAACCTGGTGTTGTAAGACTTCTTACTATGAAAACAAAATACTGGGGATATTGAGCAGCTCAGGCAACGTCTTTGGGGGGAAAAAGGGTTAACAATTCAGATCATTGATATTTCACAGTTCTGACGCAGGGCCACTGGCCTGAAATATTAGCTCTGTGTTTCTCTCTTCACTGATGCTGCCTGACCCACTGAGTATTTCCTGCTCTTATTTCACATTTCCAGGACCTGCTCTGTTTCAAACTTCCTTTTCTGAACCAAGCTGTGTTGCTCTTGCGCTATCTGAGATCGGGAACTCGGGTCGAATAACTATCCATTGAATTGGCTACTGTAGCTTGTACAGTTTTAACACAACTCTCTGTACTTTCTTTACTCTTGCCGCCAGCTGAATGTTCTCAGGTTAAAACTAATGGATTTAAGAGTAAATTTAAGATTAAGCTTTGACAAAATGTCATCCAGACTTGAAACCTTAGCTCCCTTCTCTCTCCACAGATGCTGTCAGACCTGCTGAGATTGTCCAGTATTTTCTGTTCTTGTTTAAGATTGATCTTCCCTGACACATAACTTTCCTCAATGGTCACGCATTTTGAGAATTCGGGTGCAGAATTCAACACACCCCATTTGTGGTTTTCATAGCTTTCGGTCCATTACTTTGAAATTTAATTAATTTTTAGGAGGGAAAACAACAGCCGGACGAAAATTATATTGGGGCCAGAAGAGTTCTCATTAAAGCCACCCCGTGCCGCCGGGAAACATGCGGGCAAGTGGTGTGCTGCCGACGGGAACAGAGAATCCGGTTTCCATTAGCTTTCAACAATAAATGGAATCCAATGTAATCATTTGCAACACACGAGACAAGAAGTAAAAATGGTCTCTGCTTTCAAGTATAATCCAACTATGAGTGGGCGTGGTTATTTTGGCTTTAATATTTTTCTATACTGTGTTCTTGAGTTTCTGAATCACTTGCAGTTCTGAATTGCATAAGCTTTTGCCAAGAATGTCCTTGAGAATTGTCACGATCCGGTGCACCACTTCAACGGCAAGTCACCGGGATGTGTTATGTGTGTTTGGTATTTTCATTGGGCCTCTCCATCAGTTATGGCAGCCAGTCCAAGGAAATTCACTCCCTTAATTATTGCTGAAAAGAGAGCCAGGTTACCCAATTTTTAGTCTTTCGCTCTTTAGGACAAATGTGAGGAAATTTCAAACAACCATGACAGTTTATACATTAGGAGAAAACGCCCTTCAAAAAGAATGATTTGGCTTTGCACTGATGCCAATCTTGCGAAGATGTAAATCAGATGTGAAGGTTTGATCTGATTCCATCAAAGTGAACATTGTCTCCTGCAGGGAATCTCAACTCTCTTGGATGAATGGGCATTGATACTAAAGTAGCGCTACAGTGTAAATGCACCATGTAAAGAGCCCAGGTACATAAATAACTATATAAAATGGCCGCAAAGTGTGATCTATCACCAGAACAAACACAATGAACCAACATTTTGCAATAACATTTTCTATATGCTGTTTTGAAATATCATCAGTGCATTTTAGTCACGCCAGATGCTTATCTGAAATGGTGGGTGCAGACCACTTTAATCTACATCATCACTCGGGTTAAATGCTAAAGCACGTTTTTTTTGTACGCTGTTGCTTAGGTGGTTTTCAGTTAAACGTTGCATTTTTTTCATTCAAACCACTGTCATACAAAGATTTACTAGTCAGGTGCAGAGCTTGTGAGTACAAACCACAGGTTAGCCCACATCCTTAATGCTCTCAGTCATTTCAGATCACCGCATTGTACGTTGCATAACGTAAACAAGAAAACAAGCAGAGTACAATTAGAGCTGATTTTGCCCCAAATTCACTCTATTCAGCCCTGTTTACAAGACAAAAATTGCAAAATAAAAATAACCCATCAGCCTATCGATCAAGGCCTGCCCCTTCAGGCAGATCTGAATTGAATCTGTCTTCATTCCGGCCACTTACAGATGGCAGCATAATAAACACATTGCAATAGGTCTCAGATGTTGTAGTAGTGACCCCAACGTTAGGTGCCCTTTTAGCATATCTCCAGTGCTGAAACAATCGTCCCCATGGACTCATTGGTTGCTCCAGCCCTGTCTCTTCAGGGACTGTAGTAGCATTCCATGATCATTGTTTGTCCTGCTGGACTTCCCACTCTCCCTGATGGTGAACTGCCAGAGATTATTTCAATGATATGGATCAACAATCTACTTGCTTTGGCGCCTGCTGCTCTGCAGTGGTTGGGCATGTTGAGCATTGAGTCTAAGGTACCTATACCATCTTCATCTTCAAACTTAGCTAGTTCAGCACCGTTCATGGTCTGCACCGTGGCCAACTTATCCCATCTTGTGTGTGCTGCTTTACGCTTGTCTGTGCATCACCCATTATCGCTCCCATTACAAATTTTGCCCAACTCGTTCCCTCTGAACCAAAAGGCCCTCCTTTCTGACCATCTGCACCTTTGAAGAACGTGCGTTAGGTCTCCAAATCCAAATCATTGATGGAAATGCCCCAACACCAATCCCTGGAGCTGAACAACTCTGCCACTCTCATCATGTCTTGTCTTTGACCATTATTAACTTGCACTTTAGGTTATTAGCATGGTAAGATTATTATCCTGCTCTGTGCATTATTGTGGCATTGCTAATCAGTAGAAGAGCATGCTTTTACCCTGTGTTTTGTGCTGCCGTTTTGCTGTTCTACAATGTTACAATGCTATCCATTGTGGTAATATTACTTTTCTTTTTCTTATCGTCTTTTACTTACAACAGTTACCCAGAGAAGATAGTGTTAGTTTGTACAATCTACAGGGTGCACTATAGAATTCAACAATCCTGAAGAAGAACACCCAACATTACTTTTGTGTAACCAAGCTTGATGCAATGATTCAATTAAGATATTGCCGAACTCAGTACTGGTGTGGATGGTGAAGGCCAGTATGGGTGGTTGGTCTTTCTCTTGTTTGAGATGGTTATTTGGTCATTACATGGCATGTTACCTGAAACTTCTAAACTCGGGTCTGGATGTTACACAGGTCCTGCTGTAGGTTAATGTGGGCTGCTTTGTTATTGGAAGAATCATGAATGGAGCTAAACATTGAAGTCAGCAGTTAATAGCTCCACTGCTGTCCTTGCTGTGAGGAAAAAGGTCCCCATTGAACTCATTTTGAGAGCAGCTTTTGGGTTATGCTTGGTCAAAACCTACCAGCAGCTGCTGTCACTTCTTCCCTGACACTTATCTTCTTTTTATAGTATTTTTATTCCAAATTTTCAACATTTTGACATTTTATAACAATAACAAACCCACCCAACACATTAAACCCCCCACCCACCCATACCGCCCCCCCCCCCCCCCACCCCCTCCCCCCCCGCCCCCCTCCCCACCTCTCCTTCAACAGTCAACGGTAACCAACTCTCCAAAACACAATGAATAAACCCCAACTTTTGTAGAACCCATCACTTGCCCCCTTGGAGCAAATTTCACCTCTGGGGCTAAGAACTCCAGTAGGTCCCCCCACTACGCCAAAGCACAGGGTGGAGAAGCTGACTTCCACCCACCAGAACCTGCCTGTGAGGAATCAGTGAGGTGAAGGCTAAAACACACGTCATTTTAACATTGTGTCCTTAAGATAGCCAACTTGGTTCACTCCATGTGACATTAAAAAGCAGTTGAAAGCTGAATACTGCCAACTCCGGCAGGTCCAACACCCCGAATATAGCTTCCAGGGGACCGGGCTCCACATCCACATGCAAACCCCCCGAAATGGTGCTCAAAACCGCCATCCAAAACCTTTCCAGCTTTGGGCAGGACCAAAACATATGAACATGGTTCGCAGGACCCCTCCCACATCGCTCATAGACACTCTCCACCCCCGTAAATAGCCGGCTCAGCCTTTACTTTGACAGGCGCGCTCTGTACACCATCTTCAGCTGTATCAAGTTGAATATCTACGGACCCAATGTTAAAATGAAGTTCTTCTGCGGCTGTCCGCAACAAAATAATCTCGACTCTTAACTTCCTGGTCTTCTTCTGCTGCATTGCCAGCTTATACTGAGTGGACCAGCACCCCAGACACTGCATTGTGTAGGCAGTTAAAATAGCAACAAAGTCCATAAGACATAGGGAGAGAAGTAGGCCATTTGGCCCATCGAGTCTGTTCAATGAGATCATGACTGATCCGATATGATAATCCTCAACTCCACTTTCCCACCTGATCCCCATCACCCCTGATTCCCTTAATGATTAAAAATCTGTCTATCTCAGCCTAGAACATACTTAGCGACCCAGCCTCTACAGCTCCCTGCGGTAAAGAATTCCACAGACTCACTACCCTCTGAGCGAAGAGATTCCTGCTCACCTGTCTTAAATGGGCGACCCCTTCCTCTGAGATTATGCCCTCTGGTCCTAGACTCTCCCACAAGGGGAACCAATCGCTCAGCACCTACCCTTGTCAAGCCCACTAGTCCTGTATATGTACCTCACAAGACCCGAATTTGCATAGATAACTAAATGTGCTGCGTGAGTCAGGCTTAGTCACCCATTGCAAGGCAATAAAGCAGAAACAGAGTGGCAAGTCCACCACCTCTATTTAATTTCTGTTTCTCATGGGTAGTTAAAATCTTGTCCCTCTTAGCTTCGCAATTTCAAAAAATGAGTTGTTCCTTTGGGCTTTAAGCGTGCCCCATGTGTGTGTATCTACTTGTGGGTCTTTGCGGAAAGGCAGAGGTTCTGCCTGAGTCTGAGTCATTAAATGGTTTCAAGAAGGAGATAGATATATATCTGACTTTTAAAAATAGGTTAAAGGGATATGGGAACAGGTGGGGAGGTGGATTTGGGACCAGGAAGAGATCAGCCATGATCTGATTGAATGGAGGAGCAGGCTCGAAGGGCTGAATTGCCCACTTCTGCTCCTAATTCCTATGTTTCTATGCCAGGTGTGTTTCTGAAACCTCCGTCCACATTGAGAATTTTGGTGGCTGCGTTTCAACTTTCAAATCTGCCAGTCGGTCACTTCAAGGTGAAACAGAACATGGAGGCTGCTGAACATCAGCGCCAGTTCCTTGTAACTGCTGTGAAGCCCAGGAGAATTTGAGGTGGGGGTCTCATTGAGCTATGCAGCTGCGCACACTAAACTAGTCTTCTGACGCAGCTCACCAGTGAGAGGGAGCCAGTCCACAGTGGGAATATGTTCCTGCTGCCCCTAGCCCCACAATGAAATCATAGAGGTCTACAGCACAGAAAACGCCCTTCAACCCATCAATGAAACATTCCTTTGGGCCATTGTTTCTGAGCGACTATCAGAAGCCCTTTTTAAAGACTGCTGGTTAGACTACTTGATGGCACTCCAGTGGAAGCACGTGCACACCGCGCACATATTTGTACCTCAAAATCACCACCTATGCTGTAAGACTTTAATTTGTATTCCAAAAGTGGCCTGCCCATTTAAAATAGGCAGGCGCTCCGACCATCCTCCTAAGCACCATGTCCAAGGTGGCAGTAGTCAGACACCAATGTAAAGAGGGTCGTAAATGATCCAGCACTATCATCAAAACTGCTGCTGCCTCATTTACACAGGACGGTGGGAGTTAAAATCCGCTGCAAAGGATCTCAGCAGATATTCAGTCAGACCCCTGGGATTAAAAAGGCAGGGGGAGCATGGGTCTGTGGGGGAATTCCTTTAGTTAAGGTGGCTCTGTGGGGGGCCCTCTAGTTAGTGGTCTATATGGGGGGGTTCCTTCAGTTAGGGGTCCTGGGTGGTCTCCCTATTCATGGGGCCCATGGGGGGATCTCCCTATTAAGGGGGTCCCTTGGGGGGCTCTCTGTATTAAGGGGGTGCCGGGGGCGCCCTCGGCCTGGAATCACGGGTGGACCGTGTCACCCCCGTATTTGGGGGAAGGGGGGACACCCAGGCAATCCGGGGGTGGGGGGGCTGCATTGCGGTGTGGGGAGGGAGCTGATTTGGAGTGTAGGGGGACATGTGTCCGGCCATGGGGCTGCCTGCTCGAAATGGCGGCCTGATAGCATGATTCCTTCGGGAATCCCTTATATTCTTCGCCATACAAACATTTGCATTGCAAAGGAAACAGAATTTCTTCCCGATTTGCCCTCCCAGGGGGAACAAAAGTCAGTAGCAATACTCCTCCGGCGGGAGAACAAGTCTCCCAAACGGAGAATCTTGCCCATTATGTTGTTACAATCCCTTAATAATTTCTAACTTCCCCTTTCATTCCTTCAGTAATAATCTAGTTAACAAGTGAATTGGAAACAATCTTCAACTTTTACCCTCTCAAATCTTGCTTAATTTTGAAATCTCGTATTACGTTTTCTCTTACGTTTTCGCACAGCGAAAACAGCGCGAGAGGAGAGAGAGCCGGGACAGCGAAAATAGCGCGGGAGGAGAGAGAGCCGGGACAGCGAAAACAGCGCGGGAGGAGAGAGCCGGGAGATTTAAAAAGCGCGGGAGGAGAGAGCCGGGACAGCGAAAACAGCGCGAGAGGAGAGAGAGCCGGGACAGCGAAAACAGCGCGGGAGGAGAGAGCCGGGAGATTTTAAAAGCGCGGGAGGAGAGAGAGCCGGGACAGTGCTGGGAGAGGTGAGTGCACAAAAGGTGTGGCAGGAGTGCCTTTAGACACGGAGTGCTGATTGGAACAGAGTGCATCTGAGTTTAGGTGAGTGACTGAGTTCGGGTGAGTGGCAAGAGAGGGCTGTGTTTTTGTTGGTGTTCGGGTTTACCCTTGAGGTTATATATATTTTTTTAATTTTAATTATTTAAATTAATTAACTAGTTGAATATGGCTGGACAGGTGATGTGCTGTTGATGTATGATGATGGAACTGGTGGATCCCATTGAGACCGTCAGTGACCACATCTGCAGCAAGTGTTGGCTGCTCGAGGAACTTCGGCTCAGAATTGATGAGCTGGAGACCGAGCTGCACACACTGCGGCACATCAGGGAGGGGGAAAATTACCTGGACGCTTTTTTTCAGGAGGCAGTCACACCCGGTAGAATAAGTACTGTTAATTCGGACAGTGGTCAGGGACAGAGTGGTGTGACTGCAAGGGAGGCAGGTAGGGGGATCCTGAGTTTAGGCGTTGAGGAGCCTCAGCCCTTGACCTTGTCCAACAGGTATGAGGTACTTGCTCCCTGTGTGGATGTGGAAGAGGGCTGTAGGGAGGATGCGTTGACTGACCACTGCACCGTGGTACAGGAAGCCATTCAAGAGGGGAGGAGCAAAAAGACAAGTGGTAGTTGTAGGGGATTCTATAATTAGGGGGATTGATGGCATCCTTTGTAAGCCAGATCGAGAGTCCCGCATGGTATGTTGCCTGCCCGGTGCCAGGGTGAGGGACATCTCTGATCGGCTTGAAAGGATTTTGGAGAGGGAGGGGGAGGATCCAGTTGTTGTGGTCCACGTTGGGACTAACAACATAGGTAAGACTAGGAAAGAGGACCTGTTTGGGGATTATCAAACACTAGGGACTAAATTAAAGAACAGGTCCTCCAGGGTTATAATCTCTGGATTACTACCCGAGCCACGTGCCAATTGGCATAGGGTTGAGAAAATTAGGGAAGTTAACACGTGGCTAAAGAAGTGGTGCGGGAAAGAGGGATTCCATTTCATGGAGCATTGGCATCAGTACTGGGGCAGGAGGGACCTGTACTGTTGGGACGGTCTTCACCTGAACCATTTTGAGACCAGTGTTCTAGCGAATAGGATAAATAGGTTGGTCACAAGGACTTTAAACTAGCAAGTTGGGGGGGAAGGGAAGTGTAAAGCTATGGACAGTATAATGGTTAATGGAGATCAAGGCAGCAGGTTACGTGACAGGTTATTATGTAGAGATATGGGTTCAAAGACAAGGAAAATTAGGAGAAAGGGTAAGAGGAAAAATAATTTGCGAAAAGTTACTGATCAAGGTGTTAGGATTCATAACAGACTTCCGGGTGCGGCGATGACCAGCTGAGTCGCACGTTTCGGCAGCTCCCGGTGAAACGGACTTTTGAGCTCTTGATAGGAGCCCCAACGGCAATTTTGATGGCTAAAAACACTGTGCGGTAAACCAGAAGGGAATCCCCCCTGGATACGGATGAAAAAAGGAGGAGAAAGTGGCCGGATTGCAGTGGATCCTTTAGAACAGCGGCAAGGAAGGCAAGCAAAAACCAAGATGGCGTCGGAAGGTGGCAATTTAACATGGGGCCCTGAACAACAAGAGTTCTTGAAATGCTGTGTGGAAGAGCTCAAAAAGGAAATGAAGAAAGAGCTGTTGGCCCCGATACTACAGGCGATCGAAGGACTAAAGGAGGAACAAAAGACCCAGGAGCGGGAGCTTCGGGTCGTGAAGGCAAAGGCAGCTGAGAATGAGGACGACATACAGGGCCTGGTGGTGAAGACGGAGACGCATGAGGCACATCAGAAACGATGTGTGGAAAGGTTGGAGGCACTGGAGAACAACGCAAGGAGGAACAACCTGAGGATTCTTGGTCTTCCTGAAGGTGTGGAGGGAGCGGACGTCGGGGCATATGTGAGCACGATGCTGCACTCGTTAATGGGAGCGGAGGCCCCGGCGGGTCCATTGGAGGTGGAGGGAGCATACCGAGTGATGGCGCAAGGGCCGAGAGCAGGAGAAATTCCCAGAGCCATAGTGGTGAGATTCCTCCGTTTTAAAGATAGAGAAATGGTCCTTAGATGGGCAAAGAAAACTCGGAGCAGTAAATGGGAGAACGCGGTGATCTGCGTTTATCAAGACTGGAGTGCGGAGGTGGCAAGAAGGAGGGCGAGCTTTAATCGGGCCAAGGCGGTGCTTCATAAAAAGAAGATAAAATTTGGAATGCTGCAACCGGCAAGACTGTGGGTCACATATCGAGGGAGGCACCACTACTTTGAGACGGCGGATGAAGCGTGGACTTTTATTGCGGAAGAAAAACTGGAATGAGCGGGTTATTAAAAAGAACGTTTGAACAAAGTGGTGGGGCGAATGTGGGGGGGTTAAAAAGGGGGGAAAGAGGAGTTTTATGTACTAATCCTGCGATGTGGTAACTTTTCTCTCTTCCACAGGTGGTGATGGGGGGGGGAGGGGAGGTGGAGGAGATGGGGCGTTGGCCATTGGGGGCGGGGCCAAGGGAGAAGCGCGGGCTTGGTTCCCGCGCTATGATAATTATGGCGGGAATAGAGAAGCAGGAAGGAGGGGGCGTCGCACGGTGCGAGCCAAGGTCACGGGGGGAAGCCGAGGTCGGCCAGAGTTTGCTGACTTCTGGGAGCAACATGGGGGGAGTAATTACGCTAGCGGGGGATCTAGCGGGGTGGGTGGGAGGGGGGAATTACTGGGTTGCTGCTGCTGGGGAGAGGGGGGAGCTGGTATGGGAGGGGATGGGCGGGGGGGCACCGCCTGGGGGAGATACAGCTGCGTGGGAACCGGGTGAGGAGCTGGAAAAAGGTGATGGCTAATCGACAAGGGGGGGGGGGGGTAGGAAGCCCCCCAACCCGGCTGATCATGTGGAACGTGAGAGGGCTGAACGGGCCGATAAAGAGGGCACGGGTACTCGCACACCTTAAGAAACTTAAGGCAGATGTGGTTATGTTACAGGAAACGCACCTGAAACTGATAGACCAGGTTAGGCTACGCAAAGGATGGGTGGGGCAGGTGTTCCATTCGGGGCTAGATGCGAAAAACAGGGGGGTGGCTATATTAGTGGGGAAGCGGGTAATGTTCGAGGCAAAGACTATAGTGGCGGATAACGGGGGCAGATACGTGATGGTGAGTGGAAAACTACAGGGGGAGACGGTGGTTTTGGTAAACGTATATGCCCCGAACTGGGATGATGCCAATTTTATGAGGCGGATGCTAGGACGCATTCCGGACCTAGAGATGGGAAAGCTGATAATGGGGGGAGATTTTAATACGGTGTTGGAACCAGGGCTGGATAGGTCGAAGTCCAGGACTGGAAGGAGGCCGGCAGCAGCCAAGGTACTTAAAGATTTTATGGAGCAGATGGAAGGTGTAGACCCGTGGAGATTTAGCAGACCTAGGAGTAAGGAGTTCTCGTTTCTCTCCTATGTCCATAAAGTCTACTCGCGAATAGACTTTTTTGTGCTGGGAAGGGCGTTGATCCCGAAGGTGAGGGGAACGGAGTATACGGCTATAGCCATTTCGGATCACGCTCCACACTGGGTAGACTTGGAGATAGGGGAGGAAACAGGAGGGCGCCCACCCTGGACAATGGACATGGGACTAATGGCAGATGAGGGGGTGTGTCTAAGGGTGATGGGGTGCATTGAAAAGTACTTGGAACTCAATGATAATGGGGAGGTCCAGGTGGGAGTGGTCTGGGAGGCGTTGAAGGCGGTGGTTAGAGGGGAGCTGATATCAAAAAGGGCACATAAAGGGAAGCAGGAGAGTAAGGAACGGTTGCTGCAAGAACTTTTGAGGGTGGACAGACAATATGCAGAAGCACCGGAGGAGGGACTGTACGGGGAAAGGCAAAGGCTACATGTAGAATTTGACTTGCTGACTACGGGCACTGCAGAGGCACAATGGAGGAAGGCACAGGGTGTACAGTACGAATATGGGGAGAAAGCGAGCAGGTTGCTGGCACACCAATTGAGGAAAAGGGGAGCAGCGAGGGAAATAGGGGGAGTGAGGGATGAGGAAGGAGAGATGGAGCGGGGAGCGGAGAGAGTGAATGGAGTGTTCAAGACATTTTATAAAAAATTATATGAAGCTCAACCGCCGGATGGGAGGGAGAGAATGATGGGCTTCTTGGATCGGCTGGAATTTCCCAAGGTGGAAGAGCAGGAAAGGGTGGGACTGGGAGCACAGATCGAGGTAGAAGAAGTGGTGAAAGGAATTAGGAGCATGCAGGCGGGAAAGGCCCCGGGACCGGATGGATTCCCAGTCGAATTCTATAGAAAATATGTGGACTTGCTCGCCCAGGTATTGACGAGGACCTTTAATGAGGCAAAGGAAAGGGGACAACTGCCCCCGACTATATCTGAAGCAACGATATCGCTTCTCTTAAAGAAGGAAAAGGACCCGCTACAATGCGGGTCCTATAGACCTATTTCCCTCCTAAATGTAGATGCCAAGATCCTGGCCAAGGTAATGGCAATGAGAATAGAGGAATGTGTCCCGGGGGTGGTCCACGAGGACCAAACTGGGTTTGTGAAGGGAAGACAGCTGAACACGAATATACGGAGGCTGTTAGGGGTAATGATGATGGCCCCACCAGAGGAGGAAACGGAGATAGTAGTGGCGATGAATGCCGAGAAAGCATTTGATAGAGTGGAGTGGGATTATTTGTGGGAGGTGTTGAGGAGATTTGGTTTTGGAGAGGGGTATGTTAGATGGGTGCAGCTGTTGTATAGGGCCCCGATGGCGAGCGTGGTCACGAATGGACGGGGATCTGCATATTTTCGGTTCCATAGAGGGACAAGGCAGGGATGCCCTCTGTCCCCATTATTGTTTGCACTGGCGATTGAGCCCCTGGCGATAGCGTTGAGGGGTTCCAAGAAGTGGAGGGGAGTACTTAGAGGAGGAGAAGAACACCGGGTATCTTTGTATGCGGACGATTTGCTACTATACGTGGCAGACCCGGCGGAGGGGATGCCAGAAATAATGCGGATACTTGGGGAGTTTGGGGATTTTTCAGGGTATAAATTGAACATGGGGAAAAGTGAGTTGTTTGTGGTGCATCCAGGGGAGCAGAGTAGAGAAATAGAGGACCTACCGTTGAGGAAGGTAACAAGGGACTTTCGTTACCTGGGGATCCAGATAGCCAAGAATTGGGGCACATTGCATAGGTTAAATTTAACGCGGTTGGTGGAACAAATGGAGGAGGATTTCAAGAGATGGGATATGGTATCCCTGTCACTGGCAGGGAGGGTGCAGGCGGTTAAGATGGTGGTCCTCCCGAGATTCCTCTTTGTGTTTCAGTGCCTCCCGGTGGTGATCACGAAGGCTTTTTTTAAAAGGATTGATAAGAGCATCATGGGTTTTGTGTGGGCCGGGAAGACCCCGAGAGTGAGGAAGGGATTCTTACAGCGTAGCAGGGATAGGGGGGGGGGGCTGGCACTACCGAGCCTAAGTGAGTATTATTGGGCCGCTAATATTTCAATGGTGAGTAAGTGGATGGGAGAGGAGGAGGGAGCGGCGTGGAAGAGATTAGAGAGGGCGTCCTGTAGGGGGACTAGCCTACAGGCTATGGTGACAGCCCCATTGCCGTTCTCACCGAGGAACTACACCACAAGCCCGGTGGTGGTGGCTACACTGAAGATTTGGGGACAGTGGAGACGGCATAGGGGAAAGACTGGAGCCTTGGGGGGTTCCCCGATAAGAAACAACCATAGGTTTGCCCCGGGGGGAATGGATGGGGGATATGGAATGTGGCAAAGAGCAGGAATAACGCAACTGAAAGATCTGTTTGTGGATGGGAAGCTCGCGAGTCTGGGAGCGCTGACCGAGAAATATGGGTTGCCCCAAGGGAATGTATTCAGGTATATGCAACTGAGGGCTTTTGCGAGGCAACAGATGAGGGAATTCCCGCAGCTCCCGACACAAGAGGTGCAGGACAGAGTGATCTCAAAGACATGGGTGGGGGATGGTAAGGTGTCAGATATATATAGGGAAATGAGGGACGAAGGGGAGACTATGGGAGATGAACTAAAAGGGAAATGGGAAGAAGAGCTGGGGGAGGAGATCGAGGAGGGGCTGTGGGCAGATGCCCTAAGCAGGGTAAACTCGTCGTCCTCGTGTGCCAGGCTAAGCCTGATTCAGTTTAAGGTATTACACAGGGCGCATATGACTGGAGCACGGCTCAGTAAATTTTTTGGGGTGGAGGATAGGTGTGCGAGGTGCTCGAGAAGCCCAGCGAATCATACCCATATGTTTTGGTCATGCCCGGCACTACAGGGGTTTTGGATGGGGGTGACAAAGGTGCTTTCAAAAGTAGTGGGGGTCCGGGTCGAACCAAGCTGGGGGTTGGCTATATTTGGGGTTGCACAAGAGCCGGGAGTGCAGGAGGCGAGAGAGGCCGATGTTTTGGCCTTTGCGTCCCTAGTAGCCCGGCGCAGGATATTGTTAATGTGGAAAGAAGCCAGGCCCCCGGGGGTGGAGACCTGGATAAATGACATGGCAGGGTTTATAAAGCTAGAGCGGATTAAGTTCGTTCTAAGGGGGTCGGCTCAAGGGTTCACCAGGCGGTGGCAACCGTTCGTCGAATACCTCGCAGAAAGATAGATGGAATGGAAAAAAGAAGGCAGCAGCAGCAGCCCAGGATCGGCGGGGGGCGGGGGGGGCGAGGAACCAGAAGGACTCTCAGGGTTGTTAATATATACTGTATAATATGTATAGGTTGTTGCGAGAGATAATTATATATTGGACTGTTAAATTATATTTTTGGAGAGTGTTACTTGTGATAAGGCAGTTGCCAATTAGGGTTAGTTTTCATTTTTGTTATTTATTATTTATTCATTTTTTGTTTATAAAATAGGTCATTGTTATTTGTGTTGTTATAATATTGTGTAAAGGATGCACAATGTACTGTGTTGGTTGACCAAAAATTTTCAATAAAATATTTATTTTAAAAAAAGGATTCATAACAAAGACATAAAAAACAGCATAAGTGTACTTTACCTGAATGCTCGTAGTATACGGAATAAGGTGAATGAGTTGATGGCGCAAATCATCGTGAATGACTATGATTTAGTGGCCATTACTGAAACATGGTTAAAAGATGGTCACGACTGGGAGTTAAATATCCAAGGGTATCAGACTATACGAAAGGATAGAATGGACGGTAAGGGCGGTGGTGTAGCTTTGTTGTTTAAGGATGGCATCCGGGCAATAGTAAGGGATGATATTGGTGCTATGGAGGACAAGGTTGAATCAATTTGGGTGGAAATCAGGAATAGTAAGGCGAAAAGGTCACTGATAGGAGTAGTCTATAGGCCACCAAATAGTAACAGGATGGTAGGGCAGGCAATAAGCAAAGAAATAACGGATGCATGTAGAAATGATACAGCGGTTATCATGGGAGATTTTAATCTGCATATCGATTGGTTTAACCAGGTTGGTGAAGGCAGCCTTGAGGAGGAGTTTATAGAATGTGCCCGGGATAATTTCCTGGAACAGTATGTAATGGAACCTACAAGGGAACAAGCGGTCCTAGATCTGGTCCTGTGTAATGAGGCAGGATTGATTAATGATCTCATAGTTCGGGATCCTCTTGGAAGGAGCGACCACAATATGGTGGAAAAATACAGTTGGAGGATGACAAGGTAAAATCAAACACTAGTGTTTTGTGCTTAAACAAAGGCGATTACAATGGGATGAGAGAAGAACTAGCTAAGGTAGACTGGGAGCAAAGACTTCATGGTGAAGCAGTTGAGGAACAGTGGAGAACCTTCCGAGCGATCTTTCACAGTGTTCAGAAAAGGTTTATACCGACAAAAAAGAAAGACGGTAGGAAGGGGAAAAATCGACCGTGGATATCTAAGGAGGTGAGGGAGAGTATCAAATTGAAGGAAAAAACATACAAAGTGGCAAAGATTAGTGGGAGACTAGAGGACTGGGAAGTCTTTAGGGGACAACAGAAAGCTACTAAAAAAGCTATAAAGAGTAAGGTAGACTATGAAAGTAAACTGGCTCAGAACATAAAAGCAGATAGTAAAAGCTTCTACAAATATATTAGACAAAAAAGAGTGGATAAGGTAAATATTGGTCCTTTGGAAGATGAGAAGGGAGATTTAATAATAGGAGACGGGGAAATGGCTGAGGAACTGAACAGGTTTTTTGGGTCAGTCTTCACAGTGGAGGACACAAATAACATGCCAGTGACTGATGGAAATATAGATATGATAGGTGAGGACCTTGAGATGATTGTAATCACTAAGGAGGCAGTATTGGGCAAGCTAATGGGGCTAAAGGTAGACAAGTCTCCTGGCCCTGATGGGATGCATCCCAGTGTTAAAAGAGATGGCTAGGACATGGGGGGTCAAAGGGATGGCGGGGGAAGCCGGGGTCAGCAGGCGTCAGCTGACTTACGGGAGTGATATGGGGGAGCAAAAATGCTAGACAGGGATCTAGCGGGGGGGAGGGAAGGGGGGAAGGGGGGAGAAACAGGGTTGCTGCTGCACTGGCCGAAAGGGAATGGGACACAGAAGAGGTGGCCGGGACGGAGGTCCCCCGATTGGGGGCCTGGAGGGTGAGGGAGTCGCGGACACGGGACTGGCCCAGAAAAGGAGATGGCTAGTCAGCGGGGGGGGGGGGGGGGGGGGAGCCCCTCCAATCCGGTGGGGGGGGGGGGGGGGGAGCCCCTCCAATCCGGCTGATAACGTGGAAAGTGAGGGGCCTGAACGGACCGGTGAAGAGGGCTCGAGTGTTCGCGCATTGAAGGGACTGAAGGTAGATGTGGCTATGCTCCAAAAGACACACCTGAAGGTGGCGGACCAGGTTAGGTTAAGAAGGGGATGGGTAGGACAGGTATTTCACTCGGGACTGGACGCGAAAAACAGAGGGGTGGCAATTCTGGTGGGAAAACATGTGTCATTTGAGGCCAAGACTATCGTAGCGGACAATGGAGGGAGATACGTGATGGTGAGTGGTAGGTTGCAAGGGACGTGGGTGGTGTTGGTAAATGTATACACCCCAAACTGGGATGATGCTGGATTTATGAAGCGCATGTTGAGGCGCATCCCGGACCTGGAGGTAGGAGGACTGATAATGGGAGGGGACTTAAAAACAGTGTTGGATCCAGCACTAGACCGCTCCAGATCAAGGACGGGAAAGAGGCCGAGGGCGGCCAGGGTGCTCAGGGGGTTTGTGGACCAGATGAGGGGAGTGGACCCATGGAGGTTTGCAAGACCGCAGGCCAGGGAATTTTCTTTCTTCTCCCACGTGCATAAGGCATACTCCTGGATAGACTTCTTTGTGCTGGGCAGGGCGCTCATCCCGAGGGTGGAGGGGACGGAGTATTCGGCCATAGCCGTTTCGGACCATGCCCCGCACTGGGTGGAAGTGGGGCTGGGAGAGGAGAGGGACCAACGCCCGCTGTGGCGGTTGGATGTGGGACTGTTCGCAGATGAGGTGGTGTGTGGTAAGGTAAGGGGGTGTATTGAAAGGTACCTGGAGGCCAACGACAACGGGGGGGGGTGCGAGTGGGGGTGGTATGGGAGGCGTTGAAGGCGGTGATCAGGGGAAAGCTGATCTCCATCAGGGCTCATAGGGAGAAGACAGAGGGCAGGGTAAGGGAGAGGTTAGTGGGGGAGATTTTGCGAGTGGACAGGAGAGGCCCCGGAGGCCCCGGAGGAAAGATTACTTGGGGAAAGGCGACGGCTCCAGACGGAGTTTGACCTGTTGACCACGGGGAAGGCGGAGGCACAATGCAGGAAGGCGCAGGGGGCGACATACGAGTACGGGGAAAAGGCCAGTCGGATGCTGGCACACCAGCTCCATAAGAGGGCGGCAGCGAGGGAAATAGGGGGAGTCAAAGATGGTGAGGGAGCCATGGCACAGAGTGCAACGGAAATAAATTTAGGGCAGCACGGTAGCATTGTGGATAGCACAATTGCTTCACAGCTCCATGGTCCCAGGTTCGATTCCGGCTTGGGTCACTGTCTGTGCGGAGTCTGCACATCCTTCCCGTGTGCGCGTGGGTTTCCTCCGGGTGCTCCGGTTTCCTCCCACAGTCCAAAGATGTGCAGATTAGGTGGATTGGCCATGTTAAATTGCCCTTAGTGTCCAAAATTGCCCTTAGTGTTGGGTGGGGGTTACTGGGTTATGGGGATAGGGTGGAGGTGTTGACCTTGGGTAGGGTGCTCTTTCCAAGAGCCGGTGCAGACTCGATGGGCCGAATGGCCTCCTTCTGCACTGTAAATTCTATGATCTAAACAAGGTATTCAAGGCCTTCTAAGAAGAGCTGTACAGATCCCAGCCCCCAGGGGGGGAAGAGGGGATGGGAAGATTCCTGGACCAACTGCGGTTCCCGAGGGTGGAGGAGCAAGAGGTGGCTGGTTTGGGGGCACCAATCGGGTTGGAGGAGCTGAGTAAGGGTTTGGGGAGCATGCAGGCGGGGAAGGCCCCGGGGCCGGACGGGTTCCCGGTGGAGTTCTATAGAAAGTATGCGGACCTATTGGCCCCGCTACTAGTGAGGACCTTTAACGAGGCAAGAGAGGAGGGGACCCTGCCCCCGACAATGTCGGAGGCGACAATTTCCTTGATTCTGAAGCGAGACAAGGACCCACTGCAATGTGGATCGTACAGGCCGATTTCGCTCCTTAATGTGGACGCTAAGCTATTGGCAAAAGTGCTGGCCACGAGGATTGAGGACTGTGTCCCGGGGGTGATACATGAGGACCAGACGGGATTTGTAAAGGGCAGGCAATTAAATACGAATGTGTGTCGGCTCTTAAACATGATAATGATGCCATCGGAGGAGGGAGAGGCGGAGATAGTGGCAGCCATGGACGCGGAAAAGGCCTTTGACCGAGTAGAGTGGGAGTACCTCTGGGAGGTGTTGCGTAGGTTTGGGTTCGGGGGAGGGTTTATTAGCTGGGTTAAGCTCCTCTACAGCGCCCCGGTGGCAAGTGTGATGACGAACCGGCGGAGGTCGGAGTACTTTCGGCTGTACCGAGGAACGAGGCAGGGGTGCCCTCTGTCCCCCCTGTTGTTTGCATTGGCGATCGAACCCTTGGCCATATCACTGAGGGAGTCTAATAAATGGAGGGGGGTGGTCCGCGGGGGAGAAAAGCATTGGGTGTCGCTATACGCGGACGACCTGCTGCTGTACGTGGCGGACCCAATGGAGGGGATGGTGGAGCTCATGCAGACTCTGAGGGAGTTTGGGGAGTTCTCGGACTATAAGCTCCATGTAGGGAAGAGCGAGCTTTTTGTACTACAGGCAGGGGACCAAGCAAGAGGGATCGGGGACCTACCGCTGAGGAGGGCGGAGGGGAGTTTTCGGTATCTAGGGATCCAGATAGCCAGGAGCTGGGGGGCCCTACACAAACTGAATCTGACGAGGTTGGTGGACCAAATGGAGCTGGACTTCAAAAGATGGGACATGTTGCCGCTCTTGTTGGCGGGTAGAGTGCAGTCGGTAAAAATGGTGGTCCTTCCAAGGTTTTTGTTTGTGTTCCAGTGCCTCCCCATCGTGATCACCAAGGGCTTTTTCAAGAGAGTAGGTAGGAGTATTATGGGGTTTGTGTGGGCGAACAAAACCCCGAGGGTAAGGAGAGGGTTCCTGGAACGCAGTAGAGACCGAGGAGGGCTGGCGCTGCCAAACCTAGGGAGCTACTACTGGGCAGCAAACGGGCGATGATCCGTAAGTGGGTTATGGAGGGAGAGGGGGCGGCATGGAAGAGGATGGAGATGGCGTCCTGCAAAGGAACGAGCTTGGGGGCGCTGGTGACGGCACCGCTGCCGCTCTCGCCATCAAAGTACACCACGAGCCCGGTGGTGGCGGCAACGTTAAGGATCTGGGGCCAGTGGAAACGGCATAGGGGTGCAGTGGGAGCCTCGGTGTGGTCCCCGATCAGGGGTAACCACCGGTTTGTCCCGGGGAAGATGGACGGGGGGTTCCAGGGCTGGCACCGGGCGGGGATTAGAAGAATAGGGGACCTGTTCATCGACGGGACATTTGCGAGCCTAGGGGCACTGGAGGAGAAGTTTGAGCTACCCCCGGGAAATGCATTCAGATATATGTAGGTGAGGGCTTTTGTGAGGCGACAGGTCAGAGAATTCCCGGTGCTCCCGACACAGGAAATTCAAGACAGGGTGATCTCGGGTGTATGGGTCGGGGAGGGCAAGGTTTCGGCAATACACCAAGAGATGAAAGAAGAGGGGGAAGCGCTAGCAGAAGAGTTGAAGGGTAAATGGGAGGAGGAGCTGGGGGAGGA
Source organism: Scyliorhinus torazame (assembly GCF_047496885.1). Taxonomy (NCBI): domain Eukaryota; kingdom Metazoa; phylum Chordata; class Chondrichthyes; order Carcharhiniformes; family Scyliorhinidae; genus Scyliorhinus; species Scyliorhinus torazame. The sequence continues at coordinate 304,109,987 of NC_092712.1, forward strand.
GATCGAGGAAAGTTTGTGGGCTGACGCCCTATGTAGGGTTAATTCCTCCTCCTCATGTGCCAGGCTCAGCCTGATACAATTTAAGGTGGTTCACAGAGCGCACCTGACGGGGGCGAGGTTGAGTAGGTTCTTTGGGGTAGAGGACAGATGCGGAATATGTTCAGGGAGCCCGGCGAACCATGTCCACATGTTCTGGACATGTCCGGCACTGGAGGGGTTCTGGAGAGGAGTGGCGGGAGCAATATCTCAGGTGGTGAAAGTCCGGGTCAAGCCAAGCTGGGGGCTAGCAATATTTGGAGTAGTGGACGAGCCGGGAGTGCAGGATGCGAAAGAGGCCGGCATTCTGGCCTTTGCGTCCCTGGTAGCCCGGCGAAGGATCTTGCTAATGTGGAAGGAGGCGAAGCCCCCCAGCCTGGAGGCCTGGATAAATGATATGGCTGGGTTCATAAAGTTGGAGAGGATTAAGTTTGCCTTAAGGGGGTCTGCGCAGGGGTTCTACAGGCGGTGGCAACCGTTCCTAGACTAACTCGCGGAGCGTTAGAGGAAGGTCGGTCAGTAGCAGCAGCAACCCTTGGGGGGGGGGGAGGGAGGGGAACGAGAGATTGCTTGAGGGGACGTATGAGCGGGGGATAACATGGAGGGTGGGGGAAACTGGCACGAATGGGCAAGAGCCAGTGTATAAAGCTATGTAAATATATCATCTTACCATGTATATATCTTGCTCAGGGCGATTTTGTGTTATTTTGTTACGGGGGGTGGTTATTGTTTGTCAGGGGAAAAAATGTTTTGTTTTGTTCAAAAACTTTAATAAATATTTTTTTTTTTAAAAAGAGATGGCTAGGGAAATTGTAAACGCACTAGTGATAATTTATCAAAATTCACTAGACTCTGGGGTGGTCCCAGAGGATTGGAAAGTAGCAAACGTGACACCACTGTTTAAAAAAGTAGGTCGGCAGAAAGCGGGTAATTATAGGCCGATAAGCTTAACTTCGGTTGTAGGGAAAATGCTGGAATCTATCATTAAGGAGGAAATAGCGGGGCACCTGGAGGGAAGTTGTCCCATTGGGCAGGCGCAGCATGGGTTCACAAAGGGTAGGTCGTATCTGACTAATTTGGTAGAATTTTTTGAGGACGTTACCAGTGCAGTAGATAACGGGGAGCCAATGGATGTGGTATATCTGGATTTCCAGAAAGCTTTTGACAAGGTGCCACACAAAAGGTTGCTGCATAAACTAAAGATGCATGGCATTGAGGGTAAAGTGGTAGCATGGGTAGAGGATTGGTTAACTAACAGAAAGCAGAGAGTGGGGATAAATGGGTGTTTCTCTGGTTGGCAACCTGTAATGGGGTCCCTCAAGGATCAGTGTTGGGCCCGCAGTTGTTCACAATTTACATAGACGATTTGGAGTTGGGGACCAAGTGCAATGTGTCAAAGTTTGCAGACGACACTAAGATGAGTGGTAAAGCAAAAAGTGCAGAGGATACCGGAAGTCTGCAGAAGGATTTGGATAGGTTAGGTGAATGGGCTAGGGTCTGACAGATGGAATTCAATGTTGCCAAGTGTGAGGCTATCCATTTTGGGAGGAATAACAGCAGAATGGATTATTATTTAAACGGTAAGATGTTAAAACATGCTGCTGTGCAGAGGGACCTGGGTGTGCTGGTGCACGAGTCGCAAAAAGTTGGTGTGCAGGTGCAACAGGTGATTAAGAAGGCAAATGGAGTTTTGTCTTTCGTTGCTAGAGGGATGGAGTTCAAGACTAGGGAGGTTATGCTGCAATTGTATAGGGTGTTGGTGAGGCCGCATCTGGAGTATTGTGTTCAGTTTTGGTCTCCTTACCTGAGAAAGGACATATTGGCACTGGAGGGAGTGCAGAGGAGATTCACTAGGTTGATCCCAGAGTTGAGGGGATTAGATTATGACGAGAGGTTGAGTAGGCTGGGACTGTACTCATTGGAGTTTAGAAGGATGCGGGGGGATCTTATTGAAACATATAAAATTATGAAGGGAATAGGTAGGATAGATGCGGGCAGGTTGTTTCCACTGGTCGGGGAAAGCAGAACTAGGGGGCATAGCCTCAAAATAAGGGGAGGTAGATTTAGGACCGATTGTAGGAGGAACTTCTTCACCCAAAGGGTTGTGAATCTCTGGAATTCCTTGACCAGTGAAGCAGTTGAGGCTCCTTCTTTAAACGTTTTTAAGAAAAAGATAGATACCTTTCTAAAGAATAAAGGGATTCGGGGATATGGTGTACGGGCCGGAGAGTGGAGCTGAGTCCACAAAGATCAGCCATGATCTCATTAAATGGCGGAGCAGGCTCGAGGGGCCAGATGGCCTACTCCTGTTCCTAGTTCTTATGTTCTTAACTTTGCTCTTCTGGTTAATCGGTCAGCAATTTTTTGAGCTTTCGTAACTATAGCTCACTTATTCATCAAAGGCAAATCTTATGTGTAAATACATTATGGAAAATTCGATATGATTCAGCTAATTTGAGATTAAACTGATTCAGTAGGTGGAGCATAAACCTGAAAATCACAAACCGTAAAGGTTTCATCATTCGACTTTCTGGAGGTGTGCAATGTCAGGATTGAAGTTTTGGGGTTTGAATTTGAACGTGTGCCTCAAGTTAGGAGAGAGCCCCCAAGGGACACCTCCCAAATTTTCAATTGGCTCAATACTCAGTCTGCTTGGTTTTCACAATTTATAATCTGTCATGTCGTCATGACTGCACAGAAGGAGATCATTCAGCTGACATCCAGTCCATGCCAAAAATAATAACACAATAGGACTGCATTTTAGTTCCCTTGCTGGCAGGTTTGAAAGATGTGCAGGTTAGGCGGATTGGCCATGCTAAATTGCCCTTAGTGTCCAAAAAGGTTAGGTAGGGTTACTGGGTTACAGGGATAGGGTAGAGGGTGCTCTTTCCAAGGACCGGTGTAGACTCGATGGGCCAAATGGCTTCCTTCTGCACTATAAATTCTATGATCTGTGATCTAAAAGTCAGAACCACCTCCCTCCAACCTTAACCATCCTCCCTGTTCTCATGATCCCAGACACCCCCCACGCCACAACCCTCAACGCTGGACTCGCCTGTCAGCTCGGCCTCCTCAGCATCGGTGACGGTCTGCAGCCCCAGGAGCGGCCACATTTCCTGGTAGCGCTGCTGGGACTACAGACCTGCCAGCCAACCTGAATGGCCAACAGCACTTACAGGCAGGACTCCCTCTCAAAAAGGGGTGAAAGTCTCGCCCTAAAGCAATTAACGCTGTCAATTACTCCAGGGCATCTGTCGGTATCATGGGCGGGGGAAGGGAGGGGGGGCTGTTCTATCCCTCCCCGACCTTTTAGCCAGGAGTCCGTCGACCATGTAAAATCCAGCCTATGGAGTGTGAACTTCCAGAAATATCCCATTTGGCCCAAGACCCAATCTCTTACTCACTCCTCAGTTGGGTAGACACAGAACTATTTCCACTGCGGGGGGGGGGGGGGGGCAGGACTGATCAAAGGAGAACAACCGTAAAGTTTTAAATTCAAGCTTGGCTGGTCAGGGGATGAAGTCAGAATGCACTATTTCTCATGAAGGGGGTGTGAAAATGTGGAATTCTCAGCCCCAAAAAGCTGTTACGACAATTGATAATCTCGAAACTGAGATTGGTAGGTTTTCTCACATCAGGCCACCTATCTTTTGGCCTTAAAGTTGCTACCTTTTGTTGCAGTTTCTACATTCTCCCTCCTTTCAATTCTGGCAGTCTATGGACTCAAAACGTTTTCTCTCCCAATTGATGCTGTGGAACTGCAGAGTTCTTTTTCAGCGTCCTCTGTTCTTGTTTCCGATTCCAGCACCTACAATATTTTGTTTATTTTGATAATAGATTTGTTGGCTACGGCTATGGAACCAAGATAGGGTAGTTGAAGTTAAAATACAGATCAGCCACGGTTTGATCAAAGGGCAGTATGGTTTTGAGGGGCTCCTATGGGGTAAAGACTTGTGACACAGATACCAAATTGCAAAACATTCTGCGTGTGGGTAAAATTTCAAACCTTCCGTTTTTATCTCAAGTCTTCTGCGGAGCCCCCAATACAGTCATTCTAACCAGTGAAACAATCTATCACTGTTCAACCAGCAATAACTTCATAACCTTGGAGACCTCACGTAATAATAATCTTTATTATTGTCACAAGTAGGCTTACATTAACACCGCAATGACGTTACTGTGAAAAGCCCCTCGTCGCCACACTCCGGCGCCTGTTCGGGTACACGGAGGGATAATTCAGAATGTCCAATTCACCTAACAAGCACGTCTTTCAGGGCTTGTGGGAGGAAACTGGAGCGCCCGGAGGAAACCCACGCAGACAGGGGGAGAACATGCAGACTCCGCACAGACAGTGACCCAAGCAGGAATCGAACCACAGACCCTGGCGCTGTGAAGCAACAGTGCTAACCACTGTGTTACCATGCCACCCCAGCTGCGGTGAAATAAACCCAACTTCGCTGGACTCTCCTCATAACTCAAACCCTTACCTCTAGGCTGAATAAATCTGTTCCACTCCTTTGACCATTAGTCTCATACCTTTTCCTTCGGAGTCTGCCAAGAAAAAGCCCCGATTCCTCGGTGGAAAGCGGAAAGTATTTATGTTTCCAGATGGTTTTGAGAACGTGAAAAGGCTATTCAGTGATTTTTGCCTTGTGAGGCTGTTGAGACATCAAAGAGGTTTCAATATGAGTGTCGGTCCCTGGTTTTTATGCTGATGACACGCAATCCCTCACAAATTAGCCGCTTTCTCATCTAAAAAAGTGTCGGGTAGAGTAAGACCGGCCGCCTCAAACATACATTATCATGTAGATTACAAAATGCACCTCTTAAACCTTTCTTAGCTTTTCCGAAGTTTGAAAAAATGACTTGCCCGAGCAAATATTTTTGATTTCTCTTGCGAAAACAAAATTGTCTACTCAACATAACCCTCGATCTAGGCTTTAGGCAGGAACAAATGCTTTTGAGCCGACAGATTATTTTATTGAGTCACATTATCAAGTAATTAACTCTATCATTGAATGACATACAATGTGCAGCACTGCCATCCAGTCTATGCTATCATTTATGCTACACACCACCTCCTCACACCGCTCCTCATTTTTCTCCATCCTTGAATTCATGTCTCCCTCATGTTAATCTCACTTAAATAAATCTGTGCTCTTCGCCTCCTGTACTACTCCTTATGGTGGAGAGTTCCACATTGTCAGTACAGAAGTTTCTCTGATTTATTAAGGGATTTATTTGGGGGGGGGGGGGGGGGGGGGGGGCGGCGGTTTAGCTCAGTTGACTGGACAAATGGTCTGTGATGCAGAGCAAGGCCAGCAGTGCGAGTTTAATTCCTGTACCCCTGCTGAGGTTATTTATGAAGGCCCCGCCTTCTCAACCTCACCCCATGCCTGAGGTGTGGTGACCCTCAGGTTAAATCACCACCTCAAAGGGGAAAGCAGCCGATGGTCATTTGGGCCAATGGCGACTTTATTTACTCACCTCATATTTATGGCCTCTAACTTTGAACTCCCCCCACTCCCAGTTGGAAGCACCTTCTCCATACCTATCCTATCAAAACCTTTTCATTGTACTAAAGACCTCTATTCGGTTAACCCTTCTCTTTTCTGGAAAACCACAGTGTGTTTGATGTTTTCTGATCATCAATAACCTCCCAGTTCTTTGTAAACCTCCTTCGCATTATGAATGCTGAGAGAATCCTGTCCTTACATGTGAGACAGGTCTAACTGAATTGTCCCCCATTTTAAATGTTATCCCACCTTCCAATACTTTCTGGGTTATTGATTTTGGGAGTCCCCTCTGGATATATTTTTAATTAGTCTAAGCTGGGTCAGAATGGTTAACACCATCCCTCAGCTCCATGAGAATTCACAGGTAGTTTTTTTCGACACGCCTCATGCCTTCGCCCTACAACACCAAATAGGAGCAGGTGTAGGCCGTTCGGTCCCCTGACAAGTCAATTAGGTCAAGGCTGGCTGATCTATAACTTAACTCTAATCTACCCACTGTCACCCTTAATGCCCTGTCCCGACTACAGCAGCTTTACCTTGCCGGCTTTTGTGGGTTTCCCAAAGTTCCTATCCCAATTCACTGGCTCGCACAGGAATCTGAAAGACAGTCTCACTGGTACCATCGTTCTAAAATGACGTACTTGCTGGTGGAAGATTGCAAGCCAACTCTTTTGCAGTTGCAAGCTCATTAATATCGTAGATCTATCGGCGAGGGCTAAGATTTTGCCCAAAGTGCATCGAGCAGGGAATGCCCTGATTTGGTCAGGGTGCTTCAAGCCGCCAAACAGCAAGAACGTTATCAGTGCCCAGTTTTGGTCAGCTGTTCATTTCTGGCTGTGCAAACTTCAGTCGTGACTCCAGATACATTTGAAAGACCCTAAAAGTGGCTGTTACCAACTTGTGCCCACCTTTGCTTGCTGACAATGTGAAGCTAGGTAGGTAAGCAAGTTGTGAGGAAGGCACTAAGAGGCTGCAATATTATATGGACAGGTTACATAAGTGGACAAAAAATTGACAGATGGAGTATGATTGCAGGAGGTCGCCCACTTTGGAAGGAAGAATAAAAAAGCAGAATATTATTACAATGGGTGGAGATTGCAGAATGCGGAGGTACAAAGGGCTCTGGTTGTTCTCATACACGAACCACTAAAAGGTAGCATGCAAGTACAGAAAGTAATTAGGAAGGCAAGTAGAATGTTGGTCTTTATTGTAAGGAAGATAGAGTATAAAAGTAGGGAGGTCTATAAATTGTACAGGGCATTGGTGACACAGCACGTGGAGTACTGCAAATGGTTTCAGTCTCCTGACTTAAGGAGGGATAGATTGCATTGGAGGCAGTCCAGAGGAGGTTCACTAGGTTGATTCCTGGGCTGATGAGGAAATGCTGGGCAAGGTTAGGCCTGTACTCATTGGAGTTTAGAAGACTCTGAGGTGACCTTATTAAAACATATAAGATCCTGAGGGGGACCTGACAGCGTAGTTGATGGGAACGATGTTTCCCCTCAATGGGTAAATCGAGAACTAGGGGGCACAATTAAAAAAAATAAGTGGTCTCTCTTTTAAGATGGATATGAGGAGGAATTAATTCTCTCAGAGGGGCATTAATCTTCAGAATTCCCAACCCTAGAGGACAGTGGGGGCTGGGTAATTGCATATATTCAAGGCTGAGTGAGGTAGATTTATCATCTATGAGGGAATGAAGTATTATGGGATTGCTGAGTCAGTCTGAGAAAAAAGATTGAAATATAACCACAAATAAAGCCAAGAATGGAAAGACAATAGATAATAAATGTAATAATATATCATCATAAATAACTGGCGTTTGCCACCTTGCATTTCTCCATCGATAAAAGTGGTTCAGAAGTGATAGCGCTACAAATTGATGTTTTGTCTCCTAAAAAGTTAAGGGATAAGGTGCCGAATGGTTGACAAGCTGCCTGCGAAACAGGAAACAGAGAGCAGGGTAATTACTCAGGCTGGTGAAAGAAGAGCCCCCACAGAGGTGGGTGCTGGGGTTGGATTCAGGAATTGGAAGGACAATTTGAGGGCGAAACTAAATTATGGGGATAGAAGGGGGGGGGGGGGACAGCCAACACTGAGAAAGACTACAACCAGATACCAAAGACATCAGTAAACCTGCAGAATGAGTGTGTAAACGGCCAATAGATAAGGGTGACGTGGTGTGTTTTGGTAGGAGAGGAAGGGCGTCAGCCCCACCTTGGAAAAGAGAAGGATAGAAGCTCAGGAATATGGAAGTACAAATTCAAAAATAATTAAAAACAGCAAAGCAGGTTAAGGAATTCATAAAATATGCAGACAAAGCTTCCTTTCTAGAGGAATGTAATTTAAAAGCGCAGACGTTATGCAAAGCTATTATAGAATGTTTGTTAGACGCCACTAATATAGGGGCACTGGAGAAGATGCAAAAAAAAACATTTACAGGGATGATATCAGAACAGAGAGGTTAGAATTATCAGGAATGGCTGATGAAGTAGAGTGGGAGGTAAGCTCGCGAGGACCATACAGGCAGGCACCAAAACCTTTGATCGACCCGCCTTCGTCTGATCTATAAATTCCACATAAACAATCTCACACAACTTCCAAATCTTCCTCCACTGCCACGCAGCCGCGAGAGTCCCCTGTGCCTCCTTCAAAATCCACATAAACTCTCAGTGAGCGCCTTCATCCAGCATAAAAATTCAAAATATTCCTCATGCCTCTCATTGCAGTGGCCACGAATGAACAGCCCGAATGAGCTGGTTTCCAGCCAAGAGTCGTCCCCCCCTGCCCCCCCCCAAGATGAAGTTATGTTTGTTTACAAGTATCATTTTATTTTACCCCCAAAAAATAATCTCCTCAAGCAGATTAAGGTTGCCCCCTGATCCACTGAACCTTCTGTTAGGCAGTGTGCAGACCTCTGTAATAGTTAGATGCACCGAGCTCTGTAACACTGTTAGATGCACCGAGCGCTCTGTAACACTGTTAGATGCACCGAGCGCTCTGTAACACTGTTAGATGCACCGAGCGCTCTAATACTGTTAGATGCACCGAGCGCTCTGTAACACTGTTAGATGCACCGAGCGCTCTGTTAGATGCACCGAGCGCTCTGTAACACTGTTAGATGCACCGAGCGCTCTGTAACACTGTTAGATGCACCGAGCGCTCTGTAATAGATGCACCGAGCGCTCTGTAACACTGTTAGATGCACCGAGCGCTCTAATACTGTTAGATGCACCGAGCGCTCTGTAACACTGTTAGATGCACCGAGCGCTCTGTAATAGATGCACCGAGCGCTCTGTAACACTGTTAGATGCACCGAGCGCTCTAATACTGTTAGATGCACCGAGCGCTCTGTAACACTGTTAGATGCACCGAGCGCTCTGTAATAGATGCACCGAGCGCTCTGTAATACTGTTAGATGCACCGAGTCAGCAGGCTCCTTGGAAGAGATTGGCCATCCTTCATAAAAGATTAAGCATTCCCCATAAACATCGCGCATCAACCATTCCCCTTCTTCCCTGGAAGATCTGACAAATCGAGGTGCTTTTCGCATCGAATCATGAAACATGTCCAGCACATGGGACCACTTTGCCCAATCCTGCGCCTCCACACAATCTTCATGCCCTGCAACGTCCCCTTCCACCAGCAACCTGCTCTTCAAAAGAATGTGTGGATTGTGCTTCAAGCCCAGTTTGTGACTGAGAATCGCACAGTCATACCATCCTCTCTGCGTCAAGACATGTTTGCTGTTGAGTAATTTTCTTTGGGCAGAAGAAGCCAACAGTCGTTCCGTGGGAACTTCGAATGTTGCTGAAAAGACAAGAGACCTGCCTTTCACTCAGCAAGACAGACACAAGAATGCCAAATTTCAAACAATCCGATCAGCCTTGCCTCTGTCCTGAGCGGCGCAATCAAGTTAAAATACAAACGCAGGACATCCCAGAATATTACTCGGATGATCAAAAAGCAATCTCTCTGACACCTGGGCCACGGGTTTAGTTAAGACAACTGACCAAACTCTACGTTAAGAAAGTGCTTTGACAAATTGATGGCTACCTGCGTGGAAGAAGCTGAGCACCAAACCCTTCTGTGCGTGTGTGTGTGGCTGTCGAGCTGAGTTTCCTGTGCCCTCCACACCAGCCTGCAGCGATCAAGCCCACTCAAGTCAAACTGCCCCCACTCTCACACTTCACCTCTGACCGTTTCAATTCACCCCCCTCGGCTTACACTGTGGACCTATTGTTACAATTTATATGCTCAGAACTGACCACAATGTATCGAAGCCGCTCCCAACCACAAAAACAATTGCAGCTGACGTCTCTTTTGCTGAAGAATCTGCTTCACAATAATCGAGCTGAGGGGCGGGGGGGGGGGGGCTCACCCTCGGGGGGCGATGCAACCTGAGAACACAGCGTAAGCTGACACACAGTTTCAAATACAACTCTCAGTGGCCAAAGCTGCATTGTGACTTTAATTTAGAAAGTGCCGCCGTGTTGAATTTCCTTGGTCGCTCTTCAGTGGTGGGTTAGCGTTTACCTTGTCCTCCTGCTGGAAGTATGGCAGGAATTTGTGCTTCTTGATGTGATTGTGCCAGTGCTTGGAGGTCTGGTGGAGCAGTGGCTACCATTCATGCTTCTGGGCCAGTAGCTCGGGGTTTAGGTCCGTCCCCAGGACCTGATGGCCAAAGGGAGGTGCAGCCAAACCATCCCAACGTGGCAGGATTGGACTGGAAAGAAAGTTTAAACCTTTTACCATCACAATCCAAATTGCATTTGGAAAGATGTGTTTCCACCTGGAGTCCCTGAATGAACTGTAACCCGCCACACAACATGTCAACATCGCACACATTTCCTCACTCTGTTAGCTGTGCAAATGCTTGTTCATGATCAGGACGCACTCCACTTTGTTTCAATGGACAGATGTGTCCTGGGTTGATGCTGCTCTTGTTGTCAGGGTAACTTGACAAATACAAAAGCAGTCAAGCAGCCCAACCTTGCCAATGAGAAAAGGGTAAATTTGGAGTTGGTGAGCTGAAAAAAGAAGCAGCTCCACTTGTTGATTGCAGACTCCCCAGTAACTTCTCTTGAACCCAAGGGTGCCAAGCTGGCTGACAGCCATTATTAAAGTGTCAATCCCAAACACAACTACCTGCTGGATTACAATCATCCACTAATCTATTCAGAACATGGTGGCACCGTTAAATTGTAACTTAACTCCACAGTTAGTTACTTTGGGTCAGTCCGCCTCGGGAGACACAATTCAAACGTGCCATGTACATCAGGATGAGAGAGTGAGATTGACACTGGGCCACTCTCCCTCACTGTGGGAAAAGCAAAATGCTGTGGGAATTCTGAAATAAAAAAGGGAAAATGCTGGATGAACTCAGTAGGTCTGGCAGCATCTGTGGAGAGAGAAAAAGAGTTAACGTTGCGAGTCAGTACGACTCTGGTCCTCTCCCCACAGCTGCCAGACCGGTTGAGTGTTTCCTGCATTTTCTGTTCGTATCTCCCTCACTACAATCCAATTGATGCACAAGTTGTGTTCAACATCGATCTGTCACCCATCATCGATCGGTCAACCTGTGTGTGGTGGAGTAGCAGCTGCGGGGCCACTGGGAGATGTATCCGTGAACCCCCACAGGGGCAGCTCAGGTTCGGAGGAAGAGGAAATGGAGCTCGGCAGGCCCCCTCAGCGGCTGAGCAGCCCCTTTCCAGGACCACGCTGCTCACCTCACTGGTATGAGCCAGGGTTGAGATCTGCCATGGCCTAGTTTACAGCCCTTATGCTATACTCCCATCTGAGTGAGAGGAGGAATGATCGAGACAGGCTGTGGGCCATCTGCCTTCATGTATCGGACAGCTTTGGTAACTCAGTGGTTTCCTGAACTTGTCCTGTCTCTCTCGCTCTCTATCAGCTACCTCTGCAAATGTTCACCGACTTTTGTTTTCAACATTAGCCCTGTCTTCTGATCCAACTGCATCTTCCAAACTCTGGACAGTATGATCCAGAAACCTTTGATCCCGACCCCTGGTCACTGTCCGTGTGGAGTTTGCACATTCTCCCCGTGTCTGTGTGGGTTTCACCCCCCCCCCCCCCCCCCCCCAACACACGCACACAACCCAAAAATGTGCAGGGAAGGTGGATTGGCCTTGCTAAACTGCCCCTTAACTGGAAAATTGGGTAATTTAAAAAACTTTTTTAAAAATTAAAAGTATGATCCAGAAACAAGGAGCGGGATTCTCCGTCCCGCCACACCCGTTTTCTGGTGCGGCGCGGCCCCGTCTGCAGCGGAATCCTCCATCCCAGCAGCCGGCCAATGGGTTTACCATTGTGGGCGCCCCCACGGCGTCGGGAAATCCGCACACGTGAGTCCGCTGCTGGCAACACCGAGGATCCCGCTGACGGAGAATCCACGTGTATCCTCTCCACCTCGCCCACTCAGACAGTTTGGCCCAATCCTAAACATTTTTGTCCTCGTGTCTTCCAATCTCGTTCTCATTGTCCCAGTTAAGTAGTGTGTTTACTCCAACCTTATCCACAGTTTTTGTTAACAGCATTCTGCCCCCCTCAATCCATCTTCATCCAGTACAGTCGCTAACCATGTCCATTCCTTTGCAGAGCCGTATCTGTAAGTTTGCTGATGACACATAGTTTTGGTGGCACAGTAAGTATGACGGTCAGGAGCATCCAACTGCAAGACATAAATGACCACAAAATCAAATAGACCAGCCATATGTATTACTTGGGTTACAAGGGCTGGTCAGAGGCTGGGAATTCTGTGGTGAGTGACTCACCTCCTGGTTTCCTAAAGTCTGGCCGCAAGCTGTACATTGGAAAACTTTCCAATTGATTTGAAGAGTGCAGCTCCAATAAAACTCAAGAAGCTCAACACCTTCCAGGACAAGGCAGCCCGCTTGATTAACACCCGACCCAACAAACATTGATTCCCTCTACCACTGGTGCACAGTGACAGCAGTGTGTGCCGTATAGCACAAGCACTACAGCAACTCACCAAGGCGCTTTCAACAGCAGTTTCCAAACCTGTGGGGCCCGATCTACCGGCCGAGTCCCGCCAGAACCGGGACGCAACGCGGGCAGTAGATCCCGGGAGTGGCCTCCCACAGGATTCCCAACGGCCATTATACCTCGCAAGGTCTAACCAGTCTCGCACGGCTAAGTGAATTTAAGAACCCACTTAGCCGTGCTCACGCCGGATCTGACGGGCACCCACCATCTATCGGCCTCCAGTACTGGTCCCTACAAACTGGGACCAGGCACAATGGTACCGGGGGAGGGTCACCAAGGGATCGGAAGCCCTTGGGTGGTCAGCCTCCGGGCAAGGTGGCACCCTGACACCGCTGGAGCCACCTGGGCACCTTAGCACTGCCAATCTGACACTGCCAGGGTAATTCCGGGAGTTGCGAGGATTAGCTTGTGAGGAGAGTCTAAGTACACTGGGACTATACTCATTGGAGTGTAGAAGATTGAAGGGGGATCTAATAGAAACATATAAAATGACAAAGGGAATAGATAGGATAGAAGCAGGGAGGTGGTTTCCACTGGCGAGTGAAACTAGGGGGCGTAGCCTCAAAGTAAGGGGGAGCAGATTTAGGACTGAGTTGAGGAGGAACTTCTTCACCCCAACGGGTCATAAATCTGTGGAATTCCCTGCCCAGTGAAACAGTTGAGGCTATCTCATTAAATGTTTTTAAGGTAAAGATAGATAGATTTTTGAACAGTAAAAGGAATTAAAGGTTACGGTGAGCGGCGGGTAAGTGGAGCTGAGTCCACAGAAAGATCAGCCATGGTCTGATTGACTGGCGAAGCAGGCTCGAGGGGCCAGATGGCCTACTCCTGCTCCGAGTTCTTATGTTCATATATTTACTTGGTGCAGACCCAGTCTAGCAGCAATGTCCTTGAGGACCCAGCCAGCTTGGTCTGTGGTGGTGCTACCGAGCACCTCTTGTGCTGGTTATTAAATCCATCGCCCGGAGTACATCCTGCACCGTTACCACCCTTAGTGCTTGATGCACGATCAATTGCACAAAGACGAGAGTTGAATACAACTGAGGCTTTATTGCTCTAAGATGTGTGGCCTCCCACAGCAGCTGGCGAAATGGCTGCTGCACGGAGGACACACATATTTATACTCCGCCTACTGGGCGGAGCCAGCAGGCAGGGACTACCGTCGTACTTGTAGTACAGGTCCTACCGTACATCACCTAATATAGGTGCAACAGTGGTTTACCACATTCACCCCCTGTTAAAATTGAGTGCGGCAGGGGTGGTGGAGAATTATATACAACAACTGAATTTTACATGCACAATTTTGTGAGAATAAAAATGTCTTTTGAAGTCCAGTGGACCAGTTAGAGATTCAACTGGTCCAGGGCCTTGATGTGCCGCTGGGAGCGACGCAATGGTGGCGGCGATGCCGATGCTGCTCTGGTCTTCGGTGACTCCGGGAACGTGCCGAAATCCTCCATCCTCGGGCGTGGGCAGGGGGAGGACGGATGGTCCTGGGGGGGTTGCTGCTGGGTGCGCCGGGGGAGGGGAGGGTGGCGCCGGGCCAGAGGGGTGTGTGTGTGTGGAACCTGCTGGTGCCAGGTCCCTGAGGGAGACAGTATCCTGGCGGCCGTCAGGGTACGCCACGTAGGCATACTGGGGGTTCGCATAGAGCAACTGCACCCTCTCCACCAACGGGTCCGCCTTGTGGATTCGGACGTGCCTACGGAGAAGGATGGGCCCTGGAGCTGCGAGCCATGTCGGGAGCGACACCCCGGACTTCCTGGGGAAGGCAAAAAGACGTTCATGGGGTGTGTTGTTAGTGGCGGTGCACAGCAGTGACCGAATGGAGTGGAGTGCATCAGGGAGGACCTCCTGCCAGCGGGAGGCCGGGAGGTTCCTGGACCGTAGGGCCAGTTGGACGGCCCTCCATACCGTCCCGTTCTCCCTCTCTACCTGTCCGTTTCCCCGGGGGTTATAGCTGGTCGTCCTGCTGGAGGTTATACCCCTGCTGAGCAGGAACTGACGCAGCTCATCGCTCATGAATGAGGATCACCTGTCACTGTGGATGTAGGCGGGGAAACCGAACAGAGCGAAGATTGTGTTGAGGGCTTTGATGACGGTGGCAGACGTCATGTCGGGGCATGGGATGGCGAAGGGTAATCTGGAGTACTCATCGACCACACTGAGAAAATACGTGTTACGGTCGATGGAGGGGAGGGGCCTGTTGAAATCCATGCTGAGGCGCTCAAAGGGGCGGGAGGCCTTCACCAGGCACGCACGGTCCGGCCGGTAGAAGTGCGGCTTGCACTCCGCACAGACCTGGCAGTCCTTGGTGATTGTCCGTACTTCCTCGATGGAGTAGGGCAGATTGCGGGCCTCTATAAAATGGTACAACCGCGTGACTCCCGGGTGACGAAGGCTGTCGTGCAGGGCCCGGAGTCGGTCTACTTGTGCGCTGGCACATGTACCTCAGGATAGGGCGTCTGGGGGCTCG
This sequence comes from Scyliorhinus torazame, assembly GCF_047496885.1. NCBI lineage: Eukaryota > Metazoa > Chordata > Chondrichthyes > Carcharhiniformes > Scyliorhinidae > Scyliorhinus > Scyliorhinus torazame. The sequence goes on from NC_092712.1 coordinate 304,125,041, forward strand.
TTGAGCTTGCCGGGGCAATACAAAATCTCGTAATTGTAGGTGGAGAGCTCGATCGTCAACCTCAAGATTTTATCATTTTTGATCTTACCCCGCTGTGTGTTGTTAAACATGAAGGCAACCGACCGTTGGTCAGTGAGGAGAGTGAATCTCCTGCCGGCCAGGTAATGCCTCCAATGCCGCACAGCTTCAACGATAGCTTGGGCCTCTTTTTCGACGGATGAGTGCCGAATTTCTGAGGCACGAAGGGTGCGGGAAAAGAATGCCATGGGCCTGCCTGCCTGATTGAGCGTGGCGGCTAGGGCGACGTCTGATGCGTCGCTCTCCACTTGAAAGGGCAGCGTCTCGTCTACTGCGTGCATCCCGGCCTTGGCGATATCGGCTCTGATACGGGCGAAGGCCTGTTGAGCCTCGGCCGTCAGGGAAAATGGGTGGACTGTATGAGTGGGTGGGCCTTGTCCACATAGTTTGGGACCCACTGGGCTTAGTATGAAAAGAATCCCAGGCGGCGTATGTGGGCCTTGGTGCAGAGGGGAGGAGAATCTCCATGATGGGGCGCATGCGGTCGGGATCGGGCCCTAGAACTCCGTTCTGGACCACATAGCCGAGGATGGCTAAGCGGTTCGTGCTGAATACGCACTTCTCCTTGTTGTAGGTGAGGTTTAGGAGAGTGGCGGTGTGGAGAAATTTTGCACGGTTGGCAACGTGGTCCTGCTGATCGTGGCCGCAGATGGTGACGATGTCTAGGTAGGGAAAGATGGCCCGCAAACCGTACCGGTCGACCATTCGGTCCATCTCCCTTTGGAAGACCGAGACCACGTTGGTGACGCCGAAGGGAACCCTGAGGAAATGATAGAGGCGACCGTCTGCCTCGAAAGCGGTGTATGGACGGTCCGCCTTGCGGGTGGGGAGCTGGTGTAGGCGGATTTGAGGTCTACCATTGAGAAGACCCGGTACTGTGCAATCTGATTGACCAAATCAGATATGCGTGGGAGGGGGTACGCGTCGAGCTGCGTGTACCGATTGATGGTCTGGCTGTAGTCCACGATCATTCTGTGTTTCTCCCCAGTTTTAACTACTGCCACTTGGGCTCTCCAGGGGCTGTTGCTGACCTCAATGATGCCTTCCCCAAGCAGCCGCTCGACCTCGGACCTGATGAAGGTCCTGTCCTGGGCGCTGTACCGTCTGCTCCAAGTGGCGACGGGTTTGCAATCCGGGGTTAGATTTGTGAAGAGGGAAGGTGGATCGACCTTTAGGGTCGCAAGGCCGCACACAGTAAGGGGTTAGGCTCTGGAGGTTACACTGGAAGTCCAGGCCGAGTATTAGGGCAGCGCAGAGATTAGGGAGGACGTAGAGGTGAAAGCCGCTGAATCCTACGCCCTGGAACTTGAGTGTGACCGTACAGTACCCCCGGATCGCCACGGAATGGGATCCAGAGGCCAGGGAGATTCTTTGATTGGCGGGGTGTACCGCGAGGGAGCAGCGCCTTACCGTATCCGGGTGGAAGAAGCTTTTGGTGCTCCCGGAGTCCAGCAGGCAAGAGGTCACGTGTCCATCGATTTTAACGCTGGTCGATGCGGTAACCAGGTTGTGCGGACGAGACTGGTCGATGGTCACTGAGGCGAGTCATGGTCGGTTGTCGCTGGTGTCGGATGATGAGGTGCCCGGGAGGCACGGGTCCTGGAACGCTGGCGGTGCCCATGTACCGTGGGGGAGACAAGATGGCGGCGCCTGAAGATCTTGGGGAGAACACAATGGCTGCACCCATGGGCCACACGTGTTGCGCGGAAGGGAAGATGGCGCCGCCCACTGGCCGCGCTTGGTCTGAGGGGGAGAAGATGGCGGCGCCCACTGGCCGCGCTTGGTCTGAGGGGGAGAAGATGGCGGCGCCCACTGGCCGCGCTTGGTCTGAGGGGGAGAAGATGGCGGCGCCCACTGGCCGCACGTGGTCTGAGGGGGTGAAGATGGTCCCACGTGGTCCCACGTGGTTCGGGGAGGTGAAGATGGCGGCGCCCATTGTCCGTAAACGAGGGGGGTGGGGGCGATAGCGGTGACCGCGTTGGCCTGGCACACCGCGGCGAAGTGCCCCTTCTTACCGCAAGCCTTACAAAGGGCAGCGGGGGCCGGGCAGCGTTGGTGGGGGTGTTTCTGCTGGCCACAAAAGTAACATCGGGGACCCCGGGGTTCGCTGGCTGGCGTGTGGCGCAGGCGTATTGGCTGGGTAAGGCCCCCGCTGGGGCGGCCGTCTGTGGGGTTGACGATGCGTAGGAGGGGTGAGCCACGCGGCTGGGGGTGTAGGCCTGAACGTTGCGCGAGGCAACCGTCATAGAGAGTGGTGAGTACGTGCCTGGTGAAGAGGGTGTTCGTATTCTGGGAGTAATTTTCTTTGAGTCGTGTCATGGCTTCGGCGTAGTTTGGCGTGTCCTGGATCAGCGGAAAGACGTTGGAGCTCAACCTCGAGTACAGTATCTGTATTTTCTGAGCCTCCGGAACAGGGCTTGATGTACGCCTCGAAACAAGCTAGCCAGTGCTGAAAGTCCTTTATGGTGTGGCTTGATTGCGGATCCAGCTGCAGGCGATCCGGCTTGATGCGGAGGTCCATCTTCTGAAAATCTTAGAGCAATAAATTGATGCACGATCAATTGCACAAAGACGAGAGTTGAATACAACTGAGGCTTTATTGCTCTAAGATGTGTGGCCTCCCACAGAAGCTGGCAAAATGGCTGCTGCACGGAGGACACGCATATTTATACTCCGCCTGCTGGGCGGAGCCAGCAGGTAGGGACTACCGTCGTACCTGTAGTACCGGTCCTACATCCATCACCTAATATAGGTGCAACAGTGGTTGCTCCCTCCCAAGTGGTGTTCAACTTGGAGGACTACTGATTCATCAGCTGGGGGTTGGGGGAGAACATGGTGACCAGCAGGAGGTTTCCTTGCCCATGTTTGACCTGATGCCATGTGACTTCCAGTCTCTCCAGTGTCGCATCCAGTGTCGATGTTGAGGACTCCCTGGGCAAGTCTCTCCTGACTGTACACCACTCTGCTGCCATCTCTATTCGGTCTGTCCTGTCCCTGATAAAGGATATGGTCGGGATGGTGTGTCTGGGACATTGTACGGTCTGACTCTGTGAGGATAACTACGTCAGGCTGTCGCTTGACTAGTCTGTGAGACAGCTCTCCTAATTTTGGCACAAGCCCGCAGACATCAGTAGGAGGCCTCTGTAGGATCAACAGGGCTGGGTTTGCTGCTTTCCTTTCCATGGGTGGCACGGTAGCACAGTGCCTAGCACTGTTACTTCACAGTGCCAGGGTCCAAGGTTCAATCCCCGGCTTGGGTCACTGTCTGTGCGGAGTCTGCACGTTCTCCCCGTGCCTGCGTGGGTTTCCTCCGGGTGCTCCGGTTTCCTCCCACAAGTCCTGAAAGGTGTGTTGTTAGGTGAATTGGACATTCAGAATTCCCCCTCCGTGTACCCGAACAGGTGCCGGAGTGTGGCGACTAGGGGCTTCTCACAGTAACTTCATTGCAGTGTTAATGTAAGCCCACTTGTGACAATAAAGATTATTATTATTGAGGGCAAAAGGTGCAGGAGTGCCCGGGGAAGCTAATACTTCTCTGGTGTGGCTGGTGAATGGATCGGCAAACAAGGAGCGCCACGAGAAAGAAAGAGCATGTGGAGGAGGAGAGTTTTTGTGGTGCGCCACAGGTAAAGATGTCGAAGGGCAAGGGGGGGAGGGGGCAGGTGCTCACTGCCCGCCCAGTGGTCGACGGAGGATTTGGTGGAGTTCTGGAATAACAAGTTCCAACAGCAGAGGGAAGAGACCCTGGAAGACCTGGCCAAGGTGATGGAGCCGCTGAAATCTGGGATCGAGTGAGTGGAGCAGAGGCCGGAGTCCCAGGGCCGGGCGATTCAGAAGTGGAGGAGGCGGTGGGTGAGCACGAGGAGCAGATGGCCTTGGTGGTGGTGGAGATGGGAGTGATGTGGGAGAGCCAGTAGAGGTTGAGGGAGAAGGTGGAGGACCTGGAGAACCGCTCCAGGAGGCAAAATGTAAGGATTGTCAGGATGCCTGAGGGCATTGAAGGTGCGGAGGACTCCGTGTGTGTGGCGGGAATGCTAGAGTCGTTGATGGGGGAGGGAGCCTTTGATTGGCCATTGGGAGGTGGACTGAGCGCACAGGGTGTGGAGGAGGAGGCTGGTGGGGAGGGGGAGGGGGTGCACCCGGGCGATGGTGATGCAGTTGCACCGTTTCTTGGATAAAGAAAAGATACTACGATGGGCAAGGCGGTCCAAGAGGTGTACCTGGGAAGGGAGTGAGCTGCGGGCCTACCAAGGTGCGGAGTTGGTGAGGAGGAGGGCCGGGACCAACCGAATCAAAGCTGCCCTCTTTGAGGATGGGGTGAAGTTTGGAGTATTGTACCCACCCCACCCGAGGCTGACTTTCCAGAAACAGGAGCTTTAGTTTGATATGCCAGTGGAGGCGGTGGAATCTATGGGGGACAGTGGACTGGGAGGAGCGCGCGGACATTGAACTGGAGGAGTGTTGTGTGCTTTTTGAAGAGTTTGATGCTGTGTTTTCTGGGGCAGGACTTAGCGGGGGAGCAGCAATGGTGAGGGTGCCTTTTCTTACTCTTTGGGGTTGATGGTCGGGATGATTGCGAGGGGGGAGACTGGTGGGTTGGGGAGAAGTTGGAGACCATGGGTGGTGCCACCATGCTAGCTGGACGGGGTAATTAACGGGAGTGTAGTGGGGGGGGGGGGTCGCTGCACTGCGTAGATTTGCGGGTGGCTCAGGGCGAGGCCCAACGGCCGCAGTGGAGGCTGGACGTGGGGTTGCTGACAGATTTGGAGGTGTATAAGCGGGTGCGGGTGGCCACTCAGGGCTATGTGGAGCTGACCGACACGGGTGAGGTCACAGCCACCATCTTGTGGGAGGCCCTCGAGTCTGTAGTCAGCGGGGGGGTTTATATCGATTCGGGAGCATAGGGAGAAGGCAGAGCAGGGCTGGTGGATGAGGTTTTGAGGGTGGACAGGAGATAGTCGGAGGAAGGGTTGTTGAAGGAGAGGCCAGAGGCTCCAGATGGAGTTTGGGCTAGTCTCTATGGGGAAGGAAGTGGGACAGGGGTCAGGGAGGGCAGTGTAGGAGTATGGGGAGAAGGCAAGTAGGATGCTGGCCCCAGTTGAGGAAGCAGGAGGCGGCGAGGGAGATTGGTAGAGTTAGAGATGATAAGGGTAACATAAAACATAGAACATTACAGCGCAGTACAGGCCCTTCGGCCCTCGATGTTGCGCCGACCGTGAAATCACTCTAAAGCCCGTCTACACTATTCCCTTATCGTCCATATGTCTATCCAGTGACCATTTGAATGCCCTTAGTATTGGCGAGTCCACTACTGTTGCAGGCAGGGAGGGCATTCCACACCCTTACTACTCTCTGAGTAAAGAACCTGGGCCGCGATTCTCCGACACCCCACCGGGTCGGAGAATCGGCGGGGGCTGGCGTGAATCCCGCCCTCGCCGTGTCCCGAATTCTCCGCCACCAGAGATTCGGCGGGGGCGGGAATCGCGCCGGTCGGCGGAAATCGCGCCGGTCGGCGGGCCCACCCCCGGCGATTCTCCAGCCTGCCATGGGCCGAAGTCCCGCCGCTGTCACGAAGTCCCGCCTACTGTTGCAGGCAGGGCATTCCACACCCGATCTGGCCCCGGGGGATGGCCCCTCGGTGGCCTGGCCTGCGATCGGGGCCCACTGATCCGCGGGCGGGCCTGTGCCGTGAGAGCACTCTTTTTCTTCCACCTTCTCCACGGTCTTCACTGTGGCGGAGGCGGAAGAGACCCCCTGCGCATGCACGGGGATGCCGTGAGCGGCCGCTGATGCTCCTGCGCATGCGTCGCCCGGCGTAGACCTTTCGGCGCCAGCTGGAGTGGCGCCAAAGGCCTTTCCCGCCAGCCGGCGGAGCGGAAACCACTTTGGCACGGGCCTAGCCCCTCAAGGTGAGGGCTTGGCCCCTAAAGGTGCGGAGAATTCCACACCTTTGAGGCGGCCCGACGCAGGAGTGGTTCCTGCCACTCCATTACGCCGGAACCCCCCGCCCCGCCGGGTAGGGGAGCATCCCGCCCCTGATGTGTTAGGTGTTCTGGATCACATACAGGTCACCAACACTTGAAATAGTGCAACACTATTTTATTGAATCATTAACTGTTTAAACTTACTTAGACTGTGGGTTAACACAATACTAGCTTTAACGAAAGACCTTTGCCTTGTCCTAACCAGTCGATGCACTCAGCACATGGTGAATGTCGGTGTTGCAGGCTGTGAGCTCTGTCCTCCTAGCTAGCTGCTACTCGAATGAGCGGGAACTCTCCTGTTCCCTGTCTTTATAGTGCGTGTGCTCTCACTGGTGATTGGCTGCGGTGTTGTGTGTGTTGATTGGTCCCACTGTGTGTCCATCAGTGTGTGTCTGCACCATGATATACTGGTGTATATTATGACAGAACCTACCTCTGACATCTGTCTTATATCTATCTCCCCTCAATTTAAAGCTATGTTTCCTCATGCTAGCTATCACCATCCGAGGAAAAAGGCTCTCACTGTCCACCCTATCCAATCCTATGATCATCTTGTATGCCTCAATTAAGTCACCTATTAACCTTCTTCTCTCTAACGAAAACAGCCTCAAGTCCCTCAGCCTTCCCTCATATGATCTTCCCTCCATACCAGGCAACATTCTGGTAAATCTCCTCTGCACCCTTTCCAATGCTTCCACATCCTTCCTATAATGCGGCGACCAGAATTGCACGCAATACTCCAAATGCGGCCGCACCAGTGTTTTGTACAGCTGCAACATAAACTCATGGCTCCGAAACTCAATCCCTCTACCAATAAAAGCTAACACACCGTACGCCTTCTTAACAGCCCTCTCAACCTGGGTGGCAACTTTCAAGGATCTATGTACATGGACACCGAGATCTCTCTGGTCATCCACACTACCAAGAATCTTACCATTAGCCCAGTACTCTGTCTTCCAAAATGAATCACCTCACACTTTTCTGCATTAAACTCCATTTGCCAACTCTCAGCCCAGCTCTGCAGCTTATCTATGTCCCACTGTAACTTGTAACATCCTTCCGCACTGTCCACAACTCCACCGACTTTAGTGTCATCTGCAAATTTACTCACCCATCCTTCTACGCCCTCCTCCAGGTCATTTATAAAAATGGCAAATAGCAGTGGCCCCAAAACAGATCCTTGTGGTACACCAGTAGTAACTGGACTCCAAGCTGAACATTTCCCATCAACCACCACCCTTTGTCTTCTTCCAGCTAGCCAATTTCTGATCCAAACTGCTAAATCACCCTGAATCCAATGCCTCCATATTTTCTAAAATAGCCTACCGTGGGGAACCTTATCAAACGCTTTACTGAAATCCATATACACCACATCAACTGCTTTACCCTCGTCCACCTGTTTGGTCACCTTCTCAAAGAACTCAATAAGGGTAAGGTGGCGATGGACCCAGAAAGGTTGAACGGGGTGTTTGAAGGCTTTTATAAGAGATTCTGCGAGTCGGAGCCCCTGACTGGGGAGGAGGGGATACGGCAAGTTCCTGGATGGGCTGGACTTTCCCAAAGTGGAGGAGGGTTGGTTCAGAGTCTGAGGGCTCCAATTGGCCTGAGGGAGGTGATGGGTGGCATGGGGACGATGCAGGCGGGTAAGGACCTTGAGCCGAATGGGTTCCCAGGAGAGGTTCATAAAAAGCTTGGGGCAGACCTGGGGCCACTGCTAGTGAGGGTGAATAATGAGGCGAGCGAGAGGGTGGGAATTCCTCCCCATATTGTCGCAGGCTTCCATCTCCCTGATTGTAAAGAAGGATAAGGACCCGGAGCAGTGTCATCCCGCCCAACATCATTGTTGAAATGTTGATGCCAAGTTATTGGCAAAGGTACTGGCATTGCGAGGTGTGCCAGGGGTGATTGGGAGGATCAGACGGATTTTGTGAAGGGTGGGCAAAGTTGTCGGCGAACGTGCGGAGGTTACTTTAATGTGATTATGATACCCTCGGAGGGGCAGGAGGTTGAGGTAGTGGTGGCGATAGACACGCAGAAGGCTTTTGACCGGGTGGAATATCTGAGGTGCTGGGCGGTTTGGGTTCGGACAGTGGTTTGTGGATTGGGTCTGGCTGCTGTACGAGGCACTGGTGGCGAGTGTGCGGATGAACCGAGTGAGTTCTGGGTACTTTGGGCTCCACTGTGGGTGGAGGCAGGGGTGCCCGCTCCCCCTGGTGCTTTTTGCCTTGGCAATAGAGCCATTGGCAATAGCGCTTCGAGCGTCAAGGGATTGAGCGAGGAGGGGGCCGAGTAGCGGATCTCGTTGTCTTCTTCCAGCTAGCCAATTTCTGATCCAAACTGCTAAATCACCTGAATCCCATGCCTCCATATTTTCTAAAATAGCCTACCGTGGGGAACAACTTGTTGTTGTATATCTCGGACCCAGTGGGCAGCATTGGAGGTATGATGGAAATCTGGGGGGAATTCAGCCGGTTTTCGGGATATAAATTGAACATGGGTCTGAGTGCAGTTCCCAATTAATGCCAGAGGGCAGGAACGGTCACTGGAGGAGTTGCCGTTTTAGGTTGGTCGTGGCTAGTTTCAGGTATTTGGGTATTCAGGTGGTGGCGGAGTTGGGCACAGTTGGATAGACTGAACTTGGCTCGGCTGGTGGAGGGGATGAAGGTGGATTTTAAGAGGTGGGATGTGCTGCCGCAGGGGCGGTGCAGACAGTGAAAATGACGGTGATGCCGAGATTTCTGTTAGTATTTCAGAACCTCACAATCTTTGTCCCCAAGTCGTCCTTTAGGAAAGACAGTGGGCTGATCTCCGGGTTTGTGTGTGCGGGCAACACCCCGCAGGGGCAGTGGGCTTTCTTGGAGCGGGGGGGGGGGGAGGGGGGGGGGGGGTTGCTGTCGCTGTCGAACATGACAAACTATTATTGGGCGGTGAATATTGCTGTGGTGAGGAAGTGGGCCATGGGGGAGGGGTCAGTGTGGGGGCGGCGCGAGGCGGCGTCGTGTAGGGGAACGGGTCGAAGGGCTTTGTTGTTCTTGCCGGCCAACTCCTCCGCGAGCCTAGTGGTGGTGTCAGCCCTGAGGGTGTGGGGCAGTGGAGACAGGATTCGGGGCTGGAGGGTGCCTCAGGGTGCGCACCGATCTGCGATAACCATAGGTTTGCGCCGGCGGGGCGGGATGCGAGGTTTAGGGGGTAGTGGCAGGTGGGGATTGAGTGCTTCGGTGACTTGTTTACAGGGGGCACATTTGTGGGGCTGGAGGAAGTGTATGAGTTGTCCAGGGGGAATGGCTTTAGGTACCTGCAGGGTTCGGGCCTGCGTCAGGACGGAGGTGCCGTCCTTTCCTGGACAAGGTGCTGTCGAAGGATGAAATAAGGGAGGGGAAGGTTTCGGATATCTCGAAGGAGTTGATGGAGTGGGAGGAAGACCTGCTAGGGGATACTAAGCATAAATGGGAGGAGGAGCTGGGAGGAGAGGTGGGGGCTGAGACGTGGGCAGGGGCCTTGCGGAAGGTGAACGCACCCTTGTCGTGTGCGAGGTTAAGCCTCATCCGGTTCAATGTGGTGTATAGTACTCATGACGGTGGCGAGGATGAGCAGGTTCTTTGAGGGGTATGGGCAGTGTGTGGGGGGGGGGGGCCACGAACCATGCCCACATGTTCTGGGCGTGTCCAAGACAGAGTGGGTTCTGGGAGGGGTTCTCGGGCGTGATGTCCGAGCTGCTGGGTGTGGAGGTGGTTCCGAGTCCAGAGGTGGCGGCGATATTCGGGGTGTCAGAAGCCTCGGGGTTCCAGGGGAGAGAGAGGCCGATGTTTTGGCCTTTGCCTCCCTGATAGCCCGGAGACGGATTTTGCTAGGCGGGGCGGGATTCGGAGCCGCCGGAAGCGGGAGTGCGGGTGAGCCACCTGGCGGAATTCCTGAGGCTGGAGAAGGTCAAGTTCGCTCGGCGAGGGTCGGCAGAGGGTTCACCCGGAGGTTTATCGATTTCTTTAAGGAGATTGTGGGGCCAGCAAAGTGGGGGGCTGTGGTGTGGGGGTTAAAATGGGACGGCGGGCTGTGGCACGGTGTTATCAGGGGGGCAGCTGGGGCTGTTTAGCACAGGGCTAAATCGCTGGCTTTGAAAGCAGACCAAGGCAGGCCAGCAGCACGGTTCAATTCCCGTAACAGCCTCCCCGAACAGGCGCCGGAATGTGGCAACTAGGGGCTTTTCACGGTAACTTCATTTGAAGCCTACTTGTGACAATAAGCGATTTTCATTTCATTTCATTTCATTGAGTGCTTTTGTTCCTCTGATATTTTGTGTAAATATGTGAAATGCCTTAAAACGGCGTCGAGCTCTGACTGGACAGTGGGGCTCCACCTACCATAGCTCCTCAGTGTGGGAAACGACGCCGAGTGCAGCCTCGGAGGAGCGTTCCTCGCTGGGGCAGTAAAAATAAACAGAGTAGATAGTGGGGGTCCAGGTAAGAGTCCTCCACAGCGCTCGGCTTCAGAGAGGCAGAGGACCAGGAGGGTTCGCCATCCCAAATCTCCTGTTTTGTTATTGGGCCGTCAACACACAGAACATCCTACAGTGGCTCAGTGACAAAGTCGATTGGAGGCACGGTCTCGCACCGCAGCCTCCTCCGGACGCGACATAATTACCGCATTGCTGCTCTTTTCCACCTCGAGGTATTTCCCCCGAGCCCTGTGGTGATTTCATCCCTCAGGATTTGGAAGCAGTTTCGGCAGCACTACAATCTCCTCACTGTCCTCACTTGCCCCGATATGCGATAACCACCTCTTCGTGCCTTTGGGCTTGTACCCATCTTTCAGGTCCTGGAGAACGGGAGGTGTGGTGCACTTTTCTCCGAGATGGAAGCTTTGCCGGTGTGGTAGTCTGTGTCAAGGTATTACTGTGCCTGGTAATGCTGGAACACCATTGGTAGATATTGTATGCTTCCTATTGGTCAAGCTGTATGGTAGCTCCACCCTGCTAGGTGGGGTATAAGAGCCCGTGCCGCCCCAGCAGCCTTCATTCTGTACCTGAGCTGCTGGGGGAAACATCTAGCTTATTAAAGCCTTCAGTTGGACTACAACCTCGTTTTAATGGTCATTGATCGTGCATCAATTTAATAAGCTAGATTTTAAAGGATGGAGCTCCAAATCAAGCCGGAGTGTCTGCAACTCAGCCCCCACACGGCAAACTCAGCGGCAATCTTCAAGCACTGGCTGGCGAGTTTTAAAGGATGTCCCAGGACAGCCGAAAACACACCCACAGGAGAGCAGAAAATGCAAGTCCTGCACTCGAGGGTGATCCCGGAAATTTACACCCTCATCGAGGACGTGGAAGACTTAGATGCGGCATAGAGCTGCTAAACGGACATTATATTCACCCGGTTAACCAGGTCTACGCCCGACATCTGCTAGCAATGAGGCGACAAATCCCTGGGAACTGCTGGAAGAATTCTAACGTGCACTCCTGGTGTTGGGGAGAAACTGCAGCTGCCCGCAAGTTTCGGCGAGCGACCACACAGAACTCTTGATCCAGGACGCTTTCATGGCAGGTATGCTGTCCTCCCAGATCCGCCAGTGATTGCTGGAAAAAGACACCCTAGGCCTCAAGGAGGCACGGGCCCTTGCCGGCTCCCTGGACGTGGCCTCCCGAAACGCCCGCGCTTACGTTCCCGACCGCGCGGCAGCCCCCTGGGCAGCATGGAACCCCTTCTGCAGCCGACCCCGAGACATCCTCCATCCCCCCACAAGCTTGTGCTGCAAGGCGGCCTGGCAACCCCGGGGGGGCCCCGCTGCTACTTTTGCGGGCAGGCCAAGCACCCCCGGCAGCGCTGCCCGGCCCGCGCATCCACCTGCAAGGGATGTGGTAAAAAGGGCCATTTCGTGGTGGTATGCCAGGCCTGTGCGGTCGCCGCGGTCTCCGGTGGCGAATGCGGACCGCCACCACAAACCTCTCCACGGTCCCCGTGCGGCCAGCGGGCGCCACCATCTTCCTACACCAGGGCCACGTGCAGCCCCCGGGCGCCGCCATCTTGTCCCGCGGACGCCACGTTAGATGGATGGGCGCCGCCATCTTGTGCACCCCCAGCCATGTGTGACCAATGGGAGCCGCCATCTTGGATGAACCCCCAGGGCCCCAGCTCGGCTGACCACACACCGCCCGAAGAGAACACTCAACTGCTGGGATTAGCCTCGGTGGCTCTGGGTCAGTCCCGGCCTTGAACACTCTCAACTGCTACAACGACTGTACTTATCAACGGGCACGAGACGTCTTGCTTAATCAACTCTGGGAGCACGGAGAGCTTCATATACCCCAACACGGTAAGGCGCTGTTCTCTCCTCGTCCACCCCGTTAATCAAAAAATCTCCCTGGCCTCCGGTTCCCACTCAGTAGAGATAAAGGGGTTTGTGTAACAAACCTCACAGTCCAGGGAAGGGAGTTTAGAAATTACCGGCTCTACGTCCTTCCCCACCTCTGCACAACCACACTCCTAGGTTTAGACTTCCAGTGTAATCTCCAAAGTTTAATTTTCAAATTTGGCAGCCCTATACCCCCCCCTCACTGTCTGCGGCCTCGCGACCCTGAAGGTCGGTCCGCCTTCCTGTTTGCGAACCTCACCCCGGATTGCAAACCCGTCACCACCAGTAGCAGACGGTACAGTGCCCAGGATCGGATCTTTATTAGGTCAGAGGTCCAGAGGCTACTGAGGGAAGGAGTCATTGAAGCCAGCAACAGTCCCTGGAGAGCTCAAGTAGTGGTGGTAAAGACCGGGGAGAAGCATAGGATGGTCATTGACTACAGCCAGACCATCAACAGGTTTACGCAGCTGGAAGCGTACCCACTCCCCCGCATATCCGACCTGGTAAACAGGATTGTGCATTATAAGGTCTTCTCCACGGTGGATCTTAAGTCCACCTACCACCAGCTCCCCATCCGCACTAGTGACCGCAAATACACTGCTTTCAAGGCAGACGGGCGGCTCTATCACTTCTTAAGGGTTATCTTCAGTGTCACCGACGGGGTCTCGGTCTTCCAGCGCGAGATGGACTGAATGGTTGACCGGTACGGTTTACGGGCAACATTCCCGTATCTCGATAATGTCACCATCTGCGGCCACGACCAGCAGGACCACGACACCAACCTCAGAAAATTCCTCCAGACTGCAAAGATCCTTAACCTTACATAAAACAAGGATAAATGCTTGTTTAACACCGACCGCCTAGCCATCCTCGGCTACGTAGTGCGAAATGGAGTTATAGGCCCTGCCCCTGAACGCATGCGCCCCCTCATGGAGTTCCCCCCTCGCTCACTGCTCCAAGGCCCTGAAGCGCTTCCTATGGTTTTTCAGTTACTATGCCCAGTGGGTCCCGAACTATGTGGACCAGGCCCGTCCTCTGATCCAATCCACAGCTTTTCCCCTGTCGATAGAGGCCCGCCAGGCCTTCAGCCGCAGCAAAACGGACATTACAAAGGCCACGATGCACGCCATCAATGAGTCCCTCCCCTTCCAGGTCGAGAGCGACGTGCCTGACGTAGCTCTGGCGGCCACCCTCAACTAAGCGGGCAGGCCCGTGGCCTTCTTCTCACGTACCCTCCATGCCTCCGAAATCCGCCACTCCTCAGTCGAAAAGGAGGCCCAGGCCATAGTGGAAGCTGTGAGACATTGGAGGCATTACCTGGCCGGCAGGAGATTCACTCTCCTCACTGACCAACGGTCGGTAGCCTTCATGTCCGATAATGCACAGCGGGGCAAAATCAAGAACGATAAGATCTTACGGTGGAGGATCGAACTCTCCACCTACAACTACGAGATCTTGTATCATCCCGGGAAGCGAAACGAGCCTCCTGATGCCCTGTCCCGTGGCACATGTGCCACCGCACAAGCGGACCACCTCCGAGCCCTCCACGAGGACCTCTGCCACCCGGGGGGTCACTCGCTTTTTCCACTTTATTAAGACCTGCAACCTGCCCTACTCCATCGAGGAGGTCAGGACAGCCACCAGGGACTGCCAAATCTGCGCGGAGTGCAAACCGCACTTCTACCGGCCAAAGAAAGCACACCTGATAAAGGCTTCTCGTCCCTTTTGAACACCTCAGTATGGACTTCAAAGGCCCCCTCCCCTCCACCGACCGCAACACGTACTTCCTGAACGTGATTGACGAGTACTCCCGGTTCCCATTCGCCATCCCCTGCCCCGACATGACTGCAACCACCGTCATCAAGGCCCTCCACAGCATCTTTGCACTGTTCGGGTTCCCGCTTACATACATAGTGATAGGGGGTCTTCCTTTATGAGCGACGAACTGCGTCAATTCCTGCTCAGCAAGGGCATCGCCTCGAGCCGGACGACCAGTTACAACGCCCGGGGTAACGGACAGGTAGAGAGGGAGAACGGAACGGTCTGGAAGACCGTCCTACTGGCCCTACGGTCCAGGAATCTCCCGGTCTCCCGCTGGCAGGAAGTCCTCCCGGATGCCCTCCACTCCATCCGGTCACTGCTTTGTACCACAACCAACCAGACACCTCATGAACGTCTCCTTGTCTTCCCCAGGAAGTCTTCCTCTGGGACCTCACTCCCGTCCTGGCTGGCAGCTCCCGGACCCATCCTGCTCCGAAAACACGTGCGGGCGCACAAGTAGGACCCGTTGGTCGAGAGGGTCCATTTTCTCCACGCTAACCCCCAGTACGCCTACCCTGACGGCCGACAAGATACGGTCTCCCTACGAGACCTTGCGCTCGCCGGAGCCCCATGCACATCCCAGCCACCAGTCCCACCCTCCCCTCCACCAGGGCACCTTACAGGAGGACCGATCCTTCCGCCGGCCCCGTCTAGGCCCCCCACCCATCGATGCACCCCGCAGGCGCTCCCTTCCCAGGTCAACCGTTTTCCCCACCAGCGCCGTCTAGGGGTGTCGAAGCTGCCACAGAGATCGAGGCCACGCTCCCGGAGTCACAGACGCCCGAGACTCCACTGGAGTCACCACCGAAGCTTCAATGATCACAGAGGACGACCAGGGCCCCCGATCGACTGATTGCTTCATTTTAAATTGTAAATTTAAATCATAAATTGTAAATAGTTAATAGAATTGTAAATAGTTGCAAAACGCTGTACGGAGGTATTACGGTACCTCCATAACTAATTCTACCACGTTGCCATGTTTGTAATATCAGGCCACCACCCCCGCCAGACTCTTTTTTAACAGAGGGTGAATGTGATAGTCTGTGTAGAGGTATTACAGTACCTGGTAATGCTGGAACACCAGTGGTAGGTATTGTGTGCTTCCTATTGGTCAAGCTGTATTGTAGCTCCGCCCTGCTAGGCGGGGTATAAGAGCCCGTGCCGCCCCAGCAGCCTTCATTCTGTACCTGAGCTGCTGGGGGAAACATCTAGCTTATTAAAGCCTTCAGTTGGACTACAACCTCGTTTTAGTGGTCATTGATCGTGCATCAGCCGGCCTTGAAAAACGCAGATCTGACTCGTCCCATCCTTTTTTGTTTCTTTCAAATTTGGGATTTCTCATGTAAGTTCTTTTCCTCCTTTCCCCTGACCCTTCCCCCTGACCCTTCCTCCTTCCCCCTGACCCTTCCTCCTTCCCCCTGACCCTTCCCCCTGACCCTTCCCCCTGACCCTTCCTCCTTCCCCCTGACCCTTCCTCCTTCCCCCTGACCCTTCCTCCTTCCCCCTGACCCTTCCCCCTGACCCTTCCTCCTTCCCCCTGACCCTTCCCCCTGACCCTTCCTCCTTCCCCCTGACCCTTCCTCCTTCCCCCTGACCCTTCCTCCTTCCCCCTGACCCTTCCCCCTGACCCTTCCTCCTTCCCCTTGACCCTTCCCCCTAAACCTTCCTCCTTCCCCCTGACCCTTCCCCCTGATCCTTCCCCCTGACCCTTCCTCCTTCCCCCCAGCTCTTCCTCCTTTCCCCTGACCCTTCCCCCTGACCATTCCTCCTTCCCCCTGACCATTCCTCCTTCCCCCTGACCCTTCCTCCTTCCCCCTGACCCTTCCTCCTTCCCTCTGACCCTTCCTCCTTCCCCTGACCCTTCCCCCTGACCCTTGACCCTTCCTCCTTCCCCCTGAGCCTTCCTCCTTCCCCCTGACCCTTCCCCCTGACCCTTCCCCCTGACCCTTTCTCCTTCCCCCTGACCCTTCCTCCTTCCCTCTGACCCTTCCTCCTTCCCCTGACCCTTCCCCCTGACCCTTCCCCTTGACCCTTTCTCCTTCCCCCTGACCCTTCCTCCTTCCCCCTGACCCTTCCCCCTGACCCTTCCACCTTCCCCCTGACCCTTCCCCCTGACCATTCCTCCTTCCCCCTGACCCTTCCACCTGACCATTCCTCCTTCCCCCTGACCCTGCGACCTGACCCTTCCTCCTTCCCCCTGACCCTTCCTCCTTCCGCCTGACCCTTCCCCCTGACCATTTCTCCTTCCCCCTGACCCTTCCTACTTCCCCCTGACCCTTCTTCCTTCCCCCTGACCCTTCCTCCTTGCCCCAGACCCTTCCCCCTGACCCTTCCCCCTGACCCTTCCTCCTTCCCCCGGACCCTTCCCCCTGACCCTTCCCCCTGCCCCTTCCTCCTTCCCTGCTGGAAAGGCACTGGCCTTGGCGAAGCAAGGGAAAGGGTCAACTCTAAATCTGTACAGCACATTCTACTTTTGATCCAACCACTTTGAAGATATGGGAAATGGGTGGAGGAACTAGGTTCTGTGCTTACTCAGGGCAATTGGAGAGAAGCCCTGTACAAGGTGTATCCATTTCCTCCTGTCCCAGACTGAGCTTGGTCCAGGTCAAAGTGCTACATAGAACACATTGGACAAAGGCAAAGATGAAAAATGAAAAATGAAATGAAATGAAAATCGCTTATTGTCACAAGTAGGCTTCAATGAAGTTACTGTGAAAAGCCCCTAGTCGCCACATTCCGGCGCCTGTTCGGGGAGGCTGGTACGGGAATTGAATCGTGCTGCTGGCCTGCCTGGGTCTGCTTTCAAAGCCAGCGATTTAGCCCTGTGCTAAACAGCCCCCTGACCCTTCCCCGTGACCCTTCCTCCTTCCCCCTGACCCTGTGGAAAGTGGATTTTTTCAAGACGCAAAGAATAAGTGTGACCGCTGTTCACTTACACTTGATAACCGCACACTTACACAGGATAACCGCGCACTTACACCGGATAACCGCACACTTACACAGGATAACCGCGCACTTACACCGGATAACCGCACACTTACACTTGATAACCGCGCACTTACACCGGATAACCGCGCACTTACACCGGATAACCGCACACTTACACCGGATAACCGCGCACTTACACCGGATAACCGCGCACTTACACTTGATAACCGCGCACTTACACCGGATAACCGCACACTTACACCGGATAACCGCGCACTTACACCGGATAACCGCACACTTACACTTGATAACCGCGCACTTACACTTGATAACCGCGCACTTACACCGGATAACCGCGCACTTACACTTGATAACCGCGCACTTACACCGGATAACCGCGCACTTACACCGGATAACCGCACACTTACACTTGATAACCGCGCACTTACACCGGATAACCGCACACTTACACCGGATAACCGCACACTTACACTTGATAGCCGCACACTTACACTTGATAACCGCACACTTACACAGGATAACCGCGCACTTACACCGGATAACCGCACACTTACACTTGATAACCGCGCACTTACACCGGATAACTGCGCACTTACACCGGATAACCGCACACTTACACCGGATAACCGCGCACTTACACCGGATAACCGCGCACTTACACTTGATAACCGCGCACTTACACCGGATAACCGCACACTTACACCGGATAACCGCGCACTTACACCGGATAACCGCACACTTACACTTGATAACCGCGCACTTACACTTGATAACCGCGCACTTACACCGGATAACCGCGCACTTACACTTGATAACCGCGCACTTACACCGGATAACCGCGCACTTACACCGGATAACCGCACACTTACACTTGATAACCGCGCACTTACACCGGATAACCGCACACTTACACCGGATAACCGCACACTTACACTTGATAGCCGCACACTTACACTGGATAACCGCGCACTTACACCGGATAACCGCGCACTTACACCGGATAACCGCACACTTACACTTGATAACCGCGCACTTACACTTGATAACCGCGCATTTACACCGGATAACCGCGCACTTACACTTGATAACCGCGCACTTACACCGGATAACCGCGCACTTACACCGGATAACCGCACACTTACACTTGATAACCGCGCACTTACACCGGATAACCGCACACTTACACCGGATAACCGCACACTTACACTTGATAGCCGCACACTTACACTGGATAACCGCGCACTTACACCGGATAACCGCACACATGCATTTTGGCCTTTTGCTAAGCGTGATACTGGGTTACCTTTCTCAACACAATATCCAGGATTTTGCAGATAACCCTAGAACCTTGCCCATTGTCTGCAATATTTGGGGTTTCGGTATCTTTCTACTCAGGAGTGAGGGTGGAGGTTCTTGCCTTCGCCTCCTTAATAGCCAGGAGGCGGATATTACTCAACTGGAGACCTCCCTCACCACCCAAGGCATCTGCAAGGTTGGAAGATATGGAGCGGTGTTCTTTTAGCGGAGAATCCCTTTTGATGCTGAAATCAGGAGCGGCGCCTGTTTTCGGATGCTCCGCCCACTCCAAAACGGCATCATCAGTGAGTACGCCACACGCCGTTGGGACGGCCTCAGGACGTCACCTGAAGACCCTCCCCCGATGCCCCGCCCGCGATAGCTCGAGTTCCTGTGTGTGCTCGGAGTTTTCATCAACTTTGCGTGGCAGCAGCAGACTGTGTCCAGCAGTCGGGGAGGGGGGAGCCGCTCCGCTGGCCGGGGGCACTTGGGCAGAGACTTTGGGGTGGTCCTGGGGTGATGAGGGGGGGGGGGTTACAGGGGGAAACTGTCTGGCAGTCCGGGTCTGCACGAGGCCAACGCCATGTTGTACGGGGCAACCGCTCTAGGTCGTCGCAGTGCAGATGTCTTGCGTCTGGTTAAGGTCAAGTATACTGGCAGAGGCTCAGCGAGGTGGCAGCCTTTCATTTCTTTCTTTAAGGAAAAAGGTAGCGGGGTCCCTCCCGGTATTACAAGTGCTGGGAACGACACCGCCAATTCCAGCCAAAACAGACACTTTTTTTTTTAGTTTGATCGCACCCGTAACCTCTAAGAACAGGGCAGCAGATGCATGGGAAACTTACCACCTTCAGGTTCCTACTTCCAAGAGTACTGACCAATTAGAGGCCAAAGGGGCTGGTTTAGCACACTCTGCTAAATCGCTGGCTTTTAAAGCAGACCAAGGCAGGCCAGCAGCATGGTTCGATTCCCGTACCAGCCTCCCCGAACAGGCGCCAGAATGTGGCGACAAGGGGCTTTTCACAGTAACTTAATTGAAGCCCACTTGTGACAATAAGCAATTTTCATTTCATTTCATTTCAAAGCTCTTCAGCTCAGCAGCCCCATCGGGAATGGTGGTCACTGTTGGTACTGCAGGTAGCCCAGGAGGAGGAAAATTGCTGGAGGCCCTGGAACCCAGGTCTTGCTGGGAAGAAAGCCCTCTGTAATCTATAAAATCCATAGAGTGTTGCGGCGATGCGGAGCTAAGCCGCGCGATTCGGCAGCTCCCGCGAAAACGGACTTTTGGAACCGCTAACGGAGCCCCAATGGCACTTTTTTTAAAAACCAACCCGTGGGGAAGGAAGGAGAAAGTCCCCTACAGACCTGCATGGATCGGACCCGCAGCGAAATGGCGAAAAAAGCGGCCCTGGAGCAGCGGGAGAAGAAAGAAGAAAAAAACAAAATGGCGGGCCCACGGACAGAGAGGGAGTGAAAGAGTTCCTCAAGTGCTGCTTCGAGGAGCTGCTTAAGGAGATGGTGGCGCCTATACTGGCAATGGTTGAAAGACTTGGAGCAACCCAGAAAGCCCAAGAGGTGAAGATCCAGAAGATCCAGGAAAAAGTGAGTGAGAACGGCGACGAGCTCGTGGGCCTGGCGGAGAGAGTGGAGCGGCACGAGGCGCTGCACAAGACATGGGCGGGAAGACTCGAAGACCTGGAGAACAGATCAAGGAGAAACAACTTGAGGATCCTGGGTCTCCCAGAAGGAGTGGAGGGGGCCGATGCCGCGGCATATGCGGGCACAATGATCGGGATGCTGATGGGCGCGGAGGCCCCCCCGGGGTTGCTGGAGCTGGATGGGGCGCACCGAGTGCTAGCGAGGAAGCCCAAGGCAAAAAGAGCCGCCAAGGGCGATGGTGGTGAGATTTCACCGGTTTACGGACAGAGAGAGGGTCCTGAAATGGGCCAAGAAGGAACGGAGCAGCAAGTGGGGCAATGCAGAGATCAGAATATACCCGGACTGGCGCGCGGAGGTTGCTAAGCGGAGAGCGGGTTTCAACCGGGCCAAAGCGGTGCTGCATCGGAAAGGAGTGAAACTTGGAATGTTGCAGCCAGCGCGACTGTGGGTTACACATAATGGCCAACACCACTACTTCGAAACGCCCGAAGAGGCGTGGACCTTTATACTAGCTGAAAAATTGGACTCTAATTGAGGGTTTGTGTGGGAGGGGGGTGTTTGAGGGTTGAAGTATGATGGTTGTTGTACCTAGGGGGTCAACCACGCGCAGGAAATGCTATATGGGCTGGGGGAGAGGGACAAGGCCACGACAGGAGCTGCGCCATGGGAGGCGGGGCAGGCTTTGGGAAGCGCGGGGTTGTCTTTCCCACGCGCGGCAAAAAAGGCGGGAAGGGGAACAAAGGAATGTACATTGATTGGGAGATTCCCACACGGGGGGGTTAAAGGGATGGCGGGGGAAGCCGGGGTCAGCAGGTGTCAGCTGACTTACGGTAGGGATATGGGGGGAGCAAAAAAGCTAGACGGGGATCTAGCTGGGGGAGGGGGGGAAGGGGGGGAGAGGAGGGGGGGGGAAAGGGTTGCTGCTGCACTGGCCGAAAGGGAATGAGACACAGAAGAGGTGGTCGGGACGGAGGTCCCCCGGCTGGGGGACTGGAGGGTGAGGGAGGCGCGAACACGGGATTGGCTCAGAAAAGGAGATGGCTAGTCGGGGGGGGGGTGAGAGTCCCTCCGATCCGGCTGATAACGTGGAACGTGAGGGGCCTGAATGGGCCGGTGAAGAGGGCTCGAGTGTTCGCGCACTTGAAGGGACTGAAGGCAGATGTGGCTATGCTCCAAGAGACACACCTGAAGGAGGCGGACCAGGTTAGATTAAGAAGGGGATGGGTAGGACAGGTATTTCACTCGGGACTGGACACGAAAAATAGAGGGATGGCAATTCTGGTGGGAAAGCATGTGTCATTTGAGGCCAAGACTATCGTAGCGGATAATGGAGGGAGATATGTGATGGTGAGTGGTAAGTTACAGGGGACGTGGGTGGTGTTGGTAAATGTATACGCCCCGAACTGGGATGATGCTGGATTCATGAAGCGCATGTTGGGGCGCATTCCGGACCTGGAGGTAGGAGGACTGATAATGGGAGGGGACTTCAATACGGTTCTGGACCCAGCACTGGACCGCTCCAGATCAAGGACGGGAAGGAGGCCGGCGGCGGCCAAGGTACTTAGGAGGTTTATGGATCAGATGGGGGGAGTGGACCCATGGAGGTTTGCAAGACCGCAGGCCAGGGAATTTTATTTTTTCTCCCACGTGCATAAGGCTTACTCCCGGATAGATTTCTTTGTTCTGGGCAGGGCGCTCATCCCGAGAGTGGAGGGGACGGAGTATTCGGCCATAGCCGTTTCGGACCATGCCCCGCACTGGGTGGAACTGGAGCTGGGAGAGGAGAGGGACCAACGCCCTCTGTGGCGGCTGGATGTGGGACTGCTGGCGGACGAGGTGGTGTGTGGGAAGGTGAGGGGGTGTATCGAAAGGTACCTGGAGGCCAACGACAATGGGGAGGTGCGAGTGGGGGTGGTATGGGAGGCATTGAAGGCGGTGATCAGGGGAGAGCTAATCTCCATTAGGGCTCATAGGGAGAAGACAGAGGGCATGGAAAGGGAGAGGTTAGTGGGGGAGATTTTGAGAGTGGACAGGAGATACGCAGAGGCCCCGGAGGAAAGATTACTTGGGGAAAGGCGATGGCTCCAGACGGAGTTTGACCTGCTGACCACGGGCAAGGCGGAGGCACAGTGGAGGAAGGCGCAAGGGGCGACTTACGAGTACGGGGAAAAGGCTAGTCGGATGCTGGCGCACCAGCTCCGTAAGAGGGCGGCAGCGAGGGAAATAGGGGGAATCAAAGATGGAAGGGGAGCCACGGTTCGAAGTGCAACGAAAATAAATAAGGTATTCAAGGACTTCTATGAAGAGCTGTACAGATCCCAGCCCCCAGGGGGGGAAGGGGGGATGAGGCGATTCCTGGACCAGCTGGGGTTCCCGAGGGTGGAGGAGCAGGAGGCGGTTGGTTTGGGGGCACCAATTGGGTTGGAGGAGTTGAGTAAGGGTTTGGGGAGCATGCAGGCGGGGAAGGCCCCGGGGCCGGATGGGTTCCCGGTGGAATTCTATAGAAACTATGTGGACCTGCTGGCCCCGCTACTAGTGAGGACCTTCAACGAGGCAAGAGAGGAGGGAACCCTGCCCCAGACAATGTCGGAGGCGACAATCTCCTTGATTCTAAAGCGAGACAAGGATCCACTGCAATGTGGATCATACAGGCCGATTTCGCTCCTCAATGTGGATGCTAAGGTATTGGCGAAGGTACTGGCCACTAGGATTGAGGACTGTGTCCCGGGGGTGATTCACGAGGACCAAACGGGATTCGTAAAGGGCAGGCAGTTAAATACCAATGTGCGGCGGCTCTTAAACGTGATAACGTTGACATTGAAGGAGGGAGAGGCGGAGATAGTGGCAGCTATGGACGCGGAAAAAGCCTTTGACCGAGTAGAGTGGGAGTACCTCTGGGAGGTATTGCGCAGGTTTGGGTTCGGGGGAGGGTTTATTAGATGGGTTAAGCTCCTTTACAGCGCCCCGGTGGCGAGCGTAGTGACGAACCGGCGGAGGTCGGAGTACTTTCGGCTGTACCGAGGGACGAGACAGGGGTGCCCCCTGTCCCCCCTGTTGTTTGCATTGGCGATCGAACCCTTGGCCATATCACTTAGGGAGTCTCAGAAATGGAGGGGGATAGTCCGCGGGGGAGAGGAGCATCGGGTATCGCTATATGCGGATGACCTGCTGCTATACGTGACGGACCCAATGGAGGGGATGGTGGCGGTCATGCAGACTCTGAAGGAGTTTGGAGAGTTCTCGGGCTACAAGCTTAATGTAGAGAAGAGTGAGCTTTTTGTATTACAGGCAGGGGACCAAGAAAGAGGGATAGGGGACCTACCGCTGAGGAGGGCGGAGAGGAGATTTCGGTATCTGGGGATCCAGATAGCCAGAAGTTGGGGGGCCCTACATAAACTGAATTTGACGAGGGTGGTGGAGCAAATAGAGGAGGATTTTAAAAGATGGGACATGCTCCCGCTCTCGTTGGCGGGTAGGGTGCAGTCGGTCAAAATGGTGGTCCTTCCGAGGTTTTTGTTCGTGTTTCAGTGCCTCCCCATCGTGATCACCAAGGGCTTTTTCAAGAGAGTAGGTAGGAGTATTATGGGGTATGTATGGGCAAATAAGACCCCGAGGGTTAGGAGAGGGTTCTTGGAACGCAACAGGGACCGAGGAGGGTTGGCTCTGCCAAACCTAGAGAGTTACTACTGGGCAGCAAACGTGGTGATGATCCGCAAGTGGGTCATGGATGGAGAGAGGGCAGCATGGAAGAGGATGGAGATGGCGTCCTGTAAAGGAACGAGCCTGGGGGCGTTCAAAAAAGGGACTAGGGATAACCCTGGGAATTACAGGCCAGTTAGTCTTACTTCGGTGGTAGGCAAAGTAATGGAAAGGGTACTGAAGGATAGGATTTCTGAGCATCTGGAAAGACACTGCTTGATTAGGGATAGTCAGCACGGATTTGTGAGGGGTAGGTCTTGCCTTACAAATCTTATTGAATTCTTTGAGGAGGTGACCAAGCATGTGGATGAAGGTAAAGCAGTGGATGTAGTGTACATGGATTTTAGTAAGGCATTTGATAAAGTTCCCCATGGTAGGCTTATGCAGAAAGTAAGGAGGCATGGGATAGTGGGAAATTTGGCCAGTTGGATAACGAACTGGCTAACCGATAGAAGTCAGAGAGTGGTGGTGGATGGCAAATATTCAGCCTGGATCCCAGTTACCAGTGGCGTACCGCAGGGATCAGTTCTGGGTCCTCTGCTGTTTGTGATTTTCATTAATGACTTGGATGAGGGAGTTGAAGGGTGGGTCAGTAAATTTGCAGATGATACGAAGATTGGTGGAGTTGTGGATAGTAAGGAGGGCTGTTGTCGGCTGCAAAGAGACATAGATAGGATGCAGAGCTGGGCTGAGAAGTGGCAGATGGAGTTTAACCCTGAAAAGTGTGAGGTTGTCCATTTTGGAAGGACAAATATGAATGCGGAATACAGGGTTAACGGTAGAGTTCTTGGCAATGTGGAGGAGCAGAGAGATCTTGGGGTCTATGTTCATACATCTTTGAAAGTTGCCACTCAAGTGGATAGAGCTGTGAAGAAGGCCTATGGTGTGCTCGCGTTCATTAACAGAGGGATTGAATTTAAGAGCCGTGAGGTGATGATGCAGCTGTACAAAACTTTGGTAAGGCCACATTTGGAGTACTGTGTACAGTTCTGGTCGCCTCATTTTAGGAAGGATGTGGAAGCTTTGGAAAAGGTGCAAAGAAGATTTACCAGGATGTTGCCTGGAATGGAGAGTAGGTCTTACGAGGAAAGGTTGAGGGTGCTAGGCCTTTTCTCATTAGAACGGAGAAGGATGAGGGGCGACTTGATAGAGGTTTATAAGATGATCAGGGGAATAGATAGAGTAGACAGTCAGAGACTTTTTCCCCGGGTGGAACAAACCATTACAAGGGGACATAAATTTAAGGTGAAAGGTGGAAGATATAAGAGGGATATCAGAGGTAGGTTCTTTACCCAGAGAGTAGTGGGGGCATGGAATGCACTGCCTGTGGAAGTAGTTGAGTCGGAAACATTAGGGACCTTCAAGCAGCTATTGGATAGGTACATGGATTACGGTTAAATGATATAGTGTAGATTTATTTGTTCTCAAGGGCAGCACGGTAGCATTGTGGATAGCACAATTGCTTCACAGCTCCAGGGTCCCAGGTTCGATTCCGGCTTGGGTCACTGACTGTGCGGAGTCTGCACGTCCTCCCCGTGTCTGCGTGGGTTTCCTCCGGGTGCTCCGGTTTCCTCCCACAATCCAAAGATGTGCAGGTTAGGTGAATTGGCCAATGATAAATTGCCCTTAATGTCCAAATTGCCCTTGGTGTTGGGTGAAGGTGTTGAGTTTGGGTAGGGTGCTCTTTCCAAGAGCCGGTGCAGACTCAAAGGGCCGAATGGCCTCCTTCTGCACTGTAAATTCAATGATAATCTATGATTAATCTAGGACAAAGGTTCGGCACAACATCGTGGGCCGAAGGGCCTGTTCTGTGCTGTATTTTCTATGTTTTTCTATGTAACGGCACCGCTGCCGCTCTCGCCGACAAAATACACCACAAGCCCGGTGGTGGCGGCAACACTAAGGATCTGGGGCCAGTGGAGAAGACACAGGGGTGCAATGGGAGCATCGGTGTGGTCCCCGATCAGGGGTAACCACCGGTTTGTCCCGGGGAAGATGGACGGGGGGGTTCCAAGGCTGGCATCGGGCGAGGATAAGAAGAATGGGGGACCTGTTCATTGACGGGACATTTGCGAGCCTAGGGGCACTGGAGGAGAAATTTGAGTTACCCCCGGGAAATGCATTTAGATATATGCAGTTGAGGGCTTTTGTGAGGCGACAGGTGAGGGAATTTCCGTTGCTCCCGGCGCAAGAAGTTCAAGATAGGGTGATCTCGGGTGTATGGGTCGGGGAGGGCAAGGTGTCGGAAATATACCAGGAGATGAAAGAAGAGGGGGAAGCGCTGGTAGAAGAATTGAAAGGTAAATGGGAGGAGGAGCTGGGGGAGGAGATTGAGGAAGGGCTATGGGCGGATGCCCTGGGTAGTGTTAATACCTCCTCCTCGTGTGCCAGGCTCAGTCTGATACAATTTAAGGTGGTTGACAGAGCGCATTTGACGAGGGCGAGGCTGAGTAGGTTCTTTGGGGTAGAGGATAGATGTGAAAGATGTTCAGGGAGCCCGGCGAACCATGTCCATATGTTTTGGTCATGCCCGGCATTGGAGGGGTTCTGGAGAGGTGTGGCGGGAGCAATATCTCAGGTGGTGAAAGTCCGGGTCGAGCCAAGCTGGGGACTAGCAATATTCGGAGTAGTGGATGAGCCGGGAGTGCAGGAAGCGAAAGAGGCCGGAATTCTGGCCTTTGCGTCCCTAGTAGCCCGGCGAAGGGTCTTGCTATTGTGGAA
Organism: Scyliorhinus torazame; assembly: GCF_047496885.1. Classification (NCBI taxonomy): domain Eukaryota; kingdom Metazoa; phylum Chordata; class Chondrichthyes; order Carcharhiniformes; family Scyliorhinidae; genus Scyliorhinus; species Scyliorhinus torazame. The sequence goes on from NC_092712.1 coordinate 304,151,593, forward strand.
GGAGGCGAAGCCCCCCAGCCTGGAGGCCTGGATTAATGACATGGCGGGGTTCATAAAATTGGAGAGAATTAAGTTTGCTTTGAGAGGGTCTGCGCAGGGGTTTTACAGGCGGTGGCAACCGTTCCTAGAATATCTCGCGGAGCGTTAGAAGAAGGTCGATCAGCAGCAGCAGCAACCCTGGGGGGGGGGGGAACGAGAGATTGTTTGAGGGGATGGACGAGCGGGAGATAGCATGGAGGGTGGGGAGAAATGGTACGTGCGGCCAAGAGCCAGTGTATAAAGCTATGTAAATCTCCCACCTTGCCATGTATATATCTTGCTCAGGGAGATTTTGCGTTATTTTGTTGGGGGGGGGGGGGGGGGGGGGTTACTGTTTGTAAGAGGAAAAATTGTGTTGTTAAAAAACCTTAATAAAAAATATTTAAAAAAAATAAAATCCATAAAGTGGAGAAGGAAGCCATTCGGCCCATTGAGACTGCACCGACCCTCTGAAAGAACACTCCACCTCGGCCCAAATCCCCTGTCCTATCCCCGTAACCCCACCTAATCTAAGGTGTCTTTGGACACTAAGGGGCAACTTTAGCGTGGCCAATCCACCTAACCTGCACATCTTTGGACTGTGGGAGGAAACCCACACGGGGAGAACGTGCAAAGTCCACACAGACAGTGGCCCAAGGCAGAATTAAACCTGGGTCCCTGGCACTGTGAGGCAGCAGTGCTAACCACTGCGCCACCCCCTTTAAGTAGCAAACAGGAGAAGATGAAAGTCAGTTGTCTATGGACCTGACTGCAGTAATAAAGTAGCAGAATGCACAGACCTGGATGTGGAGCTGGGTGCAAAACCATTACCATGGTGAGACTTTATTTTTCATGCAGAATTGGAAAAGCAGACCTGATCAAACCCCAAAGTTAGCAAATTTCTTAAGTGTATGCGAGAAAGTTTTCTGGAGCAGTATCTTTCTGAAGTATTAAGAAGGCAGGCCATACTAAATTTGGTGGTGAATAACCACCATGAATTAGTCAATGTACGAGGATGGAAAATTAGCTAAGTGTGCAACAACAATGATTGAATTAGTTTGAGACAGAGTAGGGTGAGTCACAAAGCAAGGTTTTAAATTTAGATACAACTGTCTTCGATAGACCCTGACCACAGTAAACAGGGCAGAGCTGTTCATGGGCAAAACTGCAGATGAACAGTAGGATTAAGTATTAGGTTCAATTCAAACCGCTTAGGGCAATTGTTTAATTTTGTAATTAAACAACCTTGGCCAACAAAAGAGGTGAGAGAGTGTACAAAAGCAAAGGAAAAGGTTCATACAAGTCCAACATGCGGACTGATGAGGTGATAATGTGAACACCATCGGGATCCAAGGAAGTAGTGGGAACCAGGAAAAAGTGAATAAGTGAAAATAATTGCGAGGGACATCCAGGGTAATCGTGAAGGCAGAATTTTTCTGATAGTATTTGTTGGGGTGGTGTTGGTTACGTATTGTGTCTGTTAAAGAAGACTTTGTAGTCTCCTGCATGTTTACAGCAAGTCTTTATTAACTGCTTGTAACCATATTCAAATATACAGTAACAAGGAGCTGTCTCAAATCTTGGTCTTAACATGTCTCTGGCCAATATTACCCAGAGCCTAGATCTAGGTCTTCTTACAGCACTGTGTGCGTGATTGTTGCTCAGTTCCACATTAACACTGTAGGTGCCAAACCCCTCTATTACAGTATTTGCCAACGCAACACTGGAGAAGTCAGGGATGCCTCGGGATCATTTAACGCACCGAGGAGTATTGATCGATACAAGAGGTCCCACCAGTCAAAATGCCAGACCCCTGGGTTGGAGGTAAATGTGGAGTCTTAATGCAAGGGAGGGCGAGGGAGACCCTAGGGGTGGGTGAGAGACATGCCACACATTACATCCTGACAACCAACAAAAATACCCATCATGCCAACTCTCTGTTTCCTGTTAGCTAGCCAATCTTCTACCATGTCTCCTGCACCATAGGATTTTATTTCCCGCAGTAACCTTTCATCTGGCACCTTAACAATTGCCTTCTGGAAATCTATGTACAGTACACCCACTGGTTCCCCTTCATCCACAGCACATGCCTGTACCAATATGTATATTGTAAGGAATACAAGGGGTTAACAATTTGATGTTAATACTTCTCACCACCAGGTGGCGATTATGAGCAGTCATATAAATATCATGTGACTCCTGGGATTCTGGAAGAAGGTATTAGGCGTGAGATAAATTAGTTTCATAGTATAGAGTTCTGTAGTTAGAGATATCGCATAGTTTAATTTAATAGCTTATGCCTTGTGACTTATTTGAATATTATAAATAAATCAACTTTGTTCAGTAACTTAGCTTGTTCTTTATTCCACACTACGTTCTCAAGACATCCTGATTTACAAAAGAGAGAACATCACAATGTCTACCTTCAAAGAACTCAAATAAATTAGTTAAACCTGATTTCCTTTTCACAAAACCATGTTGATTCGGCCTGATTTTGTTCTAAGCGCCCTGATACAGCATCTAATAGCTTTTAACATTTTCTCTGTTACAGATGTTATGCTAACTAGGGCTGGTTTAGCTCAGTGGGCTAGACAGCTGGTTTGTGATGCAGAACAAGGCCAGCAGCGCGGGTTCAATTCCCGTACCAGCTGAGAATTCTGAATTCTCCCCGTGTACCCGAACAGGCGCCAGAATGTGGCGACTAGGGGCTTTTCACAGTAACTTCATTGCAGTGTTAATGTAAGCCTACCTGTGACAATAAAGGTTATTTATTAACTGACCTGTAGCTTCTTCTCGCAGTCTCTCTTTTTGAATACACGAGTTGCATCTGCCATTTTCCAATCTAATGGAACTTTTCCTGAATCTAGGGAATTTTGGAAAATGACAACCAAGGCATCAGCCAACTCCCTACTCACTCACTTCTTTAAAGGCCCTAGGATGAAGTCGACCTGGATCCTAGGACTTGTCAGCCCACAGCCCCAACAATTTGCTTAATACCACTTTTCTGATGATTGTCATTTTTCTGAGTTCCTCCCTCTCTTCCATTTCCTGATTTACAGCTATTTCTGAAAGGTCACTTGTATCCTTTATAATGAAGACTGATGCAAAATCCCTGTTCAATTCATCCACCATCTCCCTACTTTCCATTATTAATTCCCAAGATATACTTCCTATCGGACAAATGCTCACTGTGTTAACACTTTTCTTATTTAAATATCTATAGAAGCTCTTGCTATCTATCTTTATATTTCCAGCTAGCTTTCTCTCGTATTCTAGTTTTCCCCTCTTAATATTCTTTTTGTAATTCTTCGCTGTTTTTTTATATTCTGTCCAATTATTATTATTATCTTCTGACCTATCACACACCTTTGTGGAATTATATGCTTTTTATTTAAGTTTGGCCCCATCGTTAACTTTTTTAGTTAACCACGGATAGTGGGTCCTTCCCTTTAGAACTTTATATCCCTTTAAATATCTGCCAATGCATCTCTATTGACCGATCACTTCATCACATCTGCCAGTTCATTTTAACTAGCTCTGCTTTCATGGTAGCACAGTGGTTAGCACTGTTGCTACACAGCGCCAGGGTCCCTGGTTCGATTCCCGGCTTGGGTCACTGTCCGTGCAGAGTCTGCACATTCTCCCCGTGCCTGCGTGTGTTTCCTCCGGGTGCTCCGGTTTCCTCCCACAAGTCCCGAAATACGTGCTGTTAGGTGGATTGGACATTCTGAATTCTCCCTCTGTGTACCCAGACAGTGTGGCGACTAGGGGCTTTGCACAGTAACATCATTGCAACGCTAATGGAAGCCTACTCGTGACACTAATAAAGATTATTATTATTAATTGCCATAATTTAAGTTTTTAATGGTAGTCTTCGACCAACTCTTTTCTCCCCCCAAACGGAATGCAAAATTCAATCATATTATGATCACTGCTACCTATGGGGTGCCTTCATGCTGAGGTTATCAATTAATCTCATTGCACAATACCAGGTTTAGTATAGCCTGCTGTCTGGTTGCCTCTTGAACGTGCTGTTCTAAGAAATTACCCCCAAAACATTCTCTGAACTTCTCATCTAGTCCACCATTGCCCATCTGATTGTTTCAGTCTTTTCAGATTAAAATCCCCCCTGATTATCATGTACCTACCAGACAATCACCCTGATGCACAATCAGTGACCACTAAAATGAGGTTGTAGTGCAACTGAAGGCTTTAATAATCTAGATGTTTCCCCCAGCAGCTCAGGTACAGAATGAGGGCTGCTGGGTCGGCACGGGTTCTTATACCCTGCCTATCAGGGCGGAGCTATTATACACTCTAGCCAATGGCAAGCATATAGGTTCTACCAATGGTACTTCAGCCTCTCATGTTCCATAATACCTATAATACCACATTCACCCCCTGTTAAAAAAGTCCGATGGGGGTGGTGGCCAGCAACTACAAAACATAACAACATGGTATAATTAGTTCTGGAGGTACCGTAGTACCCCCGTACCGTGTTTAGTAACTATTTACAAGTCTGGTAGCTATGTACATTCGGTGCTTTATATTTACAGATTACAGTTAAAATGAAGCAATCAGTCGATTGGGGGCCCTGGTCGTCCTCTGTGATTGTCGGAGCCTCGGTGGTGACTCCGGTGAAGGCTCGGGCGCCTGTGACTCCAGGAACGTGGCTTCGATCTCCATGGCAGCTTCATCACCCCTAGACGGCGCTGGTGGGGTAAACGGCTGACCTGGGAAGGGAGCGCCTGCGGGGGGCATCGGTGGGTGGGGGCCAAGGCAGGGGCGGCGGAAGGACCGATCCTCCTGAAAGGTGTTGCGGTGGAGGGAAGGGTGGGACTGGTGGCTGGAATGTACGTGGAGTTCTGGCGGACGCCAGGTCCCATAGGGAGACCGTATCTTGTCGGCCGTCGGGGTACGCCACGTAGGCGTACTGGGGGTTAGCATGGAGCAGATGGACCCTCTCAACCAATGGGTCCGACTTGTGCGCCCGCAAGTGTTTTCGGAGCAGGATGGGTCCGGGTGCTGCCAGCCAGGTCGGGAGCGAGGTCCCGGAGAAGGACTTCCTGGGGAAGACAAGGAGACGTTCGTGAGGTGTCTGATTGGTGGTTGTACAAAGTAGTGACCGGATGGAGTGGAGGGCTTTCGGGAGGACTTCTTGCCAGCGGGAGACTGGGAGGTTCCTGGACCGTAGGGCCAGTAGGACGGTCTTCCAGACCGTTCTGTTCTCCCTCTCTACCTGTCGGTGAACCCCGGGGGTTGTAACTGGTCGTCCTGCTTGAGGCGATGCCCTTGCTGAGCAGGAATTGACGCAGTTCGTCGCTCATAAAGGAGGACCCCCTATCGCTGTGTATGTAAGCGGGGAACCTGAACAGAGGCGGTCATGTCGGGGCAGGGGATGGCGAATGGGAACCGGGAGTACTCGTCAATCACGTTCAGAATGTACATGTTGCGGTCGGTGGAGGGGAGGGGGCCTTTGAAGTCCATGCTGAGGCGTTCAAAGGGACGGGAAGCCTTTATCAGGTGCGCCCTCTCCGGCCAGTAGAAGGGCGGTTTGCACTCCGCGCAGATTTGGCAGTCCCTGGTGACTGTCCTGACCTCCTCGATGGAGTAGGGCAGGTTGCGGGTCTTGACAAAATGGAAAAAGCGAGTGACCCCCGGGTGGCAGAGGTCCTCGTGGAGGGCTCGGAGGCGGTCCACTTGTGCAGTGGTACATGTGCCACGGGACAGGGCGTCAGGAGGCACGTTTAGCTTCCCGGGACGATACAAGATCTCGTAGTTGTAGGTGGAGAGTTCGATCCTCCACCGCAAGATCTTGTCGTTTTTTATCTTGCCCCGCTGTGCATTATCAAACATGAAAGCAACCGACTGTTGGCCAGTGAGGAGAGTGAATCTCCTGCTGGCCAGGTAATGCCTCCAATGTTGCACAGCTTCTACTACGGCCTAGGCCTCCTTCTCGACTGAGGAGTGGCAGATTTTGGAAGCATGGAGGGTGCGTGAGAAGAAGGCCACGGGCCTGCCCGCTTGGTTGAGGGTTTCCGCCAGAGCCACGTCAGACGGGTCGCTCTCGACCTGGAAGGGGAGGGTCTTGTCGATGGCGTGCATTGTGGCCTTTGCAATGTCTGCTTTGTTGCGGCTGAAGGCCTGGCGGGCCTCTATTGACAGGGGAAAAACTGTGGTTTGGATCAGGGGACGGGCCTTGTCTGCGTAGTTGGGGACCCACTGGGCGTAGTAGCTAAAAAACCCTAGGCAGCGCTTCAGGGCCTTGGAGCAGTGAGGGAGGGGGAACTCCATAAGGGGGTGCATGCGTTCAGGGCCGAGGCCAATAACTCAATTTCGCACTACGTAGCTGAGAATGGCTAGACGGTCGGTGTTAAAATGCATTTATCCTTATTGTATGTTAGGTTAAGGATCTTTGCGGTATGGAGGAATTTTCGGAGGTTGGTGCCATGGTCCTGCTGGTCGTGGCCGCAGATGGTGACATTATCGAGATACGGGAATGTTGCCCGTAAACCGTACCGGTCAACCATTCGGTCCATCTCTCGTTGGAAGACTGAGACCCCGTTAGTGACACCAAAGGGAACCCTTAAGAAGTGATAGAGCCACCCGTCTGCCTCGAAGGCAGTGTATTTGCGGTCACGAAAGCGGATGGGGAGCTGGTGGTAGGCGGACTTGAGATCCACCGTGGAGAAGACCTTATAATGTGCGATCCTGTTTACCATGTCGGATATGCGGGGGAGGGGGTACGCGTCCAGCTGCGTAAACCTGTTGATGGTCTGACTGTAGTCGATGACCATACTATGCTTCTCCCCGGTCTTTACCACCACTACTTGAGCTCTCCAGGGGCTGTTGCTAGCTTCAATGACCCCTTCCCTCAGTTACCTTTGGACCTCTGATCTAATAAAGATCCGGTCCTGGGCACTGTACCGTCTGCTCCTGCTGGCGACGGGTTTGCAATCCGGGGTGAGGTTCCTTGAGGGTCACGAGGCCGCAGACAGTAAGGGGGGTATGGGGCCGCCGAATTGGAAGGTCAGACTTTGAAGGTTACACTGGAAGTCTAAACCCAGGAGTGTAGCCACGCAGAGGTGGGGAAGGACGTAGAGATGTAAATTTTTGAACTCCCTTCCCTGGACTGTGAGGTTTGCTAAACAAAACCCCTTTATCTCCACTGAGTGGGAACCGGAGGTCAGTGAGATTTTTTGATTAACAGGGTGGATGAGGAGGGAACAGCGCCTTACCGTGTCGGGGTGTATGAAGCTCTCCCTGCTCCCAGAGTCAATTAGGCAGGACATCTCGTGGCCGTTGATGAAGACAGTCGTCGTTGCTGTTGAGAGTGTTCGAGGTCGAGATTGATCCAGAGTCACCGAGGCCAATCGCAATAGTTGGGAATTTTGTTCAGGCAGTGTGTGGTCGGCCGAGCTGGAGTCCTGGGGGCCCATCCAAGATGGCGTCTCCCATTGGTCGCACATGGCCGAGGGTGAACAAAATGGCGGCGCCCATTCCCCAAGCGTGGCGTCCGTGGAACAAGATGGCGGCGCCCGGGGTCCGCACGTGGCCCTGGGATATGGGGGTGGCGGTGACCGCTGGCCACACGGGGCCTGTGGAGAAGTTTGTGGTGGCGGTCCTGATTCGCCGCTGGAGACCGCGGTCACCGCTCGGGCCTGGCATACCCCCCACGAAATGGCCCTTTTTGCTGCATCTCCTGCAGGTGGATGCGCGAGCCGGGCAGCGCTGGCGGGGGTGCTTGGCCTGCACGTAAAAGTAGCAACGGGGCCCCTCGGTGTTGCCAGGCCGCCTTGCAGCGCAGGCCTGCGGGGGAACGGGGGAAGTCTCTGGGTCGGCCGCTGCGGGGTTCCACGCTGCCCAGGGGGCTGCCGCGCGGTCGGGAACGTAGGCACGGGCGTTCCTGGAGGCCACGCCCAGGGAGCCTGCAAGGGCCCATGCCTCCCTAAGACCCAGGATGTCTTTCTCTAACAGGCGCTGGCGGATTTGAGATGAAAGCATACCTGCCATGAAAGCATCCTGGACTAAGAGTTCCGTGTGCTCACTCGCCGAAACCTGCGGGCAGCCGCAGCTTCTGCCCAGCACCAGGAGTGCGCGGTAGAATTCCTGCAACGATTCCCCAGGGGTTTGCCGCCTTGTTGCAAGCAGGTGCCGGGCGTAGACCTGGTTTACCGAGAGAATATAGTGTCCTTTTAGCAGCTCGATTGCTGCATCGAAGTCTTCCGCTTCCTCGATGAGGGTGTAGATCTCCGGGCTCACCCTTGAGTGCAGGACGTGCAGTTTCTGCTCTCCTGTGGGTGCGTTTTCTGCCGTCTCAGATACCCTTTAAAACACGCCAGCCAGTGCTTAAAGATTGCCGCTGAGTTTGCTGCGTGGGGGCTAAGTTGCAGACACTCCGGCTTGATTCGGAACTCCATCCTTTCTTCTTAAAATCTAGCTTATTAAATTGATGCACGATCAATGACCACTAAAGCGAGGTTGTAGTCCAACTGAAGGCTTTAATAAGCAAGATGTTTCCCCCAGCAGCTCAGGTACAGAATGAGGGCTGCTGGGTCGGCATGGGTTCTTATACTCCGCCTATCAGGGCGGAGCTATTATACACTCGAGCCAATAGCAAGCATATAGGTTCTACCAATGGTACCTCAGCCTCTCAGGTACCATAATACCTATAATACCACACTCCCTTGATCTCTTTCTTTATCTTCTATCCTACTGTGTAGTTACCATCAGGGAAGCATTTCCACAAGTGACTCCTTGCCTTTATTATTTCTCATCTCAACCCAAGCCATTTCTACATCCTGCTTTTCTGAGCTTTGGTTATTTCTCTCTAATGTGTTAATACCGTCATTAATTAACAGAGCCACCTCTCCATATTTCCCTAACTTCCTGCCCTTCTTAAAAGTCACATATGTTTCAACATTCAGGCCCCATCTCTGTCATCCTGTAGGCAGGTCTGTACAATGACTAACAGATTATACTTATTCATTTCTATTTGCGCTAACAATCCATCTCTTTTGTTTTGAATGCGACATGCGTTGAGAAACAGAGCCTTTAGTTTTATTATTTTAATTGCGTCGAGCCTTATCTGTTATTTACTCTTAGATATGTTCCCTCTACCCTTCCTGCCATGGTCTGTTTATCTTTTCTCACATTAGTATCTTTCTCAATCGCCCATTCTTTAATTTACCATGTCTTCACAAATTTGATCCCTTGCCCCCATTTTTTAGTTTAACAATGTCTCTAAACAAAGAACAAGACAGCACAGGAACAGGTCCTTTGGCCCTCCAAGCCTGCGCCGATCAGGTGTCCTATCCAGACCGCCTGTATCCTTCTCTACTCCATCTGTTCATGTGCCTATTCAGATAAGTCTTCAAGGTCGCTAACGTATCTGCCTCAACCACCTCACTTGGCAGTGCTTTCCAGGCCACCAACACCCTCTGTGTAAAAAACTCCCCCCGCACATCTCCACTGAACCCATCCCCTCTCACCTTGAACTTGTGCCCCGTTGTAATTGTCATTTACGCCCTGGGAAAAAGCCTCCAACTGTTCACCCTTTCTACACCCTTCATAATTTTATAAACTTCTATCAGGTCACCCCCTCAGCCTCCAGCTTTCTAGGGAGTTTATTCAATCTCTCCTCATAGCTAAAACCCTCCATACCATGTAACATCCTGGTAAACCTTTTCTGTACTCTCTCCAAAGCCTCTACGTCCTTCTGGTAGTGTGTTGACCAGAATTGGACACAGTATTCCAAATGTGATTGAACCAACGTTCTATCTAACTGTAATATAATTTGTGAACTTTTATACTCGATGCTCCGGCCGATGAAGGCAGGCATGCCACATGCTTTTTTTAACCAACATTTCCACCTCTGCTGTCACTTTTACAGATCTGTAGACCTGAACACCCAGATCTCTGTGTGTCTATGCTCCTGATGGTTCTGCCATTTATCTTATAGCTCCCACCTGAATTGGATCTACCAAAATGCATCACCTCACATTTGTCCGGGTTAAATTCCATCTGCCATTTCTCTGCCCAATTTTGCAGCCTATCTATAGCCTGTTGTATTCTCTGACAATCTTCATCACTATCCGCAACTCCTGCAATCTTAGTATCATCCGCAAATTTGCAAACCAGACCCGCTACGTTTTCTTCTCAGTCATTTATATATATTACAAAGAGCAGAGGTCCCAGTACTGATCCCTGTGGATCAGGGGCAGCACGGTAGCCTTGCGGATAGCACAAATGCTTCACAGCTCCAGGGTCCCAGGTTCGATTCCGGCTTGGGTCACTGTCTGTGCGGAGTCTGCACATCCTCCCCGTGTGTGCGTGGGTTTCCTCCGGGTGCTCCGGTTTCCTCCCACAGTCCAAAGATGTGCGGGTTAGGTGGATTAGCCATGTTAAATTGCCAAAGTGTCCAAAATTGCCCTTAGTGTAGGGTGGGGTTACTGGGTTATGGGGATAGGGTGGAGGTGTGGACCTTGGGTAGGGTGCTCTTTCCAAGAGCCGGTGCAGACTCGATGGGCCGAATGGCCTCCTTCTGCACTGTAAATTCTATGATAATCTATGACAACTAGTTACTGACCTGCATTTGGAAAAACACCCTTCCATTCCTACCCTCTGTCTTCTATGGCCAAGCCAGTTCTGGATCCATCCAGTTAGTTCACCCCTGACCCCATGTGATTTAATCTTTTGCACCAGCCTGCCATGAGGGACCTTATGAAATGCTTCACTAAAGTCCATGTAGACAACATCCACAGCCCTTCCCTCGTCAATCATTTTTGTCACCTCCTCAAAAAACTCAATTAAATTAGTGAGACATGACATCCCTCATACAAAACCATTCAGTCTGTCGCTAATAAGACCATTCACTTCCAAATATGCAAAGATCCTGGGTGGGATTCTCCACTCCCACGCCGAAGTGGCCGCGCCGTCGTGAACGGCGTCGAGGTTCACGACGGCGCGAAATGGCCCCAATCCCGACCGATTCAGGCCCTGACAATGGGCCAGGATCGGGGCCGCGTCATCTACACGCGCCAGGCCTTGTCGCCCGCGTAAAGGCGGCGCCGCATAGATGACGTGGCTGGCGTCGCATAACGGGCGTCATCCGCGCATGCGTGGTTGCCGTCCTCTCTAAGTCCGCCCCGCAAGAAGATGTCTGACGGATCTTGTGGGGCCGCAGAAGGAAGGAGGTCCTCCTTCAGAGAGGACGGCCCGACGATCGGTGGGCACCGATCGCGGGCCACCCCACATTTGAGGTACCCCCCCCCCCCGGTGCAGGATCCCCCCTCGCCCCCCCCCCCCCGCAGGCCGCCCCCCCCCCCCCCAGCGTTCACGCACCGTTCATGACTGTAGCGACCAGGTGTGGACGGCGCCGGGGGGAACCCGCCGTTTTGGCCTGGCCGCTCGGCCCATCCGGGCCTGAGAATGGGGGGGGGTACCGGAGAATCGCCATTTTCGGTGTCTCCGGCGATTCTCCGGCCTGCGGCCCGCGAAACTCGACCGGGCCGTTCCCGCCGCTTGGGAGAATCATGGGTGGGCGTCGGACCGGCGTCCCCGGAAATTTTGGCGGCCCAGGCGATTCTCCCAACCGACGCGGGAGTGGAGAATCTTGCCCCCTATCTCTGAGAATCTTTTCCAACAATTTCACTATCGCTGACGTCAAGCTTACTGGCCTATAATTACCCGGGTTATCCTTGCTATCCTTCTTAAACAACGGGACAACATTGGCTATCCTCTAATCCTCTGGGATCTCACCTGTGGCCAACAAGGAAACAAAGATTTCTGTCAAAGGCCCAGCAATCTCATCTCTTGCCTTCCTCAGCAATCTGGGATAGATGCCATCTGGCCCTGGGTACTTGTCTACCTTAATGCTTTTTAACACACATAACATTTCCTCCTTTGTAATAATGGCTTGTTCTAAAGTGTTTACACATCCTCTGAGACACCACCAATCAACGTGTCCATCTCCTTTGTGAATACCGTTGTAAAGTGCTCAGTAAGGCTCTCATCAGCTTTTTTTGGTTCTACACATAATTTCCCTCCTTTGTCCGTGAGAGGACCAACTCTTTCTCAAGCTACCCTCTTGTTCCTAATATACGTATAAAATGCCTTGGGATTCTCCTTAATCCTGTCTGCTAAGGACATTTTGTGATCCCCTTTTGCCCTCCTAACTCCCTCTTTGAGGTCTTTTCTACTTTCCTTGTATTCTTCAAGTGCTTCATCTGTTTTTAGTTGCGTAGACCTCATGTATGCATCCTTTTTCTTTTTGACTCGACTCACAAGTTCCCTGGTCATCCATGGTTCCCGAATCCTGGCCTTCCTTTTTACCGGCACATGCCTGCCCTGCACTCCCATCAACTGCTCCTTAAAAGACTCCCACATGCCAAATGTGGGTTTACCCTCAAACAGCCTCTCCCAAACATCAGCCTCCAAATCCTGCCTAATCTGGTTGTATTAGCACCTTAACCCTAGAACAGCACTCGTCCTTTTCCATGAGGATCCGAAAGCTTACGGAATTGTGGTCAATGTTTGGCACACATTCTTCCCCTGCAACTTTGATGACCTGGCCGGGCTCATTCCCTAGTACTAGGTCCAATATCGCCCCCCTCTCTATCCACATATTGTTCCAAAAAACCTTCCTGGACACACTTAACAAATTCCTCACCATCCGGACCTCTAGCCCTAAGGAATTTCCAGTCAATGTGAGGAAAATTAAAGTCTCCCACTACAACAACCCTATTATTTCTACAAGAATCTGCTTACATATCTGTTCTTCAACTTCCCGTGGGCTGTTGGGAGGCCTGTAGCACCCCCCCATCATAGTGACTGCCCCCTTCCTGTTTCTGAGTTCCACCTAAAGTGACTCATTACTTGATTCTTCCATGGTGTCCTCTGTACAGCTGTAATATGTTCTCTAACCAGTATTGCAACTCCCTCACCTCTTTTACCTTCCCCTCTGTCTCGCCTAAAACACCTATATCCCAGAACATTTAGCTGCCAGTACTGTCCCTTTTTTAACCAAATCTCCACTACCACAACCACATCCAAATTCTGCACATGAATCAAGGCTCTAAGTTTATCTGTCTTACCTGTTATTCTCCGTGCATTGCAGCAGATACACTCCGGACCTCCACGCCCACTGAGTACGACCTCCCCTCGCCTGCCCTTCCTCTTAGCTAGCTAGCCTGGCCCTGGTACCATGCTCATCCCCAGTCTCTACACTTGCTGGCTTACAGTTCTGATTCCCACCCCCCTGCCACATTAGTTTAAACCCACCCAAACCAGACTAGCAAACCTCCCAGCCAGAATTTTGATGCCCCTCCAGTTCAGGCGTAACCCGTCGTTCTTGTACAGGCCCCACCTTCCCTGGAAGACATCCCAATGATCCAAAAAACTGAAGCCCTCCCTCCTGCACCAGTTCTTTAGCCACGTGTTCTGCTGCACTATCTCCCTGTTCTTAGCCTCGCTAGCACATGGCACGGGTAGTAATCCTGAGGTTACTACCCTCGAGGTCCTGCTTTTTAATCTTCTACCTAACTCCCTAAATTGCCATTGCAGGATCTTGCTACTCTTTCTATCTATGCCATTTGTGCCACTATGGACAATGACCTCTGTCTGATTTCCCTCCCATTTTAGAATGCTTTGTACCCACTCAGAGACATCCAGGCCCCTTTCACAGCCACAGAAGCGCCTGTCTGTGTCCCTGACTATTGAATCCCCTACCACTATTGCGTTGCTACTCTTTGTATCCCCCATCTATGTAGTAGAGCTAGTCGTGGTGCCTTCGCTCTGGCCACTGCTGCTGCTGTCGCCTGATGGACCTTCCCCCTCATCAGTATCCAAAGTGGCATACTTGTTAGATAGGGGGACAGCTATAGGGGACCCATGCATTGTCTTCCTATCCCATCTGGCGGTCACCCATCTGCTTTCCTGTACCTTGGGTGTGAGCACATCTCTGTAGTTATTATCTCTAACAATTTCAGCTAATTTGTGCTCCTCAGTGCTTCCAGCTGCTGCTCTAACCGATCCATGCATTCGGTGAGCTTTTGCAACTGAATCCACTTTCCACAGATGTAGAGCCCAGGAACGCTTGAAGTATCCACGATGCCCCACATCTTGCAGGAGTAGCACACAACCCCACCAATTGACATCTCTCGCTCTCTGTTGGTTGTTAGATTAAGAACTAAATACTAGTTAGGCCCAGTATTACAAAATTACTGCTGCTGCTTTCACCAATAGGCCCCCAAAGATTAATGTGTCTCCTGGTTAGTAGAGGTTGATATAAAATATTAAATCTAGCTTGCTGCCCTGTACTAAGTGTGAGAAAAAAAAACAACACTGACCTTACAAAATGTAGCTCAGAATCTACTTTGGTGAGCCTTCCCAGACTGCACTCCGGATTTCTCCCGCTCAGCTCCTCTCCCGATGAGAAGGACTTATCTGCCTTACCTGCTACTCACCAATTTGCGCAGGTCAAAGAGACACAGCCTGAGTGAGTGAGACACAGACAGAGTGAGAATTTGAAACTTGGTAATTTGGTGCAGTGAGGTAACCAGGAAAGGTAGGTGATAAATCTAATTCTGTTGTTTTTCAGTTAAAAGTGCAGTGTGTAGATTAGTGTCTGATTGGCTGAAGCTGCCCCCACCCTAATTGCTGAGAGGCAGTTATCAGTCAGTCACCTGAGGCCTGTTTAGGGGCACAAAGGTACACATTGTATTCTTCTCTTTGAAGTTTAAGTGTGAGTCATCCTAAAGTCTGTATAAAAGACAGACAGAAAGCACACTCAGTAAGCGTTGCGCAGGTCAAAGTGACACAGCCTGAGTGAGTGAGACACAGACAGAGTGAGAATTTGAAACTTGGTAATTTGGTGCAGTGAGGTAATTTAGTGCAGAGTGGGAGAAGGTGCTTTTCCCCTACTGTTTTGTTCTCTCTCTTTCTTCTGGCCTGTAACTTTTAATCAGCAGGGAGAGAACCTGAGAACATCTGAGACCCTCAGAAGGTATGTAAGTGATTTTTACTCATTTTTTCTTTTATTACCTTTTCAAATTGTCTGTGTGTGTGGGGGGGAGGGGGGGGGGGACTGAAGTGACATCACAGAAAAGCTGTGACCTGAGTGGCTGGTTGGGAATCTACACTAAATTTTAAAAATTAAGCATTGGTAACTAATTAAATATAATTACTTAATTATAATTTAGAGGGGTATCTAAGCCAGAGATCGGAGAGTACTATATTTAGCTTTCACATTTATAGTAGAAATCTAGTGCTAGGAAACAGATAGTTAACAGTAACTTTTAAATTTTTAAAAAAAATTTTAATTTTAATTTACTAATTAATTGACGCAATGTCAGTTAGAGGGGTACAGTGCTCTGACTGTGAGATGTGACAGGTCCGGGAGGCTTCCAGCGTCCCGGATGGCTTCATCAGCAGAAAGTGCACCCAACTAGAGCTCCTCACAGACCGCATGGTTCGGTTGGAGCAGCAATTGGATGCACTTAGGAGCATGCAGGTGGCGGAAAGCGTCATAGATAACAGTTATATAAATGTGGTCACACCCAAGGTGCAGGCAGAGAAAAGGGTGACCACCAGAAAGGGCAGGCAGTCAGTGAAGGAATCCCATGTGGTTGTCCCCCTCTTGAACAGGTATACCCCTTTAGATACTGTCGGGGGGGGGGGGTAGCCTATCAGGAGAAAACAGCAGCAGCCAGAGCAGTGGCACCACGGCTGGCTCTGATGTTCAGAAGGGAGGGTCAAAGCGCAGAAGAGCAATAGTAATAGGGGACTCTATAATCAGGGGCACAGATAGACGCTTCTGTGGATGTGAAAGAGACTCCAGGATGGTATGTTGCCTCCCTGGAGCCAGGGTCCAGGATGTCTCCGAATGGGTAGAGGGCATCCTGAAGGGGGAGGGCAAACAGGCAGAGGTCATTGTACATATTGGTACTAACGACATAGGCAGGAAGGGGCATGAGGTCCTGCAGCAATAGGGTTAAAGAAAATCCCAAGGCTTTTTACACGTACATAAAAAGCAAGAGGGTAGCTAGGGAAAGGGTTGGCCCACTGAAGGATAGGCAAGGGAATCTATGTGTGGAGCCAGAGGAAATGGGCGAGGTACTAAATGAATACTTTGCATCAGTATTCACCAAAGAGAAGGAATTGGTAGATGTTAAGTCTGGAGAAGGGTGTCTAGATAGCCTGGGTCACATTGACAGAAATCTTTGGATCCTCACTGTCTTCAGGTGATGTCCCGGAGGACAGGAGAATAGCCAATGTTGTTCCTCTGTTTAAGAAGGGTAGCAAGGATAATCCAGGGAACTACAGGCCAGTGAGCCGTACTTCAGTGGTAGGGAAATTACTGGAGAGAATTCTTCGAGACAGGATCTACTCCCATTTGGAAGCAAATGGACGTATTAGTGAGAGGCAGCATGGTTTTGTGAAGGGGAGATCGTGTCTCACTAACTTGATAGAGTTTTTCGAGGAGGTCACAAAGACGATTGATGCAGGTAGGGCAGTGGATGTTGTCTATATGAACTTCAGTAAGGCCTTTGACAAGGTCCCTCATGGTAGACTAGTACAAAAGGTGAAGTCACACGGGATCAGGGGTGAGCTGGCAATGTGGGTACAGAACTGGCTAGGTCATAGAAGGCAGAGAGTAGCAATGGAGGGATGCTTTTCTAATTGGAGGGCTGTGACCAGTGGTGTTCCGCAGGGATCAGTGCTGGGACCTTTGCTGTTCGTAGTATATATAAATGATTTGGAGGAAAATGTAACTGGTCTGATTAGTAAGTTTGCTGACGACACAAAGGTTGGTGGAATTGCGGATAGCGATGAGGACTGTCAGAGGATACAGCAGGATTTAGATTGTTTGGAGACTTGGACGGAGAGATGGCAGATTGAGTTTAATCCGGACAAATGTGAGGTAATGCATTTTGGAAGGTCTAATGCAGATAGGGAATATACAATGAATGGTAGAACCCTCAAGAGTATTGAAAGTCAGAGAGATCTAGGTGTATAGGTCCACAGGTCACTGAAAGGGGCAACACAGGTGGAGAAGGTAGTCAAGAAGGCATACGGCATGCTTGCCTTCATTGGCCGGGGCATTGAGTATAAGAATTGGCAAGTCATGTTGCAGCTGTATAGAGCCTTAGTTAGGCCACACTTGGAGTATTGTGTTCAATTCTGGTCGCCACACTACCAGAAGGATGTGGAGGCTTTAGAGAGGGTGCAGAAGAGATTTACCAGAATGTTGCCTGGTATGGAGGGCATTAGCTATGAGGAGTGGTTGAATAAACTCGGTTTGTTCTCACTGGAACGACGGAGGTTGAGGGGCGACCTGATATAGGTCTACAAAATTATGAGGGGCATAGACAGAGTGGATAGTCAGAGGCTTTTCCCCAGGGTAGAGGGGTCAATTACTAGGGGGCATAGGTTTAAGGTGAGAGGGGCAAGGTTTAGAGTAGATGTACGAGGCAAGTTTTTGACACAGAGGGTAGTGGGTGCCTGGAACTCGCTACCGGAGGAGGTGGTGGAAGCAGGGACGATAGTGACATTTAAGGGGCATCTTGACAAATACATGAATAGGATGGGAATAGAGGGATACGGACCCAGGAAGTGTAGAAGATTGTAGTTTAGTCGGGCAGCATGGTCGGCACGGGCTTGGCGGGCCGAAGGGCCTGTTCCTGTGCTGTACATTTCTTTGTTCTTTGTTCTAATCAGCTCTCTCCCTTGTAGTCACCTGCAGCAGCAAGGCAAGGCCACTCACTGGAAATTTGAGAGTGGCAAATCCCACCTAGCAAATTCCCAGCTCCCAAAGGACAGGAACACTGGGATAGGACAGGAGCACTGGGATAGGGCAGGAGCACTGGGAAAGGACTGGAGCACTGGGAAAGGACTGGAGCACAAGGATAGGACTGGAGCACTGGGATAGAATAGGGGCACTGGGATAGGACTGGAGCACTGGGATAGGGCAGGAGCACTTGGATAGACAGGAGCCCTGGGATGGGACAGGATCACTGGGATAGGATTGGAGCACTGGGATAGCACAGGAACACTGGGTGAGGACTGCGCCACTGGGATGGGACAGGAGCACTGGGATAGGGCAGGAGCACTGGGATGGGACAGGAACACTGGGACAGGGCAGGAGCACTGGGATGGGACAGGAACGCTGGGATTGGGCAGGAACACTGGGATAGGACTGGAACACTGGGATGGCTCAGGAGCACTGGGATAGGACAGGAATACTGGGAGAGGGCAGGAACACTGGGATAGGACTGGAACACTGGGATATGACTGGAGCACTGGGATAGGACTGGAACACTGGAATAGGACTGGAACACTGGGATGGCTCAGGAGCACTGGGATAGGACAGGAATACTGGGAGAGGGCAGGAACACTGGGATAGGACTGGAACACTGGGATATGACTGGAGCACTGGGATAGGACTGGAACACTGGGATGGAACAGGAGCACTGGGATAGGACAGGAGCACTGGGATATGACTGGAGCACTGGAATAGGACTGGAACACTGGGATAGGACAGGAGCACTGGGATAGGACAGGAACACTGGGATAGGACAGGAACTCGGAGAAAGGCAGGATGGGATGGGGCAGGAACACTGGGATTAACAGAAGTACTGAGATGAGGCAGCCACAAACGGAGCTCACAGGGGTGATTCTAAAACCATAGAATCTCTGCAGTGCGCAAAGAGGCCATTTGGCCCATCGGGTTTTGCACAGACCCTCTGAAAGAGAACACTACCTGGGCCCAATCCCCCGCCATATCCCAGGAACCACACCTAACCTTTGGACACTAAGGGGCAATTTATCATGGCCAATCCAACTAACCTGCACATCTTTGGACTGTGGGAGGAAACCGGAGCACCCGGAGGAAACCCGCGCACACACGGGGAGAACGTGCAAACTTCGCCCAGACAGTGACCCGAGGCTGGAATTGAACCCGGGTCCCTGATGCTGTGAGGCAGCAGTGCTAACCACTGTGCCACCATGCTCCCCCACCCCCCCAGGATTAGTCCCTTGTTGTTTGTATTAATGGACTTGTTGTTGCATAAAGATGTTTTGTGAAGATTCTTATTGGTGGCCTGTGGTGCTGCTTGCTGAGCACGGGGGCATTGTGGCGGGAAGAATGAACTCGATGTCTGGGTGGTGTTGACAGTAACCCAACTCTATAGGGTGTCATCTGATGGAGCGGACAAAGAGACACTTAGAAGGATAATTCCTGTACAATTGAATCTTTATTAATAACTGAACATTGAAACATTTAACATACACTGAACTGCTTCCTACTCTACCACTGAACATATGGAATAAGGTTTACTGCAATCTCAAGTGTCACGTCCGGGGCTGAGATATTCCCCATACCAGGCGAGTTGATCAGGCTCATGTTGAAGGATGGTGTTTGTCTGGATCGCAGCTCAATGAGCTCTTCGCGATGGTTGGTCCTTGTTTATCACTGCAGAGGTTCTGAACCTTTTCGAGGGTTTCGTCCCATTTTCAGAATGTCCCAAGATGTGCTTGGTCACCGTGACTCAAGACCCTGATGACCTGAGGTTTGACATTGTTAATTGGTCATTGTTAATTCAGTGACCATTGTAGACAGGACATATCTGCTCCATTGTTCCACTTATCAGCTGCTTTGTTTAGTAATCTATGTTGGGTAACTGGCCGTAAGATGTTTTGCTGCTGCCTCTGATGATCTTGTTAAATGGTAGCCACAGCTTTTTTCTGAGGCCTGAGGTCATCTGCGCAATTGTCCATTCTCCCAGCATGCTTCAAAAGTTGGCTGTTTGTCCATACGGCTACAGTGGGTTGACGTCGGGATGGGAGGCTGCTTGAAGTGGAAGTGGAGCTTCAGGGCACCAGGGTATCTCCTCCCTGTCTTGTCCTCCTCTTCCTCGTCCTTCTTCTCTTCCTCTTTTTCCTCATCCCTTTCTCCTTGAACAGTTCCCCATCTCACCCTGCTCTGTCCCATTCCCTGGTGCTGCTGTTAGGAGGCACTGAAAGAACAGCCCCGTATCTGGGTCAGGTACCAGCCTCCCCAAACAGGCGCCGGAATGTGGCGACTAGGGGCTTTTCACAGTAACTTCATTGAAGCCTACTCGTGACAATAAGCGATTTTCATTTCATTTCATTTCATTCATTTCATTTTCATTTCATTTCATTCAGGTAAGTCATCGCCCGTTCCTTGGCTGCATTTCTAAAGTAGCGGAAAACCAATCCAGGAAGAGCAGTGCCGAGTCACAGCTTGGAGAGTGATCCTTAAATTAGCAAAGCTTCACACCCCGATCTTGCAACAGTGTGCTGGACTTTGGTAAAGGAGGTTTTAGTATTGCTGAGGAAAGAGACATGCTGTCAAAGCTTTTCATCTTGCACTCATCAGGAGAGGTGCAAGAATGCCAAATTTCAAAGAGTGCAGATGCAAAAATGACAAAGTAAAGAAAGTTTATAATGCTGATGTCGCATTGGTCGATTGGGCTTTGAGACATTAGGATAACGTTGGATGAAGCTCTTCTAGCATGTGCAGGGGCGCACCTGTACGCACCTGTAAGCACCTTCCTTCTGTCTTCATGCCAGGTGGGGGCGGTCCACCCTTGCTAAGTCCTCCATTGAACCAAGCAGTGCCAGTCAAACCAAATCTGTGTCCTGTCTAGCTGAACCAAAAGCAATTGTACTTGTATTCACCTCCTAACTATTAACTGGTGTCATAAGAACTAGGAGCAGGAGTAGGCCACCCGGCCCCTCGAGCCTTCTCCGCCATTCAATGAGATCATGGCTGATCTTTTGTGGACTCAGCTCCACTTTCCGGCCCAAACACCATAACCCTTAATCCCTTTATTGTTCAAAAAACTATCTATCTTTATCTTAAAAACATTTAATGAAGGAGCCACAACTGCTTCACTGGGCAAGGAATTCCATAGATTCACAACCCTTTGGGTGAAGAAGTTCCTCCTAAACTCAGTCCTAAATCTACTTCCCCTTATTTTGAGGCTATGCCCCCTAGTTCTGCTTTCACCCACCAGTGGAAACAACCTGCCCGCATCTATCCTATCCAATCCCTTCATAATTTTTATATGTTTCTATAAGATCCCCCGCATCCTTCTAAATTCCAACGAGTACAGTCCCAGTCTACTCAACCCCTCCTCGTAATCCAACCCCCTCAACTCTGGGATTAACCTAGTGAATCTCCTCTGCACACCCTCCAGCGCTAGTACGTCCTTTCTCAGGTAAGGAGACCAAAACTGAACACAATACTCCAGGTGTGGCCTCACTAACACCTTATACAATTGCAGCATAACTTCCCTCGTCTTAAACTCCATCTCTCTAGCAATGAAGGACAAAAACTCCATTTGCCTTCTTAATCACCTGTTGCACCTGTAAACCAACTTTTTGCGACTTATGCACTAGCACACCCAGGTCTCTCTGCACAGCAGCATGTTTTAATATTTTATCATTTAAATAATAATCCCTTTTGCTGTTATTCCTACCAAAATGGATAACATCACATTTGTCAACATTGTATTCCATCTGCCAGACCCTAGCCCATTCACTAAACCTATCCAAATCCCTCTGCAGACTTCCGGTA
Source organism: Scyliorhinus torazame (assembly GCF_047496885.1). Lineage (NCBI taxonomy): Eukaryota > Metazoa > Chordata > Chondrichthyes > Carcharhiniformes > Scyliorhinidae > Scyliorhinus > Scyliorhinus torazame. Next base: position 304,173,212 of record NC_092712.1, read on the forward strand.
TCCTCTGCACTTTTTGCTTTACCACTCATCTTAGTGTTGTCTGCAAACTTGGACACATTGCACTTGGTCCCCAACTCCAAATCATTTATGTAAATTGTGAACAATTGTGGGCGCCACACTGATCCCTGAGGGACACCACTAGCTACTGATTGCCAACCAAAGAAACACCCATCAATCCCCACTCTTTGCTTTCTATTAATTAACCGATCCTCTATCCATGCTACTACTTTCCCCTTAACACCATGCATCTTTATCTGAAATGAAATGAAAATCACTTATTGTCACAAGTAGGCTTCAAATGAAGTTACTGTGAAAAGCCCCCAGTTGCCGTATTCCAGCACCTGTTCGGGGAGGCTGTTACGGGAATTGAACCGTGCTGCTAGCCTGCCTTGGTCTGCTTTCAAAGCCAGCGATTTAGCCCTGTGCTAAACAGCCCCTTATGCAGCAACCTTTTGTGTGGCACCTTGTCGAAAGCTTTCTGGAAATCACATATACCATATCCATTGGCTCCCCGTTATCTACCGCACTGGTAATGTCCTCAAAGAATTCCACTAAATTAGTTAGACACGACCTGCTCTTTATGAGCTCCTTTAGGAGCTACCAGACGTGCTTAGCACCAGATGTACATCGAATCAAGAAGACATGTCCAGCCAATCTCCTTAACTTCGGCCCGATTATCACCCCACATAATTAACACCACTGTTAGCGTCGTGACAGAGGCTGCACATTGCATCCCTGAGGCAGACGCATCTTCAAAGTGATCCATTCTGCTGTTTGATGTTCCTTTTGGCAGCTCAGGCAATGCCTTTGCAGAGTTAAGGCTCAGTAATCAGGTCTGTGACTCTTTGGGCTCTGACCAAGGGTCATAAAACTGAAAAGTCAGTCCTATCCTTCCTCGCTGCACAGATGCTGCCTGAGAGTTGCCATTTCAGCTTTCCGGCACTTGGCGTGGCTGCTTCTCCATTGAGCTCGCAGTTTCAAAAGTAATCTGCATGTTGAAACAGTTGCTGCTGGTTTACTCAACTCTGCTCAAAATACAGCTCAGAGTTGTAGATTTTCCAATGTGAATATTTTTTTAATAATAGAGGAGGATGTGCAAATGGCTGCATCTGAGATTCTAAGAGACTGAGATCTCAGAAGAGCTTTCTGCCCCAAACATGGGCATTCAGTCATTGGGGTCTACAGACCAATAATGGTCTTTACGTAGTAAGATGTTTTACAACACCAGGTTAAAGTCCAACAGGTTTGTTTTGAGTCACTAGCTTTCGGAGCGCTGCTCCTTCCTCAGGCTCCTGCGCTCCGAAAGCTAGTGACTCCAAACAAACCGGTTGGACTTTAATAATAACAACCTTTTTATTGTCACAAGTATGACGTTACTGTGAAAAGCCCTGTCTGACTGTGTGAGACTTCTTACTGTGCCCACCCCAGTCCAAGGGCGGCATCTCCACATCACGGACTTTACTTAGACTTCTCAAAACATGAGAATATTGTTACTTGCTGCGCAAAGATTTCCAGCTTCTTTCCAACGGGAGAATCATATTTGTGTCTTAATTCTTTCATGAGGTGTGGGTGTCACTGGCAAGGACAACATTTGGTGCCCATCCCTAATTTCCCTTGATATGAGTGGCTTGCTCAGTCATTTCACAGAGCAGCTGTGGGTTTGGTGGGGCAGACCAGGTGAGGGAAGGCAGATTTCTTTCCCTGAAGGTCAGTAGTGAGCCAAATGGGTTTTTGGACAATTGGCAATCATTTCATGGTGTCACCACTCCCTGGGCCGACGGGCGGTCAATTCCTGCCCCAATTGTCCCGGAGGCGCAACGCAGGTGGAATTAGACTTTATTTAAAATACCCGGAGTCCTTGGTTGAGCCCAAATAAACTGCAATCACCCAGTTTGTAACTTTAAAACACAAGTAACCTTTTATTATGTACAGTATTCTAATTAAATAAACAGAAAATGTAGCTGACTATCTATGTCCCAACCCTCCTCTTCCTAGCTCACCCCACTCTCAACAAACATCAACACAGACAAACAACACAGAGGGGTAAGGGTGGTGCAAAGGAAAGGAAAATATTAATAAAAATAAACGGATAAGGATCTCTGACACACTGGGATGACTTCCAGTCAATGGGCGGGATTCTCCGCAATCGGCGCGATGTCCGCCGACCGGCGCCAAAAACAACGCGAATCAGTCCGGCATCGAATCAGTCCATCTCCGCATCTTGAGGGGCCGAGCCCTCACCTTGAGGGGCTAGGCCCGCGCCGGAGTGTTTCCGCCCCGCCGGCTGGCGGGAAAGGCCTTTGGCGCCCCGCCAGCTGGCGCGGAAATGACTTTGCCGTGCGACGCATGCGCGGGATCGTCAGTGGCCGCTCACGGCATCCCCGCGCATGCGCAGTGGAGGGGGTCTCTACCGCCTCCGCCATAGTGAAGACCATGCGAAGGCGGAAAGAAAAGAGTGCCCCCACGGCACAGGCCCGCCCGCGGATCGGTGGGCCCCAATCACGGGCCAGGCCACCGTGGGGGCACCCCCCCGGGGCTAGATCGCCCCGCGCCCCCCCCCCCAGGACCCCGGAGCCTGCCCGCACCGCCTTGTCCCACCGTTCGAAAGGTGGTTCAATCCACGCCGGCTGGGGGGGGGGTCGGTGAATCGCGCCCAATGTCTTTCTAAAGTTCATACTTTTGTTTTGGTACTTCTTCCTTCTAGGCTTGAGATGGTTTTCTCGGGCCAGGTTGTCTACTTTCTCCGCAGACTCAACATCATTTCAGGCTCACAGCAAAGGATGTGCCAGGGACTCGCTGCTTTCATTCACTTCAGCAAGCAGGAGGGAGAGAGAGAGTTCCTTTCACTTCTAAGGTCTAAACTCTTTCTCTCAGAAAGCATCATGCCAGAACCAATCACTGACCATCGTCAAGCAGAACACAGAGAAACAGCGGCTGAATTTTAAGAGGGAAGGCAGGACCCCCGGCGCTGGAGTAAAAAACCGGGTCCCGAGTCCGCACTCGCTGTCAGTAGGATCTGCTCGGCAACTATACCACAAGCAGCTTCCTGATAGGCTGCCTGTGGGCCTGTCATCCAATCAGGGTCTGTGGGCCGGCTCCTGATGTTGCCAGACCAGTCACAGGGCAACAGCTCTGACGCCTCGGCAAAGACACTGGGCGAGGTGGGCACTGCTGAGGAATACAGGAGACCTGCCACCTAAAATAACTAAACAAAATCTGTGGGCAGAGGGAAAACCACCTTGGGAAATCAGTGGGGCTGTGGGCATGCCGCCTTCCCTGTCTGCGGACCATAAAATCTGCCTCCTGACTCCAGCCCTCCAAGGTTGACACAGGGAATGCACCTCCATTCCATCGGGTGGCCGCCCCGTATGCCGGGCAAAACGCCAATGCCCCGTTAAAATGGCCCCAATTATGCTTATAGTTTCGCAAAGTGTCTGCCAACTCCCTTGGAGCAGGCAGCCTCTCCGCCTCCAGCACTGCCATCGCTGAAATGCGCTGCAGATGGGAGCTCGTCATGGGGCCAACATGATGTAAGTTTTCTGCAACCTCCCCCTGTCCCACCACCCTCGCCTCCCAGCCTGCCTCCTGAGATCCAGTAAAATCCTGGCCTGCGGAGAGAGAGAGAGAGAGACAGAGAGAAGGAATTATCTGAGTGTGTAGGTTAATTTGTTTCCTCCTAATGCAGAGAGCAGCTGGGCGAACATGCGCCCTGTTTGAACCTCACAATAATCCCTTGTATTTTTATTGAGCAGAAAGGATTCCAAAAAGATCCCGTTTGTCAATTGCACAAAGCTAGGGAGCTGCCAGGATTCGGTCGTCATTCACCAGAGCAGCCTGTAAAATATGTATAATTGGTGATCAGGGCTATCCCCTCCAGGAGGTCTTGTGGCGCAGTGTCCCTGATGTGGCCAAGGGAGTGGTGCCTTCATAATGCGGCCAAACAAATTTAATATCAACGTGCAAACAAAGGCCGATGGCGGGTAGTAATAGTGGGAGAGGTTCCTGGTCAGTTATGTGATAGAAAGAAGATGCGGGCCTGAATACCATCGCTACTCATGACAGACATTCATGTATGAGTCTGTGTTGCCACAGTGTAGTACCCTCAATAACGACGCAAGAGAGTAGAACGGTAAAGAAGGCTTTAATAAGCTGAGAACTAGCCTGATGCTGAGACGGGTGCTTACTGGGTGCCGCCTACAGGGCAGCTCCTTATATATGACTCCCTGGTGGGCGGAGCCGGAGGCGGACTCCCCAGGGCTCCAAGCCCGGTCTTAAAGGGGACATCACCTTACGTGATGATAAAGGTACAGTAACACAGTAACGATTCATCACACACAGCAATTCAGACTCCGTGAGTGCGCTGGAAGTCGACCACTGCCATTATCCCTTCTGCTCGTGACGGTCGACTCCCATCAGTTTGCCACAGACAGCCAAGGGATCAGATATAGCGAGGTCCACATGATCACAAGCGCAAATTACCGCCGTTCTGCAGTTTTGTTTCGGGTACCAGGATATAACTCTGAAAAACCAGCCCAGCCAATGTTTCCCAGACAATGCAGCATGATTTATAATGTTGTCACGAAGAAAGGAACCTGGAGATGGTGATGGTGATAAAGAGGGGGAAACACCTGTTGAACCACATCACTCGGAGAGTGGGCAGGAAGGAGAGAAAGTGGAACAGGAAAAACAATGATCGATTTACCAAAATAAAGTCGTTTCACACCTGTCTGTTTCTCCCACATCCTCAGGCCTCGGGCCTTCGCTGACTAAGGCTCCTACCACCCTTGCTTCATAAGGAGGATGTCAGCATTTGTCTGCCATCATCAAACTCCCACAAGTTGAAAACATACAGAGGAAGAAACTTACAAGTCCTCTTGTTGGGTGGGGGGGGGGGGGGGGGGGGGGGCGGGGGACTGGAACTCAGGGGCCTAGTTTAAGACTAAGAGGCCTGCCCTTGAAGACAGAAATGAGGAGACATGCTGTCTCTCAGAGGGTCATTAGAGTGTGGAGCTCTCTTTTCCAGAGAGGAGGAGGGGCTGGGTCTGTGAATTTATTCAAGACTGTGTCCGATGAATTTTTGTTAGCCGCAGGAGTCAAGGGTCATCGGGATGGGGGGAGGATTGCAATCAGGAAAATGGAGCTGAGACCACAACCAGGTTAGGCATGATCCGCCATTTTGAATGGTGGAGCAGGCTTGAGTGGCCAAATGGGTTTTCAAGTCATCTATTCCCATGTAATAGGCTGCGCTGAGCATCTATGTGTGGTCATGTGTTACCGTTCACTCAGGGGAGTCTGATTTGCTCTGACAATGTGGACTTTTACATGCATGTTACAGTCTGGAGCCATGGGTGGTGATGGTAGAAGCTCCAACGTACTTTCCACCACATGGCTAACCAGGAATCACTCTTGTTCTCACCGCCTGCCGCTGGCATGTGTTTGAAGGTTGATATTTAACCTGTTTGGCTGCATTATGAATACATGGGTCCTGGAGTGGGAAATGAACCCAGAGCTTCTAACCCAGGGCAGAGAGGCTACCCATTGTGCTGCAGGATCTCTCTCATCTATAGATAACCGATAGTGTAATGATATGCATCACTGTATATACACAAGAGGTTAATGTAAATACACTACAACTAAGTAACCACTAGAGGGAGCACCAGAGATGTCATGACATGCAGACATGCAACCAATGGGTCATTAGAACAGGACACAACCAATGGGTAATTAGGACACCCAGAGGTGGCATTACCACAAGGGGGCACTACACGACCACTATAAAAAGGACAAGGCACACCGGCTCTGCCTCTTCCACCGGCAGAAACCAAGACAGCAAGTCAGGGTTGATTATCAGCAACATCACACCCAAGCACATGGTCGAGAGCAAGCTTGTATAGTTAGCAGAGTAGACTGAGTTACTAGAGGCAGATTAGTGGAGTATCAAACTCATTTAAAAGCCTTGTTAATCGTTCAATAAATGCGTTAAACTTATCTCCAAGTCTGGAGCATCTTTCAGCAGTGCCGACATCAAGTCGCAGCTTATGTTACCAGCAATAACATAACACAACATGGTACAGGAGTTACTGCTCAATCTCCCTAGTTCAACTCAGCAAGGTTAGAGGCAACCAGCAACCGAATCCAGGCACGATGAACAAGATTCAGGCTCCTCATCAATTCAGGACCACCGGTAATCTTAGTGCCAACTGGCGGTCGTTCAAACAAAGATTCCAACTATACGTGGAAGCATCCGACCTGATGCTCGGAAGATAGCTCTTCTACTCACCATTGCGGGTGACCATGCGATAGAGATCTTCAACTCATTTCAATACTCAGAAGGGCAGGACAAAACAAAATACCAGACCATCCTGGACAAATTCGACAGCCACTGCGAAGTGGACACGAACGAAATCGGTAAAAATGGCGCGAATACTCACCACGAGGCAGAGGTAGGGTTGAAATAGAAGAAGCCGGCAGTTTTGAATGGCAGCCATCTTGCGCGTGTGCAGTCTGACCAGTTCGCACACGCGCACTTCCCTGAAAGACGCAAACCAGTTTCATGAGCAGTTGCGAAAAGAGCGCACAGTAAAGGAACCTCGGTGTGCACATGCGCAATTGAGTCCTACGCATGACGTCCCGAGCGCCATGACGTCAGAGGCCCCAGACCACGCCCACTTAAAGGGGAAATGTCCGAAAATTAAAAAGAAGATTTTAAAGCCACAAAACACAATTCTTTCACCTCGAAAGACAGAACAATGCCTGAACTTCTACCAGACGTTGAAGATAACGTCCGCAGCACCCTGGGACAAGCGGTTTGCACCACCCGAAGTGAAGAGCACAATGACAAATCCGAAACCAAAGAAGGTGATTTGCTCATTGAACAAGAAGAAAACGATGCCACACAGTGAGTACTGAACGACTCCGTTGGCATCAGGAGTGTGCAACACCAAACGCATGACTCTGATCAGGGCAGTTTGACGATGACTACCTGGATAACGCATACCGAGTAGGCATCATCACGAAGTGCGAATACGCCACACCGGGCACATCGCAAGTCCCGTCAATCCTTGCCGCGGATTTCGAGGATGAAGGGAATGCAGTGATGGATGTCAACCACTGCCCCATCCAGTTCAAACTGCACACAGGTGCCTCCGCCAATCTGATCTCGCAGTCGGACTTCACGAGAATCAAGAAGGCTCCCAAGCTCCTTCCAGCTGCCTGCAAACTCCAAGACTACACTGGCAACGCAATTAAGGCACTGGGGTCCTGCCACCTGACAGTGTCCAACCGACACATAGAGACAAGCCTACGCTACGAGATTGTTCAGCCAAACAGGGTGTCCCTGCTAGGTGCGCACGCCTGCAAGCAACTGAACCTCATCCGACGGGTCTACACCATGATGCCATCTCATCCGGATCCTCAGGCCAGCATCGACGACATCCTGACCCGGTACCCAGATGTCTTCAGTGGGATGGGCACACTTCCGTACGAGTACAGGATTCTACTGCGGCCTGACGCCAAACCAGTGGTCCATCCACCACGAAGAGTCCCCGACTCCACACAGGGAGCGATGAAAGACTCCACAGCGAGACCATTGCACGACTTCACACAGAGAGCGATGAAAGACTCCACAGCGAGACCATTGCATGACTTCACACAGAGAGCGATGAAAAACTCCACAGAGAGAGCGATACAAGCCTCCACAGAGAGCTCGTTGACAGACTCCACAATGGAAGCAACTCAAGACTCCATAGCGAAGTCCATGCATGAACAAGACCATGAAGGTCGATCAACCTTATCTGAGCAACCAGCAGCAGACGATGCAAGTCTACCCAGCTCATGTAACCAACAAGAAGACACTGAATGTCTACCCACTGTATGTGAGACAAATGACGAAGAAATCACAATTCCCATATAAGATGTGCAAGATCACAGCGAGACTGACAGATCTCAGCTCACATGTACAGAGGCACTCAACAATCAAAGTGAAACTACTCTTGTGTCCAGTGAGGCCACGTCAATTAAAACCTCATCCACTCGAGCCTATCCACAAGAAAATGAAATCTTGAAGATTTTGACTCCAGAAGAGGAGCATCAAGAAACCAATGATGATTCAAGTGAACCACAAATGACTCCAGAAGAGGAGCACCAAGGAATCAAAGAGGAATCACATCAACCACAAAGGAGTGATGTCACCAAGATCAATGCAACATCCGGTCATTCTCACAATCCTCAAGAAGAAACGCTCAGTGAAGCATCAGATACCACAGAGGACACTGACACCAGTAACTTTGAGAATGACTCGAATTAGCCACACGGAACAGTCATTGAGCACAACAAAAACAACAAAAACAACAACAATAAAACAACAACCTGTACGACATGGTACAACTCTGCACATGAAGGACAATGTAACAGCACAGCTCAAAACAATGGCAAGAGTGCAGACATACCATGGCATGACAACGAATCTCACCAATTCACATTTGCTCCACTACAAACCAGCTTTCAAGAAAGATGTCATACAAAATCACCACCTCAAGCATAGAAAAAAAAAAGTCTAAATCAGACAACGAAGTGATTCGACCATTCGAACACCTCACGATGACTTCTTGGTTACTTAAACACAAGAACACCGCCGACGTTCACAAAGAAATGACAACATCAACATCACCACTTCAACAACAGAAGAAGAAAGCAACTCAACCGTACAAATTCATAAGATTGGACTCATAGATATTAATTGGTATTGTATAATCATCAATATCATCACAACTTGTACATGTCATCATTCATCTACCTGTTTTGTACAATTTTCTTTAACAAAGTACAGAAAACATGTAACACGAAAAAGGGGGGGATGTAGTGATATGCATCACTGTATATACACAAGGGGTTAATGTAAATACACTACAACTAAGTAACCACTAGAGGGAGCACCAGAGATGTCATGACATGCAGACACGCAACCAATGGGTCAATAGAACAGGACACAACCAATGGGTAACCAGAGGTGGCATTACCACAAGGTGGCACTACACAACCCATATAAAAAGGACAAGGCACACAGGCTCTGCCTGTTCCACCGGCAGAAACCAAGAGAACAAGACAGGGTTGATTATCAGCAACATCACACCCTAGCACATGGTCGAGAGCAAGCTTGTATAGTTAGCAGAATAGACTGAGTTACTAGAGGCAGATTAGTAGAGTGTCGAACTCATTTAAGAGCCTTGTTAATCGTTCAATAAATACGTTAAACTTATCTCCGAGTCTGGAGCATCTTTCAGCAGAGCCTACATCAAGTGGCAGCTTATGTTACTCAAGGTAACATAACACAACAGATACGAAGACCCCAAATCCTAGCTATGACAAGCAGTAATCCTGTAACCCACCGATATTCCACTGCCTCAATCCCACTGCATTGAACAAGATGTAATCAGACTCCCCAGTTGTCACTGTTAATGGACCTTGTCACTGTCTATCTCCTTAGACTCTGGTCAAGACCCAGGTTTTGAGTGAAGGTTAATCTGTGAACTGCAAACCACAGTCAGAGCTCGTGTCGCTGGACTTTGCAGGACAAAACCGATCGACATAAACTGACTTGAACCAAACTGAGAATTCACACAAGGGTAACAGGCTCGCGTGCGATGCACTTGCTAAACTCAGCACCAACATTTCAAAAGATCTTACTGGACATGGACTCAATAAAGGAGAACAGGAGGCCATTCAGCTCTCACTGTTGGTACTGTGCCCTGTAACCCCATTGTGTCTGACTGAGATTAATTTTAACATCATGTCCATCCAATCACCAATATCGTCTAGTTCCAGCTCCACAACATTGCCCGAAACCTTACCTGCCTCAACACACCTGCTGCTGAAACTTTCACCCCCTTGTCTTTGCTGAGTTGACTTTCAATGAATTCTTGGCTGGGCTACCACAGTCTAACTTTAGTAAACTGCCATCATCCAAAACTCCACTACCTGTGCCTTAACTCACACGAGGTCCCGTCCCTCATCGCCCCTGTGCCCACTCACCACATTGACTACTGGTCGAACAAAGCCATGACTTTAAAATCCTCACCCTTGTTTCCAAACCCCTCCGGGGCCTTTGCCCCTCCCTATCCCTGCAATCTCCTCCAGCCGCACAAGCCTCCTCCAATTCTGGCATCTTGGGCATCCCTCATTTTAGTCGCTCTACCATCGGTGGTCACGTCTTCAGCTGCCAAGGCCCTAAGCTCTGGAATTACCTCCCTAAATCTCTCCGCCCCTCTACCTTCCCTTCTTTCTTTTAGACCTTCTTCTCTTTGACCAAGCTTTCGTCATCTGCCCCAATTTCTCCTTATGTGTCTTGGTATCAAACATTGCTTTCGAAAGCACCTTTACCATTTTATTATGCGATAGGGGCTGTCCAAATACAATTTGTTGTTGTTGTTGTCCATGCGCAGTATGTTTGGCAGTGCATAACCAGCCGAATGGGTTTCTCTGCTTCCTGATTGTAGCTTTGGGCTTTTAAGAGGCTTAAACTAACCGTCTGAAACTCCTGTCATTGTGAAGTTACAAATGTGCCCAGCCAGCGAGAGAGGTCAGCCTGTCTACTTATAAATATGAGCACACGGCATTTTGGTCCCCTTGCCACTCACTTTGAAATCCATTTCATTTACAAGTTCTGAAATCTCAGTTCAAAACCAATTAGGTACTAAATTCCAACTAGGAATTGACATTAGTGTTCAGTGTGAGAACTGATTTCACGAGAGGAAGTGTGCCTGAATGATTTAACAATACCGGACATCGTTCGAGAAGGAAATCCATTTGCTGCCTTTGCAGTACAAGCTGCACATCGTAAATCTGTTAAGTTGAAAAGCCACAAGGCCCAGGCCCAGTGAGGCAAGTCAGAACATTAAAATCGGGGCCACTTGAAAGGTTTAAATTGGTTAGCCCTCGGAAACAGGCCTAGGGAATGCGATGCGGGATTAAGACACATACGCTGCACCATGCCAACCTTTTGCTGCTTGCTCAATGCCATGGTCACGCATCCAGCCAACAACGCCCATTCTGTTCACTGGCCGCATGGGTCAGCAGGAGAGCCAGCATGAAAAGTGGCCAAAACTGGCCTGCACTACTTTGAGATAGCCTGCGCCTCTTAAATAGGAGGTGAATTGCGACAGGAGCAGATGCCAGGGCTCGTTCTGCAAATGAACCTAACCGAGGACAGAATGGCTGACAATGGACGAGTGTGTCAACAAGGTTCGCGCATTGCGCTAAAGGTCTTCACTGGATTCTCCCTGTGTCTGCGTGGATTTCCTCCGGGTGCTCCGGTTTCCTCCCACAAGTCCCGAAAGACGTGCCGTTAGGTGAATTGGACATTCTGAATTCTCCCTCTGTGTACCCGGAATGTGGCGACTAGGAGCTTTTCACAGTAACTTCATTGCAGTGTTAATGTAAGCCTACTTGTGACAGCAAAGATTATTATTATCAGTTTAAAGAGGGAGAGAGGCCCTGTGCCCTCGGGGGAGGGGGGGAGCAGTCAGTGGCACCTCAGGTACATGCTGAGAAGGTAGGAAATAATGGGGGTGTAGTGGGACAACTCAATCGCCCCCAGAAGAGGAACAGCTTTCAAAAGCTTTATTCGAAAGGGAGGGGCAGCTTTAGGTAATCCAAGACTGGCTCTGGGGGTTTACAATTCAGTCATCTTTTTAGATTCAGTTATTCGTGTACACATACCATTTTCACACCTCATCTTGTCACTGATAGTCATGTGTGAAACTTATGTCTCATAGATGAGTTACTTGTTTCCTGCAATAGGCAATGTTCCCACACACCTACTAGTTGAAAGTAATTCAACCAATCTTGCTTTTCTCTGTTTGGCATTTTATTTTGCTGAAGGAATCATAGATTTCATAGAATTTACAGTGCAGAATCATTTCAGGTAAAACCGTTTAGCCCTTTCAAAGGACAACAATGCCAAGAGTATGGCTTCCGAGCATAGAGTGTGGTAGTCACCACTGTTGTATTATATTGTATATACTGCACTGCATACGAGGGTATTACGATAAGGCCCCTGTACTACAGGTACGGGGGTAGATCCCAGCCTGCTGGCTCCGCCCAGTAGGCGGAGTATAAATGTGTGTGATCGCCGAGCTGCAGCCATTTCGGCAGCAGCTGTAGGAGGCCACCGTCTCCGTGTGATAAAGCCTCGATTACTCTCTACTCTCGTCTCGTCGTAATTAATAGTGCATCAATTCATTACACCGAGATTTTACAAAGATGGATCTCCGCATCAAGCCAGGTCGCCTGCAGCTGCATCCTCGAGCAGACAACGTTATAAAGGACTTCGCACATTGGCTAGCTTGCTTTGAATCATACCTCGGATCTGCGACAGACCCAATCCCAGAAGCACAGAAGCTCCAGATTCTGTACCCGCGGCTGAGCTCCAATGTCTTTCCCCTCATCCAGGACGCGCCTACCTACGCAGAGGCCATGGCGCTACTGAAGGAGAACTACGCTCAGCAGACCAGCAGGATCTACGCCAGGCACCTCCTATCCACGCGACACCAACTTGCCGGTGAGTCTGTGGAAGATTTCTGGCGTGCCCTGCTCGCCCTGGTGAGAGACTGTGACTGCCAGGCAGTTTCAGCCGCTGAACATTCTAACCTGCTAATGAGAGACGCGTTCATCACGGGCATAGGGTCGAGCCTACATCCGCCAGCGCCTCTTAGAAGGGGCCACGCTTGACCTCGTGGCGACCAAGAAACTAGCGCTCTCGCTCACAGTCGCCTCACGCAACACACAGGCGTATGCACCCGACAGCACGGCCCACTCCTCCTGGGCATCGTGGACCCCGCCAGCGGCCACCCCATCGCGTACCCCATCAGCGACCGCCCCCAGCCTACCCCACGCCTGCGCTGCGCGGCAGCCAACCAACCCCGGGGGACCCAAGTGCTACTTCTGCGGACAGCCAAAACACCCCCGGCAGCGCTGCCCGGCGCGGAGCACGCTCTGCAAGGCCTGAGGCAAGAAAGGACATTTTGCTGCAGTGTGCCAGGCCCGCTCAATCGCCGCTATTGTCCCTGCAACCCCCGTATGCGGCCAGTGGGCGCCGCCATCTTCCCCGCCTCAGACCACGTGCAGCCCGTGGGTGCCACCATATTGCTCCCCTCACAACACGTGCGGCCCGTGGGCGCCGCCATCTTGCTTGCCTCACAACCAATGGGCGGAGCCATCTTGCCTGCATCAGGACACGTGCGGCCCGTGGGCGCCGCCATCTTCCCCGCCTCAGGACCCCTCCCTGTCGGGCACCTCATCGGGCCGCTCATCGCCTGCAACCGCCGACGACCAGCCGCGCCTCACCTCCATCATGATCGACCAGTCTCAACCGCACAACCTCGTGACAGTGTCGACAAAGGTGAAGGTCGACGGGCATGAGATATCCTACCTTCTGGACTGCGGGAGCACTGAGAGCTTCATCCACTCCGATACGGTAAGACGCTGCTCTCTCCCGGTACACCCCATTAACCAAAGAATCTCCCTGTCCTCCGGATCCCACTCCATGGCGATCCGGGGATACTGCATCACCACCCTCACTATCCAGGGCATAGAGTTCAGCGGCTTCCGGCTCTACGTCCTCCCCAACCTCTGCGCTGCCTTGCCACTCGGCCTGGGCTTCCAGTGCAACCTCCAGAGCCTAACCCTGAAATTTGTCGGGCCCCTACCACCCCTTACTGTTTGAGGCCTCGCGACCCTTAAGGTCGACCCCCCTTCCCTGTTTACAAACTTCACCCCGGATTGCAAACCTGTCACCAGCAGGAGCAGACGGTACAGCGCCCAGGACAGGACCTTCATCAGGTCTGAGGTCCAGCGGCTGCTGCGGGAAGGTATCATCGAGGCCAGCAACAGCTCCTGGAGAGCCCAACTGGTGGTGGTGAAAACGGGGGAGAAAAACAGGATGGTCGTTGACTACAGTCAGACCATCAATCGGTACACACAGCTCGACGCGTACCCCCTCCCACACATATCTGATATTGTCAATCAGATAGCACAGTACCGGGTTTTCTCGACAGTGGACCTGAAATCTGCCTACCACCAGCTCCCCGTTCGCAAGGCGGACCGCCAATACACTGTGTTTGAAGCAGACGGCCGCCTTTACCATTTCCTTAGGGTTCCCTTCGGCGTCACTAACGGGGCCTCGGTCTTCCAATGGGAGTGGACCGAATGGTTGATCGGTACGGACTGCGGGCCACCTTCCCGTACCTGGATAACGTCACTATCTGCAGCCATGACCAGCACCAGCCTCCCCGAACAGGCGCCGGAATGTGGCGACTAGGGGCTTTTCACAGTAACTTCATTTGAAGCCTACTCGTGACAATAAGCGATTTTCATTTCATTTTTTCATTTCATTTCAGCAGGACCACGACGCTAACCTTTCCAAATTTCTCCATACCGCCAAACTCCTCAATCTAACCTACAAGGAGAAGTGTGTGTTCAGCACGAACCGATTAGCCGTCCTCGGCTATGTGGTTCAGAACGGAGTTCAAGGGCCCGACCCCGATCGCATGCGCCGCCTTATGGAACTCCCCCTCCCCCACAACCCAAGGCCCTCAAACGATGCCTGGGGTCCTTTTCGTACTACGCCCAGTGGGTCCCTAACTATGCGGACAAGGCCCGCCCACTCATGCACTCCACCGGTTTCCCACTGACGGCCGAGGCTCACCAGGCCTTCAACTGTATCAAGGCCGACATCGGCAAGGCCGCGATGCACGCGGTCGACAAGATGCTCCCCTTCCAAGTCGAAAGAAACGCATCAGACGTTGCTCTGTCTGCTACCTTCAACCAGGCAGGCAGGCCCGTGGCATTCCTTTGTCGCACCCTCCATGCCTCCAAAATTTGGCACTCCTCCGTTGAAAAGGAGGCCCAAGCTACCGTTGAAGCTGTGCAGCACTGGAGGCATTACCTGGCCGGCAGGAGATTCACTCTCCTCACAGACCAAAGGTCGGCTGCCTTCATGTTTAACAACACACAGCGGGGTAAGATCAAAAATGATAAGATCTAGCGGTGGAGGATCGAGCTCGCCACCTTTAATTGCGAGATTTTGTATCACCCCGGTAAGCTCAACGAGCCCCCCGATGCCCTGTCCCGAGGTACATGTGCCAGCGCACATGTGGACCGACTCCGGACCATGCACGACGATCTCTGTCGCCCAGGGGTCACCCGCTTTTATCATTTCATAAAGGCCCGCAATCGGCCCTACTCCATCGAGGAAGTCAGGGCTGTCACCAGAGACTGCCAGGTCTGCGCGGAGTGTAAACCGCACTTCTACCGGCCAGACCGCGCGCGCCTGGTGAAGGCCTCCCGTCCCTTTGAACGCCTCAGCGTGGACTTCAAAGGGCCCCTCCCCTCCACCAACCGCAACACGTATTTTCTCAATGTGGTCGATGAGTACTCCAGATTCCCCTTTGCCGCCCCATGCCCCGATATGACGTCTGCCACCGTCATCAAAGCCCACAACACCATCTTCGCTCTGTTCGGTTTCCCCGCCGACGTCCACAGCGACCGGGGATCCTCATTGATGAGCGAGGAGCTGCGCCAGTACCTGCTCAACAGGGGCATTGCCTCGAGCAGGACGACCAGCTACAACCCCCGGGGAAACGGGCAGGTGGAGCGGGAGAATGGGACGGTCTGGAGGGCCGTCCAGAAATCTCCCGGCCTCCCGCTGGCAGGACGTCCTCCCTGACGCACTTCACTCCATTCGGTCGCTCCTGTGCACCGTGACCAACGAAACCCCCCATGAACGTCTCTTTACCTTCCCCAGGAGGTCCACCTCCGGGGTTTCACTCTCAACATGGCTGGCAGCACCAGGACCCGTTCTCCTCCGCAAGCACGTGTGGCTCCACAAGGCGGACCCGTTGGTTGAGAGAGTACAGCTATTCCACGTGAACCCGCAGTACGCCTACGTAGCGTACCCCAACGGCCGCCAAGACACAGTCTCCCTCAGGGACCTGGCACCAGCCGGGTCCCCACACCCCGCCCCTCTGCCCTGGCGCCACCCTCCCTTCCCCCAGCCCACCCCACCACAGCCCCCACTCCAAGACAATCCGTCCTCCCCTTGCTCCCACCCGGGGATGAAGAGGATGGCGACACGCTCCCGGAGTCACCGATAACCGTGCCGACGCCTGACTCGCCACCAGCACTGCGCCGCTCTCAACGACGGATCAAGGCGCCCGACCGTCTAAATTTGTAACCTTCTCTGAAATTTTAATGACAACCTGTATGTAAATAGTTTTCCACCACCCCGCTGGACTCATTTTTAACAGGGGGTGAATGTGGTAGTCACCACTGTTGTATTATATTATATATATGGGTATTACGGTAAGGCCCCTGTACTACAGGTATGGGGGTAGATCCCTGCCTGCTGGCTCCGCCCAGTAGGCGGAGTATAAATGTGTGTGCTCTCCGAACTGCAGCCATTTTGGCAGCAGCTGTCGGAGGCCACACATCTCTGTGTAATAAAGCCTCGATTACTCTCTACTCTCGTCTCGTCGTAATTGATAGTGCATCATAGATGCAGTATGGTAAGAAGTTTAATGATCTCACATGAGTGGTTAAGGTCAGTGAAAGCATCTTCAATTATCAGCCCCTGTTGTCAGACCAGATTGCAGCCATCATGGATCAGGAAGCAATTCTTCAAAGTGGGTTCCCAGAGCACCATAGCACTCCAGCAACCTGCTGCCCAACAGTCTGCCAGCGCTGCTGAGGCACCACCCTGGCAGAGTGGCACTGGTGCCATGGAGCGCAAACTTGTTGAGCTCGCTGCAGATGAGACTCTGCCACTCCACCTTATCAGCCAGGCTGCTGCAGACCAGGCTGACGTGGTGCAGTCTGGAGGCAGGTTTCCGAGGGAAAAAGCTGCTCCAATCATCTACAATCCTCTCTACTGAAAACCAGCAAGCTTCCCCGATGCTTTAGTCACTTAGGAAGGCAGGTAACATGTTCCCAAAATTTATACCATTGAAATGAAATGAAATTAAAATCGCTTATTGTCACAAGTAGGTTTCAAATGAAGTTACTGTGAAAAGCCCCTAGTCGCCACATTCCGGCGCCTGTTCGGGGAGGCTGGTACGGGAATTGAACCGTGTTGCTGGCCTGCCTGGCTCTGCTTTAAAAGCCAGCGATTTAGCCCTGTGCTAAACCAGCCCCATTGTTACTTCAATTAAATTTTTTTTTTTAATAAATATTTTATTGAAAATTTTTGGTCAACCAACACAGTACATTGTGCATCCTTTACACAATATTATAACAACACAAATAACAATGACCTATTTTATATAAACAAAAAACAAAAAATGAATAAATATTAAATAACAGAAATGAAAACTAGCCCTAATTGGCAACTGCCTTGTCACAAGTTACACCCCCCCCCGCCCACCCCCACCCCCCCCCCAAATCCTGGGCCGCTGCTGCTGCCTTCTTTTTCCCCTTCCATCTATCTATCCGCAAGGTATTCGACGAACGGTTGCCACCGCCTGGTGAACCCTTGAGCCGACCCCCTTAGGACGAACTTAATCCGCTCTAGCTTTATAAACCCTGCCATGTCATTTATCCAGGTCTCCACCCCCGGGGGCTTGGCTTCTTTCCACATTAGCAATATCCTGCGCCGGGCTACTAGGGACGCAAAGGCCAAAACATCGGCCTCTCTCGCCTCCTGCACTCCCGGCTCTTGTGCAACCCCAAATATAGCCAACCCCCAGCCTGGTTCGACCCGGACCCCCACTACTTCTGAAAGCACCTTTGTCACCCCCATCCAAAACCCCCGTAGTGCCGGGCATGACCAAAACATATGGGTATGATTCGCTGGGCTTCTCGAGCACCTCGCACACCTATCCTCCACCCCAAAAAATTAACTGAGCCGCGCTCCAGTCATATGCGCCCTGTGTAATACCTTAAACTGAATCAGGCTTAGCCTGGCACACGAGGACGACGAGTTTACCCTACTTAGGGCATCCGCCCACAGCCCCTCCTCGATCTCCTCCCCCAGCTCTTCTTCCCATTTCCCTTTTAGTTCATCTACCATAGTCTCCCCTTCGTCCCTCATTTCCCTATATATATCTGACACCTTACCATCCCCCACCCATGTCTTTGAGATCACTCGGTCCTGCACCTCTTGTGTCGGGAGCTGCGGAAATTCCCTTACCTGTTGCCTCGCAAAAGCCCTCAGTTGCATATACCTGAATGCATTCCCTTGGGGCAACCCATATTTCTCGGTCAGCGCTCCCAGACTCGCGAACTTCCCATCCACAAATAGATCTTTCAGTTGCGTTATTCCTGCTCTTTGCCACATTCCATATCCCCCATCCATTCCCCCCGGGGCAAACCTATGGTTGTTTCTTATCGGGGACCCCCCCAAAGCTCCAGTCTTTCCCCTATGCCGTCTCCACTGTCCCCAAATCTTCAGTGTAGCTACCACCACCGGGCTTGTGGTGTAGTTCCTCGGTGAGAACGGCAATGGGGCTGTCACCATAGCCTGCAGGCTAGTCCCCCTACAGGACGCCCTCTCTAATCTCTTCCACGCCGCTCCCTCCTCCTCTCCCATCCACTTACTCACCATTGAAATATTAGCGGCCCAATAGTACTCACTTAGGCTCGGTAGTGCCAGCCCCCCCCTATCCCTGCTACGCTGTAAGAATCCCTTCCTCACTCTCGGGGTCTTCCTGGCCCAAACAAAACCCATGATGCTCTTTTCAATCCTTTTAAAAAAAGCCTTCGTGATCACCACCGGGAGGCACTGAAACACAAAGAGGAATCTCGGGAGGACCACCATCTTAACCGCCTGCACCCTCCCTGCCATTGACAGGGCTACCATATCCCATCTCTTGAAATCTTCCTCCATCTGTTCCACCAACCGCGTTAAATTTAACCTGTGCAATGTGCCCCAGTTCTTAGCTATCTGGATCCCCAGGTAACGAAAGTCTCTTGTTACCTTCCTCAATGGTAGGTCCTCTATTTCTCTACTCTGCTCCCCTGGATGCACCACAAACAGCTCACTCTTCCCCATGTTCAATTTATACCCTGAAAAATCCCCACACTCCCCAAGTATCCGCATTATTTCTGGCATCCCCTCCGCCGGATCCGCCACATATAGTAGCAAATCGTCCGCATACAAAGATACCCGGTGTTCTTCTCCTCCCCTAAGTACTCCCCTCCACTTCTTGGAACCCCTCAGCGCTATCGCCAGGGGCTCAATCGCCAGTGCAAACAGTAATGGGGACAGAGGGCATCCCTGCCTAGTCCCTCTATGGAGCCGAAAATATGCCGATCCCCGTCCATTCGTGACCACACTCGCCACTGGGGCCCTATACAATAGCTGCACCCATCTAACATACCCCTCTCCAAAACCAAATCTCCTCAACACCTCCCACAAATAATCCCATTCCACTCTATCAAATGCTTTCTCGGCATCCATCGCCACTACTATCTCTGTTTCACCCTCTGGTGGGGCCATCATCATTACCCCTAACAGCCTCCGTATATTCGTGTTCAGCTGTCTCCCCTTCACAAACCCAGTTTGGTCCTCGTGAACCACCCCCGGGACACATTCCTCTATTCTCATTGCCATTACCTTGGCCAGGACCTTGGCATCCACGTTTAGGAGGGAAATTGGTCTGTAGGACCCGCATTGTAGCGGGTCCTTTTCCTTCTTTAAGAGAAGCGATATCGTTGCTTCAGACATAGTCGGGGGCAGTTGTCCCCTTTCCTTTGCCTCATTAAAGGTCCTCGTCAGTACCGGGGCGAGCAAGTCCAGATATTTTCTATAGAATTCGACTGGGAATCCGTCCGGTCCCGGGGCCTTTCCCGTCTGCATGCTCCTAATTCCTTTCACCACTTCTTCTACCTCGATCTGTGCTCCCAGTCCCACCCTTTCCTGCTCTTTCACCTTGGGAATTTCCAGCCGATCCAAAAAGTCCATCATTCTCTCCCTCCCATCCGGGGGTTGAGCTTCATATAATTTTTTATAAAATGTCTTGAACACTTCATTCACTCTCTCCGCTCCCCGCTCCATCTCTCCTTCCTCGTCCCTCACTCCCCCTATTTCCCTCGCTGCTCCCCTTTTCCTCAATTGGTGTGCCAGCAACCTGCTCGCCTTCTCCCCATATTCATACTGTACACCCTGTGCCTTCCTCCATTGTGCCTCTGCAGTGCCTGTAGTCAGCAAGTCAAATTCCACATGCAGCCTTTGCCTTTCCCTGTACAATCCCTCCTCCGGTGCTTCCGCATA
The DNA here is from genome assembly GCF_047496885.1 of Scyliorhinus torazame. NCBI lineage: Eukaryota > Metazoa > Chordata > Chondrichthyes > Carcharhiniformes > Scyliorhinidae > Scyliorhinus > Scyliorhinus torazame. The sequence goes on from NC_092712.1 coordinate 304,193,472, forward strand.
TTGCCTGTCCACCCTCAAAAGTTCTTGCAGCAACCGCTCCCGTTCCCTACTCTCCTGCTTCCCTTTATGTGCCCTTATTGATATCAGCTCCCCCCTAACCACCGCCTTTAACGCCTCCCAGACCCCTCCCACCTGGACCTCCCCATTGTCATTGAGTTCCAAGTACTTTTCAATACATCCACTCACCCTTAGACACACCCCCTCATCCACCATTAGTCCCATGTCCATTCTCCAGGGTGGGCGCCCTCCTGTTTCCTCCCCTATCTCCAAGTCCACCCAGTGTGGGGCGTGATCCGAAATGGCTATAGCCGTATACTCCGTTCCCCTCACCTTCGGGATCAATGCCCTACCCAGCACAAAAAAGTCTATGCGCGAATAGACTTTATGGACATAGGAGAAAAACGAGAACTCCTTACTCCTAGGTCTACTGAATCTCCACGGGTCCACACCTCCCATCTGCTCCATAAAATCTTTAAGCACCTTGGCTGCTGCCGGCCTCCTTCCAGTCCTGGACTTCGACCTATCCAGCCCTGGTTCCAACACCGTGTTAAAGTCTCCCCCCATTATCAGCTTTCCCGTCTCTAGGTCCGGAATGCGTCCTAGCATCCGCCTCATAAAATTGGCATCATCCCAGTTCGGGGCATACACGTTTACCAAAACCACCGTCTCTCCCTGTAGTTTGCCACTCACCATCACGTATCTGCCCCCGTTATCCGCCACTATAGTCTTTGCCTCGAACATTACCCGCTTCCCCACTAATATAGCCACCCCCCCGTTTTTCGCATCTAGCCCCGAATGGAACACCTGCCCCACCCATCCTTTGCGCAGCCTAACCTGGTCTATCAGTTTCAGGTGCGTTTCCTGTAACATAACCACATCTGCTTTAAGTTTCTTAAGGTGTGCGAGTACCCGTGCCCTCTTTATTGGCCCGTTGAGCCCTCTCACGTTCCACGTGATCAGCCGAGTTGGGGGGCTTCCCACCCCCCCCCCTTGCCGATTAGCCATCATCTTTTACCAGCTTCTCACCCAGTTCCCACGCAGCTGTATCTCCCCCAGGCGGTGCCCCCCCGCCCATCCTCTCCCGTATCCGCTCCCCCCTTTCCCCAGCAGCAGCAACCCAGTAATTCCCCCCTCCCACCCCCCCCCCCCCCCGCTAGACCCCCCACTAGCGTAATTACTCCCCCCATGTTGCTCCCAGAAGTCAGCAAACTCTGGCTGACCTCGGCTTCCCCCCGTGACCACGGCTCGCACCGTGCGACGCCCCCTCCTTCCTGCTTCTCTATTCCCGCCATAATTATCATAGCGCGGGAGCCAAGCCCGCGCTTCTCCCTTGGCCCCGCCCCCCATGGCCAACGCCCCATCTCCTCTCCCTCCCCACCTCCCCCCATCACCCCCTGTGGGAGAGAGAAAAGTTACCACACCGCAGGATTAGAACATAAAACCCCTCTTCGCCCCCCACATTCGCCCCACCACTTTGTCCAAACGTTCTTTTTAATAATCCACTCATTCCAGTTTTTCTTCTGCAATAAAAGTCCACGCTTCATCCGCAGTCTCAAAGTAGTGGTGCCTCCCTTGATATGTGACCCACAGTCTTGCCGGTTGCAGCATTCCAAATTTTATCTTCCTTTTATGAAGCACCGCCTTGGCCCGATTAAAGCTCGCCCTCCTTCTCGCCACCTCCGCACTCCAGTCTTGATAAACGCGGATCACCGCGTTCTCCCATTTACTGCTCCGAGTTTTCTTCGCCCATCTAAGGACCATTTCTCTATCCTTAAAACGGAGGAATCTCACCACTATGGCTCTGGGAGTTTCTCCTGCTCTCGGTCCTCGCGCCATAACTCGGTATGCTCCCTCCACCTCCAACGGACCCGCCGGGGCCTCCGCTCCCATTAACGAGTGCAGCATCGTGCTCACATATGCCCCGACGTCCGCACCCTCCACCCCTTCAGGAAGACCAAGAATCCTCAGGTTGTTCCTCCTTGCGTTGTTTTCCAGTGCCTCCAACCTCTCCACACATCGTTTCTGATGTGCCTCCTGTATCTCCGTCTTCACCACCAGGCCCTGTATATCGTCCTCATTCTCGGCTGCCTTCGCCTTCACGACCCGAAGCTCCCGCTCCTGGGTCTTTTGTTCCTCCTTTAGCCCTTCGATCGCCTGTAGTATCGGGGCCAACAGCTCTTTCTTCATTTCCTTTTTTATCTCTTCCACGCAGCATTTCAAGAACTCTTGTTGTTCATGGCCCCATGTGAAACTGCCACCTTCCGACGCCATCTTGGTTTTTGCTTGCCTTCCTTGCCGCTGTTCCAAAGGATCCGCTGCAATCCGGCCACTTTCCTCTCCTTTTTCCATCCGTGTCCAGGGGGAATTCCCTTCTGGTTTACCGCACGGTGTTTTTAGCCGTTAAAATTGCCGTTGGGGCTCCTATCAAGAGCCCAAAAGTCCGTTCCACCGGGAGCTGCCGAAACGTGCGACTTAGCTGGTCATCGCCGCACCCGGAAGTCCTACTTCAATTAAATTAATATGCAAACAATGAATTGCCAAAACAAGATCTATTTTCTGACAGAATTCATTCTCATCCTGATGCAATCTCTGGAAATGTTGGGCAGGATATTACCAGCCCTCGAGGCACAGGCTGGGGAGCCGGGGGCAGGGTGGGGGTCTCAGGCTGGGGGACGGGGGTGCTGTGAAAGGGTAAGAAAAGGGAAGGGTGGCGGGCCGCTCGCTTTCCCGTTGCCCTGACATTCAGTCAGCCATGGGGAAGGTGGAAGGTGTCAATTCCTCCCCACCCCACCCCACCCCACCCCACCCACCAGTGGCCAACAATAACAGGATAATATCAGCATGGCATTTACTCCCATCGTGTCGTCCACACTCCGACAAGGGGAAGATTGAGGTGGATGGGAGTTCAGTGATGATTTAATTGACATTCATTTTAAATCTGAAAACAGCCAAGACTAAGTGACTAAGTACACAGTCCGGCCAACGTACTTTAATTAAAGTAAGTGTAAAACCTGACAGACTGCGCAGTATCAACCAATGCATCAGATTCCAACACTGTTGTACCAGAATGTTCAGCACAGTGAGGATTAATGTGGGATTGGAGACACAGTACTGCCCACATTTGGTATAGAGAGTCACCTGATAGTAGCGTGTGTGTTGAAGAATCTCGAAGAAGCCAGCATGGGGAGAGCACATGGTTAGGTCTATGTCAGCTTGGAGATGTCTATCGTTCTGACTTGTTAATAACATTTAATGTTCAGCCACACAAGCCTCCAGACCTCTTGGTGAGACACCAAACATTTACAACAGGCACAACAGAGGCATGCCCAGCCCAGTCATCCTTGCAAAGCCCTCTCCTTTAACGACAGGGGACGTGTGACAAAACTGGGAGAGCTGTCCCACAAACCTAGTCCAGCAACAGTTGACATTGTCAGACTCAGCGCCAGACCTCACCACAGCCATTTGGGAGGCACGTTAGCACTGTTGCTTCACAGTTCGATTCCCGGCTTGGGTCACTGTCTGTGCGGAGTCTGCACGTTCTCCCCGTGTCTGCGTGGGTTTCCTCTGGGTGCTCTGGTTTCCTCCCACAAGTCCCGAAAGACGTGCTGTTCGGTGAACTGAACATTCTGAATTCTCCCTCTGTGTACCTGAACAGGCGCCAGAATGTGGCGACTAGGGGCTTTTCACAGTCACTTCATTGCAGTGTTAATGTAAGCCTACTTGTGACAATAAAGATTATTATTATTAAACATGGACAAAACAATCGATTGCCAAGGTGAAATGAGAGTGAATGCCTTCGACATCAAGGCAGCATTTGACCAACTGTTGCATCAAAGAGGCCGAGGAAACTGAAGCCAATGGGATTTGGTGTGGGGGGAAATCCCTTCACTGGTTGGAGTCATAACTGGCACAAAGGAAGGTGGTTGTGGTTGTTGGAGACCAATCATTTCAGTCTCAGAACTGCATTATAGAGTTCCCCAGGGTAATGTCCTAAGCACAACCAATTCAGCTACTTCATCAATGATCTTCCCTCCTGAGCCTTGAATATATTCAATGACTCAGCGGATTAGTACTCCACCCCCCCCCCCCCCCCCCCCCCCCCCGGGGGTCCAACTGGCCACCCCGCTCGATTGTGTATACCCATAACAGAGGCAACCTTGGCTACTACCTGTCCATCCCAGCAGACATCCTCAGGACAGAGCCCTGTCTGTGGTAATATGGCGAAGGTCACTGTATCCCCCTCTGACCGTGAGCAGCCTCTGGCTGCACATCTGAAGGTTATTGCTAATAGGGGATTGGTATTGTTTGTTATATGAGCACTTCACGGCTCCCAAGTGGATGCAGGTTGCGTGTGCTTTGTGCTCCTTGCTTTGGGCTGCAAAACTGCTAGAAGAGTGTTTTGTCTAGAACATAGAACATGGAACTGTACAGCACAGAACAGACCCTTCGGCCCTCGATGTTGTGCCGAGCTTTGTCCAAACCAAGATCAAGCTATCCCACTCCCTGTCATTCTGGTGTGCTCCATGTGCCTATCCAATAACCGCTTGAAAGTTCCTAAAGTGTCCGACTCCGCTATCACAACAGGCAGTCCATTCCACACCCTAACCACTCTCTGAGTAAAGAACCTACCTCGGACATCCCTCCTATATCTCCCACCCCGAACCTTATAGTTATGCCTTACATCCACCCGAGGAAATAGTCTCTGAACGTCCACTCTATCTATCCCCCTCATCATCTTATAAACATCTATTAAGTCGCCTCTCATCCTCCTTCGCTCCAATGAGAAAAGCCCTAGCTCCCTCAACCTTTCCTCATAAGACCTACCCTCCAATCCAGGCAGCATCCTGGTAAACCTCCTTTGCACCGTTTACAATGCTTCCACATTCTTCCTACAATGAGGTGACCAGAACTGCACACAATACTCCAAATGTGGTCTCACCAGGGTCCTGTACAGTTGCAGCATAACCCCACGGCTCTTAAGCTCAATCCCCCTGTTAATAAACGCTAACACACTATAGGCCTTCTTCACAGCTCTATCCACTTGAATGGCAACCTTCAGAGATGCGTGGACATGAACCCCAAGATCTCTCTGTTCCTCCACATTCCTCAGAACCCTGCTTTTGACCCTGTAATCCGCATTCAAATTTGTCCTACCAAAATGAATCACCTCGCACTTATCAGGGTTAAACTCCATCTGCCATTTTTCGGCCCAGCTCTGCATCCTATCAATGTCTCTTTGCAGCCTACAATAGCCCTCCACCTCATCCACTACTCCACCAATCTTGGTGTCATCAGCAAATTTAGTGACCCACCCTTCAGCCCCCTCCTCCAAGTCATTTATAAAAAGCACAAATAGCAGAGGACCCAGCCCTGTGGTACACCGCTGGTAACTGGTCTCCAGTCTGAAAATTTTCCATTAACCACCACCCTCTGTCTTCTATGTGATAGCCAGTTACTTATCCAATTGGCCAAATTTCCCTCCATCCCACACCTCCTTACTTGCTTCATGAGCCGACCATGGGGAACCTTATCAAACGCCTTACTGAAATCCATGTATACGACATCAACTGCTCTACCTTCATCTACACACTTAGTTACGTCCTCAAAGAATTCAATCAAATTTGTGAGGCAAGACTTACCCTTCATGAATCCGTGTTGACTATCTCGGATTAAGCTGCATCTTTCCAAATGGTCATTAATCCAATCCCTCAGGACCCTTTCCATTAACTTACCGACCACCGAAGTAAGACTAACAGGCCTATAATTACCAGGGTCATTCCTATTCCCTTTCTTGAACAAAGAAACAACATTCGCCACTCTCCAGTCCTCTGGCACTATCCCCATGGACAGTGAGGACCCAAAGATCAAAGCCAAAGGCTCGGCAGTCTCATCCCTTGCGTCCCAAAGAATCCTAGGATATATCCCATCTGGCCCAGGGGATTTGTCGACCCTCAGGTTTTTCAAAGTTGCTAATACATCTTCCCTCAGGACATCTACCTCCTCCAGCCAACCCGCCTGTATCACACTCTCAAAAACATGGCCCCTCTCCTTGGTGAACACCATCTCCAGACAGTGAACGGGCCCACCACCATAACCATTAAATTCCATTCATTGTGTGAAAAGCTTGCAAGGTGTGTGACTGAGTACACTGAACATCCCCCAGTGTATCCCTATTATCCTCTCCAGGAGAATTAGTTCTACCCCCGTCCAGCTCTTGCAGGACCTGTGGTCGGTGATTCACCAGGTGAAGATCTTCATCTTGGCACCTTCCACGTGCATGGTGCCAGCTAGCTCCTGTTGCGGGTGAGATATGGGTTGTGGGGCAGCAGAGGTATCTCCACATCTTCAGCGCCTTTTAACAAACGCGAGGCGTCAGCTAAACTTAAAGAGATAAGGGAGTGAAAAAAGAGAGGTGGATGTTTTCTGAAAATATCTGGGGCGGGATTCTCCGTTTCCGAGACGAAGGGTCAGATTCTCCGAATCTGAGGCTAAGTGCGGAGCATGTGCGGCGTTTCACGTGGAAAAGACAGCGCCACGCCCTCACCAATGCTGCGACCAGCGACGGGCTAGCAGCCATTCCACATAAAACGCCCGGCCTCCACGAAATAAACGGTCAGAGAATTGCCGGGTCCATGGCCGCGCTTGCGAACGCTGACCTGGCGTGGTCGCTCCATACAGCATGGCGCTGGCCGTGTGCGGACCCGACATGCCAAACAGTGCCCCCGCCCCCCCGGACACCCCCTAGCCACCCTCCCCAGCCAGTGGCACAGCTCCCGCCCACAGTCTGCAGCCGCCGTGCCAGGTTCCCGAGCCACTGGGACCAGACGACCCGCGCCATCGTGAACCCAGCCCGTCGGGGGGGGGGGGGCGGAGCATCGGGGGAGGGCCTTCAGGTGACGTCCTGAGGCCGTCCCAATGGCGTGCGGCTCGGCGTCGCCGTTTCGGAGGGGGCGGGGCATGCGGAATCTGCGTGAAACTGGCGCCACCCACGATTCCAGCGTAAAAATGTATTCTCCGCCCGATCGGGAAATGGAGAATCTAAATGTGTACGCCGGGACAGAATCGGTGGACTTCTGTGACAGCACAATTGGCGCCGTTCCCGGATCAATCCATCAGCCGTTAATGGGCCAACCACATGGAACACGATCGATTCCAATGAAAAATAGTGCTGGATTCACCAGGGTCGGGGTTGACACTCGAGATGCTGATAAGCTCATCCCAGCCAACAAGGTGGCAGCACAGAGAGTGGCACCCCGCTTCGTGGACACTGAGCTCAAGACCCCGCCATGGAGTAGAGGCGGGGCTACCCAATACCCCTGCGGATTTTGGCCTCACGACTGATTCTCCGCCCAATCGCCTTTCCCAATTTCGGTGTCAGCTGACGGAGAATCTGACCCCTGGAGGTTAGCCAGCAGTGAGTGTTGGGTGAGATAAAAGCACGAAGGTAGATTGTGAAGGAACGTTGTGTGGTGGCTCATCCAATATTGTCAAGGTCTCTCCCCCTGTCTCCAACGGTCGGTCAACTTCCTTCCGTGGGGGATGTCGGGGACAGACACTCTCAGCTTCCTCTGCTGGCAGTCACCTGTCTGGGGCTGTGCTTCTCCTGCAAAGAAGAAGAATGTGTGTTAAAGTGTGTTAGAGTGATAGTGTGATAGTGTGTAAGCATGTTAGCGCGATAGTGTGTAAGTGTGTTAGTGTGATAGTGTCTTAGAGTGATAGTGTGTTAGTGTGATAGTGTGTTAGAGTGTTAGTGTCTTAGATTGATAGTGTGTAAGAGTGTTAGTGTGTTAGTGTGATCCTGTGTTAGTGTGATAGTGTCTTAGAGTGATAGCGTGTTAGTGTGATAGTGTGTTAGAGTGTTAGTGTGATAGTGTGTTAATATGTTAGAGTGATAGTGTGTAGACGTGTTAGCACAACCGTGTGTAAGTGTGTTAGTGTGATAGTGTCTTAGAGTGATAATGTGTTAGTGTGATAGTGTGATAGTGTCTTAGAGTGATAGTGTGTTAGTGTGATAGTGTGTTAGTGTGTTAGTGTCTTAGAGTGATAGTGCGTTAGAGTGATAGTGTGTTAGAGTGTTAGTGTGATAGTGTGTTAATACGTTAGAGTGATAGTGTGTTAGAATGATAGTGCCTTAGAGTGATAGTATGTTAGTGTGATAGTGTGTAAGCATGTTAGCACGATAGTGTGTAAGTGTGTTAGTGTGATAGTGTGTTAGAGTGATAGTGTGTTAGTGTGATAGTGTGTTAGTGTGTTAGTGTCTTAGAGTGATAGTGTGTTAGAGTGATAGTGTGTTAGAGTGTTAGTGTGATAGTGTGTTAATATGTTAGAGTGATAGTGTGTTAGAATGATAGTGCCTTAGAGTGATAGTATGTTAGTGTGATAGTGTGTAAGCATGTTAGCACGATAGTGTGTCAGTGTGTTAGTGTGATAGTGTCTTAGAGTGATAGTGTGTTTGTGTGTTAGAATGATAGTGTCTTAGAGTGATAGTGTTTTAGAGTGATGATGTGTTAGCACAATGGTGTGTTAGAGTGATAGTGTGCTAGTGTGATATTGTGTTAGTGTGTTAGCATGGTATTGTGTTAGCATGATAGTGTGTTAGCATGATAGGCTGTTAATGTGTTAGCGTGCCCATATGATAGTGTTGCAGCATGATAGTGTGTCCATGTGATAGTGTTAGCATGACAGTATGCTTGTATGATATTGTGTTAAAGTGATAGTGTGTTAGAGTGTTAGTGTGATAGTGTGTTGGCATGATAGTGTATTAACATGATAGTGTGTTCATGTGCTTGTGTGATTTTGATTTTGATTTGATTTGTCACATGTACCGAAGTACAGTGAAAAGTATTTTTCTGCGACCAGTGAACGTACACAGTATGTACGTAGTAGACAAAAAGAATAATCAACAGAGAACATTGACAAATGGTACATCACAAACAGTGATTGGTTACAATGCGGAACAAGGGACCATACAAAGCAAATACAAGAGCAAGAGCAGCATAGGGCGTTGTGAATAGTGTTCTTACAGGAAACAGATCAGTTCGAGGGGGAGTCGGTGAGGAGTCTAGTAGTTGTGGGAAGAAATTGTTCCTATGTCTGGATGTGCGGGTCTTCAGACTTCTGTATCTTCTGCCTGATGGAAAGTCTGGAAGAAGGCAATGCCTGTGTGGGAGGGGTCTCTGATAATGCTGTCTGCCTTCCTGAGGCAGCGGGGGGTGTAGACAGAATCAATGGGAGGATGGCAAGCTTGTGTGATGAGCTGGGTTGAGTTCACCACACTCTGCAGTTTCTTGCGATCTTGGGCCGAGCAGTTCCCATACCAAGTTGTGAGTTTGTATTAGCGTGGTAGCGTGATAATGTGATAGCACAACAATGTATTAGCGTGATAACGTGTTAGAATATTAGCGCATTAGAGCACTAGTGTGAAATGTATAATAAATGTGTACTTTTTGTTACAATGAAGTCATAATGTTGAATGCTAACCTGAAACTAACCTGATACAGTGAAGTGTTGTTTGGTGAGTGTAGGAGATTGATAGGGAGCATTGTGAATACTGAGACTGGAAGTGGTGAAGGTGTGAGTGGAAAGTAAGAGAGCAGCATTATTACCTTTGTGACACTGGTGAGGTCATTGGATTTTTCCTCAGCCACTTTCCTGGATCTATATTTCTGGCATCAACTTCCTTTACAATCTTACAACTGTTTCCTGGCAGACTTTCCGCTCTCTGAGTCGAGGCTCCAGTTCCCAGTCGGGAGTGGCACATGTAAGGGACATATTTTTAAATAAATTATGGAATGTACTCCCTTGATTTCCTGAGAACCACAGCAAGCACGTGACATATTTTCTCATTAGTTCTGCAGAAAGCATCAGTAAACAATGGCAACTATTGGTGGAATGATTTGCTACTCTCATAGAAAGGTGGCTCACAATAGGAACTTCTGGAAATTCACAGTAGATCATAGAATTTACAGCGCAGAAGGAGGCCATACGGTCCTTCGAGTCTGCACCGGCCCTTGGATAGAGCACCCTATTAAAGCCCATGCTTCCACCTACCCTTTTGGACACTAAGGGCAATTTAGCATGGCCAATCCACCTAACCTGCAGATCTTTGGATTGTGGGAGGAAACCGGAGCACCTGGAGGAAACCCACGCAGACACGGGGAGAACGTGCAGACTCCGCACACAGTCACCCGAGGCCGGAATTGAACCCGGGTCCCTGGAGCTGTGAGGCAACAGTGCTAACCACCGTGTCACCATGCCGCCATTCTCTATTGTGTTTTTCTGCTTATTAATTGTTGCTGTAAACAAATAACCGAAGCCCCTGCTAGGATTATGCTCCTGCAAAGCTCTCTTCCTAAACACAGGGTCTGAAAGGCAGAGGCTCAGTAAAACAATGCAGTGTTTTGCTTTTTCAGCTAAGCCACTGTACGTATTTCACTTTGGTTTTATGTTTTTCTTCCTGCCTTCCGTTAATTTGCACTTCTGTATTTACGACACCCTTAGGCTGACTGGAGTCTGACTCTCAGCACTGCTTGACAAGACACAGCAAGCAAGAGGTTAACCTTTACTGTCAATATAAGGAAAGGTCCTATCCCTCTCAGGGTACACAAGGTTATGCTGAGACAGCCCTCACAGTTTTCAAATGGTAACCACAGGTTTCAGACCATGACTCACGTCTCAAAGCTATTTGGTGGCGCATCTGAAATTATTCTGTTTTCCTGAATGAGATTTGAGAGTTCCTCAGCTACTCAAACAATGCTAGATAGAGTCGGAAAGTCATTACGGCGACGGGGGAGGACAACATTAAGCCCATTGAATCTCAGTCGAACAATCCAGCACCCATTGCCCCACTCTGTCTCTGTAGCTCTGCCTATTTATTTCCTCCAAGCGCCCTTTTGAAATCATTAATCTCTACTTCCACCAGCCTCGTAGGCAGCAAGTTCCCGATCATCGTCAGTGTCTGTGTGGAGACATTCTTCCTCACATCGCCTCTATACCTCTTGCCCCAAAACCTTAAATCTGTGTGTGTGTGTGTGTGTGTCCCTTCCTCATCTTTGTACCGTCAACTAATGATAAAAAGTTTTCTTTGTCTACCTTATCCAAACTTGCCAGAATCTTGGACACTGTGATGAATGTATAATTACTGATAATTCACAAGTGCACTGTATTATGTTATGTTATGTTATTAACCCTGTGGGCTCTACCTATGGGCCATTGTGTGGCTTCACCCACAGGGGGATATGTTGGGGCATGTACGGGCTCCGCGAATGGCTCCACCCCTTTAGAGGAAGTATAAGAGCAGCTGACCTGCGGGGCCGCCTTCAGTATTGTACCGGTCGCAGGCAGGCACAGTTCTAAGCTGATTAAAACCACGGTTTACTTCTCCACGTGTCTTCGAGTGAATTGATGGTCGCATCAATTTAATCAGCTTAAAATACTACTATGGAATCAGCCCTCAAACCTGACAGACTGGAACTCGATCCACAGGCCGCGGAGGCAAAATAATTTTTTTCACATTGGCTTCGATGCTTCAAGGCCTATCTCGCCGCGTCGTCTACGCCATCCGTCACTGATGAACAGAAGCTGCGTCTCCTCCACGCAAGGGTGAATCATCGCATTTCTGTCCAGCTCGACGAAGCTGCTTCCTATACAGAGGCCCTCGAACGCCTCTATGTGCGGCCCGTGAATGAGGTATACGCACGACACGTCTTCACCACTCGCCGCCAGCGCCCCAGGGAGTCACGAGATGACTACCTACGTGACCTCAAAGCCCTCGCCCGCAACTGTAACTACCAGGCCGTTACGGCCGCTCAGCATATGGAGCTCGCTATCCGAGACGTTTACATGGCGGGGGTCCGATCGAACTATGTGAGACAGCACCTGCTCGAAAAAGGGGCCCAGGACCTGGACGACACGGTAAAACTGGCTGCCTCTCTGGAGGTCGCGTTTCAGAGCCTTACTGCGTTCCCGGCCGAACACACGACCCCCTTGTGGGCCCCCGACCAGAGACTACCCCAGGCCTGTGCCGCGCGGTCGCCCGCCCATCATGGGGGGCTACCCTGCTATTTTTGCGGCCAGTCCCAGCACCCCCGACAGCACTGCCCAGCCAGCAACGTGAACTGCAGCAGCTGCGGGTGAAAAGGACACTTCGCAAAAGTCTGCCTAGCCAGGTCTAAGAACTCGAACTCACAGACCCGATCCATAGACCCACAGGCCCGCAGGCCCCGCAAGGTGGCAGCGTGTCTGCCGCCTCCGCCTCCGCACAACATGTGCGACTTATGGGAGCCGCCATCTTGGCCATCCTCCCCCACGCGGCCGGCCACGTGCGATCCATGGGGGCCGCCATCTTGGACGCCATCTTCCTCACCGCCCGCCACGCTCGACCAACGGGGGCCGCCATCCTGGCCACCATCTGGTACGCTGCTCGACGCATACTACCTACACGGACAGCCATCCCGGGGCCGCCCCAGCTCCTCCGATCACACCGCCGGCTACCCACGACTCAGCACGGTCACCCTGGACCAGTCGCGACCTAAGCACCTAAGCCTCGCGATCCTAAAAATTGACCCCCCCCCCCCCCACTCTCTTCGCAAACTTCATCGCCGATTGCAAGCCAGTAGCCACCAGAGGCCGGCGGTATAGCATGCAGGACAGGACGTTCATTAGGTCCGAGGTCCAGCGTCTCTTGCGGGAGGGGGTCATAGACGCCAGCAATATCCTCTGGAGAGCTCAGGTTGTGGTCGTCAAGACCGGGGAAAAGTTCCGGATGGTGGTTGATTACAGCCAGACCCGAAACCGGTTTACGCAACTCGATGCGTACCCCCTTCCCCAGATTGCAGACATGGTAAATCAGATTGCGCACTGCAGTGGATCTGAAGTCTGCATACCACCAGCTCCCAATCCGCCCGGAGGACCGCCACTACACGGCGTTTGAGGCAGACGGCCGCCTTTTCCATTTCCTCCAGGTCCCCTTTGGCGTCACGAGCGGGGTTTCGGTGTTCCAACAAGTGATGGACCGAATGGTGGACCAGTACAGGCTGCGGGCCACATTTCCGTACTTGGACAATGTCACCATCTGCGGCCATGATCAGCAGGACCACGACGCCAACCTCCACCGATTTCTCCAAACCGCCCAAAAACTCAACCTCACCTACAACAAGGAGAAATGCGTTTTCCGCACAACCAGGCTAGCCATCCCCGGCTACGTCGTGGAAAACGGGGTCCTAGGGCCCGACCCTGACCGTATGCACCACCTCCTGCAACTCCCTCTCCCTCACTGTCCCAAGGCCCTGAAGAGATGCCTTGGATTTTTCTCCTATTACGCCCAGTGGGTGCCCCAGTATGCGGACAAAGCCCGCCGACTATTTAAGGCCACCATTTTTCCACTGGCAGCCAAGGCCCGTCAGGCCTTCAGCTGCGTCAAGGCGGACATCGCCAAAGCCGAGATGCGTGCGGTGGATGAGTCCGCCCCTTCCAGGTGGAGAGCGACGCCTCAGAGGTCGCTCTCGCCGCCACCCTGAACCAAGCAGGCAGACCGCTAGCGTTCTTTTCACGCACCCTCACCATCTCTGAAATTCGGCACTCCTCGGTTGAAAAAGAAGCCCAAGCCATCGTGGAAGCCGTGCGGCACTGGAGGCACTACCTCGCTGGTAGGAGGTTTACCCTCGTCACCGACCAACGATCGGTTGCCTTCATGTTTGACAATACGCAGCGGGGCAAGATCAAGAATGATAAGATCTTGAGGTGGAGAATCGAACTCTCCACCTATAACTACGATATAGTATATCGTCCTGGGAAGCTCAACGAGCCCCCAGATGCCCTGTCCCGCGGCACATGCGCCAGCACACAAGAGGACCGACTACGGGCTATCCATGATGACCTCTGCCACCCGGGGGTCACCCGGCTCGCCCATTACATCAAGGCCCGTAACCTGCCCTACTCCACCGAGGAAGTCAAAGCTGTAACCAGGGACTGCCAAATCTGTGCGGAGTGTAAACCGCACTTCTATCGACCGGATAAGGCCCATCTGGTAAAGGCATCCCGGTCCTTTGAATGCCTCAGTATCGATTTCAAAGGGCCCCTCCCCTCCAATCACCGCAACACATTCTTCCTTAACATCATAGATGAGTTCTCCCGTTTCCCGTTTGCCATCCCCTGCGCTGATATGACCACCCCCACTGTCATTAAAGCCCTGCATAGTGTCTTCACCCTGTTCGGTTGCCCCAGCTATGTCCACAGCGACAGGGGCTCGTCGGTCATGAGCGACGAATTGCGTCAGTACCTGCTCAGTAAGGGCCTCGCCTCGAGCAGAACTATCAGCTGTAACCCCAGGGGTAACGGGCAGGTGGAGAGGGAGAACGCGATGGTCTGGAAGACCGTCCTACTGACCCTACGGTCCAGGAATCTCCCAGTTTCTCACTGGCAGGAGGTCCTCCCCAATGCGCTCCACTCTATTAGGTCCCTCCTTTGCACGGCCACAAACCAGACTCCTCACGAGCGCTTGTTTGTTTTCCCAAGGGGAGCGACCTCAGTGGCCTCGCTTCCGCTCTGGCTGATGACACCGGGTCCAGTCCTCCTCCGAAAACACGTTCGGAGCCATAAGACTGACCCCCTGGTAGAGAGGGTCCAGCTCCTGCACTCCAACCCACACTATGCGTACGTCGAACACCCCGATGGCCGGCAGGATACCGTCTCCCTCCGGGACCTGGCGCCCGCAGGCTCCAACACCACTCCCACTACTGCATCCCCCACACTATGTCCCATCCAACCTACTATGTTCAGCGCCCCCGCCCCTATATGGTTCCCGCGCTCCCTCCCACACGCCGCACCGGTCCACAGGAATGAAGCTCCGGAAGAGCCCCTCCCGGAGTCCACGCCAGTGCCCGCTCCGGACCCACTTCCACAGCCAACCGAAGTGGCTGCAACACCAGTGCTTCAGCGGTCACAACGTACAATCCGGGCACCTGACTGATGGACTTCATTTTTTAAACAGGGGGTGAATGTGGTGAATCTATAATTACTGATAATTCACCAGAGCACTGTGTTATGTTATGTTATTAACCCTGTGGGCTCCACCTATGGGCCATTGTATGGCTTCACCCACAGGGGGATATGTTGGGGCATGTACGGGCTCCGCCCATGGCTCCACCCCTTTAGAGGAAGTATAAGAGCAGCTGACCTGCGGGGCCCCCTTCAGTATTCCCCCACCCCTTCTGAACCCCCCCCCTCTCAACCAGTCAACGGTAACCAACTCCCTAAAGTGCATGAAGGACAAGGCCTAACAATTGTAGAACCACCACTCACCCCTCCCCTTATTCAGAGCTAATTTCACCTTTTCCAGGGTCAGAAACTCCAGAAAGTCCCCCCCCCCCCCCGCCCCGCCACGCCGAGGGACTGGGTGGAGAAGCCGACCTCCACCCAATCAGACCTTCCCACGAGCAATCAGCGAGCGAAGGCTCCGCCCAGCACTCGCCTGCACCTGCGGCCGGTCCGACACCCCCAATATGGCTTCCAGGGGACTGGGCTCCACCTCCACGTGCAGAACCCCTGAATTGATGCTGAACGCCACCCTCCATACCTGTCCAGCTTCGGGCAGGATCAAAACATATGCACCTGGTTCGCAGGGACCGCTCCCACACCGCTCACAGACATCCTCCACCCCCTCAAACAGCCGGCTCAGCCTCGACTTTGTGAGGTGCGCCCTGTACACTACCTTCAGCTGTATCAGCCCCAGCCTCGCGCACAAAGTCAAGGCATTCACCCTCCGCAGCACCTCACATCACAGACCTTCCT
The DNA here is from genome assembly GCF_047496885.1 of Scyliorhinus torazame. NCBI lineage: Eukaryota > Metazoa > Chordata > Chondrichthyes > Carcharhiniformes > Scyliorhinidae > Scyliorhinus > Scyliorhinus torazame. The sequence continues at coordinate 304,209,261 of NC_092712.1, forward strand.
CCAGCACCGTTCCCAACTCTTCCTCCCACTTCGCCTTAACCCTCCCCATGAACACCCCGTCCTCCTCCCGTAAGTTACCTAGACAACGGGTCCCCCACCCCCCCCCACACTGACAGCACCGCCTCCAGCTACGGGGAGGCAGCCGCTATCGGGAGGGTCGGGAAGGCCTTCCTCGCACAGGCCCCGCGTCAGTCCAAACCTCTCACCCAACTCCTCCAAACTCACAAATCGCCCTCCCAGAAACAGATCCTTTATTTTCTTAATCCCACTCTCTTCCCACCCCAAGAACCTGGCTTCCATTCTCCCCGCTCAAACCCATGACCTGCCCTGATCAGCATTCCCCCCCCGACCCAGCTCCCAACCGAAAGTGCAGTATAAACTGCCTCCAGATTTTCAACATGGTCACCACCACCGGATTCACCGTATACTTCCCTGGGGCCATGGGGAGTGGCACCATTGTCAGCGGCCGCAATGCCGGCCCCCTGCAGAGTCCGCCTCCATCCTCACCCACAGAGCGCCCCCTCTCCCCACCCCCTCCCTGCTCCATCCCCGAACCGACTCTGCATTTACCGCCCAATAATAATACATCAAATTTAGGAGGCCCAATGCTTCCCTCCCCCCCGCCTGCCCTCTGCAGTATCACCTTCCTAATCCTAGCCACCTTCCCCGACCAAACAAACGAGGAGATCAGCCTCTCCATCCCCTAAAAAATACCTTGAGCAAAAAGACCGGCAGGACTTGATGGTCTGAATTATAAGGAGAGGCTGGGACTTTTTCCCCTGGAGCGTAGGAGGCTTAGGGGTGATCTTATAGAGGTCTATAAAATAATGAGGAGCATCGATAAGGTCGATAGTCGACACAAAGGTAGGGGAGTCCAAAACTAGAGGGCATAGGTTTAAGGTGAGAGGGGAGAAATACAAAAGAGTAGACGGGAAATGTCTTCACACAGAGGGTGGCGAGCATCTGGAACGAGCTGCCAGAGGCAGCGGTAGAGGCGGGCACAATTTTGTCTTTTACAAACAGTTAGACAGTTACATAGAGGGATATGGGCCAAATGGGGGCAAGTGGGACTAGCTTAGTGATAGAAACTGGGTGGCATGGACAGGCTGGGCCGAAGGGCCTGTTTCCATGCTGTAAACATCCATGACTCTGATGCGCGATCAATTACACTCAAGACGAAGTGATTTCATAACTGAAGGCTTTAATCGACTAGAACTTGTTCCCCAGCAGCTTCGGTACAGAAAGTGAAGGCTGCTGGGACAGCACCGGTTCTTGTACTCCGCCTGTCAGGGCGGAGCTACGTAACAACAGCCAATGGTAAACTCCTGGGTCTAACCAATGGTCATCAGCCTCTTAGGTACCGCAATACCTGGTACTACCACAGACTCTAGGCATTGAAACAAGAACAAGAATCGCGGCAAAACATTCATCTTTACTGCCCACACCCAGCCCGCCAGCGACAGAGGGAGATTGTCCCAACTCAATAATCAGCCTTCACCCTCCCCACCAAGCAAGTGAAGTTAAACTTCCGAAGCCCTGCCCAATCTCAGGCCACCTGCACCCTCAAATACCTAAAATGAGATAATGCCAGCCGAAACGACAGCCCCCCCCCCACACCCCCACTCCCGGAAGGGGGACCATAAAGTACTCATTTTTCCCTAAATTCCATTTGTCCCAAATCTCTGGAGCAACCGCATTATACTCCCCACTAAAGACCTCGGCTCCGAGATATACATCAACAAGTCATCTGCATATGAGGACACATGGAGCTGGATTCTCCGATTCTGGGGCTACGTCCCCAGGCCGACCTGGGAAAGGTGGCATTTTACGCCAGAAAAAAAGGAGTGAAACGGGCAGCGATCCTCCGTTGGCCGGGGGCTAGCATGTCAGCGACGGAGAGCACCCGGCTGTAGCTGCCGATGCGGCCCGGAGAATTGCCGGGTCTGTGGCCGCGCATGCGCGCGGCGGCGTCCTGCAGCCGGCCGTTCGCGGACCTGGCCCGCGAAATAGTGCCCCCACCGCCCCATGGCTGACTCGCGCGCCCTGGACTGTTGCTCTTTCTAGCTTTAGCCTATTTGCTCTGTTTAGGTCACCTTTGCTCATGAGTCGCCAGGTATCTTTATGATACCGCCACGTGGTTCAAGTTCAGGTTATGATTAATAACACAGCACACCGCTTAGTAAGGATTAAAACAACGGTCATTTATTACATACAACAAGCAATATTAATACACTAATACTACTATTTATATAATAAACCTATCACTACTGGCCAATACTTAACTTAGGAAGAGCCCACCAGGTCAGGGAAACGAATGGCTTGTCCAATCAAATCTGGCCCGCGGGATTCAAAAGGCTGCTACAGGTCGGTGGCTAGGTGTCTCTACCGGATAACGATCGTTGGATTCAAACTTACACTTGCCGGTGGCTGGTCTTGCGAAGGTCTCGAGCAGGCGAAGCGGAGAGAGAGAGCGATCTGAACTTGGACCTTTACTTTTATAGGGCCCAGGGGCTTCCTGCCTCCCGGGGCGGCCCTTGGCCCTGAGTCCCAAGTGATTGGATTCTGTCCCCAGTCTCTGGGGTCGATGTGTCCAATGGTGAGGCGATTCCTCGATCGGGGGGTGGTCGTTCACCTGTCTTTGTTTCGGCCACTGCAGGCGCCGACAGGTCTGGCCCGGTATTCAATTGCTAATATGTTGCAATTGTTCCCGGGGATAGCCGATTAAACTGTGGATATCTGAGTAGATTAGGTGTAAACAGTCCTGAATGCAACTGCGGATACCTGGGTTGATGGGCTGTTGATAGCCCTGAGTATCGATCTGGGCTACCTTCCCAGAGCTGAATATGCAAAACTTTCTGCAGCTGCCTGCTTGTGTCTTCTTGGCTGCTTTTCCCAGCAGTCTTTCGGGTTAGCCGTTTTAAACTGGGTTTTGGCCAGATTAATCGGAACGCAGCCATTTTACATGGCTACAGGACCACGCCCCCACAGTGCCCCCAGCCCCTAATAAAGTCCCCCCCCCCCTGCCCGCGGATCAGCCCTCCCCAATTGTGGCGGCTCTGGACTGAGTCCGCAGCCGCCACGCCGAGTTCCCGACGGATGAGACCACACACGACCGACGCCATCGGTAGCTCGGCCAGTCGGGGGCGGAGCATCGGTGGGCGGGCCTCAGGGAATGTCCTGAGGCCGTCGATACAGGGCGGCAGGGTACGTCGCTTTGGCGGGGGCAGCGCATCGCAAAAGCGGCACCGCCCCCGATTTGGTCGGAAACTGTGATTCTCCAGCCGATCGCCGAACGCGAATTCAGCGTCGCCGACTGGAGAATCCAGCCCCCTATGTTCCACCGCCCCCCTCACTATCCCCTTCCACAACCCCGAGCTCCTCAGCACAATGGCCAAGGACTCCCATGTGTAGCTCTGGCTGCTCCGATACCCCGAAGATTGCCACAACCTTGGGCATTGCCTCGGAGAAGGATATCCAGACCCGACAAGTTTGGGGCAGGCCCAGAACATGTGGGTGTGGTTGGCCGGGCCCCTCTGGCACCGCTCACATTTATCCTCCACCTCCGGGAAGAACCTGCTCATTCGGGTTCTGGTTGGGTGCGCTCTGTGCACCACTTTGAACTGCAGGAGGCTCAGCCTTGTGCAGGAGGAGGGGGGAGTTCGCCTTACTCGGTGCTTCGCTCCAGAGTCCCCACCCTACTTCTGTCCCAAGTTCGTCCTCCCATTTCTGTCTTGCTCCATCCAATGGTGTTCTTGCCCTTTGTAAAAGTTGTCTGTAAATGTCCCCACAGTTCCCCTCCTCCATACTGTCTGCATCCAGTAGTTCCTCCAGCAATGTGTCTTTTGGAGCCCTTGGGCATCTCGTCGGTCTTGTATATTGTAACCAATGCACATACCCTCGTTGAATGTACAGTGTATAAAATGTAAAACATCAATAAAAACATTTGTTTTAAATTAAAAATGAAGTGAGAGCAGGTTTTGTTATTTCTTTGTAAAACTATTTAAATCGGCGTTATATTAATATATAACTTTGCATGTGAGATGCTCAAAGTGTTTGTATGTTTTCATTTAGATTATGCTCATCAGATTTTAAAAGCTCCACGGGGCTTTTTGCCATCATTGTCCTTATAACATCTAATATGTTTTTGATTTGTGTTTATGGAATCATAGAGTCCCTGCAGTGCAGAAGGAGGCCATTCAGCCCATCGAGTCTTCACCAACGCTCCGAAAGAGCATCCTACCCAGGCCCGCACTGCCACCCTATCCCGATAACCCCATATAACCTTTGGGCACTAAGGGGCAATTCAGGAAGGCTAAGCCACCTAACCGGCACACCTTTCCACTATGGGAAGAGGCTGAAGTACCCGGAGTGGCACAGTGGTTAGCACCGCTGCCTCACAGCGCCAGGGATCCGGGTTCAATTCCGGCCTTGGGTGACTGTCTGTGTGGAGTTTGTACATTCTGTCCCCCGTGTCTGCGTGGGTTTCCTCCGGGTGCTCCGATTTCCCCCCACAGTCCAAAGATTTTCAGGTTAGGTGGATTGGCTGTGCTAAATTGCCCCTAAGTGTCTAGGGATGTAGTGTGTCCCAGTTAAGGTGCTCTTTCAGAGGGTTAGTGCAGACCCAATGAGCCAAATGGCTTCCTTCTGCGCTGTCGGAGTTCTCTGATTCTATTCTGTGGTTCCAGCAACCCCATGAAGACACGGGGAGAATGTGCAAACACCACACAGTCACCCAAGATCCAAATTGAACACAGATGCCTGTAGTTGTGAGGCAGCAGTGCTAACCAGTGTGCCACTGTGTTACCCGTGTTATTATATTTCTGCCTTGTTTACTTCAATTCTCTTATTCATTTATTTTCACAGTAACTTCATTGAAGCCTATTTGTGACAATAGCCATTATTATTATTATTATTATTATAATTATCTCATAATTAAATGTTGTGTTTTGATGTTTCAGGAGAACATATGTCGAAGCTTGTAAAGTTTAATGCAAAACATTTATCATTAAAAATAATTTTACAAATACCAAACCTTGAAACCAATTAACATTTAACTTAACATTTAACTTTATCAGCTAAACAATGACATTTTGTGTAATAACCTCAACGCTTGTAAATTTCCTGCAATGAAATATATTTTCTCACTTAAACACAGTGGTTAATAAAATATCTTTCTCCACATAAACAGAATGGTTCTGTCTATTTGTAAAGGGGAGGGGGGAGCGAAGAGGAGGGAGAGAGGATTCGCACATATCAATTGTTAATTTTACGAGCTCAAAGCCTGAGAGCAGCAGCTGCTGAAGTGCAGTATCCTGGTATACATCTCCTCTGACGTCATTTTGAGATGTCCACTCTTACGGCTGGGTAATTAATTTGCTTCCACTTCGCTTCCTCGCCAAGCGAAGATGTAGCCTGACTCTTCCCTCAAGATCCCCTACTTTCCCTTTTTGTCTGTCCTTCCTATATAATGAATATCCCCGGATGGTCAGTTCCCGTCCTTGGTAATGTTGCCGCCATGTCTCTGTAATTGCAACTATGCCATAACCATTTGTAGCACAGTGGTTAGCACTGCTGCTTCACAGCGCCAGGTTCCCGGGTTCGATTCCCGGCTTGGGTCACTGTCTGTGCAGAGTCTGCATGTTCTCCCCGTGTCTGTGTGGGTTTCCTCTGGGCGCTCCGGTTTCCTCCCCCAAGTCTCGAAAGACGTGCTTGTTAGGTGAATTGGACATTCTGAATTCTCCCTGTGTACCCAAACAGGTGCCGGAATGTGGCGACTAGGGGCTTTTCACAGTAACATCATCGCAGTGTTAATGTAAGCCTACTTGTGACACTAATAAAGATTATTATCATTACTCTTATTATTATCATTTATATCTTTTTGCGCTCTTAATTCACCTCCCTTATTGCGAATGCTCCATACAATAAGACACAAAGCCTGTAGAGATGTTTTTTTCAACCTTGTTAGTCACCTTTGCTTCATTTTGCATTCTGGCCCCATTTATTTTTCACCCTTGTTTTTTCTGCCTTCCACTTTTTCTTCTTACATTCCTGTCTTTTGTTTCTCCCTCTTCTCTCTCCCTGCTCGGGTTCCCATTCCCCTGCCATTCTAGTTTAAACCCTCCCCGGCAACACCTAGCAAACAACCCCCCACCCCACGCCCGCCAGAAAACCCACGGGCCGAGGGGGGGGTGGGGGGTGGGGGGGGGGGGGGGGGTGCGGGGAGGGGGGGTGCGGCCGGCGAGGCCGGAGAATCCATGTCAATGTGTGCAGCACGGTAGCACAGTGGATAACACTGTGGCTCTTCACAGCGCCAGGGTCCCAGGTTCGATTCCCCCCTGGGTCACTGTCTGTGCGGAGTCTGCACGCTCTCCCCGTGTCTGCGTGGGTTTCCTCCGGGTGCTCCGGTTTCCTCCCACAGTCCAAAGACGTGCAGGTTAGGTGGATTAGCCATGATAAATTGCCCTTAGTGTCCAAAAAGGTTAGGAGGGGTATTGGATTATGGGGATAGGGTGGAAGGGGTCGGTGCAGACTCGATGGGCCGAATGGCCTCCTTCTGCACTGTATGTTCTATGTATCTATGTTTGTAATACCTCTTGCATTTCAGTGGCCACCTTTCTATACTCTCCCACGGAGGCCTCTGCTGATATTAAGGACGCTGTATAACTCTTGAGTTGTTGCTGTTGTTAAAAATCTTTCTTGAATTGACTTTACGTTTCTGGTGGCTTTGACAAGAAGATTGAGAAGTGAAGGACGTTTTAAGCTGAGTTGTACCCGCATCCTCTCCAGCGCAAGTGCGAATCTGAAACACAGTCACAATGTAGGCGTCACTGAGTTTGTTTTGGTTTTGAAAGCCTGCCTCACCAGCCATGTGCAGCCTGTACCACGCAATGCAATGTGGCTTTGACTTTCATCAGCAACTTCACAGAAACAGGACCAGATGTTTCCTCATTATCTCCATGTAACACGTCACACAATAACCTGAGGTTTGCTACCACAGCCCTAGGAAAGTACACGGCAGGAGACTTACCCCCTCCTGTTCTGCACAAAGTGCTTTTCATGTTTATACATTCTCACTTATATTATTTTGTAAGAACAGTGTCTCAGGGGCTGGTTTAGCACACTGGGGTAAATCGCTGGCTTTTAAAGCAGGCCAGCAGCACGGTTCAATTCCCGTACCAGCCTCCCCGAACAGGCGCCGGAATGTGGCGACTAGGGGTGTTTCACAGTAACTTCATTTGAAGCCTACTTGTGACAATAAGTGATATTCATTTCATTTCATTTCAGTGGGAGGCACGCTTGCCAATGAGTTACAAAGCTCCAGGTTCATGGCCCATTCCTGGGGCTGGGCACCAGGCTGATGCTACCCGTACTGAGAGGGTGCTGCACTGTTGGAGGTGCCAACTTGGGGATGAGCTGTTAAACCAAGGCTCCTTCCGCCTGCTGGGGTGGGCGTAAAAGATCCCTTCTCAAAGCAGAGCAGGAGAGCTATCCCCGGTGCCGTGGCCAATATGCCAGTCACAGATACAGGTTGAGAGGCGGTAGATTTAAAACTGAGATGAGGAGGCACTACTTCTCGCAGAGGGTGGTGAATTTGTGCAACTCGCTGTCCCATAATGCAGTGGAATCCGACTCATTAAATGATTTGAAGAGGGAGTGATGCGACCATCAATTCATGCGAGACAGTGAGTGGAAGTGAACTGTGGCTTTAATCGACTAGAACAGTGCCTGCCTGCGACTTCTCTGCTAGCGAGAGCCGCCTACAGGGCAGCTGGTCTTAATACCTCCCCTCAAGGGGGCGGAGCCCACAAGGGCACCAACATGATACATTCCGTGTAGTACAGTACAATGGTCCATAGGTGGAGCCCACATGGGCAACAGCATGATATAATGTGATACACAATGTGATACAGTGGTGAATGATTGATACAATACGTTCACCACAGGGAGTTAGGTATATTTCTGATTTTTTTAAACGGGTTAAAGGGATATGGGGGACAGGTAGGGAGGTGGCTTTGAGACCAGGAAGTGATCAGCCATGATCTAATTGAATGGCAGAGCAGACTCGAAGGGCTCCATTGCCTGCTTCTCCTCCTCATACTGATGTTCCTATGTATATACCTCTCGAATCAACATCATAAAAACAGATTAGCTGATCATTACCAAATTGCTGTATGTGGGAGCTTGTTGGGTGCTATTTTTAAAAATTAATTCTTGGGATGTGGGTGTCGCTGTTTAGGCCAGCATTCATTGCCCATCCCTAATTGCCCTTCAGATGGTGGTGAGCTGCCTTCTTGTACCGCTGCAGTCCGTGTGGTGGAGCTACACCCAAAGTGCCGTTAGGGAGGGAGCTCCAGGAGTTTGACCCAGCGACAGTGAAGGAACGGCGATGTGTTTCCAAGTCAGGGTGGTTAGTGACTTGGAGGGGAACATCCAGGTGGTGGCGTTCCCAAGTATCTGTTGCTCTTGTCCTTCTAGATGGTAGTGGTGGCGGGTTTGGAAGGTGCTATCTGAAGAACCTTGGTGAGTTCCTGCAGAGCATCTTGTCGATGATACACATGGCTGCTATTGTGTGTCGGTGGTGGAGGGAGTGAATTTTGTGGAAGGGGAAGCAATCAAATGGGCTGCTTTGTCCTGGATGGTGTGAACCTTCGCGAGTGTTGTTGGAGCTGCACTCATCCAGGCAAGTGGAGAGTATTTCATCACATTCCTGACTTGTGATGCTCTTCCTATATTGCAGAAGTGATACTCCCAAAGCATCTCATTGTCTGTAAAGCACTTTGGCACTTAATAGCTCAATATAAACGCAAGATTTTCTTTATTTTCTTTCTCTATTTCACTGATCGAAATGGATCAGCAAATCATGAAGCCTTCTCCAGTATCTGTGCAATTGTTTCCTGCGAGTTATCTTTCCATATTCATCATTATCTGTGCAGTCTACTGATATCCTGAGGAGCATCAGACAAAACATAACCACAGATGCAACTCCTAGTTGCCTGTAGTTGCATCAATGGTGGATAAACACAGGTTAGGGGAGTGGACAAAAACTTGGCAGATGGAATATAACGTAGGAAAATGTGAAGTTATGCACTTTGGTAGGAAGAATAAAGGAGCTGAATAGTATTTAAATGGAGAAATATTGCAAGAAACCTGCAGCACAGAGGGATTTGGGGCGGGGGGGGGGGGGTGGGGGGCTTGTGCATAAATCACAAAAAGCTAGCATGCATGTTCAGCAAGCAATAGGGAAGGCAAAGGGAATGGAATATAAAAAGAGAGAAGTCTTGCTAAAACTATACAAGGCACGTGTTAGACCACACCTGGAATACTGTGAACAGTTTGGGTCCCCTTATCTAAGGAAAGATATATTGGCATTGGAGGCAGTCCAGAGAAGGTTCACTAGGTTGATCTCTGGGATGGAGTGATTTTCTCGTGAGGAGAGGTTGAGGTTGGGCCTGTACTCATTGGAGTTTAGAAGAATGAGAGGCAACCTTATTGAGATATAGGATTCTCAGGGGCTTGACAGGGTAGATGCTGAGAGGATGTTTCCTCTTGTGGGAGAGTTTAGGACCAGAGGGCATGATCTCAGAGGAAGGGGTTGCCCATTTGAAACAGATGAGGAGGAATTTCTTCTCTCAGCGGGTAGTGGATCTGTGAAATTCTTCACCGCGGAGAGTTGTAGAGGCTGGGTCGTTAAATATGTTCAAGGCTGAGAGAGACAGATTTTTAATCAGTGAGGGAATCAAGGGTTATGGGGATATGGTGGGAAACTGGAGTTGAGGATTATCATATTGGATCAGTCATGATATCATTGAATAGCAGAGCAGACTCGATGGGCCAAATGGTCTACTTCTGCTCCTCTGACTTATGGTCTTATGGACAGCTGCCATTCTGACAGAAATTGTGCCTGTAAAAAGGACAGCAGGGAACATACAGGAAACAATGACCTGGTGCCATAGGTATCAGAGATCAAAGGACATAAGAAATGGGAGCAGGAATAAACTAAGCAGGCAATAATCCCAGATGACCCCTTTGAGGGGGAGAGCTGTTTGGATTAACCTGAGGATCACCACACCTCAGGCATGGGGCAAGGTTGAGAAGGCGGGGCCTTCATGAATAACCTCAGCTGGTACGGGAATTGAACCCGCGCTGTTGCCCTCGTTCTGCATCACAAGCCAACTGTGCAGCCAACTGAGCTAAACCGGCCCCCAATAAAGAGAGGGATACATAATCTCAAAGACTCATGAAGAAATTCCGTCCGTATCTCAATCTTATGCGATTGACCCCTTTATCCTTTCACAGCGCCAGGGTCCCAGGTTCGATTCCCGGCTTGGGTCGCTGTCTGCGCGGAGTCTGCACGTTCTCCCTGCGTCATGGTGGGTTTCCTCCGGGTGCTCCGGTTTCCTCCCACAAGTCCCGAAAGCCGTGCTGTTAGGTGAATTGGACATTCTGAATTCTCCCTCCGTGTACCCGAACAGGCGCCGGAATGTGGCCTATTATTATTCTCCTGAGACTCTGGTGTGGGTGATTGCCCACCTGAACCATGCTCTAAACGTAAGGGAGAGGAGTAATGTGGTGCTGAATTAGTTGGGGGTGAGCAGAATTGAGGCCGATACAACGGCCAATGACAAGAGCACAAGGTTCTCACCAAGAAACCATTTTTGTGGCGCCTGGAGTCGCAAGAGCCCTCCTCGCAGTCTAAGACCACCCCTGACAGCTCCTATTGGCCGTTAATCCACGGGTGCCGTGTTGCTTTTTCACTCTTTTCCCAAGTCCCAGCCGAGGGACCAGTGCCAGCTGTAATACTTGCAATGCACAGTTTGCCTCTGGAAAAATGAGAAGCAGCAGCTCCCCTAAACTATTCCGATGAGGTCCAAGCCCCAATTACAGATGAGCCTTGGCTTCCTAGATCGGGCATGGCCTGCTATTGGTTATGCGCTTTATAATGGTGAGAGCCAATGTTGACTATTCCACGAGCATCAGTGAAATTTTTTTGTCCCTCCCGTGTTACAAGTAGCGAAATCTGCTGAAATTTCACCGTCACCAGTGGTCACCAGAATTACCAACCGCCAGCAATGCGTGCCCACTTTTCGAGAGTTTCCAGATAGCGATTGAAACGGCCCAGGTCCTGAGGCCATCCCAGGACACTGACTGCTCAGCGAAGCTCAATGGATGCTATGAATCTGGCACAGTAGCACAAAGGCAGTGTCAAACAAGGACATTCTGTGGGATAGCGACTCCCATGATCAGGTCATTTCACACTGTATCTCGCTCAGACACATGAACGGGCCAAAGGCCATCACTCTCCACCTTGAAAGGTGCCCAGGACACCTCAGATGACCCTGGAAGGGCAAGATATCTGGAAAGGTTTGAGCAACAAGTGGAGCGAGCTGTTTCACATTGCCACTAACAGGATGCTGCAGGCAAACCAGAAAGACGTTCTGTCTGTCACCCAAATGAGTGATGTGGTATTCTGAGTTTCAGTTCCCGTGTGATGCTGGGTATGTAGGCCGGACGTCCCAAAGACTGACAGATCATATCAAACAGCAATGTCCCAGCCACTGTACATAATGGACAAGGTACAGACCGCACCTAACCAGCCCGTGCATGCAAAAGTCAGAACACAGTGTCCAACATTAGATGTGATTCCATGATCGGACAACATTTGTTAAATAATCCTCGGTGTGCTAAAGATTACACTGACAACCTATTCAAGATTGTCAGTTGGGCTTGCGATGTGGCGCAGTTGCTTGTTCTGTAAGCTACAAATATTAATACACAGGGCCCTGCTCTTTGCAGACAGAATTAACATGTACACACATTTCCAATCAAACAGGATAAGTGCTAGCCATTCGCTGGTTCATTCCTTGACCAATCAGAGTCAAGCAGCCTGGTATAAATTTCAAACAATGCTTGGCAGTTAACTGTCAATCACCACCAACTGGTTCATTCTCTAGGGCAATACTTCTCCCAATCAGAGTCCACTAGCCAACCAACCTTCTCATACAGTATGTGTTGTTTCCCCTGACATTGGTATTCTTGCGATTGGCCTGATGAGTGCAAGATGAAAAGCTTCGACAAAACATCTTTTTTCAGCAACGCTCGGGTTCTGCACAGCCAAACGAGTATTGAAATGTCAATTTGTATTCCCGGCATCAAGGCTTTACACTTGGCGAACTAAATCTACACCACCGAACTAATTACACTTACATAAAAAGCAAGAGGGTAGCCAGGGAAAGGGTTGGTCCACTGAAGGATAGGCAAGGGAATCTGTGTGTGGAGCCAGAGGAAATGGGCGAGGTACTAAATGAATACTTTGCATCAGTATTCACCAAAGAGAAGGAATTGGTAGATGTTGAGTCTGGAGAAGGGGGTGTAGATAGCCTGGGTCACATTGTGATCCAAAAAGACGAGGTGTTGGGTGTCTTAAAAAATATTAAGGTAGATAAGTCCCCAGGGCCGGATGGGATCTACCCCAGAATACTGAAGGAGGCTGGAGAGGAAATTGCTGAGGCCTTGACAGAAATCTTTGGATCCTCGCTGTCTTCAGGGGATGTCCCGGAGGACTGGAGAATAGCCAATGTTGTTCCTCTGTTTAAGAAGGGTGGCAGGGATAATCCCGGGAACTACAGGCCGGTGAGCCTTACTTCAGTGGTAGGGAAATTACTGGAGAGAATTCTTCGAGACAGGATCTACTCCCATTTGGAAGCAAATGGACGTATTAGTGAGAGGCAGCACGGTTTTGTGAAGGGGAGGTCGTGTCTCACTAACTTGATAGAGTTTTTCGAGGAGGTCACTAAGATGATTGATGCAGGTAGGGCAGTAGATGTTGTCTATATGGACTTCAGTAAGGCCTTTGACAAGGTCCCTCATGGTAGACTAGTACAAAAGGTGAAGTCACACGGGATCAGGGGTGAACTGGCAAGGTGGATACAGAACTGGCTAGGCCATAGAAGGCAGAGGGTAGCAATGGAGGGATGCTTTTCTAATTGGAGGGCTGTGACCAGTGGTGTTCCACAGGGATCAGTGCTGGGACCTTTGCTCTTTGTAGTATATATAAATGATTTGGAGGAAAATGTAACTGGTCTGATTAGTAAGTTTGCAGACGACACAAAGGTTGGTGGAATTGCGGATAGCGATGAGGACTGTCTGAGGATACAGCAGGATTTAGATTGTCTGGAGACTTGGGCGGAGAGATGGCAGATGGAGTTTAACCTGGACAAATGTGAGGTAATGCATTTTGGAAGGGCTAATGCAGGTAGGGAATATACAGTGAATGGTAGAACCCTCAAGAGTATTGAAAGTCAAAGAGATCTAGGAGTACAGGTCCACAGATCACTGAAAGGGGCTACACAGGTGGAGAAGGTAGTCAAGAAGGCATACGGCATGCTTGCCTTCATTGGCCGGGGCATTGAGTATAAGAATTGGCAAGTCATGTTGCAGCTGTATAGAACCTTAGTTAGGCCACACTTGGAGTATAGTGTTCAATTCTGGTCGCCACACTACCAGAAGGATGTGGAGGCTTTAGAGAGGGTGCAGAAGAGATTTACCAGAATGTTGCCTGGTATGGAGGGCATAAGCTATGAGGAGCGATTGAATAAACTCGGTTTGTTCTCACTGGAACGAAGGAGGTTGAGGGGCGACCTGATAGAGGTATACAAAATTATGAGGGGCATAGACAGAGTGGATAGTCAGAGGCTTTTCCCCAGGGTAGAGGGGTCAATTACTAGGGGGCATAGGTTTAAGGTGAGAGGGGCAAAGTTTAGAGTAGATGTACGAGGCAAGTTTTTTACGCAGAGGGTAGTGGGTGCCTGGAACTCACTACCGGAGGAGGTAGTGGAGGCAGGGACGATAGGGACATTTAAGGGGCATCTTGACAAATATATGAATAGGATGGGAATAGAAGGATACGGACCCAGGAAGTGTAGAAGATTGTAGTTTAGTCGGGCAGTATGGTCGGCACGGGCTTGGAGGGCCGAAGGGCCTGTTCCTGTGCTGTACATTTCTTTGTTCTTTGTTCTTTGTTCATAGTATTTTATTAATTTACTTGTCACATGGAATACTGCAAAAGATTTACATTTATAAGGTGCCTTTCATTCCCCCAGGATGGCCCACAGTGATTTATAGCCAATGAAGTACTTTTGAAGTGTAGTCATTGTTGTAATGTAGAAAATGTGGCAGCTGATTTGCGCCACAGCAAGATGCCATAAACGATAAATGGGATAATTGGCCTGATCAACTCAACAATAATTTTTTCTTTGGCTTTTGTTTGATGGGTGATTGTTGGCCAGGACACCAGGAAAATCCCCTCTGCTCTTCTTCAAAGTAATTGCACGGGGTCTTTCAACGGCCAGCTGAGAGATCAGTCAGGGCCTTGCTTTAACGCCTCACCTGAATGATGGCCCCTCTGGCGCAGCACACCTTCACAACGATGTGAGAAATACCAGCCTAGGTTAAGTGCTCAAGCCTCTGGAATCAGACTTGAAGCCACAAATCTTATTACTCAGTGGAGATAATCACATGAACTCATACTGAGCATTGCTCATGATGTTTGCGCACTCGTTTTATAAAGAGATAATGTTAAAAGCACAGAATGAGAATATAGGGTGACAGGAAGAGTGAGGCCAGCACAGACACCTCTGCAAAGCAGACAGTTTGAGCAAGATAAGGCATGAAAGCTAAACCAAATGTAGCGGGTGTAGCTGTAGAACTGAGTTCTTGTAGAAATGGGTTTAGATGGTAGAATCTTAAATTAAACTTATATGTCACGTGACAATGGACATAGCAGTTGGCAATACTCCGCAAAGGACCATAGAGATTGAGAAAAACAATTGGTTCCAATTTGGGGGCATAGCCTCAAAATAAGGGGAAGTAGATTTAGGACTGAGTTTAGGAGGAACTTATTCACCCAAAGGGTTGTGAATCTATGGAATTCCTTGCCCAGTGACGCAGTTGAGGCTCCTTCATTAAATGTTTTTAAGATAAAGATAGATAGTTTTTTGAAGAATAAAGGGATTAAGGTGTTCGGGCCGGAAAGTGGAACTGAGTCCACAAAAGATCAGCCATGATCTCATTGAATGGTGGAGCAGGCTCCAGGGGCCTCCGAGTTCTTATGTTCTTATGTTATACGTGTAGATTGAGGGGCACCTCTCCACAAGCGAGGGGGCAAGGCGAGGAGGCAAGCATCCATGAATGGCCACAGCCGGCGGCAGGATTAAACCAGTTAGCATCATTTTATTTTGGTTCACACTCTAGCCAACTCGCCAACTGAGCGAACCAACCCATCCCCCAACATAAGATGTAATGTTAATACATGACATTACTGTTACATCAGGGTGTATCACCGAGCACAGCTGTGCTGGTGTGAAGGTGTGAAGGTAGGAAGGTGCCCAGCATCGAGGTGCTCATCACTCAAAGCCAGCTCCACCTGGTAGAACACGTCGTTTGAATGCCTGAAACCGACTCCCAAAGCAACTCTCTTCTGGGAACTCAGTGGTGGAGGGAGAGTCCTGGGAGGACAGGGGGACTGCTTTTGGGTTGTCCTCAAAGCATCCCCGGAAATGTCAAACACCCCCGCTGACTCCCTGGCTTGCGACCGACAGAAGGTTCACTCGGACATGGTGAGGCCGTGTCAGGAACCTGCAGAGGCAAATCTGAGGCCTCCGAGGGGCAGAAACCTACAAACAACCTATCTGCCCGACTCTTCAAGCATTACCTACCCCACATGTGGCAGAGGCGACAGGCCGCACTTATCAGCCCCACCTCACAACCCGTCGAACCACAGTGGAAAAAAATCATCCTCGATCCCGAGGGACTGCCTACAAAGTAAACAAAAGAATTAAAGTATAAGAGTGAACAAATGTTACTACAATTATAGAGGGAAGTGTTGGTCTCCTCGCCTAAGGAAGAACATACTTGTAATGAAAGTTCAAAAGCTGGTTCCTAGGATGAGAGGATTGTCCTATGAGGAGAGATTGAGAAGACTGGGCCCACATCCCCTGAAGTTTAGAAGAATGAAAGGGGATTGAAATATTAAATTCTGAAGGGCTTTGATAAGATAGATGCTGAGAAAATGGGAGGAATTCTCCGTTCTAGCGCTAAGTGTCAGCGGCAACAGAGAATCCGTGGGTGGTTCACGAGGGGCTAGCCCCGGCGCCGCGTGGACCGCGTGGAAAACGACTGGAGAATTGCCGGGTCCCGGACCGCGCATGCGCAGGGCTGACAGGCTGCATCAGTCGCACCGGAAAACATAACGCCGGGCGTGCTGGAACCCTAACCCGCCCACCCCAACCCCACAGCCCACCCCCTGTCCGCCCCCCAACACACCTTCCCCCCCCCCACCCTCGCGGAAGCCCCCCCCCCCCCCCGGCCAGCGGTGGGGATCCGGGACGAGTTTGGCGGCGCCGGAATGCCGGATTCCCGACCGCTGGGACCACACGTGACCCATCGGGAAGTCGGCCCATCGGGGGCGGAGCATCGTGGGTGGGCCGGCCAATGACGTCCTCACGGGCTGGCGACTGCACGCGGCGCGCTTCCCGATTACGCTGGATTGGGGGGGGGGCGGAGCATCGCGAAACGGCGTTCCACTGCCGTCTGCCCCGAATCCCGCATCGGAGTCCATTCTCCACCCGATCGCCGAACACGATTTCGGCATCGGGCTACGGAGAATTCCGCCCAGTGTTTCTCCTGGCAGGGAGTCTGGAACACAGGGTACAGAATGAGGGGTCAGCCTTTAGGATGAAATGAGGGGAAATATCTTCATTCAGAAGCTCGAGAAGCTGTGGATTTAGCTACCCTATCTGTAGATGCTCGGTGGGCGAGCACATTCAAGTCAAAGATTGATGGCTCTAAGGGAATGAAGGGATATGGGGAAAGCACAGGAAGGCAGGGTTGAGGTAGAAGATAAGCAATGATCTTGTTGAATTGCAGAGCAGAATCAATGGGCCAAAAGGCTTACTCTAGCTGTAATTATCTTTGATCTTCAGGTGTACGCTGGTGACACCCAGCTCTACCTGTTTACCACTTCCCTCAACTCCTTTAATGCCTCTGTGTTGTGAGAGTCCTTTTCGAATACACAATCTTGGATCAGCTGCAATTTTCTTCAGATGAAGACCAAAACCTTCATCTTTGGTCGTCACCACAGGTACTGTACCTTCACCAATCACCGCCAATCCTAGCCCCAATCTTGGCCGCTGTCTCTGGTTGGACTGGACCACATCATCATGCTTAACTCTGAGCTAAACTACAAAGTCCACTTCTAACTCTGTAAAACACCATTGCATCAGCTCACCCGGTAGTGTAAACTCATCAATGCCTTGTCATCTCCAGATTCGACTATGCCAATATTCTCCACCCAATCTTGCAACCCCCCACCCTCCCCAACACTGAGCTCATCCAGAAATCTTCTGATTCCTACCCAGTACTGAGCCCACCCTACCCATTGCCTCCATGCTCAATTACCTACATGACCCCCAAAGTCGTAGAGTTTTACAGCGCAGAAAATGGCCCTTCGGCCCATTGCGTCTTCCCATTAAAATGGTCCTAGTGGCGTTTTGATCCCCCTGATGGCCCTGCCCCTCGCTACATCTCTAAATTCACCAGCCCTCGGAGTGGAGAATGAAAGGGAGTCCTGATGGAAAATGGGGTAGGACAAGGTGTTGACACACGACAGCTGTGGGGGTCAGTGGGCTCACCCCGAATGTTGGTTGATAGCCTATTCGCACAAAAGGAGATAGAGAAGTTCTGGAAAGAGATGGAGGTGGACCATGCGGACACAAGAGATGGGTGGAACTTGGAAGCAAAGTCGGTGACTTTTCCAGTCTGGAGTGAGTGCAGGACTCGGCATTGACACACTGCTCTGCCTGGCAGCTATGTACTGGGGCTGGCAAAAGTCAGTGCCTAATGATTTATTGGGGGGGGGGTGCGGGGGAAGCCGCTGGGAGGACCGGAATGGTAAACATTGCTGCACCCTCTTTAGCGTTGGATGGTAGGTCCTCCTGCGTTGAACAGCTCTCTCACTGCCTGCCTGGCGAATCAGAGCCTCCAGCTAATTGAACGACTGAGAGGTGGGTACATCCAGCAGACAGGATATTGCAGCTTGACCCTCACCCCAGCCCCCCCCCCCGACCCACACCTACAACCCCCCCCCCCCCCCACCGCCTCCACCCACCCACCCCACCCCCTCGAACCCCTATCCCCGGACTCCCACCCCCTTCCACCCCCCTCCACTCCCTTCAGCCCCCATTCCCCTGTCCCCCATTTCCCCCTCACCCCTGCCCCCCCACCCCACCCCACCCCCCCTCCATCACCCCGTCACCCCCACCCCCCAGCCCTACCCCCTCCACCCCACCTCCCACCCCACCCCCTCCAAACCCCCACTCCCTGGCCCCCACCCCTCCACCCCACCCCCTCCACACTCCCACCCCCTGACCGCCACTCCTCCAATCCCCAACCCGTCCAAACCCCACTCCCCACCCGAAATCGCCCCCCCACCACCACCACCATCCCCCCCACCCCTCCAACCCCCCTCACCCCCGACACCGCCCCCCCACCCCATTTCCCCCCCCCACCCACACCCACCCCTACCACAGCCACGCCCACCACCGCTCCCTCCACCCCCACCCATACCCCCACCACACCACCCCCCCATCCCCTCCAACCCCCCACCCCCTGACCCCCACCCCTTTGTTCCCCCCATCCCCAATCCCCCACCCACCCACCCATCCGACCCCCACCACCACCCCTTGTTCCCCCCCCTTCTACCCCAGAGGGCCCTGGAAGCTCAATCATTGAGTGTGTTTAAAGCAGAGACTGATAGATTTCTGATTAGCAATAGGTTATGGGGATAGGGGATAATGGATGGTAGAGGCATAAAAGTGTCTGATCAGTTATGGCAGAGCACGCTCGATGGGCTGAGTCGCCTTCTCCTGTTTCTACATTCCTGTATTCCTATGACTCTTCCTTCAAGTAGCTCACACACTAAAACACATTAAATTATTCCCAAGCCTTTTTTTAAGAGTGTATCTGTTATAACCTGCCTGCTTACCATTGGCTGGGGACTAATGACAATCCCACAATCCTGTGGGAGTATGAGCTTCCCCAATGAGGGGCGCGGAGAAACCACTAGTAAACTCCAAGTATAAATAAAGCTGGCCAGTTTGGAAACAGCAGGAAGGAGTGTGCAGCAAGGGAAGTTGCTGCTGCTGTTATATATATATGTTATTGTAAATAAATGTTATTACTTTGTATCCTTAAAACTCGTGCTAGATTCTGCGAGGCCCTCACAAAACTGGCGACGAGGGTTAAAGGGAATAGCTGTCTACACTGCTGAAGCCACCTCCCTGGATTTTTGTTGGATACAGGTTGGAAGTTGTTTTCTATTATACCATGCCTCTGTACGGACGTTTGGATGTTTTCCAGCTGCGCTGGAAAGCTGGAACCAGTACGCACAACGGATGCGTTACTATTTCCGGGCAAACAATATCACCGAAAACCAGTGTCAGGTGGTCATATTGCTCACCGCCTGCGGCCCGCATACGTTTGGGGTGATTAGGAGCCTTACGTACCCAGCTGCGCCGGACACCAAAACGTTTGATGAACTTGTGAATATAGTGGGGCAACATTTTAACCCAACCCCGTCCATGATAGTCCAGCGTTACCGGTTTAATACCGCTGAGAGGACCCCTGGAGAATCCCTTGCTGATTTTCTATCCAGGCTACGCAGGATTGCGGAGTACTGTGACTATGGTGAGACCTTGTCAGAAATGTTACGCGACCGTTTGGTTTGCGGTATTAACAATGCGGCCACCCGGGACTTCCGGGTGTGGCGATGACCAGCTAAGTCGCACATTTCGGCACCTCCCGTTGAAACGGACTTTTGGGCTCTTATTAGGAGCCCCAACGGCAATTTTTAACGGCCAAAATCATTGTGCGGTGAAATAGGAGGGAATCCCCCCCGGATAAATATGGATAAAGGAGAGGATAGCGGCCGGATTGCAGTGGATCCACTGGAGCAGCGGCAAGGAAGGGAAGCTCGAAGCAAGATGGCGTCGGAAGGTGGCCGTTCGATATGGGGCCCGGAGCAACAAGAGTTCCTGCGGCGCTGTGTGGAAGAGCTGAAGAAGGAGGTGTTGGCCCCGATGCTACAGGCGATTGAAGGGCTAAAGGAGGCGCAGAGGACCCAGGAGTTGGAGCTTCGGGTCGTGAAGGCAAAGGCTAAGGAGAATGAGGATGAAATACAGGGGCTGGTGGTAAGGACAGAGATGCACGAGGCACAGCACAAAAGGTGTGTGGAGAGGTTGGAAGTACTGGAGAATAACTCGAGGAGGAAGAATTTAAGAGTCTTGGGTCTTCCCGAAGGCACAGAGGGGGCGGACGTCGGGGCATATGTGAGCACGATGCTTCACTCGCTAATGGGATCGGAGGCCCCGACGGGCCCTTTGGAGGTGGAGGGAGCGTATCGAGTTCTGGCGCGAAGACCAAAGGCAGGAGAAATACCCTGAGCCATAGTGGTGAGGTTTCACCGCTATAATGACAGAGAGATGGTCCTGAGATGGGCGAAGAAAACTCGGAGCAGCAGGTGGGAGAACGCGGTGATCCGCGTGTACCAGGATTGGAGTGCGGAGGTGGCGAGGAGGGCAAGTTTCAACCGGGCCAAGGCGGTGCTCCACAAAAAGAAGGTTAAATTTGGAATGTTGCAGCAGGCGAGACTGTGGGTCACACACCAAGGGAAGCACCACTACTTTGAGACGGCAGAAGAGGCGTGGACATTCATTGTGGACGAGAAGCTGGAATAGTCTGGCGAGAGAAAAAGCTTCTGTAATAAAGTGGTGGGGTGATTATGTGGGACGAGGAAGGGGAAGGGGGGGGAATTTTTTTCAATTTTCAATTTTGTGACTTTTCTCTTTTCCCCTTGTAGGGGGGGGGGGCGGGTGGGAGTATGGGGAACTGTGGGCGCCGGTGGGAAGGAAAGGGGAAGGAGAAGGGAACTGCGCCATCAGGGGCGGGGCCGAGTGGGAAACGCGGGCTTTGCTCCCGCGCTATGGTAATTGTGGCGGGAACGGGGTTGCAGGAAGGAGGGGGCCTCGCACAATGAGGGGCCGAGGGCAAACGGGGAAGCTGAGGTCAGCCAGAGTTTGCTGACTTCTGGGAGCAACATGGGGGGTGCAACTATGCTAGAAAGGGATCTAGCGGAGGGGGGGGAGTTAACTGGGTTGCTGCTGCTAAGGGGAAGGGGGAGCTGTTATGGGGCGGGGTGGTCGGGACGGGAGAGCACCGTCGGTGGGATATACGGGTACGTGGGAACCGGGTGAGGAGCTGGGTTAGAAAAGGGGATGGCTAGTCGACATGAGAGGGGGGGGGGGGGTAAAGAGCCCCCCAACCCGGCTGATCACGTGGAACGTGAGAGGGCTGAACGGGCCGATTAAAAGGGCACGGGTACTCGCACACCTAAAGAAGTTAAAGGCAGATGTGGTTATGTTGCAGGAGACGCACCTGAAACTGGCAGATCAGGCCAGACTACGTAAAGGATGGGTGGGGCAGGTGTTCCATTCGGGCTTAGATGCGAAGAATAGGGGGTTGGCTATTTTAGTGGGGAAACGGGTACTGTTTGAGGCAAAGACCATAGTGGCGGACAGTGGGGGTAGATACGTGATGGCGAGTGGCAGATTACAAGGGGAAGCGGTGGTTCTGGTGAACGTATACGCCCCGAACTGGGATGATGTAAACTTCATGAAGCGTATGCTGGGGCGTATCCCGGACCTGGAGGCGGGAAAGCTGGTAATGGGGGGGAGACTTCAATACGGTGCTTGATCCAGGGCTGGACCGGTCTAGGTCTAAGACCGGGAGGAGGCCGGCACCGGCCAAGGTGCTTAAGGATTTCATGGAGCAGATGGGAGGAGTAGACCCCTGGAGATTTATTAGGCCTGGGAGTAAGGAGTTTTCATTTTTCTCCCATGTTCACAAGGTGTATTCACGGATAGACTTTTTTGTCCTGGGAAGGGCACTGATTCCGAAGGTGACAGGGACGGAGTACATGGCCATAGCCATTTCGGACCACGCTCTACATTGGGTAGATCTGGAGGTAGGAGAGGAAAAGGAGCAGCACCCACTGTGGAGATTGGATATGGGGTTGTTGGCGGATGAGGGGGTATGTCTAAGGGTGAGGGGGTGCATCAAAAGGTACCTGGAGCTTAATGATAACGGAGAGGTCCAGGTGGGAGTGGTCTGGGAGGCGCTGAAGGCAGTCGTCAGAGGGGAACTGATATCCATAAGGGCCCATAACGGGAAGCAAGAGAGTAAAGAAAGGGAGCGACTGTTGAGAGAGCCTCTGAGGGTAGACAGGCAATATGCAGAGGCTCCAGAGGAGGGACTGTACAGGGAAAGACAAAGGCTACATATGGAATTTGACCTGCTGACCACGGGCAAGGCAGAAGCACAATGGAGGAGGGCACAGGGAGTACAGTATGAGTATGGAGAGAAGGCGAGCCGGTTAGTGGCCCAACAACTGAGGAAGAGGGGAGCGGCGAGGGAGATAGGTGGGGTGAGGGATGAGGAAGGTGAGATGGAACGGGGAGCGGAGAGGGTGAACGGGGTGTTTAAGGCATTCTACGAGAGGCTGTATAAGGCTCAGCCCCCGGAAGGGAAGGAGGGAATGATGCATTTCCTAGGTCGGCTGGAATTCCCGAAGGTGGAGGAGCAGGAGAGGGTGGGACGGGGAGCACGGATTGAGGTGGAGGAGGTGGTAAAGGGGATTGGGAGCATGCAGGCGGGGAAGGCCCCAGGACCGGATGGGTTCCCGGTGGAATTTTATAGGAAATACATGGACCTACTGGCCCCGCTTTTTACGAGAACCTTTAATGAGGCCAGGGAAAGGGGGAAGTTGCCCCCGACTATGTCGGAGGCGACGATATCGTTACTCTTAAAGAAGGAAAAAGACCCGCTGCAGTGAGGGTCCTACAGGCCCATTTCCCTTTTAAATGTAGATGCTAAGCTCCTGGCCAAGGTGATGGCGACAAGGATAGAGGACTGTGTCCCGGGGGTGGTCCACGAGGATCAAACTGGGTTCGTTGAGGGGAGACAGCTGAACACGAACATACGGAGGCTGCTAGGGGTGATGATGATGCCCCCGCCGGAGGGGGAGGCGGAGATAGTGGTGGCGATGGACGCCGAGAAAGCATTTGACAGAGTGGAGTGGGACTACCTATGGGAAGTGTTGAAGAGATTTGGTTTTGGAGAGGGGTTTATTGGATGGGTACAGCTGCTATATAGGGCCCCGGTGGCAAGTGTGATCACGAACAGGCAGAGGTCCGACTACTTCCGTCTATACAGAGGGACAAGACAGGGGTGTCCCCTGTCTCCGTTACTGTTTGCATTGGCAATTGAGCCGCTGGTCATAGCACTGAGGGGCTCTAGGAAGTGGAGGGGAGTACTCAGGGGAGAAGAACACCGGGTATCATTGTATGCAGATGATCTATTGCTGTATGTTGCGGGTATGCCTGAGATAATGTGGACACTCAGGGAGTTTGGGGAATTTTCGGGGTACAAATTGAATATGGGGAAGAGTGAGTTGTTTGTGGTGCATCCGGGGGAGCAGAGCAGGGGAATAGATGATTTACCGCTGAGGATGGTAACAAGAGATTTCCGGTACTTAGGGATGCAGATAGCCAGGAACTGGGGAACCCTACATAGGCTTAATTTAACACGATTGGTGGAACAGATGGAGAAGGATTTTAAGAGATGGGACATGGTGTCCCTGTCACTGGTGGGTAGGGTGCAGGTGGTCAAAATGGTAGTCCTCCCGAGATTTCTTTTTGTGTTCCAGTGCCTCCCGGTGATGGTTACGAGGGCTTTTTTCAAAAAAATTGAGAAGAGTGTTATGAGCTTTGTGTGGGCTGGGAAGACCCCAAGAGTGAGGAGGGGGTTTTTGCAGCGTAGCAGGGATAGGGGGGGACTGGCACTGCCGAGCTTAAGTGATTATTATTGGGCCGCCAATATCTCAATGGTGTGTAAGTGGATGGGAGAAGGGGAGGGAGCGGCGTGGAAGAGACTGGAAATGGCGTCCTGCAAAGGAACCAGCCTACAAGCATTCGCGACGGTGCCGTTGCTGTTCTCCCCGAAGAAATACACCACAAGTCCAGTGGTGGTGGCAACGCTGAAAACTTGGGGGCAGTGGAGACGGCATAAGGGAATGACGGGTGCCTCGGTGCGGTCCCCGATAAGGAATAATCATAGGTTTGTCCCGGGGAGAATAGATGGGGGATTTAGAACATGGCAGAGAGCAGGGATTGTGCAACTGAGGGATCTGTTCCTAGACGGGACGTTTGCGAGTCTGGGAGCGCTGACAGAAAAATACGGGTTGCCCCAGGGGAATGCATTTCGGTATATGCAATTGAGGGCTTTTGTGAGGCAACAGGTGAGGGAATTTCCGCAGCTCCTGACGCAGGAGGTCCAGGATAGAGTGATCTCGGGGACATGGGTGGGGGATGGTAGGGTGTCGGACATATACAGGGAAATGAGAGACGAGGGGGAGATCATGGTGGATGAGCTGAAGGGAAAATGGGAAGAAGAGCTGGGGGAAGAGATCGAAGAGGGGCTGTGGGCAGATGCCCTACGCAGGGTAAACTCTTCATCCTCATGTGCCAGGCTTAGCCTGATACAATTCAAGGTCTTGCACAGGGCGCACATGACCGGAGCACGGCTCAGTAAATTTTTCGGGGTAGAGGATAGGTGCGGGAGATGCGCGACAAGCCCAGCGAACCACACCCACATGTTTTGGTCATGCCCGGTATTGCTGGGGTTCTGCGTGGGGGTGGCAAAAGTGCTTTCGAAGGTGGTGGGAGCCCGGGTCGAGCCAAGCTGGGGGGTGGCTATATTCGGGGTTGCAGAAGAGCCGGGAGTGCAGGAGGCGAGAGAGGCTGATGTTTTGGCCTTTGCGTCCCTAGTAGCCCGGCGCAGGACATTGTTAATGTGGAAGGAAGCTAAACCCCCGGGCGTGGAGGCCTGGATAAACGACATGGCAGGGTTTATAAAGTTGGAACGGATAAAGTTCGCACTAAGAGGTTCGGCTCAAGGGTTCACCAGGCGGTGGCAACCGTTCATTAACTACCTCGCAGAACGATAAAGGAACTGGGAAAGTAGCAGCAGCAACCCGGGGGGGGGGGGGGGGGAGGGGGATGGGGGGGGGGGTCCTCAGGGGTGTTTTTGCGAGGCAACGTCCGGACCGACGCCAGTGGCTGTCGGACATTCCTCCCCGAAGGGAGCCTTCTCCAGAACCAATGGATGAGGAGCCATGTCCGTGTCAGACTTGTAGGCGCCGACCCCGTCGCGGACGGCAGTCCTGGAGGCGCCAGAGGCGCCGTCGTTCCGACCGAAACTGGTACCAACCTAGGGGCCGTAACTGGGACCAGCCCAGGGGCCGTACCTTCCATGTGGATGAACCTGCGGCGACTACTCCTGAGGACGTGGAGACGGAGAACGACTGCCTGCAGCTGCATTGTGTGGCAGCTCCCCGTGTGGCCCCCATTAAGGTGACAGTATGGGTCAATGGCCACCCGCTTGAGATGGAGTTTGACACTGGCGCAGCGGTCTCCGTGATCGCCCAGAGGACTTCGACTGCATCAAGCAGGGTATACAGACCCTTACATTAACCGACTCACAGGTCAGGTTGGCCACCTACACGGGGGAACCACTAGACATTGCAGGAACTACAATGACCCCTGTTGTTTATGGACGCCAGGAGGGGCGTTTCCCACTTATCGTGCTGCGCGGCCATGGGCCCAGCCTGTTGGGTCGGGACTGGTTGCGCCATTTGCGGTTGCAATGGCAGCACATCCTCCAAACAGTTTCTGAAGGGTTGACTGAGGTGCTAGGACGATACCCAGATGTATTCCAGCCTGGTTTGGGGAAAATAAAAGGGGCCGTAGCCCGTATCCAAGTCGAACCAGGAGCCACGCCGCGCTATTTCCGGGCGCGCCCGGTGCCTTACGCCTTGCTCGAGTAGGTAGAAGGGGAGCTCACTCGTTTGGAGAGTTTGGGTATTATCAGGCCCGTCCGTTTTGCTGACTGGGCAGCACCAATTGTACCTGTAATGAAGCCAGATGCCACAGTTCGCTTGTGTGGCGACTATAAACTTACAGTGAATACAGCTTCCCGACTCGACCGATACCCAATGCCTCGCATAGAGGATCGCTACGCGAAGCTTGCAGGTGGACTCTCGTTCACAAAATTAGATATGAGTCACGCCTACCTGCAGTTGGAGCTGGACCCTGCCTCCCGACCATATGTAACGATTAATACACACCGGGGCCTGTATGAATATACACGGTTGCCCTTTGGAGTATCCTCTGCCTGCGCAATTTTTCAACGTGTTATGGAGGGCATTTTGAGAGTTTTACCATGTGTTGCTGTCTACTTAGATGACGTTTTGATTACAGGGACGTCGGAGCAGGAACATTTGGAAAATCTGGAGGCTGTCCTTAGACGCTTTTTGGAGGCTGGAGTCCGTTTACGTCGCACAAAGTGCGTATTTCAGGCAAAAGAAGTAGTCTACCTAGGTTATCGGGTGGATCGCGAAGGTTTGCACCCCGTCGGTATGGGGAAGGTAATGCATTTTGGAAGGGCTAATGCAGGTAGGGAATATACAGTGAATGGTAGAACCCTCAAGAGTATTGAAAGTCAAAGAGATCTAGGAGTACAGGTCCACAGGTCATTGAAAGGGGCAACACAGGTGGAGAAGGTAGTCAAGAAGGCATACGGCATGCTTGCCTTCATTGGCCGGGGCATTGAGTATAAGAATTGGCAAGTCATGTTGCAGCTGTATAGAACCTTAGTTAGGCCACACTTGGAGTATAGTGTTCAATTCTGGTCGCCACACTACCAGAAGGATGTGGAGGCTTTAGAGAGGGTGCAGAAGAGATTTACCAGAATGTTGCCTGGTATGGAGGGCATAAGCTATGAGGAGCGATTGAATAAACTCGGTTTGTTCTCACTGGAACGAAGGAGGTTGAGGGGCGACCTGATAGAGGTATACAAAATTATGAGGGGCATAGACAGAGTGGATAGTCAGAGGCTTTTCCCCAGGGTAGAGGGGTCAATTACTAGGGGCATAGGTTTAAGGTGAGAGGGGCAAGGTTTAGAGTAGATGTACGAGGCAAGATTTTTACGCAGAGGGTAGTGGGTGCCTGGAACTCACTACCGGAGGAGGTAGTGGAAGCAGGGACGATAGGGACATTTAAGGGGCATCTTGACAAATATATGAATAGGATGGGAATAGAAGGATACGGACCCAGGAAGTGTAGAAGATTGTAGTTTAGTCGGGCTGTATGGTCGGCACGGGCTTGGAGGGCCGAAGGGCCTGTTCCTGTGCTGTACATTTCTTTGTTCTTTGTTCTTTGTTTGTCGCAGGGAAGGTGCGTGCAATTCAACATGCCCCCACCCCGACTGACACTTCGCATCTTCGTTCTTTTCTCGGTCTCGTAAACTATTACGGGAAGTTCCTCCCCAATCTGGCAACTACGCTGGCCCCGTTGCATCTTCTGCTAAAGAAAAATCACACCTGGGTTTGGGGTCAGCCGCAAGAAACCGCTTTCCGGCGGGTAAAGCAACAATTGTCGTCGTCTGGGTTACTAACCCACTATGATCCTGGAAAGCCTTTGCTCGTCACATGTGATGCATCCCCGTATGGTATTGGAGCCGTCCTGTCCCACAAGATGGAGAACGGGGCTGAGCGACCGATAGCTTTCTCCTCCCGCGCATTGACTGCAGCGGAGAAAAAGTACGCGCAGATCGAGTAGGAGGGCCTGGCAGTGGTTTTTGCGGTGAAACGCTTCCACCAGTACGTGTATGGCCGCCATTTCATTATCGTGACTGATCATAAGCCTCTGCTGGGACTTTTCAGAGAGGATAAGCCAATACCGCCCATTGCTTCCGCACGGATCCAGCGCTGGGCTTTGTTGCTTGCTGCATACGAGTGTTCTCTGGAGCACAAACCAGGTACGCAGATAGCAAATGCCGACGCACTGAGCCGATTGCCTTTATCGACCGGCCCCATGTCGACCCCCACGACCGGTGAGGTGTTTGCAACCCTAAATTTTATGGACACCTTGCCTGTCACGGCATCACAGATCCGTGAGTGGTCCCAGACGGAGCCAGTCCTGTCAAAGGTTCGACACATAGTCCTGTATGGTGGGCAGCATAGACAGCACCCAGGCGAGTTGCGGGCATTTTCCTCCAAGCTGTCAGAGTTCAGCATGGAAGACGGCATCCTCTTGTGGGGGACGCGAGTGATTGTCCCGGAAAAAGGCCAGGAGCTGATTCTAACAGACTTGCACAATGGGCATCCAGGTGTGACCAAAATGAAAATGTTGGCCCGGAGTTATGTCTGGTGGCCAGGCCTCGACACCGACATTGAGAAGGTGGCCCAAAACTGCTCCATTTGCCAGGAGCATCAGAAGCTTCCGCCGGCCGCGCCCCTACATCACTGGGAATGGCCAGGGCGGCCTTGGGCACGCTTGCATGCAGATTTCGCAGGCCCTTTTCAAGGATCCATGTTCCTTCTATTAATTGACGCCCAGTCTAAATGGCTAGAGGTGCATAAGATGCAGGGGACAACGTCCTGCGCAACAATTGAAAAGATGCGTTTATCGTTTAGTACGCATGGCCTCCCTGAGGTGCTGGTCACGGATAACGGCACTCCATTCACGAGTGAGGAGTTTGCGAGGTTCACGAAGATGAACGGCATCCGCCATATCCGCACTGCCCCTTACCACCCGACTTCAAATGGGTTGGCAGAGCGCGCAGTGCAGACATTCAAAAGAGGCCTAAAGAAGCAGTCTTCCGGACCAATGGACACGAGGCTGGCTCGCTTTTTGTTTACGTATAGGACCACCCCCCATGCGGTGACTGGGGTAGCTCCCGCAGAACTCCTAATGGGCCGGAGACTTCGCACCCGCCGGCCGTGCCCCTACATCACTGGGAATGGTTTTCCCGGACATTGGCGCAAAAGTACGCCGCACACAAGAACGACAGGGACAGGGATTTTCTCGGCATCGGCCGATTCAGCAGTTTGCACCCGGTGACCCAGTGTTCGTTCGGAATTTTGCTGGTGGTGCCCAGTGGGCTCCTGGTGTACTCTTTCGCCAAACGGCCCCTATATCTTACCAGGTGCAAGCCCAGGGTCGTCTCCAGCGCAAACATGTAGACCACGTTCGGTCCAGAAGACTATCCCCTCAAAAGATTCCCCGCCCCCGGAGCTCATTTCTACAGCCGCAGAGACCAGAGACAAGGGAAGGTAATCCTCACAATCTTCCACTGGTGCCTCACTCGAAGCCTGCGCAGGTCGTTACAGAACCGAATGGAGATAGAGACGCTGACATGACGGAGGCAGCAGACTCTGACTCCGAGATGGAGACACAGGATGCATCAGAGGGGGAATCCTCGGGTCCACGGGCCGTGGATGTACAACTGCGCCGTTCATCATGGAAGTGCCGGTCTCCGTCTCGTTACACGCCGCCTGATCCAGCGCCGCGTGCAAATGGTGTCCGGCCTGCAGCAAAACGAGTCCGACGCCCTCCTTCGCCAGGGCCTTCGGTGGATTCCTTGGACTTTGGGGGGGAGGGATGTTATAACCTGCCTGCTTACCATTGGCTGGGGACTATTGACAATCCCACAATCCTGTGGGAGTATGAGCATCCCCAATAAGGGGGGCGGAGAAACCATTAGTAAACTCCTAGTATAAATAAAGCTGGCCAGTTTGGAACCAGCAGGAAGGAGTGTGCAGCAAGGGGAGTTGCTGCTGCTGTTATATATATGTTATTGTAAATAAATGTTATTACTTTGTATCCTTAAAACTCGTGCTGGATTCTTCGTGGCCCTCACAAAAGTATCCCACTCACCTCATTCCAAAATCCAATAATTGCTCTAATGTGTCTCCAACACTTTGTTTCTTCACTTAAATACCTTGCTTGTTTAATGTCCATTTGAATAATGATCAGGCCAATTTTTCCCCACAGTAACCCCCTGGATACCCATTGCCTGCCAGGCTGAAATCAACTTCAGTCAGCACTCAACCTGGGAACTTCGCAATCTCTACAACTCAAACTCACACTGGTTAACTCGCTAAACTAACCGAGATCTTCTGAGATGAATGTGTGGTTACAAATCATATCTGGATTGAAAAATGAGTCAGAAATTGTTGAACTGCTCCGTGATTTACCAGAAAAAACAACTTCGGAATGAAGTTTAAAGATATACAGTTTTTTAAGAAATGCTGAACCTGTCAATGATTTCTGATCCACACGAGTGATTGTTACATGCGTGCGGTTTTGCACACACTGCCACTTCAAAATTCCCCAACTTTTCTGACCAGCAGATTAACCACATGTGAACAAATTACTTATGTTGCAATCTATTTACCGGTCTGTGCTTGCACTGATCGTTCCATCTATGCAACACTGATGGCTCAGAGTTGGCAGATATTTTCCACTTTACACCTTGGAAGTAATCAAGTCATCTCAGGGAGGGCAGATTTTAAGGGAAGTTTATGATGTACACTGGTGACCCTCAAAAATCCAAATGGTGTTCTTTGTGTTGCTTAATTCAGGATGGTTGGCGTAGTGTTCACAAAAGCCACAAAATAGCTTTAACTTGAGCAAAGCTATAAATTTATTAACGAATTTCGATTTGACACATAATCCTAAATAATACGGTTGATGATTAACACATAATCTACACTCACCTACAACTAATCTCTACATTATTATAAACTATGATCTGCTCTTACTCACACTATCTTTCCTTCAGTCTATGCTCTAGCTAACTCCTTCACTTCTCTCCCCCACAAGACTTAGCATCAATATCTTATATACTTTTAACTCTAACTCCCTCTCGTGGCTGATCTAGACATTTCATTGACCCTTGCCATTCTTACATTTATGGTAATACCGCAATACCTAATATTTCCCAATCAAAATGGTTCATTAAAAAGCCACTTCCCTGAATGCCATGGCAACAGTCCTACCGGCTAAATTTGTTGATTATTCTGCAGCTCCCAAAATGACCCTGTTGCTAAAATCTCACTGACCTCTCTCCAGTTATCTACACATTTGGGAATCCCTTGGCAAAAGGCTTTATTGGGAATTGGATTAATTGTTGGTTGTTCATATCATTTAAGATACACTGGGCGTTGGGCGTTGTTTGATTAAAGGCTGATGGCACTTGACAAGACGATGGCCGTTCCCTGTTAGTGTCGTGGTCAGCGTCACTATCTGTCCTGCAGGAGAGTGGGATTCCATTCTTTGACAGGGTGAAGTCAATGTCTAAATAATCACTGACTGAAGAAGGTGATCTGGTAATGTTGGCCAAGGTGGGTGTCCCTGGGATAGGAGCATGTGGTGTCCATGGTGTGTTTTGAGGCCTTTTGTGACTGGTGGGCACTCCAGGGGCTGGACAGCATCATTAGCCCCCCCCTCCCCCCTTGGCATTTTGGTTTAATTCAACTAGTTTCCTTTAAGATTTTGTCTTTTGATGCAGGGACTATAACTATAATTTAACCTGTTAATTTGCTAATTTGACCACGAGATTAAAGATGTAGAGTATAACGAGTATGAAAAGAACTGAAAGTAGTTCCTCAGTTTTGCGATTAGTGTCCCTATTTGTCACACAGGAGATCAGGATACATAGAACATAGAACATTACAGCGCAGTACAGGCCCTTCGGCCCTCGATGTTGCGCCGACCTGTGAAACCACTCTAAAGCCTTCCCATTGTCCAAATGGT
Source organism: Scyliorhinus torazame (assembly GCF_047496885.1). NCBI lineage: Eukaryota > Metazoa > Chordata > Chondrichthyes > Carcharhiniformes > Scyliorhinidae > Scyliorhinus > Scyliorhinus torazame. The sequence continues at coordinate 304,241,027 of NC_092712.1, forward strand.
AACTGCCCAACGAAGGTGTTCAGTGTGTGATGAATGTAACAAATTGATATTTGTATATATTGTATTTTATATCTGTTGCAGTAAGGTTAATAAAAGCCTGGGTTCAGTAATATTATTAAAGAATCCAGGTTAAGGTATCCACACTGTGTATCTGCTAAAGCTGTAATTAAGATGTCGTAAGCGTCATGTGAGAGTACCTTTAAGAAATGGGTGTTTATAAATGGGTATGTCTATAAATATCTGCAGTGATGTCGGAGAGTGGGTGGAGCCGGGCTGTCTGTCAGCTTTTTACTTTCGTTTTAGGCTGTTTGCTGCAGGGTGTGTTTTAGTTTCATTTTCAGAGCTGGATAGCTGCAGTCACAGCCAGAAGGTGTATTAAAAAAAAAAGACTTTAGCTTATTGTCACAAGTAGGCTTCAATTAAGTTACTGTGAAAAGCCCCTAGTTGCCACATTCCGGCGCCTGTTCGGGGAGGCTGGTATGGGAATTGAACCGTGCTGCTGGCCTGCCTTTGTCTGCTTTAAAAGCCAGCTATTTAGCCCAGTGTTCTAAACCAGCCCCTTTTATTAGAGTCTCTCTCTGTAATCTAAAGACTGTAAATCGATCCTGGTGATTTAAAACTAATAACAGTAGTGACTTTAACCTGATGTGCTTCTGATAAAAGGTGTTTTAAGTCTTATGGATGTTAAAGGAAAGCTTAACGGATTACTTAGTGTTGCATTCTTTGGGGGTTGTATTTGAATTAATGGTTGCTAAGATGTTCACTGTATGTTTTAAAAAGGTTAACTTGAGTTCATAGAATAAACATTGTTTTGCTTTAAAAAATACTTTTCCATTTCTGCTGTATCACACCTGTAGAGTGGGCCATGTGCTCCCCATACCACAATCTAGTAAATGTTGTGGGTCAGGTGAACTCCATGATACACTTTGGGATTCTCTAAACCCTGGCCCATAACAAATTGGGGGCTCGTCCGGGATAAAAGTATATCTATTGGATTGGCTTGGTGAACTTAAAGACAGTGAGGGGTGAGCATATTGTGGGTGCTTTTCAGGTGTGGTATTTTAGTTTAAGTAGGGAGTGTGTTGTGGACAATGGCTCTTTCAGAGGCTCTGAAACTTTTGGGGGTGGAGACGGTCACACGCAGTACCTTACGGACAGAGACTAAAAGCAGACTGTTAGATTTGGCAAAAACATTGCAGTTAACATTACCTGACAAAATGCAAAAAGATGAGGTAATTATGGTGGTGGCTAAGCATTTAAAGTTGCCTGAGATATTCATTGGAAATGACAAATATTCAGTTACAAATTAAACAAATGGAACATGAGAAAGAATTAAAGCAGCTTGAATATGAAAGAGAGAGAGAGGAAAGAGAAAGAGAGAGAGAGGAAAAAGAAAGAGAAAGAGAGAGAGAGGAAAAAGAGAGAGAAGACAGGAAAACAGAAAGACTAGCCCTAGCAGAACAAAAAGAAAGAGAAAGGTAGCTACAGATCAGGGAAAAAGATAAAGAGAGAGAGTTTGAACTTCAGAAAATGGCCATGAAACATGACAGTCAGTTAAAATTGGCAGGCATAAAGGGAAATGTACAGTTCAATGATCGTGATGAGGATAGTGAGAAAGAGCGTCATAGTCAAAGGCTTGGTGGGGATCTATTTAAATATGTCCAAGCATTGCCAAGGTTTGACGAGAAGGAGGTAGAAGCCTTTTTCATTTTATTTGAGAAGGTAGCTAAGCAAATGAAATGGCCACAGGACATGTGGGTATTACTGATTCAAACAAAGCTGATAGGGAGGGCTAGTGAAGTGTTTGCATCACTACCGGAGGAGGTATCTGTGACGTATGAAGAGGTGAAAAAAATCCATCTTAGATGCATCTGAACTAGTGCCTGAAGCCTACAGACCAAGGTTTAGAAATTTAAGGAAAGAATTTGGTCAAACATACATGGAGTTTGAAAGGATCAAACAGAGTAATTTTGATAGGTGGATAAGGCCTTTGAAAATAGACCAAACGTATGAAGCTCTCAGAGAAATTATACTTTTGGAGGAGTTTAAAAGTTCAATTCCTGATGTAGTGAGAACTCATGTGGAAGAGCAGAGGGTTAAAACTGTGAGATTAGCAGCAGAAATGGCAGATAGTTATGAATTAGTTCATAAATCAAATCTTGGTTTCCGACATCAGTTTCAGCCTGTGAGGGATAGAAACTGGGGACATGAGAAATACTCAAGTGGTAAAGGTAAAGGTGATCTGATGGGAGATAATAAGGAGAGTGTACCTCAGATTAAAAAAGAAATCCAGGACGGTGGAAAAGAAATGAAAAGTTTCAAATGTTTTCACTGTAATAAACTAGGCCATGTAAAGTCACAAAGTTGGTGGTTGAAGAAAAGCACTGGGAAGGCTGATGTGGTAAAACAGGATAAGACAGTGGGGTTTGTTAAAGTGGTAAAGGAAAGCCCAAGTGAAGCGAAGGAGGCGCAAAAGATTGTACAGCCTGATCAAGAGGTGATTGATAAGAAGGTGCCAGATCTCTTTAAAGAATTTACTTGTGTGGGTAAAGTTTACTCATGTGCATCAGGAGGAGCAGGTAAAGAAGTCACAATTTTAAGAGATACGGGAGCTAGTCAATCTTTAATGGTAAGAGATGAAGAGTTATGTAGTCTGGGAAAAATATTGCCAGAAAAGGTGGTAATATGTGTCCATTATATAAGGTAAGGTTGGAAAGTCCAGTGAAGACTGGTGAAGTGGTAGTAGGAGTAATAGAGAAACTATCTTGTCCAGGAATACAGTTTATCTTGGGTAATGATATAGCTGGATCGCAGGTGGGATTGATGCCTACTGTGGTTGATAAACCAGTGGAAAATCAGACAACTGAAGTGTGGAAGGATGAATATCCTGGGATTTTTCCGGATTGTGGAGTAACAAGGTCGCAAAGTCACAGGTTAAGACAAGAGGAGAAATCAAAGAGTGAAGATGACGTTGAAGTGCAATTATCAGAAATGATTTTTGATCAGATGGTTGAAAAAGAACAAGAACAGGTGGAGGATGAGGCGGATATTTCTAGTTCAGGAAAATTGGCGGAGTTACAACAGAAAGATGTAGAAATAAAACGGATGTATCAGAAAGCATACACGGAAGAGGAATCTGAGTGTATACCAGAGTGTTATTACTGCAAAAGTAATGTCTTGATGAGAAAATGGAGACCTTTACATATGCAGGTGGATGAAAAGTGGGCAGACGTTCATCAAGTAGTATTGCCGGTAGGGTATAGAAAGGAGGTGTTGCGAGTTGCATATGAGGTACCAGTGGGAGGTCATTTGGGAATAAGGAAAACTCAAGCTAAAATCCAGAAACATTTTTATTGACCTGGACTACATAAAGATGTAGTTAAATTTTTCAATCATGTCACGCATGTCAAGTGATAGAGAAACCTCAAACAGTGATAAAACCAGCGCCCTTAATACCCATTCCAGCATTTGAGGAACCTTTTACAAGGGTCCTAATTGATTGCATAGGACCGCTTCCTAAAATAAAAAGTGGGAATCAATATCTTTTGACGATAATGGATGTGTCTACTAGGTTTCCAGAGGCCATTCCAGTACGTAATGTTACAGCTAAAAAGATTGTGGAGGAGTTACTTAAATTCTTTACTAGATATGGACTACCCACAGAAATACAATTGGATCAAGGGTCGAATTTTACCTCAAGGTTATTCAAAGACGTTATGGATAGCTTAGGAGTAAAACAATTTAAATCAACTGCATACCATCCAGAATCGCAGGGAGCGTTAGAAAGGTGGCATCAGACATTAAAGACAATGTTGAGGGCTTATTGTCACGATTATCCAGAGGATTTGGATAAAGGAATTCCATTCGTACTGTTTGCAATTAGGGATGCACCGAATGAGAAAACCAAATTTAGTCCTTTTGAACTAATTTTTGGTCATGAGGTAAGAGGACCACTTAAATTGATTGAGGAAAAATTGGTGAGTGAGAAATCAGAACTTACAGTATTGGATTACGTGTCAACTTTCAGGGAACGATTAAACAGAGCAGGTGAATTGGCTAGACAACATTTAAAAGTTGCACAAAATGTGATGAAACGGGTCGCGGACAAGAAATCCAAAGTTCGTAGTTTTGCCAGTGGGGATAAAGTTTTAGTGTTGTTACTGGTGGTAGGGGAGCCTTTAAAAGCTAGGTTTTGTGGACCGTATCAGATTGAAAGGAAATTAAGTGAGGTAAATTATGTGGTAAAAACACCAGATAGAAGGAAAACTCACAGAGTGTGTCATGTGAATATGCTTAAAAGGTACTTTGAAAGGGAAGGAGAGAAAAAGGAGGTTTTAATGATTCTAACTCAAAGTGACGAACCAAATCCAGATGACTGTGAATTTGACATACCTCAAATTAAATTGAAAAACGAGGATGTTCTTAATAATTGGGATAAATTGTTGAGTTATCTTCCAGAGGAAAAACGAACTGACCTGAAAGAGTTATTGGTATCACATGGGCAAGTTTGTGGAGATAAATTGGGAAGTACTAAAATGGCTATACATGAGGTAGATGTGGGAAATGCTGTTCCTATCAAACAACATCCATATAGACTTAACCCTTTAAAATTGGCACAGGTTAACAAAGAGATTGCGAGTATACTTAAAAATGGCACAATTGAAGTGGGTTGCAGCCAATGGAGCTCACTCATAGTGATGAGTGTGGACTATAGAAAGATTAATGCAGTTACAAGAACGGACTCTTTTCCTATCCCACGTTTGGAGGATTGCATTGAGAAAGTGGGACAATCTGCTTTTGTTTCCAAACTGGATTTACTTAAAAGTTACTGGCAGGTACCTTTATCCAAAAGGGCGAAGGAGATTTCAGCTGTTGTGACTCCAGATGGTATATATCAATTCAAAGTTATGCCATTTGGCATGAAAAACGCCCCAGCCACCTTTCAACGGTTAACTAACAAAGTCATTTCAGAATTACCCAATTGTGCGGTACACATCGACGAGCTGGTAATTTTCAGCCAGACATGGAAAGAACATTTAAAACATCTGATGGAGTTATTCGATCGACTTCTGGAGGCGGGTTTGGTGGTAAACCTATCCAAAAGTGAATTTGGAAAAGCCCAGGTCACTAGCCTTGGCCATAGAATCGGACAGGGTTGAATGGTCACACGGGATGTGAAATCAACAGTTATTGAGGAGTTTCCGATACCCTCAAGACGAAGGGGATTAATGCGAGTTCTTGGCATGAGTGGATTTGATCGAACATTTGTGAAAAAGTTTTGTAGCGTGATTGCTCCACTGACGGACTTGCTCAAGAAGCGCAACAAATTCCAGTGGACAGCGGAGTGTCAACAGGCATTTGACTGCCTGAAAGCTGTGATAACCAATGCTCCTATGTTGGAGAATTACAAGGGACTCTGTGATCAGATTGAACTAAAGTATCTGACTTTAAAGAGAAATGCCGAGGCGTAGAGAAAGGGACGGATCGTGCAGAGACCTTCTTGTCCACAGAGACTGTCAATCGAGAGACTTCCGGTGGCGGCTATGAAGGAGTAAGTCGCACATTTGGTGGCTCCCGCTCGGGTCGGACTTTTGGACCTTTCCCCCCGACTTTTTTCCAGTTTTAAGCTGTAAATTCGAAGGCTGGGGCAATTGGGCACCGTTTCCACGTATCGGTGTATGGGGAAAGAGCCAGAAGTGCACAAAAAGGCAGAAATAGAAAGACAGGCAAGGGCTGTGCTGAAGCAGCAGCAGGAGACAGCATGGCCGAGGACCGGACCCCTGGGGTGTCGGCCCAGCGATCAACGGAGCAGCTGATGCAGGTCATCCAGGATGGCTTCGCCAAGCAGAAACGGGACTGCCTGGACCCGATTAAAGAGTCGATTGATTGGCTGGAGCACCGATTGGACGCCCAGGATCGGGCGATCCAGAAGGTTGAGAAGGCGCTGGCTGAGCAGGAGGAGCATCACACAGCGGTGGAGCTGGAGGTGGGAATGCTGCGGGACCAGCGGAAAAGGCTTCTGGAGAAGGTGGAGGACCTAGAGAATAGGTCCTGCCGGCAGAATCTAAGAATTGTCAGGCTCCCGGAGGGGTCTGTGGGAGCGGATGCTGGGGCGTACGCAGCAGGTATGTTCGAGAAGCTGCTGGGGGGGGGACACACATTCTCCCGACCCCTGGAGGTGGACAGGGCCTACAGAGCGCTTGCGAGGAAGCCGCAAACAGGGGACCCTCCGAGGGCAATGGTGGTGAGATTCCACAGGTTCCTGGACAAGGAATGTATTCTTCAGTGGTCCAAGAGAACGCGGAGCTGTAAGTGGGACAACAGTATCCTGCGGGTTTACCAGGACCGGAGTGTGGAGGTGGCGAGGAAAAGGGCAGGCTTCAACCAAGCTAAGTCAATCTTCTTCAAGAAACAGGTGAAGTTTGAACTGCTGTATCCGGCTCGGGGCGGGGGGGGCGGAAGTGAGGGAACAATAGGTGGGAGACATTTTGGCACCGGGGGCGGGGGCCACCAAGCTAGCTGGATGAGCTAGCTCACGGAAGCGCAGTGGGGGATGTGCATATGTTTAGTTTATTGTGTGGGTTAGATTTTAGAGTGGTGTTGCCAGGGGGGGAAGGGGGGGGGGGTTGTTCTGCTGATGAGGGAGGGACTTCGGTTGAGGGACAGAGAGGAGGTCGGTGGCGGGGGTGGCGGGGGTCGGGCCGGAGGAGGCGCGGCGCATGGGCTGGAGGCGGGCCCAAGAAAGGGGATGGCTGATCGGCAGAGGCGGGGGGGGGCACTTTGCCCCCGACTAGGCTGATCACCTGGAATGTTTGAGGGTTAAATGGGCTGGTTAAGAGTGTGTTCGCGGATCTGAGGGGACTGAAGGCGGACGCGGTAATGCTGCAGGAGACGCACCTTAGAGTAGTGGACCAGGTTAGATTGAGGGTCAGTCAGGTCTTCCACTCGGGGCTGGACACACAGACTAGAGAGGTTGCGATCTTGATTAATAAGCGGGTGATATTTGAGGTGGGTAGAATAGTTTTGGATGTGATGGGTCGATATATTATGGTTAATGGTAAGCTGGAGGGGATGAAGGTAGTGCTGGTTAATGTATATGCGCCAAATTGGGATGACATGGAATTTATAAAGAGGATGTTGGGGAAGATGTCGGACCTGGACTCGCACAAGCTGGTCATGGGAGGGGACTTCAACACAGTTATTGATCCTGGCCTGGATTGGTCATGCTCGAAAACGGGCAAGGTGCCAGCAATGGCAAAGGAACTGAAAGGGTTCATGGAGCAAATTTTGGGGGGGGGGGGCGGGGGTGGATCCATGGAGATTTAGGCAGCCGAGGGTGAAGGAGTTCTCCTTCTACTCCCACGTGCATAAGGTATACTCTCGGGTCGATTTCTTTGTTTTGGGTAGGGCCTTGCTGGCAGGGGTGGTGGACACAGGGTACTCGGCGATCGCAATCTCGGGCCATGCTCCACACTGGGTTGACCTGCAAGTTAGTAAAGATCGCAACCAGTGCCCGCAATGGAGGTTAGATGTAGGGCTATTGGCGGACGAAGTGGTGTGCGATAGGTTGAGGAAATGCATACAAAATTACCTGCAGGTAAATGATACAGCAGTGGTCTGGGAAGCGCTGAAGGCAGTGGTGAGAGGAGAGCTGATCTCGATCAGGGCTCACAGGGACAGGACGGACAGGGCATAGACAGACTGACTGGTAAAAGAGATTCTACAAGTCGACAGGAGGTACGTGGAGACTCCAGAGATAGGGCTTTTAAGGGAACGGCAGAGGCTACAGGCAGAGTTCGGCTTGTTAACCACAGGGAGGGCAGTGGAACAGCTCAAAAAGGCGTGGGGGGGCGCTCTACGAGCATGGTGAGAAGGCTAGCAGGATGCTCGCACAGCAGTTCAGAAAGAGGGGGGCGGCTAGAGAAATAGGCAAAGTTATTGACGGGGATGGGAACTTAGTTGGGGACTCGACGGGGGTGAGTAAGGCGTTCGGGGATTTCTACAGCAGGCTGTACAGGTCGGAACCCCCTGCGGGGCCGGAGGGGATGAGGCACTTCCTGATGGGGCTGACTTTCCCGAAGGTGGACGGGGAGCTGGTAGAAGGACTGGGGGCCCCAATCGGGCTGGAGGAGATAGTGGAGGGCTTGAAGGCCATGCAATCGGGTAAGGCCCCGGGACCGAACGGGTACCCAGCAGAGTTCTACAAAACGTTCTCTGGGATATTGGGACCGGTGCTGATGAAGGTGTTTAACGAGGCAAGGGAAAGAGGGGTTCTGCCCCAGACGATGTCACAGGCCACAATTTCGCTTATCCTGAAACGGGACAAGAACCCGGAGCTATGTGGGTCATACAGGCCGATATCCCTGTTGAACGTAGACGCCAAACTGTTGGCCAGAATTTTGGCCTCCAGGATTGAGGATTGTGTACCGAACGTCATCGTGGAAGATCGTTAAGGGCAGGCAGCTGGTGGCCAATGTAAGAAGGCTGTTAAAGCAAGCTGCTTTTTGGGCACAGCATGGTCGTTGGATCGCGCCCCAAGTAAGTGGTTGGAATGAATGATTACCTCACTCTTATGTTATGGGCCAGGGTTTAGAGAACCCCAAAGTGTATCATGGAGTTCACCTGACCCACAACTTTTAGTAGATTGTGGTATGGGGAGCACACGGCCCACTCTGCAGGTGTGGTACAGCAGAAATGGAAAAGTATTTTTTAAAGCAAAAAAATGTTTATTCTATGAACTCAAGTTAACCTTTTTAAAACATACAGTGAACATCTTAGCAACCATCAATTCAAATATAACCCCCAAAGAATACAACACTAAGTCATCCTTAAGCTGTCCTTTTAACATCCATAAGATTGAAAAAAACCTTTAATCAGAAGCACATCAGGTTAAGGTCACGACTGAGAGCAGTTATTAGTTTTTTTTTAAAATGAAAATCGCTTATTGTCACGAGTAGGCTTCAATGAAGTTACTGTGAAAAACCCCTAGTCGCCACATTCCGGCGCCTGTTCGGGGAGGCTGGTACGGGAATTGAACTGTGCTGCTGGCCTGCCTTGGTCTGCTTTAAAAGTCAGCGATTTAGCCCAGTGAGCTAAACCAGCCCCTAAAAATCACGAAAGGATCGATTTACAGCCTTTAGATTAAAGAGAGAGAGACTAATATCCCTTCTGGCTGTGACTGCAGCTATCCAGCTCTGAAGACCAAACTAAAACACACCCAGCAGCAAACAGCCTAAAACGAAAGTAAAAAGCTGACAGACAGCCCAGCTCCACCCACACTCTGACATCACTGATAAACACCCATTTCTTAAAGGTACATTTCTTAACCACCCATTTCTTAAAGAAACTCTCACATGACACCTAGATAATTACCTCGCTGAGATGCAGAAAAATGTTCCGATTGAATGAATAAATCCAAAATGCAGTAGGGCTTTTGAAAATATTTGACAAATTGTACATAGTCTGGATAAATTGGTGCCTCTGGCGGCCATTCTGTTTCAAGAATGCAAGTCATAAGCTAGTCGCTTACGACGAAGGCCGTTCATGGAATGATACAACACAGAAGGAAGCAATCGTGCTGATGTCAATTTTTTTTGGAGGAGCTATCTGGCTAGACCCACTTCTCCGCTCTTTCACCATAGGTCGGCAAATTTTTCCCTTTTTGTGTTTATCAATTCCTATTTGAAAGGCGGCATGGTTTCCTCCGGGTGCTCCGGTTTCCTCCCACAGTCCAAAGATGTGCAGGTTAGGTGGATTGGCCAAGCTAAATTGCCCCTTAGTGCCCAAAGATGTGCAAGTTAGGTAGGGTTACAGGCATTGGGCAGGGAAGTGGGCTTAGGTAGGGTGTTCTTTCAGAGTGTCGGTGTAGACTCAATGGGCCGAATGGCCTCCTTCTGCACTGTAGTGTTATGGGCCAGGGTTTAGAAAACTCCAAAGTATATCATGGAGGTTACTTGACTTACAACGATTAATAGATTTTGGTTATCAGGAACACAAGGACCTACTTTCCAGGTGTTATGCAACAGAGGCCATAAGTATTTTTAAACAAAACAATGTTTATTCCATGAATTCAGTTAATATTTCATAAACACACAGTAAACATTTTATCAACTACCAACAAAAATACCCCCCACAGATACAGTACGCTATATGTAACCCATAATAACTTTCCTAACAACATCCATAAGCCAAACACCCTTTTTAACAAAGCAGTTGGTATAAATTCTTTACACAAGACAGTTATCACTTTTAAATTATCAAGTGATCCGGACACCTTTTAAAAAAATTTTTTTAAATATATATTTTATTAAAGTTTTTCGATCAAACAAAAACAAAAATTTCCCATTTTACAACTTTGTAATAATATATACATTGATCGTTTTTTAAATAAATAATATGCTAACTAACGGCAACTGCCAACAACAAAATAAGAAACAACAGAAATAGTAACTAAAATAGTAACTTCGTAAAATCTAATATAAATAACAAATATATAAACACACACATAAAACCCCTGAGGACCCAAATGAGTCCTCCCACCCCACCCCTCCCCCCTGGGCTGCTGCTGCTACCTTTCCTATTTTCCCTTATCGCTCTGCGAGATAGTCGAGGAACGATTGCCACCGCCTGGTGAATCCTTGAGCCGAACCTCTTAGTGCGTACTTTATCCGCTCCAATTTTATGAACCCTGCCATGTCGTTTATCCAGGCCTCCACGCCCGGGGGTTTAGCTTCTTTCCACATAAGTAGAATCCTTCGCCGGGCTACTAGGGACGCAAAGGCCAAAACATCGGCCTCTCTCGCCTCCTGCACTCCCGGCTCATCTGCAACCCCAAATATAGCCAACCCCCAGCCTGGTTCGATCCGGACCCCCACTACCTTTGAAATCACTTTTGCCACACCCACCCAGAACCCATGCAATCCCGGACATGACCAGAACATGTGGGTGTGGTTCGCCGGGCTTCCCGCGCATCTCCCGCACCTATCCTCCACTCCAAAAGATCTACTCAGCCTTGCTCCAGTCATATGCGCCCTGTGTAGAACCTTGAATTGTATCAGGCTGAGCCTGGCACACGAGGACAAAGAGTTTACCCTACTTAGGGCATCTGCCCACAGCCCCTCCTCTATCTCTTCCCCCAGCTCCTCCTCCCATTTTCCCTTCAGCTCCTCCACCATCGTCTTCCCCTCGTCTCTCATTTCCCTATATATATCTGACACCCTGCCATCACCCACCCATGCCCCCGAAATGATTCTGTCCTGGATCTCTTGCGCCGGGAGCTGCGGAAATTCCCTCACCTGTTGCCTCACAAATGCCCGCACTTGCATATAGCGAAATGCATTCCCAGGTGGCAGCCCATATTTTTCTGTCAGTGCTCCCAGACTCGCGAACGTCCCGTCTAAGAACAAGTCTTTCAATTTCGCAATTCCTGCTCGCTGCCAAGATTTAAATCCCCCATCTATCCTTCCCGGGACGAACCTATGATTGTTCCTTATCGGGGACCACACTGAGGCACCCGTCACTCCCTTATGTCGTCTCCACTGCCCCCAAATTTTCAGAGTTGCCACCACCACTGGGTTTGTGGTGTATTTTTTCGGGGAGAACGGCAACGGCGCCGTCGCCAGTGCTTTTAGGCTGGTTCCCCTACAGGACGCCATCTCCAGTCTTTTCCACGCCGCTCATTCCCCTTCCCTCATCCACTTACATATCATTGACACGTTGGTGGCCCAATAATAATCACTTAGACTCGGCAGTGCCAGTCCCCCTCTGTCCCTACTGCGCTGCAGGAACCCCCTCTTTACTCTTGGGGTCTTTCCAGCCCACACAAAGCTCATAATACTCTTGTCCACCTTTTTTAAAAAAGGCCTTTGTAATCAGTACAGGGAGGCACTGGAACACAAAAAGAAACCTTGGAAGAACCACCATTTTAACCGCCTGCATCCTGCCCGCCAATGACAGGGGCACCATGTCCCACCTCCTAAAGTCCTCTTCCATCTGCTCTACCAGTCGTGCCAAGTTAAGCTTATGCAAGGTTCCCCAGTTCCTGGCCACCTGGATCCCCAAATACCGGAAATCCCTTGTTACCCTCCTCAACGGTAAATCGTCTATTCCCCTGCCCTGTTCCCCGGGGTGCATCACAAACAGTTCACTCTTCCCCATATTCAATTTATATCCTGAAAATTCTCCAAACTCCCTGAGTGTCTGCATTATCTCAGGCATCCCCTCCACTGGGTCCGTGACATACAACAACAAATCATCCGCGTATAATGACACCCGATGCTCTTCTCCTCCTCTAAGTACCCCCCTCCACTTCCTGGAGCCCCTCAGCGCTATGGCCAGTGGCTCAATTGGCAACGCAAACAGTAACGGGGACAGGGGACATCCCTGTCTTGTACCCCTCTATAGTCGGAAGTGGTCAGATCGTTGCCTATTTGTAATCACACTTGCCACCGGGGCCCTGTACAGGAGCTGATCCCATCTAATGAACCCCTCTCCAAATCCAAATCTCCTCAGTACTTCCCACAGGTAGTCCCACTCCACTCTATCAAATGCTTTCTCTGCATCCATCGCCACCACTATCTCCGCCGCCCCCTCCGGTGGGGGCATCATCATCACCCCCAGCAGCCTCCATATATTAGCATTCAATTGCCTCCCTTTAACAAACCCCGTTTGATCATCATGCACCACCCCAGGGACACAGTCCTCTATCCTCGTCGCCATCACCTTGGCCAAAAGCTTGGCATCTATGTTCAAGAGGGAAATAGGCCTGTATGACCCGCACTGCAGCGGGTCTTTGTCTCTTTTCAGGATCAGCGATATCGTCGCCTCCGACATCGTCGGGGGTAGTGTCCCCCTTTCCCTGGCCTCATTAAAGGTTCTCTTCAGAAGTGGGGCCAGCAGGTCCACGTATTTCCTATAGAACTCCACCGGGAACCCATCCGGTCCCGGGGCCTTCCCTGCCTGCATGTTCCCAATTCCTTTTACCACCTCCTCCACCTCAATCTGCGCTCCCAGTCCTGTCATCTCCTGTTCCTCAACCTTCGGGAACTCCAACTGGTCTAGGAAACGCATCATTCCCTCTTTCCCTTCCGGGGGTTGAGCCTTATATAGCCTCTCGTAAAATACCTTAAACACCCCGTTCACCCTCTCCGCTCCCCGTTCCATCTTTCCCTCCTCGTCTCTAACCCCTCCGATCTCTCTCGCCGCCCCCCCTCTTCCTAAGTTGTCGGGCCAGCAGCCGGCTCGCCTTCTCTCCATATTCATACTGCACTCCCTGTGCCTTCCTCCATTGTGCCTCCGCCTTACCCGTGTTCAACAAGTCAAAGTCCGTGTGCAATCTCCGTCTTTCCCTGTATAGCCCTTCATCTGGAGCCTCCGCATATTGCCTATCCACCCTCAAAATCTCCCTCAACAATCTCTCCCTTTCTTTACCCTCTTGTTTCCCCTTATGGGCCCTTATGGAGATCAGCTCCTCTCTAACCACCGCCTTCAGCGCCTCCCAGACCACTCCCACCTGGACCTCTCCGTCATCATTAATCTCTAGGTACCTTTCAATACATCCCCTCACCCTTACACATACCCCCTCGTCCGCCAACAGTCCCATATCTAATCTCCAGAGTGGGCGCTGTTCCTTTTCCTCTCTTACTTCCAGATCTACCCAATGTGGGGCATGATCTGAAATGGCTATAGCCGAATACTCCGTTCCTGCCACCTTCGGGATCAGCGCCCTTCCCAGGTCAAAGAAGTCTATCCGGGAGTACACTTTGTGGACATGGGAGAAGAAGGAAAACTCTTTACTCCTTGGCCTAGTAAATCTCCAGGGATCCACTCCTCCCATCTGCTCCATAAAGCCCTTAAGCACCTTGGCCGCTGCCGGCCTCCTCCCGGTCCTAGATCTGGACCGGTCCAGCCCTGGGTCCAGCACCGTGTTGAAGTCCCCCCCCCATTACCAACTTTCCCATCTCCAGGTCTGGGATGCGCCCCAACATACGCTTCATAAAGTTTGCGTCATCCCAGTTCGGGGCATATACATTCACCAGCACCACCGCCTCACCTTGCAGTCTGCCACTCACCATCACGTATCTACCCCCACTGTCCGCCACTATGGTCTTTGCCTCTAACAATACCCGTTTCCCCACCAGTATTGCCACCCCTCTATTTTTCGCATCCAAGCCCGAGTGGAATACCTGTCCCACCCATCCTTTCCTTAATCTGACCTGATCCGCCAGTTTCAGGTGCGTCTCCTGAAGCATGACCACATCTGCCTTTAGCTTCTTTAGGTGCGCAAGTACCCTTGCCCTCTTAATCGGCCCATTCAGCCCTCTCACGTTCGACGTGATCAACTGGGTTGGGGGGCTCTTTACCCCCCCCCCCCCTCATCGACTAGCCATCCCCTTTTTTAGACCAGCTCCTCACCCGGTTCCCACGCACCCACTTTTCCCCCTGACGGCGCCCTCCCGTCCCGACCATCCCATCCCATAACAGCTCCCCCGTCCCCTTAGCAGCAGCAACCCAGTTAACACCCCCCCCCCTGCTAGATCCCTCTCTAGCTTAGTTGCTCCCCCCATATTGCTTCCGGAAGTCAGCAAACTCTGGCTGACCTCGGCTTCCCCCGTTTATCCTTAGCCTCCCATCATGTGACGCCCCCTCCTTCCTGCGCCCCCTTTTCCCGCCACAATTTCCATAGCGCAGGGACAAAGCCCGCGCTTCCCTCTCGGCCCCGCCCCTGATGGCGCAGCTCCCTCTCTCCTTCCCCCTCCCCTTCCCCACCGGCGCCCACATTTCTTCATGTCCCCCCCCTTTGAGGGGAAAGAAATTCCACCCCCCCCCCCCCATCTGATTCACAGTCCCTTGCCACCACCTCACTACTTCATTTCAAACACTCTTTCTCCAATCTAGTCCAACTTCTCCTCTTCGATAAATGTTCACGCCTCTTCTGCCGTCTCGAAGTAGTGGTGTTTACCCTGGTGTGTAACCCACAGTCTTGCCAGCTGCAACATTCCAAACTTCACTTTCCTCTTGTGGAGCACCGCCTTGGCCCGATTGAAACTCGCCCTCCTTCTCGCCACCTCCGCACTCCAATCCTGATACACGCGGATCACCGCGTTCTCCCACCTGCTGCTCCGTGTCTTTTTCGCCCATCTCAGGATCATCTCCCTGTCCTTGTAGCGGTGGAACCTCACCACTATTGCTCGAGGTATTTTTCCTGCCTTTGGTCTTCTCACGAGGACTCGATACGCTCCCTCCACTTCCAGGGGGCCCGTCGGGGCCTCAGCTCCCATTAAGGTATGGAGCATCGTGCTCACATACGCCCCAACGTCCGCTCCCTCTGCCCCTTCAGGAAGACCCAAGATTCTTAAGTTCCTCCTCCTCGAGCTATTTTCCAGGGCTTCCAGTCTCTCCATACACCTCTTATGCAGTGCCTCGTGTGTCTCCATCTTCACCACCAAGCCCTGTATCTCGTCCTCATTTTCGGCAGCTTTTGCCTTCACTCCACGGAGCTCCATCTCTTGGGTCTTCTGCGCCTCCTTTAACCCCTCAATCGCCTGCAGCATCGGCGCCAGCACCTCCTTCTTGAGCTCCTCCACACATCGCCGGAGGAACTCCTGCTGTTCCAGGCCCCATACCAACTGGCCTCCCTCCGCCGCCATCTTGCTTCTCACTTCCCTTCTTTGCCGCTGCTCCAGAGGATCCTCCGCAATCTGGCCACTATTATCTCTTCTGTCCATTCACATCCGGGGGGACTCCCTTCTATGTCGCCTCACAGTGGGTTTAGCCTTCGAAAATTGCCGTTGCGGCTCCCGATAAGAGCCCAAATGTCCGTTAAAAGGGGAGGTGCCGAAACGTGCAACTTAGCTGGTCATCGCCGCACCCGGAAGTCCCGATCCGGACACCTTTTAACATACAGAGAGGAGACAAAATGAACCTTCCTTGTCTGAATTCAGCTTTCAACTGCCTAAAACGAAAGCAAAACACAAAGCCACCAACAGCTTCGAGCTCAAAACGAAAGTAAAAGCCAGAAACACAGCCCAGCTCCACCCACACAATGACATCACTGCAGCTAATTGATAAACACCCATTTCTTAAAGGTACGCTCCCATGACAGTAGGGATTCTATAATTCTAACTATTGACACTGCTTCCATCACCCTTTCAGGCACTATATTCCGGATCACAACAAGTCGCTGCATTAAAACACGTTTCCACATCGCCTCTGGCTCTTTTGCCAACCATTTTAAATCTGTGCCCTCTGCTAGCTGACTTGTATGCCCCTTTTTTCATTTGTGATTCGCTTTTTGTTTACGGGAGTTTTTCTTTTAAGGGACTGTCCCTTTAATTTGTCCTTCAGTTTATTGGTTTATTGATTTCGTTTACTTGGTTATTCTCTTTCAAATCCTCGTCACCTTTTCTGCGCTTAAGGCAAATAGTTTCTCTAGTCCCCACACACAGTTGAAGTCTCTCATCCTTGATACCATTCTGACAAATTGCTTCGCACAGCCTTCCTAAAATGTGGTGCACAGAATTGACTACTATGCGCCAGCTCTAGTCTAGCCAGAATTTCATTGTGTTCTCTGCCTATATTTTTAAAGGTGCAAATTTCCAGTTATCTTTTGCTGGCATTCCTAGTCACCTACTCTCGCAGTTTAATTTTAAGAAATGTTCTGGATTTCTACCCCCTTAATTGTTTTGTACACCATTAGAGAATCATCTGTCACATGCTTTGTTACTTCAGTTGAAAAGCCCAGATTTTTCCAATCTTTCTTTCTAACTCCTGTCTAAAGAGTTCAACCTTTAGCACAAGAGGGTTAGTGTTTCATAAATGAGAACTGAACATTGTATTCAGGTTAGTATTACAGCAATGTCACTGGTCTAGTAATCTCGAGGCCCAGGTTAAGACTCTGGAGGCACAAGTTCAAACCCTACAATGGCAGCTGATGGAATTTATGGGCGGCACAGTAGCACAGTGGTTAGCACTGTTGCTTCACAGCACCAGGGTCCCAGGTTCAATTCCCGGCTTGGGTCAATGTCTGTGCGGAGTCTGCACGTTCTCCCTGTGTCTACGTGGGTTTCTCACGGGTGCTCCGGTTTCCTCCCACAAAGTACTGAAAGATGTGCTATTAGGTAATTTGGACATTCTGAATTCTCCCTCCGTGAACCCGAACAGGCTCCGGAATGTGGCGACGAGGGGCTTGTCACAGTAACTTCATTGCAGTGTTAATGTAAGCCTACTTCTGACATTAAAGATTATTATTGTAATTTAAGTTTCCCCTTTAAGGGACTGACATTTTGTTAATTTTTAATTAGCTTATTTTGTTGGTTGATTGTGTGTTTACATAAGTATAAATAGGAATGAGTTTTATCGGTGTAGTCTAATGACTAGGAGTTGGGGCTATCACTACTCTGGCCTATGTTTGTATCTCAGTTACTGAATGGAAGTTCATTGTCCTGCCCCTGGGCATGGCTAAAGAGGCCAGTAACAAGTCCAGGCAGCGGGCTGTGAAGAGGGTTGTTAAACCTGACTGCCTGCCTATCTTCTGTGGCTGCATTTCATAGAATCATAGAATCATAGAAGTTTACAGCATGGAAACAGGCCCTTCGGCCCAACCAGTCCATGCCGCCCAGTTTTTTACCATTAAGCTAGTCCCAGTTGCCCGCACTTGGCCCATAACCCTCTATACCCATCTTACCCATGTAACCATCTAAATGCTTTTTGAAAGACACAATTGTACCCGCTTCTACTACTACCTCTGGCAGCCCATTCCAGACACTCACTACCCTCTGAGTGAAGAAATTGCCCCTCTGGGCCCTTCTGAATCTCTCTCCTCTCACCTTAAACCTATGCCCTCTAGTTTTAGACTCCCCTACCTTTGGGAAAAGATGTTGACTATCTACCTTATCTATGCCCCTCATTATTTTATAGACCTCTATAAGATCACCCCTAAGCCTCCTACGCTCCAGGGAAAAAAGTCCCAGTCTATCCAGCCTCTCCTTATAACTCAAACCATCAAGTCCCGGCAACATCCTAGTAAATCTTTTCTGCACTCTTTCTAGTTTAATAATATCCTTTCTATAATAGGGTGACCAGAACTGCACACAGTATTCCAAGTGTGGCCGTACCAATGTCTTGTACAACTTCATCAAGACGTCCCAACTCCTATATTCAATGTTCTGACCAATGAAACCAAGCATGCCGAATGCCTTCTTCACCACCCTGTCCACCTGCGACTCCACCTTCAAGGAGCTATGAACCTGTACTCCTAGATCTCTTTGTTCTATAACTCTCCCCAACGCCATACCATTAACTGAGTAGGTCCTGGCCTGATTCGATCTGCCAAAATGCATCACCTCACATTTATCTAAATTAAACTCCATCTGCCATTCGTCGGCCCACTGGCCTAATTGATCAAGATCCCGTTGCAATCCTAGATAACCTTCTTCACTATCCACTATGCCACCAATCTTGGTGTCATCTGCAAACTTACTAACCATGCCTCCTAAATTCTCATCCAAATCATTAATATAAATCACAAATAACAGTGGACCCAGCACCGATCCCTGAGGCACACCACTGGTCACAGGCCTCCAGTTTGAAAAACAACCCTCTACAACCACCCTCTGCCTTCTGTCGTCCAGCCAATTTTGAATCCAATTGGCAACCTCACCCTGGATCCCGTGAGCTTTAACCTTCTGCAACAACCTACCATGCGGTACCTTGTCAAAAGCTTTGCTAAAGTCCATGTAGACAACATCTACTGCACTACCCTCATCTACCTTCTTGGTCACTCCCTCAAAAAACTCAATCAAATTTGTGAGACATGATTTTCCACGCACAAAGCCATGCTGACTGCCCCGAATCAGTCCTTGCCTCTCTAAATGCTTGTAGATCCTGTCTCTCAGAATACCTTCTAGCAACTTACCTACTACAGACGTTAGGCTCACCGGTCTGTAGTTCCCAGGCTTTTCCCTGCTGCCCTTCTTAAACAAGGGCACAACATTCGCCACTCTCCAATCTTCAGGCACCTCACCTGTGGCTGCCGATGATTCAAATATCTCGGTTAGGGGACCCGCAATTTCCTCCCTAGCCTCCCACAACATCCTGGGATACATTTCATCAGGTCCCGGGGATTTATCTACCTTGATGCGCTTTGTGCCCAGGGTGACCCTGGAGAGGGAGCACCCGGTGACCACCGACGTGCTTGAAGCCCTCCATGACCAGTGGGTGTCACAGGAGCTGAAGTGAATCATAAGCCCCGAAAACCATAACTTAATCTGATCGGCTTTCTTTGAAAGTTTTTTGTTGTTGTCACAGTGCCTCTTTAAGGGGCTTTCAATTAATTCAATCGTTTATATTTGTTTTACAAAATATGTACAAAGAGAGGTGGCTGGGTTAATAGTTAGGAGGCAGAGATCAGAAATGTTATGGCTAAACCCACTTTAAATGAAAAGATCTGTGTTCTGTTTTCTGCTTCACCATCTGCCTCGGGT
This sequence comes from Scyliorhinus torazame, assembly GCF_047496885.1. Taxonomy (NCBI): domain Eukaryota; kingdom Metazoa; phylum Chordata; class Chondrichthyes; order Carcharhiniformes; family Scyliorhinidae; genus Scyliorhinus; species Scyliorhinus torazame. The sequence continues at coordinate 304,260,508 of NC_092712.1, forward strand.
CCATAGAACATGGTCGCAGGGGACAGTTGCCTAAAGTGCAGATTAGAAACCAAAGATGTTTTTGTTTTTCAGACAGAAGATTGTAATCTAAAACAAATATAAAGCATGGTTAAACACTGCTGCTCTCGGAACCAGAACCCTACGACCAGTGGAAATAGAGTGGGTTTGTCGACATGGGTCACAGCTTCACAGCCTGGTTTAGCACAGGGCTAAATAGCTGGCTTTGAAAGCAGACCAAGGCAGGCCAGCAGCACGGTTCGATTCCCGTTCCAGCCTCCCCGAACAGGCGCCGGAATGTGGCGACTAGGGGCTCTTCACAGTAACTTCATTTGAAGCCTACTTGTGACAATAAGTGATTTACATTTCATTCACTTCGCTTACAAGCAGAAACAACAGCAAAATGTCTTCTCTGAGCTGAATGCCCATCAACTGGGAACCGATGAAGGTTTGGACATTCCATTAGGTAAAATGGATGAAACCTATAAGAAAGAATTTGTAAGAAAAGTGATAATAAAGTTATCTATTAAATGCTAATAAGCCATGGGCAAACGTTGATAGAATTAGAAAGATGGATAGTTATTCCATAGAGAAATATACCATGGAATTTAACACAAGATTGCAGAAATTCCTAATTCAAGGCTTTCTATCGAATTTTTGGATTGTGCGAAAGTGTCGAACGTGGATAGGCTCCTGGTGTTAACTAAAGTTAAATTCTCAAAGAGATGTCATACTTTTGGATCAGATGTCTGAGGCTTTAAGTTAAATTCCTGGGAATGCCGTCTATTCCAGTCGCCTACATGGCCCTAATGGGATATTTGGATGTGTCTCAACATATGGAGGATTGAATACTTACAGCATTTCGGGAACGTTCAGATATAGTGAAGGTGTTAATACAACAGAAGAATGGCAGACAGAAGAAATGAGGATGTCTACCCTTTGGCAAATCTGGCGGATGTCAGGAATGAAGTTGTAACCACCTGGAAGGACAAGAGCAGCAGATACCTGGGAACACCTGGATGTTCCCCTCCAAGCCACTCACTATCCTGACTTGGGAATATATCAGCCGCACCTTCATTGTCACTGGGTCAAAAATCCTGGAACTCCCTCCCTAACAGCACTGTGGGTGTACCTACACCTCAGGGACTGCAGCGGTTCAAGAAGGCAGCTCACCTCCACCTTCTCAAGAGCATTTAGCGATGGGCAATGAACCCTGGCCTAGCCAATGAAAGCCCACATCCAATGAATACATATTTAAAAATAAGACTGAACTCCAGGAATGTCTGGGGAATTATCCGGCACCTGTTCGGGTACACGGAGGGAGAATTCAGAATGTCCAATTCACCTAACAGCACGGCTTTCGGGACTTGTGGGAGGAAACCGGAGCACCCGGAGGAAACCCACCATGACGCAGGGAGAACGTGCAGACTCCGCACAGACAGCGACCCAAGCCCGGGAATCGAACATGGGATCCTGCCGCTGTGAAGCAACAGTGCTAAGCACTGTGCTACCGTGCCTTGTATTTTCTTTGGGATAATGTTCATTCAACAGAAGGTGTCATTGAGAAAATGTTAACGATTGACCATGAAGCAAATCCTGGGGAGAGAAAAAGACCTTTTTCCCTCCGGAAAAGAGAAGACAGATACTCTGCCTGATAGAGGTCTTTAAAATTAAGCGATAGGCAATTCCAAAGCCCAGCGTCATAAATATAAGATAGTCTCTAATGAACATTTCAAGGGAAAAAATCTTTGCTCGGTAGGCTGGAAATGTGGATCCTATTGCCGAGTGGGTTGAGGCAGGCTATTTTGAACTGGGATGAGGAGGTATTTCTTCAGTCGGAGGGTGGTAAATCTTTGGAATTCTCCACCCCAGAGTGCTGTGGAAGCTCAGACATTGAGTGTGTTCAAAGCCGAGCTCGGGAGATTTCTAGATATCAATGACGTCGAGGGATACAGGGATAGTGAGGGAAGATGGTGCTGAAGTAAAAGATCAGGCATGGTTTGGTTAATGGCGGAGCAGGCTCGAGGGGCCAAATGGCCGACTATTGCTTCTATGTTCCTGTGAGATGATCTACTTCGGCTTTCAAAATGCTCAATGACCCTGCCTCTACTGTTCTGGAGTGGACAATTCCACAGATTCATGAGCCTCAAATACTCCTCATCTCTGCCTCAAATGGGAGACCCCTTATTTATAAAACATGTCCCCTCGTTCTGGTCTCCCCCACAAGGGGAAATGTCCTCTCAGCAACCTCTCTGCCAAGTCCCCTCAGTATCTTCTATGTTTCAACGAGATGACCTCTGACTCTCCGTCAGGACCAGTCTGTCACCACAGGACAGCAAAATGGCGGGATGCGTTTCAGAAGAATCGCTCACCATGATAGACAAAAGCATTCAGCAAAGTGTGCACGAATAAAAAGTATGTCGACCAGACACAGGTGGCCTGAACTTACAGAACGTAAACTGTTGCCTGTGTGAATCGTGTCAACGGAAGATCGGTTTCCAAGGTCAGCGATTCCCTTGTGCTCCTGGTGTTCCGTGCATGAGAATTTGCATCACGGTTTTCAAATATCCAGCCCCTGTCACACCACGTTTGACACGGACTTGCTGGAATGCGAGTTAAATTCCGGGCTGCTCAAAACCTCTTTTTGCACCATTCCACCAGCTACCTTCTCTTTGTTTAATGTGTTTTTAATTTAAGCTCCTGCTCTTTTCATTTAATTTGAAGTCTTTACACACTTGGACAAATGGTAACATATTCTCAACACACTTTAAGCAATGTGGCAAAATAACAGGTGACATTTGTCGTGTTGGGTGTTCTGGTCTACAAACAGGTCAACACGGCTGGAGATGGTGTAACTCTATTTTATTAACAACTCAACTGTAATAACATACTGTAAGCTCAGGTACGTGCATTACCAGCTGATCTGTGGACCCTGTCCTATCACTATCTAGGTGAGTCACTCAGCACATGGTGAATGGCTGAGAGGCAGGCTGTGAGCTCTGTGCCCTGAGCTGGCTGCTGCTAGAATGAGCGGGAACTCTGGTGTCCCCTGTCTTTATCGTGCGTGTGCTCTCACTGGTGATTGGCTGCGATGTTGTGTATGCTGGTTGGTCCTACTGTATGTCTATCAGTGTGTCGGTGTGTGTGTGATTGCACCATGATATGTTGATGTATATCATGACATCCCCCCTTTTCGCAAAGAATAGGTGCCTACATGAGAATAAATAAAGTGTAGTGAGTGTGTCTGATCATGTGTGTGCATTATTTACATCAATATGTACATGTGGCAATGCTATATACACGGGAAGGTGCCAGGTGCAGAGGAAAGCTATGTTACACCAAGAACGAAACACATGCTATTAACAAACGATGAAAAACTCTTAAACAGTACGGCAGAACAAGTCAGTGAGTCCAATAGTGCATGGTTTATAAATCAAGTCTTTGGGGTGGGCGACGAATTTGGGTTGACCGTCAGGGTAGCACACCACTCGTCGTCCGGATCAATGCTGAGCACCGACAGCGGCTGGTGCGTTCGCCTCGGGGGCAGCTTGTTCTTGTTGATGACAGCAATGCGGGAAGGCTCCCTGTCCTCAGTGTCACTGGTCTGTTTGATGTCAGGATCGGACTCGGTGAACGTGGGTAGAATTGCCCGAACATTTCTGCGAGGCTGGTTAAACTGTTGCTAGTTGGCAGGCTGAGGTGCTCGACAGCAGGCAGCATAGTGGCCAAGTCTGCCACAGCGTAGGCATTGTCGCGCTTTGGCCGGACATTGCCGCTTTAAATGGGCGGAGCCACAGTTGCCGCACGTCATGACATCAGTGCGTTCGTTGCTTCACCGCGCATGCGCAGTGCGGTCTTGCGTAGTGCGCTCCTGCGCATCTGTTCCTCCGCGTTAATGTCCGTTCTTTTGGCGCGTACAAGCGCGGGAGGCCTTGGAAAGCGCGCGAAACGGCCACCCTCCTCCGGGCTGCGGGCTGGGAGGTACTCGATCGTCTGGACCCGCTCAGCCTTGTGGGGCCCCTGCCGCGCCGTTTCAGCCGCCTGGATGTGTGAGTACCGGCTGGTGGCGTTCTCATGCAGGACGCAGGTCTCGATGTCCGTCACGAGGGTGAGTTGCTTGATTTTAAGGAGCTGCTGGCGCAGGGTGTCCGACATGACCCCGAAAACTATCTGGTCGCGTATCATGGAGTCAGAGGTGGGCCCATAGCCGCAGGACTGCACGAGGATGCGGAGGTGCGTTAAATAAGACTGGAAAGGCTCTTCCTTACCCTGCAGGCGCTGCTGGAACAGGTACCTTTTGAAGCTTTCGTTAACTTCAACGCTGAAGTGTTCATCAAATTTTAGGAGCGCCGTCTTTTATTTGGTTTTGTCCTCGCCGTCCACGAATGTAAGGGAGTTAAAGATGTGGATGGCGTGTTGCCCTGCCGTAGAGAAGAAGGGCAATTTTCCTGGTGTCCGATGCATTCTCCCTGTCTGTGGCCCTTAGGAAGAGCTGGAAGCGCTGATTAAAAAGCTTCCAATTCACCCCAAGATTGCCAGCGATGCATAGCGGCGGCGGCGGGTTGATGTTCTCCATGCTGCAGGATGGCGGATTGCTGATAAGTTGCAGGTCGGTCTCACAGGGACTAGTATGCGTCCACTCCTGGAACCATGTCGTGTTGGGTGTTCCGGTCTACAAACAGGTCAACACGGCTGGAGATGGTGTAACTCTATTTTATTAACAACTCAACTGTAATAACATACTGTAAGCTTGGGTACGTGCATTACCAGCTTATCTGTGGACCCTGTCCTATCACTATCTAGGTGAGGCACTCAGCACATGGTGAATGTCTGTGTTGCAGGCTGTGAGCTCTGTGCTCTGAGCTGGCTGCTGCTAGAATGAGCGGGAACTCTGGTGTCCCCTGTCTTTATAGTGCGTGTGCTCTCACTGGTGATTGGCTGCGATGTTGTGTATGCTGGTTGGTCCTACTGTATGTCCATCAGTGTGTCAGTGTGTGTGTGATTGCTGATGTATATCATGACAACATTTTTGGATGTCGCTGCGGCTGGTAAGGTCGCCACCTATTGCCCATCCCTCGTATTGGAGGAGGTGGTGATGAGTTGCTTTCTTGAACCATCGCACTCTGTGTTAAAGACACATCCACAATGCTGTTAGCCCCAGCTTTGAAGAAACGGCGATATCGCTCTAAGCCAAGAGTGTGTATGCGTGTTGGGGGGGGGGGGGGGGGGGCGTGTAGGTGGTGTTTCCATGTGCCTGCAGCTCTCATTTCATTCGTTTTCATTTCATTTCCTCTCATTTCATTCTTGTCCCATGTTACAGAAGGCTGTGAGCTTGGAAGAATCTGTCAAAGAAACCTTGGTGATTATAATAATCTTTATTAGTGTCACAAGGAGGCTTACATTAACACTGCAATGAAGTTACTGTGAAAACCCCCTAGTCACCGCACTCCGGGTGAATTCAGAATGTCCAATTCACCTAACAAACGGGTCTTTTGGGACTTGTGGGAGGAAACCGGAGTACCCGGAGGAAACCCAGGCCGACACAGGGAGAACGTGCAGACTCCGCACGGGCAGTGACCCAAGCCGGGAATCGAACCTGGGACCCTCGCACTGTGAAGCCACAGTGCTAACCATTGTGCTACCGTGCCGCCCATGAGTTGCTGCAGTGCCTCTTGAGGATGGTACACAGGGCAGACATGATAGAAGGGGTGGCTGTTAATGGTATCAGCAATGCTTCAGCCGTTTAATATTTAAAAGTGGAAATCCAAAGTAGTTTGAGACTTATTATTCTGTAGACTGCAATTCCCAAACTCTAGTGACTCAGGAGAAAGGGCAGCAACTCTGAAATATCAGCTTATTTATAAACAAAATCCAGCCTGAACTAAAAGCAACAGCACCTCCTAATGTAATGAAGTGACGTTGAAATCTAATCATATATCGAACTGCTTGCTGGTAAAATAATGCTCAGCTACTACAGCAGGTGATGGGGAACCTGTGGCCCGGATGGGTCACGTGTGGAAGAACTCCGAACCCACATTTATGTTGACCATTGCCTCCGTGTACAGTTGCCACATTCCACTGGTTTCTGTCGGCATACGTTTTGTTTTTGTTTTTACCATTGGAAGTTGATGACAGCTCTGTTAATATATATAGTACTGAACACGTTATCACTTCCACATGTTCATTTGGAGGTCCACTTTATTTTCATTGGGTAGGTAATGGCGGCACGGGTAGCACAGTGGTTAGCATTGCTGCCTCACGGCACCTCAGGTGACTACCTGTGTGGAGTTTGCACGTTTTCCCAGTGTCTGCATGGGTTGTGGGTGCTCCGGTTTCCTCCCACAGTCCAAAGATGTGCAGGTTAGGTGGACTGGCCATGCTAAATTGCCCCTTAGTGTCCAAAAAGGTTAGGTGGGGTTACGACGATAGGGTGGGGGAGTGGGCCTAGTTGGGCTGCTCCTTAGGAGGGTCAGTACAGACTCGGTGGGCCAAATGACCTCCTTCTGCACTTTAGGGATTCCACGATAAAACTACCACTTTCTATATTTTTGTAATGAAATAGTCGGTGTGCATTATTTTAAAAAAATGTTTTAATACCTTATTGTCACAAGTTGGCTTCAATGAAGTTACTGTGAGAAGCCCCTAGTCGCATTCCGGCGCCTATTCGGGGAGGCTGGAATGGGAATTAAACCCACGCTGCTTATTCTGCATTACAAGCCTGCTATCTTAGCCCACTGTGCTAAACCAGCCCCTATGTATTAAATGTATTTAATCTTATTCAAGGGTCATGGTTAGTGAACAAGCCCCGATTTCAATCTTGCGGCCTGATTTGTTATGTTGTAGGTGTAACATAAGCGGCATCCTTGTGGTGCACTTGACAAAGGAAGGTTCAGACGTGGAGATAACTTCAACACGTTTATTAAACTATTTACACATCTATTACTCGGGTTCGACACTACTGCTAATCCTACTATAGCTACCTAGACTGACTAACCAGTTGCTGCAATCCACGTGGTGGGAGTGATATTGAATCAACCCTGTGTCTCTACTCACTGACTGTCTCCACTGGAAAGAGGCAGATCATGTGTGCTGTGTCCTTTATATATGGGTTGGTGTAATGCCCTCCTGTGGTTGTGTCACCTCTGTATGTATCGTGAATGTCCATTGGTCGTGTCCTATCTAACTTATCTATTGGTTGAATGTGTGTGTGTGATGTCTTTGGTGCTCCCTCTAGTGACTAGCTAGCCTGCATGCATTTACATTGATGCACATCACCACATCCCCCCTTTTTTATATGTTACATATTTTCTGTACACTTTGAAAAAATTGAACAAAGAACAGGTAGATAAGGTAAGGTATATACAAGTCATGGGAACAGTGATTAAACAATAAATCCAAATCATTCGTGTGAGTCCAAAAACCATCAATCATCATGGTCAAATGTCTGTCTTGGTTATGAACGCCATCAACGTCCCTGTGCCACAGGAACCAAGAAGTGGTCAAATAACTTTGCTGTCTGATTTGGAGTCCCTTTCTTTTTCGATGTTCGTGATGGTGCTGTCGGATGGCATCTTGTAGCTGATGAGGTGTTGACGTTGAAGAGGTACCATCAACAGTATCATTCGAGGTCATGGATGTGCCATATGTTGAAGTTGAATAAGACTGTACATACTGGTTCTGGCCACGTGCTGTGCAGGAAGGGTGATCTCGCTGAGAACCGTTGAAGCTTGTCGAATTGGAAACAGAATTGCTGCTCGCATAAATACCTGGTGATGGTGTGAAAATAGAACCTTGTATCTGATAGGAATATGCCGTCTGGCCAGGCTGGGGTGCAGCAAATCCTGGGCTGTAACTAAGGCATCCAGACTGTAGTGCAGATTGCGCTTGCGGTAGCTCCTTCGATCGTGATTCCATTAGTGGGCAATCCGTAGTGCTGGCCTGTTTGAGAATATGCTGCATAGACTGCTGGCTGCTGCATGCCTGAATATTGGGTTTGTCCAGCATGAGCAGTCATTGGCTGCACTGCTGGTGTGGAAAAAATGTGTGGAGATAGCTGTGGTGAATATTGGTGTATTCCTTTTAGACTGTAGCCGCTGCTTTTTATTACTGACCCAGTGTAATTGTTAAGTGATCCATCTCCTGTCGTTGTGGCATCTGCTGTCACCCTGAGCATGCCATCACTGAGGTTGCGGCACTCCCTGTCTGGTGTAAAGTCCGGCTTACGTGAATCAGAGTCGGCGTTTGGTTGCTCCCCATCTGGAGTCTGGTCTGTTTTAATTGAGTCATTGTTGGTTTGTTGATGCTCCCCGTCTGGAGTCTTAGCAGGTTCACTGGAGTCAGCTGAGATTTCTTGAAGCTGCACGTCTGGAGTCGGAACATGCAGGAATGCATTGACTTGTGGAGAGGTTCGAGCGAATGAGGGTGGAAGTATCGTGGTGTCACCGGAGTCACCAGTGGTCTCACAGTGATCGTCGAGTGCCTCTGTACACACTAGCTGAGGTCTGTCACTTTGCACATCTTGCATGGGAAGTGGGATGCTGTCGTCACTCGTCTCACATACCGTGGGTAGAGCCTCAGTAGCTGCTTGTTGTTCTCTTGTGTTGGGTAAATTGTCAGAGTCTTCATCTGGTGGCGCAAACAATGTGGGTTGATTGTCATTGTCTTGCTGTTGTCCTTCATTTGGGCTTGGACTGGCATCGTCGCTTTGTTCTTCACTGTAGCATGATAGACCTTCATGATCGTCCTGCTGTGCACTGGAGCATGGTAGACTGTCATAGTCTTCTTGCTGTTTACTTGAGCATGGCAGACTTGCATTGTCTGCCGCTAGTTGGTCAGAGGAGGTTGCTAGACCCTTGTGGTCTTGTTCCTGCAAGGACTGCGCGTCGGAGTCTTGCATTGCTCCTATCGTGGAGCTGTCCACGAGCTCGCTGTGGAGGCTTGTGACACTGGAGTCACGTCTTGTGTGTACAAGGACTGCGCTCTGAAGTCTTGCGTTTCTTCAATCGTGGAGTCTGTCCATGAGCTCGCTGTGGAGGCTTGTGACACTGGAGTCACTTCTTGTTCATGCAAGGACTGCGGTGTGGAGTCTTGCGTGTCTTCTATCGTGGAGTCGGGAACCCTTAGCGGTGCGTTGACCACGCTCTGTGTGGCAGCAGGCCGCTCTCTGTGGGCTTGTACCGCTCTCTGTCTCTTGGTGTCAGGCCGCAGCATAATCCTGCACTCACAAGTCGGGATGCCATATCTGCTGGGCTGAAGATCCTCAAATCCAAATAATTCGTCAACGGGGTCGGCAATGTGCTGTTCGGATTTGGTACTGGGGTAGCCTCCCAAGGTGAAAGGTTTGTCTGAGTCATTGTCTTCCTAGACCATATCATCACTGTTTGCGTCGGAACTGGCATTGGGCTCGCGAGGTCCAGAGAAAATGTAAAGGTCGGTTTCGAAGTATTCAAGGGTGGAATCATCGGTTTGGGCGTAGGTAACTGCTTGTTGCAGGGTTCTTCGGAGGTTAATTTCATTTCCTGGTTCAATTTGAGGCATTGTGCTGCCATTCCAGGTGAAGGAAGGTTGTTTTACGGCTTTAAAAGATTTTTTCTTTGATTTGGAACGTTTCCCCTTTAAATGGGCGTGGTCCGGGGTCTCTGACATCATGACGCATGTGACATCATACGTAGAAAGCGTTTGCGCATGGGCAAATCGCTGTCCCTGTACCAGTGACCGTTTTCGCGATTGCGCATGCGTGGCATCTCGCGCTTGCGCATACAGACATTCCCGTTCTGTGCGCTTCTCGCGCAACTGCGCAAGTGTAGTCCCTTTAGAAAGATGGCCGCCGATCAAAATTGTTCTCTGCTCCGGGATCTTGGCCTCGTGGTGAGTACTGGCGCTTCTCTTACCTTTTCTTGCTGGTTGGAGTGTGTTTTCCTCACAGTATTTACCAAATTTGTTCAGGACTGCCTGGAAGTCACTCCTGTTTTGCCCCTTGGAGAACTTGAATTTTTAAAAGATTTCTCCTGCTCTGGCACCGGCGATGGTGAGCAGAAGCTCTGTCTTTTCAGCATCGGCCACTTCTTCCAGGTCGGGTGCTACCAGGAAGATTTCAAACTTTTGCCGGAATACACGACAGTTTTCGCGGAGATCGCCGTGGCACTGGAGCTGCTGCAGAACCTGGATCTCGAACATCTTGCCTGGGTATTGTTGGTTGTCACTGTACGCTGAGGTATGGCTATATGGATTGAAACAGTTCACTCCTGGTATCATGATTTGTTATGTTGTAGGTGTAACACAAGCGGCTTCCTTGTGGTGCACTTGACAAAGGAAGGTTCAGACGTGGAGATAACTTCAACACGTTTATTAAACTATTGACACTTCGATTACTCGGGTTCGACACTACTGCTAATCCTACTATAGTTACCCAGACTGACTAACCAGTTGCTGCAATCCACGTGGTGGGAGTGATATTGAATCAACCCTGTGTCTCTACTCACTGACTGTCTCCACTGGAAAGAGGCAGATCATGTGTGTGGTGTCCTTTATATATGGGTTGGTGTAATGCCCTCCTGTGGTTGTGTCACCTCTGTATGTATCGTGAATGTCCATTGGTCGTGTCCTATCTAACTGATCTATTGGTTGAGTGTGTGTGTGTGATGTCTTTGGTGCTCCCTCTAGTGACTAGCTAGCCTGCATGCATTTACATTGATGCACATCACCACATGACCCGCTGAGATGAAGGAGAGCCACTCCTGTGGCTCACCCACTACCCCAGGTTGTCCAGGTCTACATTGGACAGAATTGGCTTAGTCTGTTCTTATCCTGGGCAGAGTTGGGTAAAATGGAAAGACTCCGGCCTATCTTCTTCAACTTGTTGACAACTAGGTGCCACCACCACAGCAAGAAGATTTGCTCGTCTTGAAAGATAAAAATAGTATGTCTTTCATTTACATAGCCTTTCACAACCCCCACACCTCGCTTTACAGCCAGGGAAGTACATCTGAAGCGTAGCCACTGTTGTGATGTAGGAATCGTGACAGACTATTTCTGCACAGCAAGCTCCCACAAACAGCAAATGTGATAATGACCAGGTCATCTGTTTTTGTGATGTTGGTTGTGGGGTAAATATTGGGGTTGTAACGCCGGGGACAACCCCCCCCCCCTCCCTAAATAGCACCAGAATACCTTGTACACCTGAGAGGGCCTCAGTTTAATGTCTCTACTGAAAAGCGGCAGCTTTGACAGTGCTGCACTCCCTCAGTACTGCACCGGAGTGTCAGAATTCTGTGCTCAAGTCAGATTTGAAGCCCCTGCTTTGTGACTCAGCTGAGTGTGCTACCAACTGTGTTCTAAATATTCCATCCCATTATCTACTCGATGAGAATAAAGTGGGTCTCCAAACGAACATGTGGAGGTGCAAAACTATAATGTGTTCAGTACTTTGAGGACGTGTGGTGTCACATTTTCAATCTGAGATGTCCAGGTCCATTGGACGGGTGGGGTGAGGTTTCCAGGTGAACCCACAATGACCACTATCTGCTGTCCGCTAATAAATACGGTTTTGGTAAGTAAAGAGCGTTTTCCTTTTGGTGATGTAGATTGTCCTTTGAGATGTTTGACAGAGGGAATTATTCACTTTTTCAAAGCTTCACTACGTTGGAAGGATGTTGGTTATAGGACGGGGCTGGATTCTCCGGTCTCCCAGCTGCCTGTACCTCAGTCGCGCGCCGTTCGCTGGCGGGCGGATTCTATCTTCCCGCCGCTTGTCTATGGGATTTCCCACTGAAGCCACGTACGCCGTCAGGAAACCTGCAGACAGGGGTGCGCTGTCGGTGGGAAAAGGGAATCACAATGACCGGAGAATTCCGGCCAATGTCTCTTGAAGAAGTGTTTGTAGTCCCCAGTGTGTTAGCGGTAAGTCTTTATTAACAACTAGAACTATTTACACTAGTACAGGCGAGGAGCTAACTCCATGTTTACGTCTTTACGTATCCCTACTCAACACTGGCCCCTGGGTCTGGGTCATGTGCCTTCTTTCATCACTGTGTGGGCGGTACTGAAATCAGTCCCTCATTAACCCTGTAGGTACCAGACACCAATACTACACCTCCCCCCAAGTCTTTATCCAATGGATGTGGGTTTACACCAGTTTATTTCATGTCTTACATTGTTATCAGTCTCATGTATTTACATTGTTGTTACCTTGTTTTGCTATTACTGCGTTCTCATTATTACAACATTCTCACAACCCATCTTCCTCCTTCAAGCGCTTGAATTTACTGGTCTGCAGGCCTTATAACCCTTCCGCATTGTGGGAGCTGGAGGCTTCCAGTAGTAAACAAAAGGAGTTTATTGATGAAAGACGAAGGCAGTTAAGTAACAGGCACAGAACACATTTTAACAGGTCCTTTGACTTCAACTCCCTGGTCCACACTGCCCAGCGTCCTGCTCCCAGGGTCCTGTGCAAACTCCCCATTGGCTAGGAATCGCCCACTCCCACGCGACTGGTCCCGAGCTGGTCATGTGCTCAGTGGCGCTCAACCCCTTAAAGGGGCCACGCTACCACACACATCTCATTCACCGTTCTGTCAGGGGAGTGGTAGCTTCTGTTGGTTCAGGTTCTTTCTGTTGACCCGGAAGTTGGACCATCATTTGCTTTCATTCTTTTCTTCCATCCCTTCATGTTGAAACAATTCTGGTGGGCTCGGCCGTTGTGTTGATGGGTGGTTTCCGCTACTCTAAATCGCTTCTTGCGGGGTGGACGAACACTCGTCTCGGTGTCAGTTCTTGCTTTTCTTCTTTCTCCCTGAAGGCCGTCTCAATGCCCTCTGTGGCTGAGGAAGAGCGTTCCTGTGGCAAGATGAAGATTTAATGGTGCACGGACCTCTGTTTATTGGGTGGGAGACTGGTAAGCATGTTCCAGCGTCCCTGGTGGTCATGGCCCTGCTAGCTGGAGGCTGCAGTGTGTCCTCGGAAGTTGCAGTGTTGATCTGCTGCGCCAATGTTGTAGTTAGAGGTACAGGCTTCTCGGATTGCTGGTCACTCTCTTGTAGGACCTCCGCTGTATCATTATGATTATCTCCCAGGTGATGGGCTGGTCTGAACACAGGGGGGGTTTCAGGATCCTGCTATGAGAATGGGGGCCAACCTGCTCCTCAAAGAGAGAAGAGAGTTCAGAGCTGAAGTCCGAGTCTGAATACTCTTTAGTGTTTTAAGTATTCGGGACTGTGCCATTCTGGTTGGCTAACGATGGTGGCTGTCTTGGCATGCTCTGCCACCTGGCGGAGATCTACGCCAACGTAGGTATCTTTGTTCAGGAGAGAGAGAGGCTAGTTACAGATGTGTACATCCGCTCTAAGTTGTGTTTGCTGCCGTACCTCAGTGGTTCCAGGACCATGCCCTAGTTCAGGCTGTCTAACCACCTGCATTGCCTCGGTCATGGCTAGACCTTCTTTAGCTTGTGGGAGATCAGAGAGTGTACCGCCTGTTACACCCACCACCATTCTGTCCCTGCTGAGTCAGACTTTAAATTTGGATATTCACACCCCCCTGCTATCCTGTATGAAGGAATCAACAGGTTTCCCTGGCAGTTAACGCAGTTATTGAATTTAGCTCTCTCCAGTATTTTATTCCTCGCAAGTCAAAATACATTTCAGAAGATTTTAAAACCTCCTTGGGTTTGGCAGATGCCTCATTAATACTCTGGCTTGCAATGATATTGTCTGCAATTGGGCCTATTGAGTAAAGCGGTGTCTTCACCGTCTCTTCTATAAACCAGAGTGATGCTGTATTTTAAATGTATTTTCCTCCAAATACCCCAATTGTGTGACTGTTCTGGGCCTTGGGTTAGTCCAAAATGAGTTGGAAATGTTGAATTGTGATCCATGTTAAAAAAAATGTAAAGAGCAACTCTAAGAATTTAAAGGCTTTCAAGACTGTGTTGCTATTGACTCCGAGGCAAAGGGATTTTCTGTGCTTGCCAGTTTTGGTGGCATTGGGGTTCTTCTTGAAGAAGACTCTTAGCAATGGCTGATTGGATCGACTGTGTGCTGACTGCTTTCAATCTGCAGTTTACTATGCGGAGTATCGAGGCATTTAAATCTAAAATTATGCTTTCCATTTTCTGAGCTAGACAATTGATGTTCCTGAGAGCTTTAAGTAATTATCTTATCATAGAATCCTTACAATGTAGAAGGAGGCTATTTGGCCCATCGAATCTGCACCGACCCTCTGAAAGAGTACCATACCCCGCCCCCACCCTATCCCCGTAATCCCACCTAACCTTTTGGACACTAAGGGGCAATCCACCTAAGCTGAACATTGTTGGACTGTGGGAGGAAACCCTTGCACCCGGAGACAACCCATGCAGACACGGAGAGAATGTGCAAACTCCACCCAGACAATCACCTAAGGCTGGAATTGAAGCCGGGTCTCTGGTGCTGTGAGGTAGCAGTGCTAACCACTGTGCCACCGTGCTGCCCCTTATCTTAAAAATTCGGAGGCCGCGTGTTGGCGATATGACTGGGAAATCAGATTGTAGCGATGGACTTTCCTTCAAGAACGCCTCTGACACTGAATTAGGGAAAGCGTTCTCATGGCTAGTTGCAGCCTGGAACGTTAAAAGATTTAGCTCACCTTTGCAGGTTATGTGGACTATGTGATCTGAAGTTGGACTTCAAGGAAGATTCAATGGAGTCTTCTGCTGCAGCAAAAATCTCTGCCTTCAGCTTCCAGACCTTTTCAATGGAGTGTTTTATGGTGAAGATTCTCTGCATCATTAGCATCTGTTGGGTGCGTCTCTCAAGGTTAGAATTTTCATTGATTTTTATTGTGGTCTTCCTGCATCTTGGCTTGTTTCAGCATTTTAGCGTGGTTGAGGGTTTTTGATGCCCAGCTGCCACCATGTTGCGTGGGTGTTGGTTACAGATTGGTGTCTCTTAAATATGTTTCTGTAGTCTTCACTGGGTTAACTGTAATCATTTATGAACTACCAGAACGACTTACTCAAGTACAGTAAAGGATACAGACTAGGAGCTATCTCCACACCAAGGTCTTTATACGTCTCTACTCAATACCACACTGACCCCTGGGTTTGGGCCACCTACATCACTGTGGGGGTGGTACTGCACTCAGTCCCACATTAGCGCTGTGTGAGCCAGACCCTTAAACAACGCAGTATTAGTCAGTGGGGTGGAAATTAGTGTTGGCCTGTTGTCAGGTGTGATTCCAGCAATGTGTGCTAACCACATGGGCAGGAGTAGACGGGTAAATTAATTGGAAGCACTTGTTCTAACCAAATAGACAGGCTGACAGCATTAAGCCCCAGCTCACTATTTAAAGGCAGCCTGCACCATTTAAAGGGGTGGTATATTTTGGGCACAGGCAACTTGAAGGCCGGTAAGAGGATGGTAGATGAAGGTGATACTTCAAGGGCCCTTCGCCTTTCTGACATTGCGATGGATGTCCAGGTTGAGGAGGGTGTCCTCTTTCCACCAAGAGCCAAGGATATATTCCACTCTGCAGCTATGGGCCCTGGGATTGGAGGGTCAGCGTCCAGCGTATAAAACCGATGGTCTTGGCTCCAATATCGGAAGAGGTTCAATGGCCTGATCAGGCTCTGAGCAATCGCACGTTGCTGATTTAATGTCAATTTGAAGAGGTAGGAAAGGTTGGAAGATACACAGTGTGAATTTGCTTGATTTTGCTATCGGTTTTCATATTCTTAGTTATGTAGAGAGATGAGGACATTCAAATGGTGAGCAGAAACAATTTGTCGGAGCAACTGTCAGTGTGCTGGGAGATCATTTAGGAAACTCCTTCCTCAAGAACTTGTCGCCTTCCACCTCTGGCAGCAGATGGAAATGCTGTACCTTGGTTTCCCTCGCAATCTTCTTCCCCATCTTTGTGGTTATTACTCCTGTACTGCCTCCTCCCACAGTAGCTGAAGGGCTTGGCCCCCCCAAATGGTTTATTTGTATAGGATGCAGCGAACGATAAAAAATGTGGAGACTCGCTCAGGGTTCTATTGCAGGACTCCACGGAATCGGGTCAGGCGCTCTTTGCATGAAGACATCAATGGTTTGCCCAATGACAGATAATGGGCGGGATTCTCCGTTTCTCAGACTAAGTGTTGACGCTAACGCAGAATCCGTTAACGACAGAAAAGCCGGTGCCGCACCTGGACCGGTTCCGCTACCGTTGAGGGGCTGGCACCGGTGACCCGTGGAACACAATCTATTCAAATGACAAACGGTGCGGGATTCGCCGGGTCCGTGATTGACACTCGGGAGGCTGACGAGCTGCAGACGCAGAGACACATTACACGCCCCATACACACTCATCCCAACCACTGGTTGTGCTGGAGCACGCCCATCCAGTTGATGGGTCAGCTGGGGCCAGAGGGCACCCAGGGGGGATGCCCTGGAGGAACACCTGTACGACCTGGAGCAGTATGTTCACGGTGGCGCCAGTGGTTAGCACGGTTGCCTCACGGCGCCGAGGTCCCGGGTTCGATCCCGGCTCTGGGTCACTGTCCGTGTGGAGTTTGCTCATTCTCCCCGTGTTGGTGTGGGTTTCACCCCCACAACCCAAAGATGTGCAGGCTGGGTGGATTGGCCCCGCTAAATTGCTCCTTAATTGGAAAAAATGAATTGGATACTCTAAATTTATATTAAAAAAAACAACTGTCAGCAAACTATGGCAATGTTGGACACCTTCCGGACCCCCTCTCCCTCCCTCAGCAGCCACCACGCCGGTTTCACGATTTTTGAGAGCACAAGTGAACCGCGCCATCGGGAACTCTGCCCATCGGAGGAGGAGAATCACGGAGGCCCCGGAGATTACTGGGTCGGGCCCGCTAATGACATGCGAACGGTGTTTACTGTACGTGCATTCCGGACCGCACTGACGCCGCTGTCGAGGCCCTGGAGCGTTGCGGTTTGGCATCAAATCGGCGCCTGCCGCAATTTCGCTGTCGGAACCGATTCTCCGGCCAATCGCCTTTCCTGATTTCGGCGTCGGCTAACGGAGAATCCTGCGTGGGGTTTCTGATTGGCTCTGAATGCATCAACACTGAGAACGCCCGGGTTCCTTCCAACGGCCATCAGCCTGGCATGGAGAAGATAGCCAATCCCTCTCCAAGGAGTCAGCCTGATGCTTCTTGGTATGGTTAACAGCAGTGGGGATTGAGGGCGAAGGCATCAAGACTACTTCCAGAGTACCAGGCCCTGACCTGCATTATTTGCTGCCTCGGGTCTCAGCAAAACATTCAATGAACAAAAGCATCCTTGGGGTTACTATTGAGTGGAAACTAGACGATATAAGTACTATGATGGAGAGAAAATCAGATGCTGGGAATTTTGCAGTGTGCAACTCACCTCATGAACCTCCAAAGCTGTTCACGAGTGAAATATGCCCACTTTCCTGGAGGCATACAGCTCAAGACACCAGACATCATCCAAGCCAAAGCAGACTACATGATCGACACCCCATCCTCCATCTTTAAACATTCACTCCCACCATCACCAACACACCATGGCTGCTGTGTGTACCATCTACAAGGTGCACTGCAGCCACTGGCCAAATCTTTTTTTTTAACAAACAATTTTATTGAGGTATTTTAGGCATATAGAAAAAGTGACATTGTACAGTACAAAAAAAAGGAGTCAAGACACAAATTAAAGTCACGAAAACCATAATACCGTCCATCCCCACTATTGGGTCCGATACATATAACAGCAGATCATCTGCGTATAACAAGACTCTATGTTGCACTCTCCCCCGGACCAGCCCTTTCCAGCCCCTAGAAGCTCTCAGTGCAATTGCCAGCAGCTCTATGGCCAGTGCAAACAGCAGTGGGGAGAGAGGGCAGCCCTGTCTTGTCCCACGGTGCAGTTTAAAGTAGTCCGATGTCGTCCTGTTCATCCTAACACCCGCCTCAGGGGCCTGGTACAATAGCCTAACCCAGTCGATGAACCCCGCCCCGAACCCGAACTGTCCTAGTACCTCCCACAGATAATCCCACTCGACCCGGTCAAAAGCCTTTTCAGCATCCATGGCTACCACTATCTCTACCTTCCTACTCTTCGGGGGCATCATAATCACGTTGAGCAGCCTCCTTAGGTTGGCCACCAGCTGCCTCCCCTTTACAAACCTGGTTTGGTCCTCCACAATTACATCCGGTACACAGTCCTCAATTCTAGTCGGCAAGATCTTGACCAGTAACTTGGGGTCTACGTTGATCAAAGAGATCGGCCTGTGTGACCCACAAGCCTCCGGGTCCTTATCCCGTTTCAGAATAAGCGAGATGGTGGCCTGTGACATCGTCGGCAGTAAAGTCCCTCTGTCTCTTGCCTCGTTAAAGACCCTGACCAGCACCGGCCCCACTATCCCGGAATATTTTTTGTAAAACTCCACCGGATGCCCGTCGGGCCCCGGAGCTTTACCCGACTGCATGACCTTCAGGCCCCCCAATACGTCTTCGATCCTGACCAGGGCCCCCAGTCCGTCCACCAACCCCCTCCCCACTCTTGGAAGGACAGTCCGTCCAGGAATCGCCTCATCCCCCCGGGGGGTTCCGAAGTGTACAGCTTCCTATAAAAGTCCCTAAAGGCCTTGGGCGCAATTCTCCCATCGGGAGACTAAGTCCGGGCGCCGGAGTGAAAACCGGAGTGTTTCACTCCGGCGTCGGAGGCCGCTCCCTGTTCCCGGGGGGGGCTAGGAGCAGCGCCGCGTCATTTACGCGCGCTGGGCCTTGCTTTCGCGTAAAAGCGGCGACGCGTAAATGGCGTCACCCGCGCATGCACAGTTACCGCCCTCGCCGCGGCCACCCCGCAAGAAGATGTCGGATGGATCTTGCGGGGCGGAGAAAAGGAGGTCCTCCTTCAGAGAGGCCGGCGTGCCAATCGGTGGGCACCGCTCACGGGCCAGACCCCTTTTGAGTCCCCCCCCCGGTGCAGGAACCCCCCTCCCCCCCCCCCCCCACAGGCCGCCCCCCAGCGTTCCCGCGCTGTTCCCGCCGGCAGCGACCAGGTGTGGACGGCGCCGGTGGGAACCTGTCGTGTTGGGCAGGCCGCTCAGCCCATCCGGGCCGGGGAATCGCCGCTCGCCCGTTACCAACGCGGCGATTCTCCGAGCGCCGGTTTGGGGGGGGGGGTGGGAGAATCGTGTGCCGGGGCGGCGTGGCGGGACTCGCGTGGCGCCCCGGGGATTCTCCCACTCGGCATGGGGGGGTGGGAATTCCGCCTCTTGTTCAGCCTTGCCGGGTCACCCACTAGATTGCCCTCCCCATCCACTACCCTCCCTATTTCCCGAGCCGCTTCCCTCTTCCTCAGTTGCTGCGCAAGCATTCTACTGGCCTTCTCCCCATGCTCACAAATCGCGCCTTTTACCTTTCTAAGCTGCTCCACAGCCTTGCCTGTGGTCAGCACCCCAAATCCGGCCTGACGTGGGAATAGTACGAGAACTCCCTCGCCGTCGGCCAATTTCCATCCCCGTCAGCAGAACGACTCCCCCCCACCCCCACTCCCCTAGCAACACCATCCTATCACCTAACCCCTGCTCTAAACTAGCTATATGCACACCCTCCAGCTCGGCTTCCGTTGATTAGCCCCACTCAGCTAGCCTGGGGGCCGAATCTCCTTTTAACGGCAACTTCCAATACTGGCCTGCTCAGGGATGCCCATGAATGAATTAAGAAAGAATGAAATGCCAGCCTGTATTAAAAACTGGCTGTGTGATGGGCCCTGTGCGCAGTCAAATGTGACCGCGCACCTGGCAAAACGCAGCTACGTAAGACACCCAGAACTTTGTCCTGCTGATGAGCAGTCTGCATTGGGAAGGTGAATGATTGATGCCTTATGCCTATGTTGATGATGTCTATGTTGACATTGATGTTTATCGATGCCACTTACTTCAACCGAGAATAAGCCTGGGCCACAGAGAAGCCTTTGCGGTGATGTGCCTATGCACAGTTTTGTATATAGTTGTCCACTAATGCATCTAGTTAGCGATGCGACCTCCAACCAGCTGGTGCCGACAGAGATCTACCATGTGACTTGAGATATCCAGCAGTTGGTAGTAAGTCGTACAAGAGGATAGTCACACTATCCAGGAGAATTCACTGAATTAATTTATTCGTTACTGTTTGTATCACAATTTGTTAGTTATCTGTCTACGTGTTCATCTTGTGAATAAACCACCTTACTAGTCAAAGAAGTAGATGTTCCGTGTGCATCTGTACTACGGCCATAACACAGAACATAACAGCTTCACGGGAACAGGCTCTTGTCGTTTGCCACTTCCATCTTTACAGGACCTCGAGCAGCCAATGGAGTCAAATAGCACAATCAACAGTCCAAACTCTGACTATCGCCAAACATCACCAAAAACAGGCAGAATTATTCCCAGTAGGCAAAATAAACATCCCAACAACTTGGGCAGGATTCTTCGAAAACCGGCGGGGCGGGTCACTCCGGCAACGAGGAGTGGCGTGAACCACTCCGGCCGTCGGGCCGCCCCAAAGGTGCGGAATCCTCCGCACCTTCAGGGGCTAGGACGGCGGCAGAGTGGTTTGTGCCGTGCCGGCCGGCACGAAAGGGGTTGGCGCCGTGCCAACCGGCGCCGAAGGGCCTCCGCCGGCTGGCGCGAGTTGGCACATCATCCCAGCGTATGCGCAGTGGGGTTCATCTCCGAGTCGGCCATCGCGGGCTGTTCCAGCGGCCGACGCGGAGGAATAGAGTGCTCCCACGGCACAGGCCCGCCCGCGGATCGGTGGGCCCTGATCGCGGGCCAGGCCACCGTGGGGGCACCCCCCTGGGCCAGATCCCCCCCGAGGACCCTGGAGGCCGCCCGTGGAGCCAAGTCCCGCCGGTAAGTACCTACCTTAATTTACGCCGGCGGGACCGGCCTAAAACAGGTGGCCGATCGGCCCATCGCGGGCCGGAGAATTCGGGCGGCCCCAGGGCCCATTGCGCCACGCCGTCCTCCCCATTCTCCGAGGCGGGCAGCGCGATTCACATTGGGGGGGCCGGAGAATTTGGCGGCCGGCGGGGGCAGGATTCACGCTGACCCCCGACGATTCTCCGACTCGGCGGAGGGTCGGAGAATCCCGCCCTTTATCTTTAATGGAGATGAGGCCTCACTTCAAACAGCATTGCTTCAGGCGGCTTCCCAAGTGATGCTGGCATCAGGTTTTGTGGCTGGTGTTACAATCCCAGTTAGTGTTATAACTGAACGGGAAGATCCCAGAGTGGAACTCTAGCTCAAAAGACTGTAACTTTTACCTTTCTATTAGAAAACGTGGAGGAACAAATCACAGGACCGCTAATTGTTTTCAGCAACAATCAACTTTTTCTTTTAATAAACTTGAAAAGTTTGATTATGATATAATACTCCTTTACTCCCCCTGGGCTTCACAAATGCACACAGGTTAATGACACTATATTTCTTAGACTTGTCATGAGAATGGCGCTTTAAGAAATGTTTGGCTGCTCATGTGACTGCAGTGATGTCAGAGTGTGGGTGGAGCTGAGCTCAGGCTCCTGCTTTTTAGTTTCACTTTGAGAAAAGCTTGGGTGTTTTGCAGCTGAAGTCAGACAAAGCAGCTGTACTCCTGTTCTTTCTGCCATAAAGGACTATCTCTTAATCATTTGGTGAATTCAGAATTATAAATGTTTTCAGTATTGAATGTAAACGCTGATGTGCTTCTGTTTAAAGGTTTGTTAAGTCTTTTGGGTGTAAAAGGACAGCATACAGGTTACTTAGTGTTGTATTCTTTGGGGGTTATCTTTGAATTAATGGTTGCTAAGATATTCACTGTTTGTTTTAAAAAGGTTAACTTGAGTTAATAGAATAAACATTGTTTTGTTTTTAAAAATACTGGTCCATTTCTGCTGTACCATACCTGCAGCGTGAGCCGTGTGCTCCCCATACCACAATCTATTAAAAGTTGTGGGTCAGGTGAACTCCATGATACACTTTGGGATTCTCTAAACCCTGACCCATAACAGTCTATAATGGTCTCAATAACACACAATCCTTTTAGACACCCAAGATAGCTGTGGTCAGACACACCACACTGGACCCGAGTGAATTTCTGTGGATTTCTCCTCAAAATCCTCCCAGATAATTCTTGGACTGTGAGCCGCTTTTTCTCAATGAACTCTGATTTCAAATTCTGTCTTCACTTTCAAATCTCCTTTTAAATAATGCTTTCCCTGAACTGCTTCCATCAAAGTTTCACTTCCAGGTTTTACATCACCCCTTTCAGGATTCTTTTGGCTTGACTGTTACAGAAACTCTTCAGAATTGCTTTAACTATCGATTCCCAGACCATATTAAGATGGCACCAAACTTTTGATTTAGCTCTGAAGTCTGCTTCCCACTTTAAATCTGTCTTTTCAATTCCGAACACTTCATCTGCTTTTCCCTTGAATTCTCCTGAAAAGTACCTTGTTCAACTTCTTGTTCTCTGTTCCATTTAACTTCAGTCTCCTGAAGAAATTCCTTCTGTTGCAATTCCCTGGTTGTCTGGACAGTATCTGGTTCTTAGGGAAGTCTGCCTTTTTGCAGCCTTTCCAGCCTTGTGCTGTCCAGCTTTTCTTCTGGCAGATCTGAGAGATGTTCACTCCCGCTTCATATCTTCAACTGCTAATGAATTCAATTAAACTACAATCACGAAAGCCTCCCTACCCTAAAGGTGCCCCCGGTAGCTCAGCAATGACCTCTACTTCTGCAACTCATGTTTACTTTTCATGCTGTAGACCTCTCTAAGCACATCAGCACTTAAAACTACATTTGTTTTCCTGACAGTAGGTTTAAGGCAGCATAAATTACTGGCTTCTAATTAATACACAAGATTCCTATTAACTTTCTTTTAATTTTAAACTTTATTCCTTTCTTAGAGTTATAAAGCCAATGCGCAGGGTGGACAGGACAAGCCCTTAATCCATCTCCTTGCTTGCTCCAAAAACCAATTCAAATTCAATCCAATTCATGGTCTCCACAAGAGAGACATTCAAGATCCCAGCTGACAAAAACAGGCATTGCACCTGATCTCGGGATTGAGCCTACACTTGATCGTAGCCAAAAGGCCGAGAAGAAATTAACATGTTTTTATGAGACCTGTGTTAATTCCCTGTGGTCACCTGGGAGCCCTGCTATATGGTTGCAACAATACAGTGGCGGGCACACTTAAAGGAACGTCTGACGGCAGAATTTCTACATCCAATGCTGAAATTGTGTTTCAAACATTGGCAGTATGCAAAGGAATTTCTACCCAATAGTCGAGCGGCACGGTGGCACAGTGGTTGGCACTGCTGCCACACAGTGGCAGGGACTCAGGATCAATTACGGCCTTGGGTGACTTTGTGGAGTTTATGCATGCTCTCCGTGTCAGTGCGATTTTCCTCCGGGTGCTCCGGTTTCCACCCACAGTCCAAAATGTGCAGGTTAGGTGGATTGGCCAAGCTAAATTGCACCTTAGTGTCCAATGGCGCAGGTTAAGTGGGGTTACGGGGATAGGATGGGAGTGTGGACCGAGGAAGGGTGCGCTTTCAAAGGGTCGGTGCAGTCGAGATGGGCCAAATGGCCTCCTGTACTGTCGGGATTCTTTTGCAAGTGGCGGCAGGTGGGTGACAGATCCCTTTCCTCGTAGCTTTGTGCCAACATTCATATCAGTCCCCACATACTCCCTCTGTGTGTGTATCAGTCCCCACACACTCCTTCTGTGTGTGTGTATCAGTCTCCACATACTCCCTCTGTGTGTGTGTATCAGTCCCCACATACTCCCTCTGTGTGTGTATCAGTCCCCACATACTCCCTCTGTGTGTGTATCAGTCCCCACATACTCCCTCTGTGTGTGTGTATCAGTCTCCACATACTCCCTCTGTGTGTGTGTATCAGTCTCCACATACTCCCTCTGTGTGTGTATCAGTCCCCACATACTCCCTCTGTGTGTGTGTGTATCAGTCTCCACAAACTCCCTCTGTGTGTGTATCAGTCCCCACATACTCCCTCTGTGTGTGTGTATCAGTCTCCACATACTCGCTCTGTGTGTGTATCAGTCTCCACATACTCCCTCTGTGTGTGTATCAGTCCCCACGTACTCCCTCTGTGTGTGTGTATCAGTCCCCACATAGACCCACTGCGTGTGTAGCAGTCTCCACATACTCCCTCTGTGTGTGTGTATCAGTCCCCACATACTCCCTCTGTGTGTGTGTGTATCAGTCTCCACAAACTCCCTCTGTGTGTGTATCAGTCCCCACATACTCCCTCTGTGTTTGTGTATCAGTCTCCACATACTCCCTCTGTGTGGGTATCAGTCCCCACATACTCCCTCTGGGTGTATATCAGTCCCCACATACTCCCTCTGTGTGTGTGTATCAGTCTCCACATACTCCCTCTGTGTGTGTATCAGTCTCCACATACTCCCTCGGTGTGTGTATCAGTCCCCACATTCCCCCTCTGTGTGTATCAGTCCCCACATACTCACCCTGTGTGTGTATCAGTCTCCACATACTCCCTCTGTGTGTGTGTATCAATCCCCACATACTCCCTCTGTGTGTATATCAGCCCCACATACTCCCTCTGTGTGTGTGTATCCGTCTCCACATACTCCCTCTCTGTGTGTAGTAGTCCCCACATACTCCCTCTGTGTGTGTATCAGTCTCCACATACTCCCTCTGTGTGTGTATCAGTCCCCACACACTCCTTCTGTGTGTGTGTATCAGTCTCCACATACTCCCTCTGTGTGTGTGTATCAGTCCCCACATACTCCCTCTGTGTGTGTATCAGTCCCCACATACTCCCTCTGTGTGTGTATCAGTCCCCACATACTCCCTCTGTGTGTGTGTATCAGTCTCCACATACTCCCTCTGTGTGTGTGTATCAGTCTCCACATACTCCCTCTGTGTGTGTGTATCAGTCTCCACATACTCCCTCTGTGTGTGTATCAGTCCCCACATACTCCCTCTGTGTGTGTGTGTATCAGTCTCCACAAACTCCCTCTGTGTGTGTATCAGTCCCCACATACTCCCTCTGTGTGTGTGTATCAGTCTCCACATACTCGCTCTGTGTGTGTATCAGTCTCCACATACTCCCTCTGTGTGTGTATCAGTCCCCACGTACTCCCTCTGTGTGTGTGTATCAGTCCCCACATAGACCCACTGCGTGTGTAGCAGTCTCCACATACTCCCTCTGTGTGTGTGTATCAGTCCCCACATACTCCCTCTGTGTGTGTGTGTATCAGTCTCCACAAACTCCCTCTGTGTGTGTATCAGTCCCCACATACTCCCTCTGTGTTTGTGTATCAGTCTCCACATACTCCCTCTGTGTGGGTATCAGTCCCCACATACTCCCTCTGGGTGTATATCAGTCCCCACATACTCCCTCTGTGTGTGTGTATCAGTCTCCACATACTCCCTCTGTGTGTGTATCAGTCTCCACATACTCCCTCGGTGTGTGTATCAGTCCCCACATTCCCCCTCTGTGTGTATCAGTCCCCACATACTCACCCTGTGTGTGTATCAGTCTCCACATACTCCCTCTGTGTGTGTGTATCAATCCCCACATACTCCCTCTGTGTGTATATCAGCCCCACATACTCCCTCTGTGTGTGTGTATCCGTCTCCACATACTCCCTCTCTGTGTGTAGTAGTCCCCACATACTCCCTCTGTGTGTGTATCAGTCTCCACATACTCCCTCTGTGTGTGTATCAGTCCCCACACACTCCTTCTGTGTGTGTGTATCAGTCTCCACATACTCCCTCTGTGTGTGTGTATCAGTTCCCACATACTCCCTCTGTGTGTGTATCAGTCCCCACATACTCCCTCTGTGTGTGTATCAGTCCCCACATACTCCCTCTGTGTGTGTGTATCAGTCTCCACATACTCCCTCTGTGTGTGTGTATCAGTCTCCACATACTCCCTCTGTGTGTGTAACAGTCCCCACATACTTCCTCTGTGTGTGTGTATCAGTCTCCACATACCCCCTCTGTGTGTGTATCAGTCTCCACATACTCCCTCTGTGTGTGTATCAGTCCCCACGTACTCCCTCTGTGTGTGTGTATCAGTCTCCACATACTCCCTCTGTGTGGGTATCAGTCCCCACATACTCCCACTGTGTGTGTAGCAGTGTCCACATACTCCCTCTGTGTGTGTGTATCAGTCCCCACATACTCCCTCTGTGTGTGTGTGTATCAGTCTCCACATACTCCCTCTGTGTGTGTATCAGTCCCCACATACTCCCTCTGTGTGTGTGTATCAGTCTCCACATACTCCCTCTGTGTGGGTATCAGTCCCCACATACTCCCTCTGGGTGTATATCAGTCCCCACATACTCCCTCTCTGTGTGTGTATCAGTCTCCACATACTCCCTCCGTGTGTGTATCAGTCTCCACATAGTCCCTCTGTGTGTGTATCAGTCCCCACATACCCCCTCTGTGTGTATCAGTCCCCACATACTCACCCTGTGTGTATATCAGTCTCCACATACTCCCTCTGTGTGTGTGTATCAGTCCCCACATACACCCTCTGTGTGTATATCAGCCCCACATACTCCCTCTGTGTGTGTGTATCCGTCTCCACATACTCCCTCTCTGTGTGTAGCAGTCCCCACATACTCCCTCTGTGTGTGTATCAGTCTCCACATACTCCCTCTGTGTGTGTATCAGTCCCCACATACTCCCTCTGTGTGTGTATCGGTACCCACATACTCCCTCTGTGTGTGTGTATCGGTCTCCACATACTCCCCCTGTGTGTGTATCAGTCTCCACATACCCCCTCTGTGTGTGTATCAGTCCCCACATACTCCCTCTGTGTGTGTATCAGTCCCCACATACTCCCTCTGTGTGTGTGTATCAGTCCCCACATACTCCCCCTGTGTGTGTATCAGTCCCCACATACTCCCTCTAAGTGTATATCAGTCCCCACATACTCCCTCTGTGTGCGTATCAGTCCCCACATACTCCTTCTGTGTGTGTGTATCAGTCTCCACATACACCCTCTGTGTGTGTGTATCAGTCTCCACATACTCCCTCTGTGTGTGTATCAGTCCCCACATACTCCCTCTGTGTGTGTGTGTATCAGTCTCCACAAACTCCCTCTGTGTGTGTATCAGTCCCCACATACTCCCTCTGTGTGTGTGTATCAGTCTCCACATACTCGCTCTGTGTGTGTATCAGTCTCCACATACTCCCTCTGTGTGTGTATCAGTCCCCACGTACTCCCTCTGTGTGTGTGTATCAGTCCCCACATAGACCCACTGTGTGTGTAGCAGTCTCCACATACTCCCTCTGTGTGTGTGTATCAGTCCCCACATACTCCCTCTGTGTGTGTGTGTATCAGTCTCCACAAACTCCCTCTGTGTGTGTATCAGTCCCCACATACTCCCTCTGTGTTTGTGTATCAGTCTCCACATACTCCCTCTGTGTGGGTATCAGTCCCCACATACTCCCTTTGGGTGTATATCAGTCCCCACATACTCCCTCTGTGTGTGTGTATCAGTCTCCACATACTCCCTCTGTGTGTGTATCAGTCTCCACATACTCCCTCGGTGTGTGTATCAGTCCCCACATTCCCCCTCTGTGTGTATCAGTCCCCACATACTCACCCTGTGTGTGTATCAGTCTCCACATGCTCCCTCTGTGTGTGTGTATCAATCCCCACATACTCCCTCTGTGTGTATATCAGCCCCACATACTCCCTCTGTGTGTGTGTATCCGTCTCCACATACTCCCTCTCTGTGTGTAGTAGTCCCCACATACTCCCTCTGTGTGTGTATCAGTCTCCACATACTCACTCTGTGTGTGTATCAGTCCCCACACACTCCTTCTGTGTGTGTGTATCAGTCTCCACATACTCCCTCTGTGTGTGTGTATCAGTCCCCACATACTCCCTCTGTGTGTGTATCAGTCCCCACATACTCCCTCTGTGTGTGTATCAGTCCCCACATACTCCCTCTGTGTGTGTGTATCAGTCTCCACATACTCCCTCTGTGTGTGTGTATCAGTCTCCACATACTCCCTCTGTGTGTGTATCAGTCCCCACATACTTCCTCTGTGTGTGTGTATCAGTCTCCACATACCCCCTCTGTGTGTGTATCAGTCTCCACATACTCCCTCTGTGTGTGTATCAGTCCCCACGTACTCCCTCTGTGTGTGTGTATCAGTCTCCACATACTCCCTCTGTGTGGGTATCAGTCCCCACATACTCCCACTGTGTGTGTAGCAGTGTCCACA
Organism: Scyliorhinus torazame; assembly: GCF_047496885.1. NCBI lineage: Eukaryota > Metazoa > Chordata > Chondrichthyes > Carcharhiniformes > Scyliorhinidae > Scyliorhinus > Scyliorhinus torazame. The sequence continues at coordinate 304,288,725 of NC_092712.1, forward strand.
TACTCCCTCTGTGTGTGTGTATCAGTCCCCACATACTCCCTCTGTGTGTGTGTGTATCAATCTCCACATACTCCCTCTGTGTGTGTATCAGTCCCCACATACTCCCTCTGTGTGTGTGTATCAGTCTCCACATACTCCCTCTGTGTGGGTATCAGTCCCCACATACTCCCTCTGGGTGTATATCAGTCCCCACATACTCCCTCTCTGTGTGTGTATCAGTCTCCACATACTCCCTCTGTGTGTGTATCAGTCTCCACATAGTCCCTCTGTGTGTGTATCAGTCCCCACATACCCCCTCTGTGTGTATCAGTCCCCACATACTCACCCTGTGTGTATATCAGTCTCCACATACTCCCTCTGTGTGTGTGTATCAGTCCCCACATACACCCTCTGTGTGTATATCAGCCCCACATACTCCCTCTGTGTGTGTGTATCCGTCTCCACATACTCCCTCTCTGTGTGTAGCAGTCCCCACATACTCCCTCTGTGTGTGTATCAGTCTCCACATACTCCCTCTGTGTGTGTATCAGTCCCCACATACTCCCTCTGTGTGTGTATCGGTACCCACATACTCCCTCTGTGTGTGTGTATCGGTCTCCACATACTCCCCCTGTGTGTGTATCAGTCTCCACATACCCCCTCTGTGTGTGTATCAGTCCCCACATACTCCCTCTGTGTGTGTATCAGTCCCCACATACTCCCTCTGTGTGTGTATCAGTCCCCACATACTCCCTCTGTGTGTGTATCAGTCTCCACATACTCCCCCTGTGTGTGTATCAGTCTCCACATACTCCCTCTGTGTGTGTATCAGTCCCCACATACTCCCTCTGTGTGTGTATCAGTCCCCACATACTCCCTGTGTGTGTGTATCAGTCCCCACATCATCCCTCTGTGTGTGTATCAGTCTCCACATACTCCCTCTTTGTGCGTATCAGTCCCCACATACTCCGTCTGTGTGTGTATCAGTCCCCACATACTCCCTGTGTGTGTATCAGTCTCCACATACTCCCTCTGTGTGTGTGTATCAGTCTCCACAAACTCCCTCTGTGTGTGTATCAGTCCCCACATACTCCCTCTGTGTGTGTATCAGTCCTCACATACTCCCTCTGTGTGTGTGTATCAGTCTCCACAGACTCCCTCTGTGTGTATATCAGTCCCCACATACTCCCTCTGTGTGTATGTATCAGTTTCCACATACTCCCTCTGTGTGTGGATCAGTCCCCACATACTCCCTCTGTGTGTGTGCATCAGTCTCCACATACTCCCTCTGTGTCTGTATCAGTCCCCACATACTCCCTCTCTGTGTGTGTATCAGTCTCCACATACTCCCTCTGTGTGTGTATCAGTCCCCACATACTCCCTCTGTGTGTGTGTATCAGTCCCCACATACTCCCCCTGTGTGTGTATCAGTCCCCACATACTCCCTCTAAGTGTATATCAGTCCCCACATACTCCCTCTGTGTGCGTATCAGTCCCCACATACTCCTTCTGTGTGTGTATCAGTCTCCACATACACCCTCTGTGTGTGTGTATCAGTCTCCACATACTCCGTCTGTGTGTGTATCAGTCTCCACATACTCCCTCTGTGTGTGTGTATCAGTCTCCACATACTCCCTCTGTGTGTATATCAGTCCCCACATACTCCCTCTGTGTGCGTATCAGTCCCAACATACTCCCTCTGTGTGTGTGTATCAGTCTCCACATACTCCCTCTGTGTGTGTATCAGTCCCCACATACTACCTCTGTGTGTGTGTATCAGTCTCCACATACTCCCTCTGTGTCTGTATCAGTCCCCACATACTCCCTCTGTGTGTGTATCAGTCCCCACATACTCCCTCTGTGTGTATATCAGTCCCCACATACTCCCTCTGTGTGCGTATCTGTCTCCACATACTCCCTCTGTGTGTGTGTATCAGACCCCACATACTCGCTCTGTGTGTATATCAGTCCCCACATACTCCCTCTGTGTGTGTGTATCAGACCCCACATACTCGCTCTGTGTGTATATCAATCCCCACATACGCGCTCTGTGTGTGTATCAGTCTCCACATACTCCCACTGTGTGTGTATCAGTCCCCACATACTTCCCCTGTCTGTGTATCAGTCTCCACATACACCCCCTGTGTGTGTAGCAGTCCCCACATACTCCCCCTGTCTGTGTATCAGTCCCCACATACTCCCTCTGTGTGCGTATCAGTCCCCACATACTCCCTCTGTGTGTGTATCAGTCCCCACATACTCCCTCTGTGTTTGTGTATCAGTCTCCACATACTCCCTCTGTGTGGGTATCAGTCCCCACATACTCCCTCTGGGTGTATATCAGTCCCCACATACTCCCTCTGTGTGTGTGTATCAGTCTCCACATACTCCCTCTGTGTGTGTATCAGTCTCCACATACTCCCTCGGTGTGTGTATCAGTCCCCACATTCCCCCTCTGTGTGTATCAGTCCCCACATACTCACCCTGTGTGTGTATCAGTCTCCACATACTCCCTCTGTGTGTGTGTATCAATCCCCACATACTCCCTCTGTGTGTATATCAGCCCCACATACTCCCTCTGTGTGTGTGTATCCGTCTCCACATACTCCCTCTCTGTGTGTAGTAGTCCCCACATACTCCCTCTGTGTGTGTATCAGTCTCCACATACTCCCTCTGTGTGTGTATCAGTCCCCACACACTCCTTCTGTGTGTGTGTATCAGTCTCCACATACTCCCTCTGTGTGTGTGTATCAGTTCCCACATACTCCCTCTGTGTGTGTATCAGTCCCCACATACTCCCTCTGTGTGTGTATCAGTCCCCACATACTCCCTCTGTGTGTGTGTATCAGTCTCCACATACTCCCTCTGTGTGTGTGTATCAGTCTCCACATACTCCCTCTGTGTGTGTAACAGTCCCCACATACTTCCTCTGTGTGTGTGTATCAGTCTCCACATACCCCCTCTGTGTGTGTATCAGTCTCCACATACTCCCTCTGTGTGTGTATCAGTCCCCACGTACTCCCTCTGTGTGTGTGTATCAGTCTCCACATACTCCCTCTGTGTGGGTATCAGTCCCCACATACTCCCACTGTGTGTGTAGCAGTGTCCACATACTCCCTCTGTGTGTGTGTATCAGTCCCCACATACTCCCTCTGTGTGTGTGTGTATCAGTCTCCACATACTCCCTCTGTGTGTGTATCAGTCCCCACATACTCCCTCTGTGTGTGTGTATCAGTCTCCACATACTCCCTCTGTGTGGGTATCAGTCCCCACATACTCCCTCTGGGTGTATATCAGTCCCCACATACTCCCTCTCTGTGTGTGTATCAGTCTCCACATACTCCCTCCGTGTGTGTATCAGTCTCCACATAGTCCCTCTGTGTGTGTATCAGTCCCCACATACCCCCTCTGTGTGTATCAGTCCCCACATACTCACCCTGTGTGTATATCAGTCTCCACATACTCCCTCTGTGTGTGTGTATCAGTCCCCACATACACCCTCTGTGTGTATATCAGCCCCACATACTCCCTCTGTGTGTGTGTATCCGTCTCCACATACTCCCTCTCTGTGTGTAGCAGTCCCCACATACTCCCTCTGTGTGTGTATCAGTCTCCACATACTCCCTCTGTGTGTGTATCAGTCCCCACATACTCCCTCTGTGTGTGTATCGGTACCCACATACTCCCTCTGTGTGTGTGTATCGGTCTCCACATACTCCCCCTGTGTGTGTATCAGTCTCCACATACCCCCTCTGTGTGTGTATCAGTCCCCACATACTCCCTCTGTGTGTGTATCAGTCCCCACATACTCCCTCTGTGTGTGTGTATCAGTCCCCACATACTCCCCCTGTGTGTGTATCAGTCCCCACATACTCCCTCTAAGTGTATATCAGTCCCCACATACTCCCTCTGTGTGCGTATCAGTCCCCACATACTCCTTCTGTGTGTGTATCAGTCTCCACATACACCCTCTGTGTGTGTGTATCAGTCTCCACATACTCCCTCTGTGTGTGTATCAGTCCCCACATACTCCCTCTGTGTGTGTGTGTATCAGTCTCCACAAACTCCCTCTGTGTGTGTATCAGTCCCCACATACTCCCTCTGTGTGTGTGTATCAGTCTCCACATACTCGCTCTGTGTGTGTATCAGTCTCCACATACTCCCTCTGTGTGTGTATCAGTCCCCACGTACTCCCTCTGTGTGTGTGTATCAGTCCCCACATAGACCCACTGTGTGTGTAGCAGTCTCCACATACTCCCTCTGTGTGTGTGTATCAGTCCCCACATACTCCCTCTGTGTGTGTGTGTATCAGTCTCCACAAACTCCCTCTGTGTGTGTATCAGTCCCCACATACTCCCTCTGTGTTTGTGTATCAGTCTCCACATACTCCCTCTGTGTGGGTATCAGTCCCCACATACTCCCTTTGGGTGTATATCAGTCCCCACATACTCCCTCTGTGTGTGTGTATCAGTCTCCACATACTCCCTCTGTGTGTGTATCAGTCTCCACATACTCCCTCGGTGTGTGTATCAGTCCCCACATTCCCCCTCTGTGTGTATCAGTCCCCACATACTCACCCTGTGTGTGTATCAGTCTCCACATGCTCCCTCTGTGTGTGTGTATCAATCCCCACATACTCCCTCTGTGTGTATATCAGCCCCACATACTCCCTCTGTGTGTGTGTATCCGTCTCCACATACTCCCTCTCTGTGTGTAGTAGTCCCCACATACTCCCTCTGTGTGTGTATCAGTCTCCACATACTCACTCTGTGTGTGTATCAGTCCCCACACACTCCTTCTGTGTGTGTGTATCAGTCTCCACATACTCCCTCTGTGTGTGTGTATCAGTCCCCACATACTCCCTCTGTGTGTGTATCAGTCCCCACATACTCCCTCTGTGTGTGTATCAGTCCCCACATACTCCCTCTGTGTGTGTGTATCAGTCTCCACATACTCCCTCTGTGTGTGTGTATCAGTCTCCACATACTCCCTCTGTGTGTGTATCAGTCCCCACATACTTCCTCTGTGTGTGTGTATCAGTCTCCACATACCCCCTCTGTGTGTGTATCAGTCTCCACATACTCCCTCTGTGTGTGTATCAGTCCCCACGTACTCCCTCTGTGTGTGTGTATCAGTCTCCACATACTCCCTCTGTGTGGGTATCAGTCCCCACATACTCCCACTGTGTGTGTAGCAGTGTCCACATACTCCCTCTGTGTGTGTGTATCAGTCCCCACATACTCCCTCTGTGTGTGTGTGTATCAATCTCCACATACTCCCTCTGTGTGTGTATCAGTCCCCACATACTCCCTCTGTGTGTGTGTATCAGTCTCCACATACTCCCTCTGTGTGGGTATCAGTCCCCACATACTCCCTCTGGGTGTATATCAGTCCCCACATACTCCCTCTCTGTGTGTGTATCAGTCTCCACATACTCCCTCTGTGTGTGTATCAGTCTCCACATAGTCCCTCTGTGTGTGTATCAGTCCCCACATACCCCCTCTGTGTGTATCAGTCCCCACATACTCACCCTGTGTGTATATCAGTCTCCACATACTCCCTCTGTGTGTGTGTATCAGTCCCCACATACACCCTCTGTGTGTATATCAGCCCCACATACTCCCTCTGTGTGTGTGTATCCGTCTCCACATACTCCCTCTCTGTGTGTAGCAGTCCCCACATACTCCCTCTGTGTGTGTATCAGTCTCCACATACTCCCTCTGTGTGTGTATCAGTCCCCACATACTCCCTCTGTGTGTGTATCGGTACCCACATACTCCCTCTGTGTGTGTGTATCGGTCTCCACATACTCCCCCTGTGTGTGTATCAGTCTCCACATACCCCCTCTGTGTGTGTATCAGTCCCCACATACTCCCTCTGTGTGTGTATCAGTCCCCACATACTCCCTCTGTGTGTGTATCAGTCCCCACATACTCCCTCTGTGTGTGTATCAGTCTCCACATACTCCCCCTGTGTGTGTATCAGTCTCCACATACTCCCTCTGTGTGTGTATCAGTCCCCACATACTCCCTCTGTGTGTGTATCAGTCCCCACATACTCCCTGTGTGTGTGTATCAGTCCCCACATCATCCCTCTGTGTGTGTATCAGTCTCCACATACTCCCTCTTTGTGCGTATCAGTCCCCACATACTCCGTCTGTGTGTGTATCAGTCCCCACATACTCCCTGTGTGTGTATCAGTCTCCACATACTCCCTCTGTGTGTGTGTATCAGTCTCCACAAACTCCCTCTGTGTGTGTATCAGTCCCCACATACTCCCTCTGTGTGTGTATCAGTCCTCACATACTCCCTCTGTGTGTGTGTATCAGTCTCCACAGACTCCCTCTGTGTGTATATCAGTCCCCACATACTCCCTCTGTGTGTATGTATCAGTTTCCACATACTCCCTCTGTGTGTGGATCAGTCCCCACATACTCCCTCTGTGTGTGTGCATCAGTCTCCACATACTCCCTCTGTGTCTGTATCAGTCCCCACATACTCCCTCTCTGTGTGTGTATCAGTCTCCACATACTCCCTCTGTGTGTGTATCAGTCCCCACATACTCCCTCTGTGTGTGTGTATCAGTCCCCACATACTCCCCCTGTGTGTGTATCAGTCCCCACATACTCCCTCTAAGTGTATATCAGTCCCCACATACTCCCTCTGTGTGCGTATCAGTCCCCACATACTCCTTCTGTGTGTGTATCAGTCTCCACATACACCCTCTGTGTGTGTGTATCAGTCTCCACATACTCCGTCTGTGTGTGTATCAGTCTCCACATACTCCCTCTGTGTGTGTGTATCAGTCTCCACATACTCCCTCTGTGTGTATATCAGTCCCCACATACTCCCTCTGTGTGCGTATCAGTCCCAACATACTCCCTCTGTGTGTGTGTATCAGTCTCCACATACTCCCTCTGTGTGTGTATCAGTCCCCACATACTACCTCTGTGTGTGTGTATCAGTCTCCACATACTCCCTCTGTGTCTGTATCAGTCCCCACATACTCCCTCTGTGTGTGTATCAGTCCCCACATACTCCCTCTGTGTGTATATCAGTCCCCACATACTCCCTCTGTGTGCGTATCTGTCTCCACATACTCCCTCTGTGTGTGTGTATCAGACCCCACATACTCGCTCTGTGTGTATATCAGTCCCCACATACTCCCTCTGTGTGTGTGTATCAGACCCCACATACTCGCTCTGTGTGTATATCAATCCCCACATACGCGCTCTGTGTGTGTATCAGTCTCCACATACTCCCACTGTGTGTGTATCAGTCCCCACATACTTCCCCTGTCTGTGTATCAGTCTCCACATACACCCCCTGTGTGTGTAGCAGTCCCCACATACTCCCCCTGTCTGTGTATCAGTCCCCACATACTCCCTCTGTGTGCGTATCAGTCCCCACATACTCCTTCTGTGTGTGTATCAGTCTCCACATACTCCCTCTGTGTGTGTGTATCAGTCTCCACATACTCCCTCTGTATGTGTATCAGTCTCCACATACTCCCTCTCTGTGTGTGTATCAGTCTCCACGTACTCCCCCTGTGTGTGTAGCAGACCCCACATACTCCCTGTGTGTGTGTGTATCAGTCCACACATACTCCCCCTGTGTGTGTGTATCAGTCTCCACATACTCCCTCTGTGTGCGTATCAGTCCCCACATACTCCCTCTGTGTGCGTATCAGTCTCCACATACTCCCCCTGTCTGTGTATCAGTCTCCACATACTCCCCCTGTGTGTGTAGCAGACCCCACATACTCCCTGTGTGTGTGTGTATCAGTCTCCACATACTCCCTCTGTGTGCGTATCAGTCCCCACATACTCCCTCTGTGTGTGTGTATCAGTCTCCACATACTCCCTCTGTGTGTGGATCAGTCCCCACATACTCCCTCTGTGTGTGTGCATCAGTCTCCACATAGTCCCTCTGTGTGTGTATCAGTCCCCACATCCTCCCTCTCTGTGTGTGTATCAGTTTCCACACACTCCCTCTGTATGTGTACCAGTCCCCACATACTCCCTCTGTGTGTGTGTATCAGTCCACACATACTCCGCCTGTGTGTGTATCAGTCCCCACATACTCCCTCTAAGTGTATATCAGTCCCCACATACTCCTTCTGTGTGTGTATCAGTCTCCACATACTCCCTCTGTGTGTGTGTATCAGTCTCCACATACTCCCTCTGTGTGTGTATCAGTCTCCACATACTCCCTCTGTGTGTGTGTATCAGTCTCCACATACTCCCTCTGTGTGTATATCAGTCCCCACATACTCCCTCTGTGTGCGTCTCAGTCCCCACATACTCCCTCTGTGTGTGTGTATCAGTCTCCACATACTCCCTCTGTGTGTGTGTATCAGTCCCCACATACTCCCTCTGTGTGTATATCAGTCCCCACATACTCCCTCTGTGTGCATATCTGTCTCCACATACTCCGTCTGTGTGCGTGTATCAGTCCCCACATAGTCCCTCTGTGTGTATATCAGTCCCTACATACTCGCTCTGTGTGCGTATCAGTCCCCACATGCTCCCTCTGTGTGGGTATCAGTCTCCACATACTCCCATTGTGTGTGTGTATCAGTCTCCACATACTCCCTCGGTGTGTGTATCAGTCCCCACATACTCCCCCTGTCCGTGTATCAGTCTCCACATACTCCCTCTGTGTGTGTATCAGTCACCACATACTCCCTCTGTGTGTATATCAGTCCACACATATTCACTCTGTGTGTGTGTATCAGTCACCACACACTCCCTCTGTGTGTGTATCAGTCTCCACATACTCCCCCTGTGTGTGTAGCAGTCCCCACATACTCCCTCTGTGTGTGTATCAGTCTCCACATACTCCCTCTGTGTGTGTATCAGCCTCCACATACTCCCACTGTGTGTGTATCAGTCCCCACATACTTCCCCTGTCTGTGTATCAATCTCCACATACTCCCCCTGTGTGTGTAGCAGTCCCCACATACTCCCCCTGTCTGTGTATCAGTCCCCACATACTCCCTCTGTGTGCGTATCAGTCCCCACATACTCCTTCTGTGTGTGTATCAGTCTCCCAATACTCCCTCTCTGTGTGTGTATCAGTCTCCACATACTCCCTCTGTGTGTGTATCAGTCTCCACATACTCCCTCTCTGTGTGTGTATCATTCTCCACATACTCCCTCTGTGTGTATATCAGTCCCCACATACTCCCTCTGTGTGCGTATCAGTCCCCACATACTCCCTCTGTGTGTGTGTATCAGTCTCCACATACTCCCTCTGTGTGTATATCAGACCCCACATACTCGCTCTGTGTGCGTATCAGTCCCCACATACTCCCTCTGTGTGTGTATCAGTCTCCACATACTCCCTCTGTGTGTGTGTCTCAGTCCCCACATACTCCCTCTGTGTGTATATCAGTCCCCACATACTCCCTCTGTGTGCGTATCAGTCCCCACATGCTCCCTCTGTGTGTGTATCAGTCTCCACATACTCCCTCTGTGTGTGTGTATCAGTCTCCACATACACCCTCGGTGTGTGTATCAGTCCCCACATACTCCCCCTGTCCGTGTATCAGTCTCCACATACTCCCTCTGTGTGTGTATCAGTCCCCAAATACTCCCTCTGTGTGTATATCAGTCCCCACATACTCCCTCTGTGTGTGTGTATCAGTCTCCACATACTACCTCTGTGTGTGTCTCAGTCCCCACATACACCCTCTGTGTGTGTGTATCAGTCTCCACATACTCCCCCTGTGTGTGTAGCAGTCCCCACATACTCCCTCTGTGTGTGTATCAGTCTCCACATACTCCCTCTGTGTGTGTATCAGTCTCCACATACTTCCTCTGTGTGTGTGTATCAGTCTCCACATACTCCCCCTGTGTGTATATCAGTCCCCACATACTCCCTCTGTGTGTATATCAGTCCCCACATACTCCCTCTGTGTGCGTATCAGTCGCCACATACTCCCTCTGTGTGTGTGTATCAGTCTCCACATACTCCCTCTGTGTCTGTGTATCAGTCTCCACAAACTCCCTCTGTGTGTATATCAGTCCCCACATACTCCCTCTGTGTGTGTGTATCAGTCTCCACATACTCCCTCTGTGTATGGATCAGTCCCTACATACTCCCTCTGTGTGTGTATCAGTCCCCACATCCTCCCTCTCTGTGTGTGTATCAGTTTCCACACACTCCCTCTGTATGTGTCTATCAGTCCCCACATACTCCCTCTGTGTGTGTATCAGTCCCCACATACTCCCTCTCTGTGTGTGTATCAGTCTCCACATATCCCTCTGTGTGTGTACCAGTCCCCACATACTCCCTCTGTGTGTGTGTATCAGTCCACACATACTCCGCCTGTGTGTGTATCAGTCCCCACATACTCCCTCTAAGTGTATATCAGTCCCCACATACTCCGTCTGTGTGCGTATCAGTCTCCACATACTCCTTCTGTGTGTGTATCAGTCTCCACATACTCCCTCTGTGTGTGTGTATCAGTCTCCACATACTCCCTCTGTGTGTGTATCAGTCTCCACATACTCCCTCTGTGTGTGTGTATCAGTCTCCACATACTCACTCTGTGTGTATATCAGTCCCCACATACTCCCTCTGTGTGCGTATCAGTCCCCACATACTCCCTCTGTGTGTGTATCAGTCTCCACATACTCCCTCTGTGTGTGTGTATCAGTCCCCACATACTCCCTCTGTGTGTATATCAGTCCCCACATACTCCCTCTGTGTGCATATCTGTCTCCACCTACTCCCTCTGTGTGCGTGTATCAGTCCCCACATAGTCCCTCTGTGTGTATATCAGTCCCTACATACTCGCTCTGTGTGCGTATCAGTCCCCACATGCTCCCTCTGTGTGGGTATCAGTCTCCACATACTCCTATTGTGTGTGTGTATCAGTCTCCACATACTCCCTCGGTGTGTGTATCAGTCCCCACATACTCCCCCTGTCCGTGTATCAGTCTCCACATACTCCCTCTGTGTGTGTATCAGTCACCACATACTCCGTCTGTGTGTATATCAGTCCACACATATTCACTCTGTGTGTGTGTATCAGTCTCCACACACTCCCTCTGTGTGTGTATCAGTCCCCACATGCTCCCTCTGTGTGTGTGTATCAGTCTCCACATACTCCCCCTGTGTGTGTAGCAGTCCCCACATACTCCCTCTGTGTGTGTATCAGTCTCCACATACTCCCTCTGTGTGTTTATCAGCCTCCACATACTCCCACTGTGTGTGTATCAGTCCCCACATACTTCCCCTGTCTGTGTATCAGTCCCCACATACTCCCCCTGTGTGTGTAGCAGTCCCCACATACTCCCTCTGTGTGTGTATCAGTCTCCACATACTCCCTCTGTGTGTGTGTCTCAGTCCCCACATACTCCCTCTGTGTGTATATCAGTCCCCACATACTCCCTCTGTGTGCGTATCAGTCCCCACATGCTCCCTCTGTGTGTGTATCAGTCTCCACATACTCCCTCTGTGTGTGTGTATCAGTCTCCACATACACCCTCGGTGTGTGTATCAGTCCCCACATACTCCCCCTGTCCGTGTATCAGTCTCCACATACTCCCTCTGTGTGTGTATCAGTCCCCAAATACTCCCTCTGTGTGTATATCAGTCCCCACATACTCCCTCTGTGTGTGTGTATCAGTCTCCACATACTACCTCTGTGTGTGTCTCAGTCCCCACATACACCCTCTGTGTGTGTGTATCAGTCTCCACATACTCCCCCTGTGTGTGTAGCAGTCCCCACATACTCCCTCTGTGTGTGTATCAGTCTCCACATACTCCCTCTGTGTGTGTATCAGTCTCCACATACTTCCTCTGTGTGTGTGTATCAGTCTCCACATACTCCCCCTGTGTGTATATCAGTCCCCACATACTCCCTCTGTGTGTATATCAGTCCCCACATACTCCCTCTGTGTGCGTATCAGTCGCCACATACTCCCTCTGTGTGTGTGTATCAGTCTCCACATACTCCCTCTGTGTCTGTGTATCAGTCTCCACAAACTCCCTCTGTGTGTATATCAGTCCCCACATACTCCCTCTGTGTGTGTGTATCAGTCTCCACATACTCCCTCTGTGTATGGATCAGTCCCCACATACTCCCTCTGTGTGTGTGCATCAGTCTCCACATACTCCCTCTGTGTGTGTATCAGTCCCCACATCCTCCCTCTCTGTGTGTGTATCAGTTTCCACACACTCCCTCTGTATGTGTCTATCAGTCCCCACATACTCCCTCTGTGTGTGTATCAGTCCCCACATACTCCCTCTCTGTGTGTGTATCAGTCTCCACATATCCCTCTGTGTGTGTACCAGTCCCCACATACTCCCTCTGTGTGTGTGTATCAGTCCACACATACTCCGCCTGTGTGTGTATCAGTCCCCACATACTCCCTCTAAGTGTATATCAGTCCCCACATACTCCGTCTGTGTGCGTATCAGTCTCCACATACTCCTTCTGTGTGTGTATCAGTCTCCACATACTCCCTCTGTGTGTGTGTATCAGTCTCCACATACTCCCTCTGTGTGTGTATCAGTCTCCACATACTCCCTCTGTGTGTGTGTATCAGTCTCCACATACTCACTCTGTGTGTATATCAGTCCCCACATACTCCCTCTGTGTGCGTATCAGTCCCCACATACTCCCTCTGTGTGTGTGTATCAGTCTCCACATACTCCCTCTGTGTGTGTGTATCAGTCCCCACATACTCCCTCTGTGTGTATATCAGTCCCCACATACTCCCTCTGTGTGCATATCTGTCTCCACCTACTCCCTCTGTGTGCGTGTATCAGTCCCCACATAGTCCCTCTGTGTGTATATCAGTCCCTACATACTCGCTCTGTGTGCGTATCAGTCCCCACATGCTCCCTCTGTGTGGGTATCAGTCTCCACATACTCCTATTGTGTGTGTGTATCAGTCTCCACATACTCCCTCGGTGTGTGTATCAGTCCCCACATACTCCCCCTGTCCGTGTATCAGTCTCCACATACTCCCTCTGTGTGTGTATCAGTCACCACATACTCCCTCTGTGTGTATATCAGTCCACACATATTCACTCTGTGTGTGTGTATCAGTCTCCACACACTCCCTCTGTGTGTGTATCAGTCCCCACATGCTCCCTCTGTGTGTGTGTATCAGTCTCCACATACTCCCCCTGTGTGTGTAGCAGTCCCCACATACTCCCTCTGTGTGTGTATCAGTCTCCACATACTCCCTCTGTGTGTTTATCAGCCTCCACATACTCCCACTGTGTGTGTATCAGTCCCCACATACTTCCCCTGTCTGTGTATCAGTCTCCACATACTCCCCCTGTGTGTGTAGCAGTCCCCACATACTCCCCCTGTCTGTGTATCAGTCCCCACAGACTCCCTCTGTGTGCGTATCAGTCCCCACATACTCCTTCTGTGTGTGTATCAGTCTCCACATACTCCCTCTGTGTGTGTGTATCAGTCTCCACATACTCCCTCTGTGTGTGTATCAGTCTCCACATACTCCCTCTCTGTGTGTGTATCATTCTCCACATACTCCCTCTGTGTGTATATCAGTCCCCACATACTCCCTCTGTGTGCGTATCAGTCCCCACATACTCCCTCTGTGTGTGTATCAGTCCCCACATACTCCCTCAGTATGTGTATCAGTCCCCACATACTCCCCCTGTCTGTGTATCAGTCCCCACATACTACCTCTGTGTGTGTATCAGTCCCCACATACTCCCTCTGTGTGTATATCAGTCCCCACATACTCCCTCTGTGTGCGTATCAGTCCCCACATACTCCCTCTGTGTGTGTATCAGTCCCCACATACTCCCTCAGTATGTGTATCAGTCCCCACATACTCCCCCTGTCTGTGTATCAGTCCCCACATACTACCTCTGTGTGTGTATCAGTCCCCACATACTCCCTCTGTGTGTGTATCAGTCCCCACAAACTCCCTCTGTGTGTATCAGTGCCCACATACTCCCCATGTATGTATCAGTCTCCACATGCTCCCCGTGTGTGTGTATCAGTCCCCGCATAATCCCACTCTGTGTGTATCAGTCCCCACATACTCCCCATGTGTGTATCAGTCCCCACATACTCCCCCTGTGTGTGTATCAGTCTCCACATACTCCCCCTGTCTGTGTATCAGTCCCCACATACTCCCTCCATGTGTGTATAAGTCCCCACATACTCCCTCTGTGTATCAGTCCCCACATACTCCCTCTGTTAAATACTGCCGACATTACATCAAAGCTACCTCCAGTGCCTGATGGAACAGTAGGTTTGAAAGTGTTCACAACCAAGTTCCCAAGTTTAGTGTTGAAAGAGCGTTAGTATATTTTGATTTAAAAGTCTGGTAATCGAATTGCGATGTCTGTATCACTTGGAGAAACACTCCTTGCATTTTTAATATTCGATTATTTCCAGCACTTGCAAGTTTTTATTAATCGAAATGATTTGTGCTTTACCAACCCCATCACGGGAATTAACCAAATTCGCCTGACTCAGACCAGTGGCACTGATGAGTTGTTCATCTGTCTTTTCAGATTGTGAGCTGTCCCAAAATTAATTTTCGCCGTTTCATTTCCTGATTTCTCCATTTCACTGAGACGGAACTTCGACCAACAGAAGCACCTTTCACCGGTTGATGATAATAATAACAATCGCTTATTGTCACAAGTAGGCTTCAATGAAATTACTGTGAAAAGCCCATAGTCGCCACATTCCGGCGCCTGTTCGGGGAGGCTGGTACGGGAATTGGACCAGCGCTGCTGCCTTGTTCTGCACTACAAGCCAGCTGTTTAGCCCACTGTGCTAAACCAGCCCCTGATGATTCTGAAGCAAGGCCAGTGTTTTGTTTTGGCATTCTGCGGCAGGAAGTCTGTCCTCTTCGGTCTAAATCCACCATTTCCCTCTCTGGGCTCTGCTCAGGATCTTTATCTTCATCCCGGGTCTCTCTGAGGCCTCGTCATATTGTCAGTGTGCTCCAGGCAGCACACTTCTGGGTACAGTTGGTGAAGTCCACATGTTGTCTTCAAATTGATTTAAAGGTTGTGTTCCCTGTGAGTGAGTTAAGGCTGGAAAGGCGGCAGTACCTCAATGAGCCGTCCGGTGGCTTCCTATACTGTGCCTCAGAGGGAACCAAGCTTTAGGCAGAGGAACAAAGATGGCAGTCTTGTGTACACGAAGAACCAGGGTGTGGGCTGTTGGTAGAAAAATGGGTTAACCTGGTCTCGTGCTAGGCATACAATGGAAAAGTACTGAGAATCCAGAACGATCTGCCATCGAGAGCTTGACACAGCTATTAATAATCTCCCACCAACACAGGTCATTTACATACTGCAAAACTGGACAGGTCTGGTTTAAATGAGGTTAGCCAAAAAGGGGCATGATGCTAGTTATAGGATAGAGTTGTGTGTTTTTTCACACAAGACCGCGACCCACCTTGGATATAAATTCCTCTGGCAGATATCCTACATGGCGAGTTTGTAGACATATTGCTTGCTTGTGGAAAATCTCTTAATGTTCGGCATCTCGCTCAAGTCTATCTGTCGTGTCCAAGCCTCTTATTATTTCAATCTAAATTAAAAAACCAAATGGGGTAGTACTTCTCCTCTTTTTAGTCTGGGGTATGGAGGTGGTGTCTAGTGGAGCGGCTTCCCTCTACAATGGAGGGAACAGTTGTTAGAAGCTCAGGAGAAGGTTGTGGTAGTCGGTATTAGGGGTATTACGGTACCCTGAATAATGCTGTAAGACCATTGGTGTGGGAGGTACC
Source organism: Scyliorhinus torazame (assembly GCF_047496885.1). Taxonomy (NCBI): domain Eukaryota; kingdom Metazoa; phylum Chordata; class Chondrichthyes; order Carcharhiniformes; family Scyliorhinidae; genus Scyliorhinus; species Scyliorhinus torazame. The sequence continues at coordinate 304,304,449 of NC_092712.1, forward strand.
CGAGTCTGCTATTTTCATTGGTGAAGCCTGCCTGCTGGTTCCGCCCAGTAAGGCGGAGTACAAGAGCCCGTGTCTCCCCAGCAGCTGCATTCTGTACCTGCGCTGCTGGGGGGAAACATCTAGTGCAATAAAGTCTTCAATTGTCTCCAATCTCGTCTCAGGAGTTATTGATCGAGCATCAAAGGTCAAATTGACAACTTTAATGTCTATTAAAGCAGCTTGTGTTTTTTCCCTTTTGCCTGCCTGCAAATAAGACACATTAGAAATGAAAGGGGAAATATCCCTAAACGATGCATTCTTCATTAAGTATCCAGACCATTTTTCTTCAAAATTAATGTGCACATTCTCCCCGTGTCTGCAAGGTTTCACCCCAACCCAAAAATGTGGAGATTAGGTGGATTGGCCATGCTAAATTGCCCCTTGCATGGAAAAAAAAATAATTGGGCACTCTAAATTTATTTCTTTTTAAATTAAAGACCTTTTGTTGACAACACGAACCTGACCCCTTAAGACAAATATTGCTTGCCTTAACCAGTCGGTCAGGCAGTACCTTTTGGTACCTGACCTGATCATAGGAGTCAGTTTTGCAGACCCTTCAAACTTTCATTTGCATGCAGGTTATATTTTACTGTGAAGTTTGGGCAGTGAGGTGTCCGAATGCTTAAACGTGGAGTGCAGAACAAGGTAGATAATCGACAACCATTTTCCTTCACATTTCCAATAGGAAAGTCAGTTCGGACCAGCATACTTAGATCCCTGATTTTACTGGTGTTCCATTTTAAGGTATACAAGACAGGTTCAGACCAGTATACTTATATCCCCATTTTAAATGATTTGTCCTTCTGTGTTGGATCAATTTTGAGCCTGAGGACAATTTGTCCTTCGATTTTATTTAGCTTGTAGGTGGAAGTTAGTAGCAAGCTAATAGCTTCTTAAGTTGTTCTAAAATGCGGGGGGGGGGGGGGGGGGGGGGGGGGGGGGCAGAAGGTCCTCAGCCTGAACAAAGCTCTTTAAGACAGAAACAAAATGGCAACACGCATTGTTCGTGAAAACTGGGTGATACTCAGATTTACCAGTTCTGTTGCACCACAAATTTACATATTGGCTAAGTTTGAAGATCTGTCCTGCTACTGCTTGCCCACAGGTGCTCACGTGTTTGTCAGTCTCTAGCAGTCTACTCTAACATTGTGGTTTAATGAGCTACGCACTGAGAGAGCCATCAGTCCTGTGGCTGATAATTTAAATTAACCCAGCTCCACTCGCACACTCTGGACATCCTGCAATCAGTTCCCTGCAGTAGTTTTATTTGCCATTCTTGTCTCAATGACTAAAAGTTGTCATGCTTGACAGAGGAGTTCAATAAAGATCAAAACACTATGTGGTGTTGGGTTCTCTGGTGCACAGATGAGCCAACACAGTTGTATGTAGTACAACTCTATTTTATTTTAACTCTTATCTAGTTCGTTCTGGATACTCTGCACGTGCTGTCTCCCTGAGTGTGTCGTGTAGCAGGTCTGTCCTGGTCCTCCTCTCCAGCTATTACTGACCACCAGGTGTCGTGTTTGTGCTTTTATATCTTTCTGTGATTGGTTGCGGTGTTGTGTGTTCTGATTTGTCTGTTGGTGTGTCTATCATGATGTGTGTGTTTGAATATCATGACATCCCCCCTTTTTACAAAGGTATGTGCCTACGTGGTTATAAATATAATCGTGTCGTGAGTGCATCTAAGAGTGTGTGTGTGTGTTGTGTACAGCGTGTGTATATGATGTAACTATTTACATGGGGCGATGTCGGGTGCGTCACACTAACAAGGTTGTACCATAACAAAACATGAATGCGAGAGAAAAAAAAATTTGAACAGTGGTCCGGCCAGACGATATCTGGAACGATAAACAACAACAGGTTATAATACAGAAGTGTTTGACTTTTTGAACGTATGAACAGCGTTATAAGTCCAGTCTAATGGGTGACCGCCTCAAGAATAGGCTGGTCCTCAAGCCGGTTCAGCTGTGGAGATTTGGGTTCACACTGGTTCACCTTGGACTGTTGGAGGTGATGCTGCTGCCGAAGTCTCTACTTTTCCATTTGTTGTACTTCGTGCAGTGCTTGGTTTTTCATTCGTGCAAATATAACATTCAACATCTTTGTTAGTGTTGCCTTGGCTGTGGTTTGGTTCTGGTGGCGATGGAAGGGGCATGATCCGTGGCATCTCCACGAAGTCATCCTTGGGAACCAGTGGAGGATCCGGCGTGTGCGTACGGTTCAGTTGCGAGCATGGAAGGCGGCGCAAAGCTCGCTGATTGCGCCTACGCACCAATCCATCCGCCCTGCATGCCAGGAACAAGGTGGAGTCTTTTTTCTTTTTATGTTTGTGGTGGACGGCATCTTGTAGCCGATGGGTCGTTGCCATCGAAGAAGAACCATCACTAATATCATGCAAGGCGATGACTGTGCCAGATGTAGAAGTTGGCCGAGACCGTGTACGCTGGTTCCGGCCACCTGCTGTGCCGGAAGGGCGACTCCGCAGAGAAACGTCGAAGCATGTCGCCTTGGAGAGAGAATTGTTGCTCGCATCAACGTCTGGCGATGGCGCGAATTGGTGTGTCCGTCTTGGACCGCCGGTGCTGGTCGCCACTGCCGACCCAGTGGGGCTGCCACGCGATCCATTCCCTGTCGCCATGGCATCCGCCGTCACCCTGAGCATGCCACCACCGAGGCCGCGACACCGCCCGTCCGGAGCAAGGTCTGGCGTGCGCGAATCAGAGTTGGCGCTTGGCTGCTCCCCATCTGGAGTCCGGTCTGCCTTCCGTCGATGCTCCCCGTCCGGAGTCCCAACAGGTTCACTGGAGGCAGCCGAGCTTCCCTGAAGCTGCACTTCTGGAGTCCGAACATGCAGGAATGCACCGACCAGTGGAGAGGCTCGAGCCATCGAGGGTGGAAGCGGTGCGCCGCCACCGCAGTCGTCAGTGGTCCCAGCGTGATCGTCGAGTGCCTCGGTACGCACTAGGCGAGGTCTGTCACCTTGCACCTTTTGCATGGGAAGTGGGATGCTGTCGTCACTCGTCTCACATCCCGTGGATAGATCCTCATTAGCAGCTTGCTGTTCACTAGGGTTGGGTAAATTGTCAGAGTTTACATCTGGTGGTGCACACCATGTCGGTGGACTGTCATTGTCTTGCCATTGTCCTTCATTTGGGCTTTTCTTCTTTGGAATTTTAAATCTTCCCCCAGACATTGCAGAACCTTGTTTATTACCCCCAAATTCTCCCATATGTATGGTCTCGAATATAGGATCCAATGTTTCTATCGACATTGTACTATTTTCCAAAGAACATTCCGTTTCACTTTTCTTCTCAGGTACCTCATATGTATCTTTGTCTAATGTACATGCCTTCATGGTCTCTGGGTCTGATTTTGCTGGGACTGGCATGGTCACAGTCTCTCTTTTACTGTTCTCAATTGCCCACATTATACTCCCCATACATAACTGCTTAATCACTGGGGTTAGTGTGGTACAATGGATAATCGGGTCGACCTTATCTGCATCTTCACCATTAGTGGAAAGCACACTTGGTTCACTTGAAACTGCTGCGGGTTTTAAATTCGTTATCTGGCTACTCGATGTCGGTGTCCTCAGGATTCTTGCTCCAATGTTCTGCTCATTTATCAGTGGAGTGTGTATAGGTTCAATGCAATTAATGTTCCTCTCAAGGTTTGAAGAGTCATTACTGACTAACTGCTGGTCTCCGAAGTTGGGACTTTGCGGCGTTGTGTTGAAGGGAGACATTTGTCCCTGCTGTAGATATGATTCAGGTTGAGTTATTTCCATTACCTGAGGATCAATGTCTTGTCCATTTTTTCGATCCGTACTAAAACACTGGCAATTCTCAGTCTGCTCCTTGCAAGCTAAACATTCAATTAATTTCTTTAGCAAATCCTCAGCATCCTTCTGTGACCGTGCAGCATTATTAATCTCTGTTCGGCTATAATGATCCTGAAGGTCAGCGCATAAACCTTTTTTCTTCGGGCTTGGAAGAGGCGATTCCTTTGGCTTGTCTTCAGTTGGGCTGGAACAGTCTTCAGCGCTGTGCCCTTCATTGTAGCATGAGAGACCGTCATGGTCATGCTGCTGTGTAGTGGAGCATGGTAGGCTGTTATAGCCTTCTTGCTGTTCACGTGAGCATGGCAGACTTGCATCGTCTGCCGCTGGTTGGTCAGGAGAGGTTGCTAGACCCTCATGGTCTTGTTCCTGCAAGGACCGCACATTGGAGTCTTGTGTTGCTTCTATCGTGGAGGCTGTCCACGAGCTCTCTGTGGAGGCTTGTGACACTGGAGTCACTTCTTGTTCGTGCAAGGACTGCGCTCTGGAGTCTTGCGTTGCTTCTATCGTGGAGGCTGTCCACGAGCTCTCTGTGGAGGCTTGTGACACTGGAGTCACTTCTTGTTCGTGCAAGGACTGCGCTCTGGAGTCTTGCGTTTCTGCAATTGTGGAGTCTGTCCACGAGCTTGCTGTGGAGGCTTGTGACTCTGGAGTCACTTCTGGTTCATGCGAGGACTGCGCTCTGGAGTCTTGCATGTCTTCTTTCATAGAGTCGGGAACGTTGAGCGGGACGTGGACCACGCTCTGTGTGGCAGCAGGGCGCTCTCCGTGTGCTTGCACCACTCCCTGTCTGTTAATGTCAGGCTGCAGCATCATCCGGTACTGATAAGTTGGAACGTCATATCTGCTGGATTGAAGATCCTCAAATCCGAAAAATGAATCCGCATCTGCGTCGGATTCAATGTGGGGGCCGCCAATGTGCAACACGAAAGTCATAGTCGTATAGGACCACGGAGCTATCATTGGGCTCGCGAGGTCCGGAAACACTGTAAAGATCATCATCGAAGTATTCGAGGTCGGAATCATCGGCTTGTGCGTAGGTAACTGCTTGTCGGAGGGTTCTTCGGAGGTCAAATTCATCTCCTGGGTCAATTTGCGGCAATGTGCTGTCATTCCAGGTGAGGGAAGGTTGTTTTACAGCTTTAACAGATTTTTGTTTTTTTGATTTGGGACGTTTCCCCTTTAAATTGGTGCGGTCTGGGGCCTCTGACATCCTGACGCTCGGTATGTAGCACGTAGGAAGCGACTGCGCATGCTCAGATCGCTGTTCCTTTACCGATGGCCGTTTTCTTGACTGCGCATGCGCAGCATCTCGCGCATGCGCAAACGAAACTTCCAGTTCTGCGCACTGCTCGCGCAACTGTGCTAGCGTGATACCTTTAGCAAAATGGCCGCCGACCTCAACCCAGCCCTCTCTCAGGCCCGGGATTTCGGCCTCTGGGAATTCGGGCTCCGGGATCCCGGCCACGAGGTGAGTACTGCCACTTTTCTTACCTTTACTTGCCGATTGGATTGCGTTTTCTTCACAGTACTTGGAGAATTTGTCCAGGACTGCCTGGTAATGGTACCTTTGCTGCCTCCTGAAGAACCTGAACCATGTGAATATTTCTCTTGCCCTTGCACCGGCGATGGTGAGGAGAAATTCAATTTTTTCGCTATCATCCAGGTCTTGGAGTTCAGCTGCCACCAGGAACAATTCGAACACTTGCCGGAATCGCCGCCAGTTTTCGCAGAGATCGCCGTGGCACTGGAGCGGCTGCGGAACCGGGAGCTCTATCATTTTGCCTGGGCACTGCTGGTTGTCTGTGTACACTGAGGTATGCCGGCAGGTATCGATCCACTCCTGTACCATGTGGTGTTGGGTTCTCTGGTGCACAGATGAGCCAACACAGTTGTATGTAGTACAACTCTATTTTATTTTAACTCTTATCTACAGTTCGTTCTGGATACTCTGCACGCGCTGTCTCCCTGAGTGTGTCGTGTAGCAGGTCTGTCCTGGTCCTCCTCTCCCGCTAATACTGACCACCAGGTGTCGTGTTTGTGCTTTTATATCTTTCTGTGATTGGTTGTGGTGTTGTGTGTTCTGATTTGTCTGTTGGTGTGTCTATCATGATGTGTGTGTTTGAATATCATGACACACTACTTTCCAAATTCAGCAAATTTGCTCATCCAGTGTGGTTTTTTTAAATTAATAAGGTGGCGCAGTGGTAAGCACTGCTGCCTCACAGCTCCAGGGACCCGGGTTCAATTCCAGCCTCTGGTGACTGTGTGGAGTTTGCACGTTCTCCCCGTGTCTGCGAGCGTTTTCTCCGGGTGCTCGGTTTCCTCTTACAGTCCAAAAATGTGGAGGCTAGGTGGATTGGCCTTACTAAATTGCCCCTTACTATCCAAAAGGTTAGGTGGGGTTACTGGGTTACAAGGATAGGGTGGGGGAGTGGGCACAGGAAGGGTGCTCTTTCGGAGGGTCAGTGTAGACTCGATGGGGCGAATAGCCTCCCTCTGCACTGTAAGGATTCTAAAATGTTAGCAGGCAGTCGTGGATTACTGTTATTGTCTGAGACAGACGGTCCGGGCTTAAACCCACACCTCAAACCTGAGCACACTTAGGCTGATGTTTTAATGCAGTTTTGAGGGAGTGCCGCACTGTTGGAGGTGTTGCCTTTCAAATGTGATCTAAAAGATCCTGTGGTACTGTTGAAAAGAAGCGGGGTTCTCTTTCTCTTTCATATTGCATAACAAATCCAACTTGGGCATTTTAAGTAAAATCTTTGGGCTGAATTTGCCCATGGTTTCTGGGACCAGGCAGGGGTTCTAAGCCCACACGTGCAGGCATCAAAGTGTTCGCAGCAACTGATTGGGATGCAGCTTCCAAATTGATCACCTCTGAGCTGGCTGTTCAATTAAGGATGACGGGTGGGCTCTCGCTGCAGAGCCACGCGCTGCTCAGGCAAACCAGAGACCACAAGGGGTACCTCAACACGGTGCCCCCAATAGTCCGCAAAACAGTGCAGAAATTAACAGCATCAAGGCTGGAAGGTCCATTAGGTTGGCAGGGTGACCCTCCATTGGATTGGGATCAGCCGGGATTGTGGTCTACCATGCTCATGCCTACTGAGGTTGCATGCAGTGTCTGGCTCTGGGTCCTCCAACCTACCACAGAAAGCCCACTGCCACTGAGCTGGTGGCTTCCACATGCGGCATGGGGCCCCTCCACCAGCGGCAAAGTTCCAGGAAGGGCCACTAAATATCCCCTAATTGGGGCCTCAAGCACCTTGAATTAGCTGCCCAACTTCATGGTTCAGACAGCAGGCCGCCCAGGAACCAACCCCAGCAGTAATGCATTGGGAAGCAATCCCAACACGGCTTCTTTCTATTTTCGCGGTTCCACCTCATGGTCGGGAAAAAAATCCAGTCCTTTTAAGTCTGCAACTGGTCCAAAAAATGGGCGACAGGTAGCTGGGCCAATTAGTGGCAGATCCAGTTCAGTATGAACAAATGTAAACAAACGTCTTTGATGAATTGATACCCAACCCTCTACCCCTTACATATTTCTGATATGTAGATGACATGCTTGCTGTATTTGAATCCCAATGTATAATAAAGTTTGTTATGGGCTAGGGTTTAGAGAACACCAAAGTATATCACGGAGTTCACCTGACCCACAACTGTTTATAGATTTTGGTTATGAGAAGCACAAGGGCCTACTCTTCAGGTGTTATTCAATAGAGGCCTTCAGCACTTTAAATCAAAAACAAAACAAAGTTTATTCTACAAAGTCAGTTAACATTTTATAAACACATACATTAAGCATTTTATCAACTACACAAATAAACACCCCACACAGCTACAGTTCTCTATATTTAACCCTTAATAACTTTCCTTTACTGTTTCGCTCAAGTAACAACATCCATAAATCAGACAATCCCTTTTACCACAAAACAGTAGGTTTGAATTCCTTCCAGAACACAGGTATTACTTTGAAGTTATCAAGTGATCTGGAGACACCTTTTTAACATGCAGTGAGAGAGAGACTCCAAGATCCCTGTCTTCTGAATGCAGCTTCCAACTGTCTAAACCGAAAGTAAAACTCAAGAGCCACAAAACAGCTTCCAGCTCAAAACGACAGTAAAAACCAGAGCCACCGCCCAGCTCCACCCACACAACGGCATCACTGCAGCCATTTGAGAAGACAAACAATTCTAAAAGGGACATTCCCATGACAAGTTGAATTCATAAATATATTTGTGTTGAGAAAGGTAAAAATGGTTTCAATTAAATTTTGGTTTTGCTTATAAACCTTGGTGCCTGCGAGTCTGGATAGACTTGTGACCGAAGTTTCAGTTTGAGTTTGTTTGAACATAGACATTTTCAATGAGATCGTACAACCCCTGGAGTTAAAGAGATGGGTCAAAACAGGTTGAAAGTTCAGTGATTCTGGAGACAAAACACAAAGTACATAAGATTTATTGTTGCCTCGCAGCAGTGGTCCAGGGACACAGGCTAGATAAGAGTTGGAAGAGGAGGTGTTCAGAGTGCACATCAGAGAGGGAAGAAAATAACTTTTAACATTTTTGAGAAGAAAAACCACAAGGCTAGTGGGACAGTAGTTAACTGAATAATCAGTTATAGGGAGCGCAGATACTAATGGAAGACTGGGTTTAGGAACTCATCTGTTTGCTATGCAGTTGAAGAAACGGTGAGTTTAGTGCAGATTTTGGGTGTCTAGTGGACAGTGTGATGATCTGCATAAAGCAATTCTGTAGATATTATACACGACCTCCGACAACTAGGTGGCAGTGTGAACCCACCAGGTGACCCTGTGTCTGGGGAGTTGGAAGTGAGTCGTGTTGGAGGACAGACATATTTTGCAGTAGCTCTATAGTAGTTAATTAGTGTTAGTAGTTTATTATTTTATTTATCCTAATATCCCTTTATCATGCAGTTGTTTCATAAGAAATTATTTAAACTAGTTGTTCTGTCGTTCATCGTTCTTATCGGCCAGTCTACAGAACATTACAGACAGATTCAAGTTGGGTGTGAAGCATCAAGTGAATACTCAGGAGTTAACTGGAGGAAAACTGTTTGCAACTGTGCCAATCCCAAGCGTGAAGTCTCTGTGTCAAGCTAGGGGTAACTCTTCACTGGTTTGTGTGTTTGTAAAGACATTGCTGGGGTAAAGGAATCACGGGAATTTGAATCAGCTTCCGGTGTTTGCATTGAAATCTTTCTAACCTTTTTGTCTGGTGTAATATTGTTCACTTTAGTTTCAAGAAATATTTTATTCTTTGTATTAAAAGTTCATCAGCAGACTCCTGGGAATTTGCTCAGTGACTTTCCTCCCCGGTTTCTAAAACAATGTTAGGATCCATCAAGCCAAGTTTCACTTTGGGATCTAACTCGTCCAGTGGTAACATGAACTGGGATCATAACAATTCCTACACGCCATAATGGGCTCCACCCCTGTGCTCAAATTCACCTGAGCAATGAAGCAAATGAACTCCCTTTCCTCAACATACTAGTTGTGAAATCTGCCAATGGGTTCTCTGCTACTGTCTCTCACAAGCCTACTTTCACTGGTCAATATACACATTGGGATTCCTACAGTTCCACATGCTTTAAGATTGGCCCTATCACAAATAGGGCCCAAGCCATTTGCTTACTGTGCAATCTTAATGCTAAAATAGGTCGCATCAAAGCCATCCTATGGGATGATTACTCTGCGGCAAGTAACTCACCTCTTGACTCCCTAAAGCCTGCCCAACATCTACAAGGCACAAGTCAGAAATGTGTTGGAATGCTCTCTACTTGCCTGAATGAGTGCAGCTCCAACAACTCTCAAAGCTCAACACCATCCAGGACAAAGCAGCCCGCTTGAGTGGTACCCTTTCCACAAACATTCAATCCCTCTACCACCAATGAACAGTGGCAACTGTGTGTACCACCCACAAAATTCACTGCAGGAACTCACAAAGACTCCTTAGGCAGAACTGTACAAACCCACAACCACTACCATCTAGGACAAAGGCACCAGGTACCTGGGAACAACGCCACTTGGAAATTCCCCAAGTCACTCACCATCCTGACTTGGAAATTTATCCTTCCTTCATTGTTGCTGGGTCAAAATCCTGGAAGATCCTGAGAGCACTGTGGGTGTACCTCACCTCAGGGATTGCAGTGGTTCAAGGAGGCAGCTCACCACCACCTTCTTGAGGGAAACTAGAGATGGGCAATAAATGCCGGCCTAACCAGTGACGCCACATACCATAAATGAATAAAAATGATCAGACCACGGCTTGCTGTATATTGCGCAACTTCATGGTTGGCCCCAACACCACCACTTTCAGCCCTAAAAAAGGCCTATCTAATCAGATTACCCTGCAAGGGTAAGGTCATTGAGTCATATCGATCTACAGCTTGGAAAAGGCTCTTTGACCCAGTGTCTACGCCGGTCAAAAACAACCACCTAAGTATTCTAATCCCATTTTCCAGCACTTCATCCGTCCATAGCTCCTATGCTTTGGCATCGCAAGTACACATCTAAATACTTTTTAAATGTTATGAGGGTCTCTGCCTCCACCACGTTTTCAGGCAGCGAGTTTCAGACTCCCACCACTTTCTGGGTGAAAGACGTTTTCCTCACATCCCCTCGAAACCTCCTGCCCCTGACCTTAAATCTATGCCCCCTGGTCACTGATCCCTCCACCAAGGGAAAAGTTTCTTCCTGTCTACTTTATCTATGTGCCTCATAATTTTATCCATCTCAATCATGTCCCCCCTCAGTCTCCTCTGTTCCAAGGAAAACAATCCAAGTCTATCCAGTCTCTCTTCATAGCTAAACCCCTCCAGCCCAGGCAACATCCTGGTAAATCTCCTCTGCACCTTTTCCAGTGCTATCACATCCCTCCGAGAATGTGGATTCCAGAACTGCACACAATACTCTTGTTGTGGCCTAACCAACGTTTGATATGGTTCCAGTATAACCCTGCTCTGAAACTCTATGCCTCAGCTAATAAAGCCAAGGGGCTTGTTTAGCCCAGTCTAAACAGCTGGCTTGTAATGCAGAACAATGGCAGCAGCGCGGGTTCAGTTCCCGTACCGGCCTCCCCGAACAGGCACCAGAATGTGGTGACTAGGGGCTTTTCACAGTAACTTCATTGAAGCCCACTTGTGACAATAAATGATTATTATTACTATTATTAAAGGCGAGTATACCATATGCCTTCTTAACCACTGTATCCACCTGTCCTGCTACCTTAAGGGATTGGTGTACAAGCATAACAAGGTCCCTCAGATCTTTGGTGCTTCCAAGGGTCCTGCTGTTTATGTGTCACAAAGATTTGAGAAACCAGTGAAGCTAGCCATTGCAATAGCAACAGGAGTCTCCACTAACAGGATGCTGCATTCAAGCCAAAAAGACATTTTGCCCATCACACAAATGGGTAACGTGGTAAATGAATTTCAGTCCCGGTGTGATACCAGGTTTGTAATCTGTACGTCCCAATGACTGGTGGACAGTAACAGCACATCTCTTCAGCTGTTCATTACAGGCAAAGTACTGACTGTGCCCAACCAGCCTGTGCTTGCAAGACTCAAAATATAATGTCCAACATTAGATGTGATTTTGCAATTGGACAACACCCACTAAACAATCCTGACTGTGCTAAGAATTACACTGAAAGCCAATTTAAGATTATCAGTCAGACTCGCAGTGTGACTCGCTTACACTTGCTAGAAGCCACATATATTCCCACACAGCTGTCCTTCAGACAGGAGCCTATCCACACATTGAGCCTTTTCCAACTAAACAGAAGCTTGGGGGACAGCCATTCCCTGGTTCATTCCCCATGGCAATGCCTTGCCCGATTACAGCTGACCTGTATTTGAATAAAGGCTTGGCAGTTAACTGTTCTTGGCTGCATTCTTCACGGCAACACATCTACAAATCAGAGTCCACTTGCCAACCAATTAGCACTGTAGTCTTAAGACAGTATAAATTGTTGTTCCCTCGATGTTGCTATTTTTTAATTCATCTACAAGATGTGGGCGTCGCTGGTTCGGCCAGCATTTATTTCCCATCCCTAGTTGCCCTTCAGGTGGTGGACAGTTGCCTTCTTGAACTGCTGCAGTCACTTAGGTGTACGTACACCTACTGTGCTGTTAGAGAGGGAGTTCCAGGATTTTGCTTCAGCGACATTGAAGAAACACAATATATTTCCAAGCCAAGGTGGTGACTTGGAGAAGACCTCCAGGTAGTGGGGTTCCCAGGTATCTGCTGCTCTTGTCTTTCTAGATGATAGCGGTCGTGGGTTTGGAAGGTGCTGCCTAAGGAACCTTTGTGAGTTACTGCAGTGTATTTGGTAAATGGTGCACATGGTTGCCGCAGTTCGCCGGTGGGGGAGGGTTTGAATGTTTGTGGAAGGGGGAGCAATCAAGCGGGCTGTTTTGTTCTGAATAGTGTCGAGTTTGTTGAGTGTTGTTGGAGCTGCACTCATCCAGGCAAGTGGAGAGTATTTATCTTGTAAGCTGTCCTGATGAATGCATGATGAAAAGCTTTGTTAACATGTCTCTTTTATCAGTAAATATTCAAGTTCTGTACTATCAACGACTATTTAAATATAAAATAATTAGTATGGGAACAAGAGGCCAAAAGGAAGATTCCTCTGCATATAATAATTTAAACATATGCAACAATAATGTGTTAACTATTTCAATACATCAAACACGTATGCCTAAGAGTGCGTTAAATGGGACCAATTCTTCTTGGTCAGTTGGATGATTGATGTGCAATCTATTGTCTCGTATTGAGAAAGTGACCCAAATAAGAATGCTGCCTATGGACTACATTCTCTCTCCTCTGCAGACACCCTCCCTTACCTAACCCACCACACCTAGGCACAATCTGACAACTGGCAAGCTTTATAAACACTTGCGTTTCTGTCAGGGTTTTACCATCCAAAAAACACCCGCTTTAAAGCATCGAACACTTGCGCAGTGAGGAACACTATTGGGCCAATTGTTTTGCTGGGTTATCGGAAGCAGGATAGAATGTCACCTCCAAGTAACATGTCTGCATCTCCAGGTCCCACTGACAAACAAGGTCAATTTATCAACGATGCCCTGGAAAATTGTGAGCCTGCATGTTCAGAGATTAACACAACCAGGGTTCGTTACCTTGCCATCAGCTTTCCTGCGGCTAACTTGGTCCCTGCGAAAGCCTACTCATCGTCCCTCCCCTACTTCCAGGCAGGTCACTTTTTAAGTGCAACATGGCACAGCATGTTGAACAGATGAAATCCAGAGGTTACATCAGACAAGTCTCTGCTATTGTTGGCATGAGATTTAGCTGGAAAAAACCATGACAGCAGATATGGTGCTGATCTGCATTAACAAGTTACTGGAAGGGTAATTGAAGGGAGCAGGAATGATGGTTTGGAGTACCAAGTTTTAAGATGAAAGGGACTTTACAAAATTCAACTTAAAGCATGTCCAACAGTTTTGTAAATAGCAGCAATTATAAGATAATTCGGTGAGGAAATGTAAAGTGCAAAGAAAAGTCAGGGGATACTGGAAATTGCAATACGCTCTCTTGCAAGGCTATGGATTAAAGACGCAACTGGATGCATTTCAGTTGATAGTGGGATTGAAGAATGTGGTGAGTAGGCGGGAAAGTTGGGGGTTAGTTCTGAAATAGAAAGGGCCTATAAAGACCGTGCAAATCATTCTTTGTCCTGCTGGGGCAGACCTTGAAATGCAGACACAGGTTCATTATAATGCTCCATGCATCATTCCCAGCTTAAGCTCAGCATAGGAAACATTGTACCATGGAGACAACACAGCAGCCTGTCCTCAATTGCAGTAGGATAAGACACAATATTTCCTGCCGCTGATAATAACAACAAAGCAGCTTGTGAAATTCCTAACTTTTTAATATATGTTAAGCTTCATTGGTAAATCAAGATACAAATACTATTTAAAATCCAACTTTGAAATCACAAATATATCCATCAATTAGAGGTATCACTAATTGCTTTATCATAGCAAAATGCCTTAACTTTCAAAAAAGTAAATTAAATATACTGGTCCATAAACAAAGGCTTGCATGACCAATGTAAAAAGATCTAATAAAATCTCTCCAGCACCTATGGCTGTAATCTTACTAGAATTATTCAACATCCTACAAATTAATGTAAAGCAAAGGCAATGTGTTGATGTACGTTTTCAAACTTTGATATTTTAAGCAAGTTTTCTTTTTGTGAGGCAACTTCTGCAAAGTACAGTTATGTGCAAAAGCATTTAGATATTTCAATCAAAATGTAAATGGGCAGAATTTATATTGTGTAAAAGCAGATTATGTCCTATATTTAGATTAAGTACAGTGACAATATTGCATTGAGTCACTTTGCAGTGATAGGTTAATCAAGCCAAAGATTTTCTAATAAATTACAACCATGAAATCCCGACAGGTATTTGGGTGAAATTGTTGTGTTTACCTATATAAGAGAGACTGCATTTCAAAATACTCATTGGATGTGAGGGACATTAGGATGACCCCGAGAATGTGATGAGGTGCTGGGCAAAATTTAATAATGATCATCTTTATTGTCACAAGTAGGCTTACATTAACATTGCAATGAAGTTACTGTGAAAAGCTCCTAGTCGCCACATTCCGGTGCCTGTTCGGGTACACTGAGGGAGAATTCCGAATGTCCAATTTGCCTAACAAGCACATCTTTTGGGACTTATGGGAGGAAACGGGAGCACCCGGAGGAAACCCACGCAGGCACGGGGAGAACGTGCAGACTCCGTACAGACAATGAACCAAGCCGGGAATTGAACCTGGGACCCTGGCGCTGTGAAGCAACATTGCTAACCACTGTGCTAACGTGCCACCTTTCTTAATAGGTGTGTAATATGTACAGTGAGTTTACAATTGACGGAATAATGTGTTCTATTTTGGCTTAATGTCCATGTGATCTGTGGCAACAGAGAGGTGATCGCAGTGATGAATCATCATTGGCTGCCAATTTAATCGAGAAACCAAGGTGATTACAAGGAAATTAAACAAACAGAACATATTTTAAAGGAATGTAATATAATTTTAATTTAAATCAAAATGCTAAAAGAAACAATTCTAAATAAGATAACATAGTTCTCAGACAAGGAGATAATAAAGAATGTAACAAGTCCATTTCTGAAATTTCCTTTCTGGAGCAACTTGACAAAAGCCACATAATGTCCTTAGTCTTCTGCTTCATACCTAATACATTAAACACAAAGTCAGTGTTCAGCCTTCAGTATAAAGGAAAACTATGAAATTTAATTAAAGCAATTTTTAAAAACATTCTAAGAGACAAATTATCTTTGAGGAAATATTTGAAGACTTTCTAACATAGAGCCAGAGAAAAATACTCCCTTTTATGTGAAGTGCCTAAAATTTACAAATATGCATATTAAAATTAACAACATATAAAGAGAAACTGGTCTACCAAGTTTGCCTTATGAAAGAATCATCACTTAATGTGACAGTACCACCCTTTGTAATAACCATCTAATCTTCCAGAAGAGCCAGGAAAACAAGATTTTTTTTTAAACTAGGAAAAATTCAAGGAAAATGTATTGCAGAGAATTCCTTCCACATGTTCCTCAAGGCAATCAAAAATTAGTTCCAAGGAACAATGGTGAATGAGATACACCATCCAACAATTTTGTATACAGCCTTATCAGCATTCTTTGGCTACCCTTTTGATGGACTGCAGAAAATCTGCATCCACTATGAGCCAGCAACCTACTCCAGAGGACGACAAGCCTCTGTGAAAACAACACCCGCCTGACATCTAATACTGTCCTATGCTTATGCAACCTAAATAAATGTCCCCTCCTTCTCCCCCACTATTGTAATTCAAATAATCTGTCCAATTGTTCAAGTCTTTCCTGAACTATATACTTTTCTAGAGTTAAAAGATGCATCTCCCTGAGTGTATCGTGATAACTGAGGGTAGATATGAATCTAGTGGCACTCCTCTGACCTTTTCCAGGAGCTCCACATCTCCCACCATGTGATGGGCTCAGAAATGGAGATAGCGGGCTGGATTCTCCATTTTTGAAACTATGTCCCCCACGCCGGCGTCAAAGCGGCGGAGTTTTACTGTAAAAAAAGCGAATGAATTCATAGCCCTGCAGGGCCTAGCAGGGACCCGGAGTAAATCTCACAGCTTTAGATGCAGATACGGGCCCCCGCACTCCCGGGTCAGAAGCCGCGCTGTGCTCCATGGCGGACTCGGATCACAAAGGTAGATCCCCAAAGGAGAGCCCCCCATCAGACGCGCGCCCGACCCTCAAACTCCAGACATTAATTCCACGGCCGCTTATAAGGCCCCCCCCCCGGCCTCCGATTGTGCGCAGCCGCCACGTGAGCATCCCGACTGGTAATAGCAGGTTAGTTCCACGCCATCGGGAACTTGGCCGGTTGGGTCGGAGAATGTCGGAGCGGGCCTCTGGCAATGGCCCCCCGGCGAACTCCCCAGTGCCCGAGGAATCGCCAAACCGGCACCGGTCATGATTACGATGTCGAACTGGATTCTCCTCCCACGCGCCGGCCGCGATTTCGTTGTCGGGCTGCGGAGAATCCAGCCCAGCATTCCAGACGCGACTATCCAAAGACTTGTACGAGATGTGCTTTGTTTTACATGTAGTTGTCTTAGCTATACATTGTGATATGTTGCTAGCTTTCATTATACCTTTCAGGTGTGGGCTTAAGTGAGGTGCTCTTTCCAAGAGTTGGTGCAGACTCGATGTGCCGAATGGCCTCCTTCTGCACTGTAAATTCTATGTCAAGAAAACTCACTTTTTTCACCCAAAGAATGGTCAACATTTGCAATAGACGTCCAAAGAGGCAAATCCAATAATTTTTTTTTTTTGATTAGATGCTGAATGAGAGGGACTGTTGGGTATTTGTGGATGGAAGGATGAATAAAAACAGACTAAAATGGCCTTGTAATGATATTCTGAAATCAGGACTGGAATCTCTAATCTGGATTGACAGAAATGTGAACTTACTGTGAAAGGCGTTTGCGTAATTCCTTCACTTGCTCGTTCTTCTTTGTTAATATTTCTTTCATGTTGCGATAAGCAGCTGTTTCCTGGAACTTTTTCTCCAGCTCCTGTTGTTAGAATTAGTATTTCATTGAATATTTTGTAGCAGATAAAATGACAATCAATATCCATGACTGGGCAAGGCTTCCCTTCCGGTTGAACATATTTTATCTACAGAAGACCTGCAAGCTGTTCTGTTTTTCACTGGCTGGCTGCTTCTGTTATGACTTTTGGGCAGAACCTTCCACTTGGGCCTAGGCGCAAACCAGGTGGCAGCAGAGTGGCTGCCCATTGTAAACCTCGGTGGCCAATGCCCAACGGTGAAAGTCCTGCCCTTCTTGCAAAGGCCAACTTCAATAGCTTTTACCTTTGCCTCCAATTACAGGCAGCAGTGTGTTCTGCTTTCAGCAGGACAGTACTACGGAGGGAAAAAAGTGAAATTATTTACGACGTGAGGGGGCTGTAGGATTGTGATTTTTAAAAACATGCGTCAAAGAAACAATTGTGGTGAAGGTGGTGTTATTGTTTAACTTCGCCGTCATTGGGCTTCATTGTTCCAGGATGATTTTATATTATTCCCGTTTGCAGACAGCGGGTGTGGCCTGGAATTTTCTTGACACGTGTACTGAAACAACTGCACAAGGCGTAGTCACCTTTTTCACGCAAAATATTTCAGAAATTCATGCTTGACTTATGCTGATATTTATGTTGCACCTGAACCGCCTCCTCATTTAGAGATTCAACGATACCTTGATCGAAACCCGTGAGGCACGATCAATTGAACAAAGACTAGAGTTGGATACAACTGAGGCTTTATTGCTCTAAGATGTGTGGCCTCCCACAGCAGCTGGCAAAATGGCTGCTGAATGGAGGACACGCATATTTATACTCCGCCTACTGGGCGGAGCAAGCAGGCAGGGACTACCGGCGAACCTGTAGTACAAGTTCTACCTTACATCACCTAAAACAGGTGCAACAGTGGTTTACCACATTCACTCCCTGTTAAAATTGAGTCCGGCGGGGTGGTGGAGAATGTTCTATGTTCTATATACAGCAATGAATTTATATTTACAGTATTTGATCAGAAACAAAATGTCTTTTGAAGTCCGGTGCCAGTTAGAGATTTAACCGGTCTGGTGCCTTGATGCTCTGCTGGGACCGACACAGAGGTGGCGGCGATGTTGATGCTGGCCCGATGTCCGGTGACTCCGGGAGCGTGCCAAAATCCTCTTCATCCTCGGGCGTGGGCAGGGGCAGGACGGATGGTCCTGGTGGGGTTAATGCTGGGAGCGCCGGCGGAGGGAGGGTGACGCCGGGCCGGAGAGGTGTGTGTGTGGGGAACCTGCTGGTGCCAGGTCCCTGAGGGAGACAGTATCTTGGCAGACGTCGGGGTACGCCACATAGGCATACTGGGGGTTGGCATGGAGCAATTGCACCCTCTCCACCAACGGGTCCGCCTTTTGGAGGCGGACATGCCTACGTGCCTTCGTAATGCACAAATTGCCCGCAAGAAGTCAAAGAGTTTTGGGTAGCGGAGATATAGAACACAGAACAGTACAGCACAGAACAGGCCCTTCAGCCCTCGATGTTGTGCCGAGCTTTGTCCGAAACCAAGATCATGCTATCCCACTCCCTGTCATTCTGGTGTGCTCCATGTGCCTATCCAATAGCCGCTTGAAAGTTCCTAAAGTGTCCGACTCCACTATCACAGCAGGCAGTCCATTCCACACCCTAACCACTCTCTGAGTAAAGAACCTACCTCGGACATCCCTCCTTTTTCTCCCACCCTGAACCTTACAGTTATGCCCCCTTGTAACAGCTACATCCACCCGAGGAAATAGTCTCTGAACGTCCACGCTATCTATCCCCCTCATCATCTTATAAACCTCTATTAAAGTCGCCTCTCATCCTCCTTCGCTCCAATGAGAAAAGCCCTAGCTCCCTCAACCTTTCCTCATAAGACCTACCCCCCAATCCAGGCAGCATCCTGGTAAATCTCCTTTGCACCCTTTCCAATGCTTCCACATCCTTCCTATAATGAGGTGACCAGAACTGCACACAATACTCCAAATGTGGTCTCACCAGGGTCCTGTACAGTTGCAGCATAACCCCACGGCTCTTAAAACTCAAGCCCCCTGTTAATAAATGCTAACACACTATAGGCCTTCTTCACGGCTCTATCCACTTGAGTGACAACCTTCAGAGATCTGTGGACATGAACCCCAAGATCTCTCTGTTCCTCCACATTCCTCAGAACCCTGCCGTTGACCCTGTAATCCGCATTCAAATTTGTCCTACCAAAACGAATCACCTCGCAGTTATCAGGGTTAAACTCCATCTGCCATTTTTCGGCGGCACTTCCAAGGCACCATTCTCCCAATCCAGAAGGTCAAAAGGTTGCTGAGGTTTTTATGGACGGTGCTTTGTGGTCCTGAGCATGATTACAATGCCTCTACATCCTTGGCCCATGGCAGCTTTCTGACTGCAAGCGAGGGCTAGCATGTTTGGGAACAAATGGACTAAGGGAATATAATGTTCTAGATTATGTGAAAGCAGGACTATGTACACCTATCTGCTTTATTTCTGTTTAGGTAAGCATTAATGAGGTTCAAATACTCGAGAGTGAATATTACTTCCACTACGACTTTGTATAATCAAGCTGATTTTCCTCCTCCTGTACGCCATTCACATTGATCCGGATATTGGTTCACCGTCCATATTCTTGAACTAGTAGAATGCAGAGTATAAAGAGAAAGATGCTGCCAAGTTTGTTACCAGCTCAGCTGCGCCCAATTAACCTCATTTAAAAAGTCACTCCACTTTTCTCTAAAATATGAACTATATATGTTCAAGATAAGGAGTTTGGTGACGGGAATGGTGTCCTCACAGGGAGAAAACGGGAAGAAGTACTATCCAGTTTATTGAGAGAGTCGGTAGGTTTAAAGTAGACATCAGCAAAAGACCCAAAACCGGTGTGAGAGAGAGAGAGAGAGATGAGTCAACCGGAAAAATTACAGTTTGGTGTTCAGTAATGGGGCTGTGATAAGACCATAAAACATAGGAGCAGAATTAGGCCATTCGGCCCATCAGGCCTGCTCCGCCATTCAATCATGGCTGGTATGTTTCTCATCCCCATTCTCCTGCCTTTTCCCCATAACCCCGGATCCCCTTATTAATCAAGAGTCTATCTATCTCTGTCTTAAAGACACTCAGTGATTTGGCCTCCAACGTTTCTGCGGCAAAAAATTCCACAGATTGGCCACCCTCTGGCTGAAGATATTCCTCCTCATCTCAGTTTCAAAGGATCGTCCCTTTGGCCTGAGGCGGTGCCCTGGGGTTCAAGTTTTTCCGACTAGTGAAAACATCCTCTCCACATCCACTCTATCTAGGAATGTTGTCCAGCGGGTTGGTGCTCATATTCAGCAAGCTAGAGTTCCTTATGTCAGACAGAAAGAGCATCCCTTTGTCAACGAGTGTGATAATGACCATCAGGATTGGGCAGGAGAGAACGGTATACTGCAGGTGGAGAGGGAGCTTGACTAAGTGAGAGAATGGATAAAGCCAGCAAGACTGCATCTTTGAACCTTTCTCACTTTGAGTAGCTTTTTGTTTAAACTCCACTCATTCTTAGATAAAAAGGCGCCATGATATGAACCTGCTCGCATTTCAGCAATGCCAATCTAGTTATAAGGTATGTTGATTCGGCTTTGTCAGACTCAAGTCCCTCACTGACCTCTTTTTTTTCTTGACATGTCTCAAACAAAGAGCTCTTTGTTGTTCTTGACATTGAGGAAATGTCATTAATTCTGCATCACATTTTCACTCATCACTTATCTTTGCATGGCTCTTATTTCCTTCATGGGCTTTTCTTTATCTACAGCAATCAAGTTTTCCACTCCTGTCACCTATTACATGTCCACTGATTCCCAAATGCTGGGGAGTAACGCATTCATGCAGTGAGTTATGTGGATTTGTAATGCACTGCCTAAAAAGCTGGCGTCAGCAGACTTCGTAGTTATGTTCAAAAAGTGAACTGGATATATGCTTGAAAAGGAAACGATTTAGTGCTATGGGGAAAGAGTAAGGGAGTTGGACTAATTGAATAGTTCTTTCAAAGTCAAATGGTCTCACTTCTGTGCTTTCTGATTCTGTGATGTATAATTCATGTTACCCAGTGTAGTGTCAGCGAGGCTCCTCCAGGTGATCTGTGGACTGATCCAAAATGCAAGTCACTGACCCTGGTACTCGGCGAGAAAGGTTTCATAGACATTTGCCCCATGTACAGTCGGAGTATGCTGGACTCTTTGGCACAGCTTAGAAGCACTTGCTGTCATTCCCAACAACACATAATTACCAGATTGGATTTTGAACTTTGATGGGGCTGAAAACCAAGAGATGGAACTGGCTGAATGTGGACCCCAGCATAAGGCTGAGTCTCTCCAGCTTGGAACCAGACATGACCTCATTGGTGTCTCATCCAAAGCAGAGCCATTTTCCCCATCATTTCTACAGAGATGTTTTGTGGTGGCAAGTGAAAGGTGGTGGGGTAGGACTGGTGGGTGGGCTGTAAGGGCTTTTTGCCCCACCAAAGTGGTCTGCGGATGTGAAAGTTTGAGAACCACTGCTTTAAGCTAACTGTATTATATTACCTTTGTAAAAAATGTTCATTCTTGGACATTGTTGACTAGATTGGGATTTTGTTGTGCATCCTTAACTGCTCTGTTTTGTACAACCGAATAGCTTGCTAGATCACTTCAGAGGATAGTTTTTTTAAAAAAATATATTTTATTGAAATTTTTTTCCCTGAGCAACATTTTTCCCGCTTACAAAACAAGCGAAACGATAACAGTAACAAAACAGAAATTTTTTAACTTTTTAACAATAATAATAATAGTAGTAATAATATACAAGTAGCAAAACCTCGTACTCTATTGACCTATACTCAACTGCCTCCCCCCTCCCCCCCCCCCCCCCCCCCCTGGGTTGCTGCTGCTGGTCATCCGTCTTCCCTCTAACGTTCCCCTAGGTAGTCGAGAAATGGCTGCCACCGCCTGGTGAACCCTTGAGCCGATCCTCTCTGGGTAAACTTTATCTGCTCCAGTTTAATAAACCCCGCCATATCGTTTACCCAGGCCTCCAGTCCGGGGGGTTTCGCCTCCTTCCACATGAGTAGGATCCTGCGCCGGGCTACGAGGGACGCAAAGGCCACGACATCGGCCTCTTTCGCCTCCTGCACTCCCGGCTCTTCCGCAACTCCAAATAGAGCTAACCCCCAGCCTGGTTTGACCCGGGCCTTCACCACCTGCGAAATCACTCCCGTCACTCCCTTCCAATACCCTTCCAGTGCCGGGCACGCCCAAAACATATGTGCGTGGTTTGCCGGGCTCCCGCCACACCTCCCACATTTGTCCTCCACTCCAAAGAACCTGCTCAATCTTGCCCCCGTTATGTGTGCTCTATGTAGCACCTTAAATTGAATCAGGCTAAGCCTGGCGCATGAGGAAGAGGAATTTACCCAGCTTAGGGCATCAGCCCACATACCCTCCTCTATCTCCTCCCCTAATTCTTCTTCCCACTTTCTTTTTAGTTCGCCCACCGACTCCTCCCCCTCTTCCCTCATCTCTCTATAAATCTCTGACACCTTGCCCTCTCCGACCCACACCCCTGAAAGCACCCTGTCCTGTATCCCCTGTGTCGGGAGCCGCGGAAATTCCCTCACCTGTTGTCTAGTAAACGCCCTCACCTGCATATATCTCAAGAAATTCCCCCGGGGTAACTTATACTTTTCCTCCAGTGCTCCCAAGCTCGCAAAAGTCCCATCTATGAATAAATCTCCCACCTTCCTAATTCCCAACTGGTACCAGCTTTGAAATCCTCCATCCATTCTTCCTGGGGAGAACCTATGGTTGTTCCTGATAGGGGATCCCACCAGGGCTCCCCGCACCCCTCTCTGTCGCCTCCACTGTCCCCATATGTTCAGTGTTGCCGCCACCACCGGGTTCGTGGTGTACTTTTTCAGTGAGAACGGTAGCGGCGCCGTCACCAGCGCCTCTAGACTCGTCCCTTTACAGGACCTTCTCTCCAGCCTTTTCCACGCCGCTCCCTCACCCCCCATCATCCATCTACGTATCATTGCCACATTGGCGGCCCAATAATAATCTCCCAAGTTCGGTAGTGCCAGTCCTCCTCTGTCCCTACTGCGCTGAAGGAACCCCCTCCTTACTCTCGGAACTTTCCCTGCCCACACAAAGCTCGTAATGCTCCTATCTATTTTATTAAAAAAGGTCCTGGTGATTAAAATAGGGAGACATTGAAATACAAATAAGAACCTCGGGAGGACCATCATCTTAATTGCTTGCACCCTGCCCGCCAGCGATAAAGGCTGCATGTCCCACCTCTTAAAGTCCTCCTCCATTTGTTCTACCAGCCATGTCAGATTAAGTCTGTGCAAGGTTCCCCAGCTCCTAGCGATCTGAATCCCCAAGTATCGGAAGTTTCTTTCCACTTCCCTTAGCGGTGAGCCTTCCATCTCTCTACTCTGGTCCCCTGGATGTATCACATATAATTCACTCTTCCCCATGTTTAACCTATACCCCGAAAATTCCCCGAACCTCCTCAAGATTTGCATAACCTCTATCATCCCCCCCGCTGGGTCCGACACGTATAGCAATAGGTCATCCGCGTATAACGAGACTCGGTGTTCTTCTCCCCCTCTAGTCACCCCTCTCCATTTCCTGGAGTCTCTCAGCGCCATGGCCAGAGGTTCAATTGCCAGTGCAAACAACAATGGAGACAGCGGGCATCCCTGTCTTGTTCCCCTATATAATCGGAAATACTCCGATCTATGTCGACCTGTAACTACGCTTGCCGTCGGTGCCCCATAAAGTAGTCTAACCCAGCGAATAAATCCGTTCCCAACCCCAAACCTCCTTAACACTTCCCATAAATACTCCCACTCCACCCTATCAAATGCCTTCTCTGCGTCCATTGCCGCCACTATCTCTGCCTCCCCCTCCACTGAGGGCATCATTATCACCCCTAATAGCCGTCGCACGTTAACATTCAATTGTCTCCCTTTTACGAACCCTGTCTGGTCTTCGTGCACCACCCCTGGGACACAGTCCTCTATCCTCGATGCCAGCACCTTTGCTAGCAGTTTGGCGTCCACGTTCAATAGTGAAATAGGTCTATAGGACCCACACTGCATCGGATCTTTGTCCCTCTTCAAAATTAGCGATATCGTCGCCTCCGCCATTGTCAGGGGTAGTGTCCCCCCTTCCCTGGCCTCATTGAACGTCCTCGCCAACAACGGGGCCAACAAGTCCACATATTTTCTGTAGAATTTCACCGGGAACCCGTCTGGCCCCGGGGCCTTCCCTGCTTCCCAGTCCCTTAATAACCTCGTCCACCTCAATCGGCGCCCCCAGGCCTGCCACCGCCTGCTCCTCCACTTTCGGGAACCTCAACTGGTCCAGGAACTGCCGCATCCCCTCCTCTCCCTCTGGGGGCTAAGACCTATACAGTTCTTCATAAAAGGTCTTAAACACCTCATTTATCTTTCCTGCACTTCGCACGGTGTCTCCCCTTTCATCCCTAATTCCTCCTATCTCCCTCGCTGCTGCCCTCTTTCGCAGTTGGTGCACCAACAGGCGACTAGCCTTTTCTCCATATTCATACCTCCTCCCCTGTGCCTTCCTCCACAGTACATCCGCCTTTCTGGTGGTCAGAAGGTCAAACTCGGTCTGGAGTCGTCTCCTCTCCCTGTACAGCTCCTCCTCCGGGGTCTCTGCAAATTCCCTGTCCACCCTTAAAATCTCCCCCAGTAATCTATCCCTTTCCTTGGCCTCTGTTTTCCTTTTGTGGGCCCCAATAGAAATCAGCTCTCCTCTGACCACCGCTTTTAGTGCTTCCCAGACCACTCCCACAGGGACCTCACCGTCGTCATTGACCTCCAGGTATCTCTCGATGCACCCCCTCACTCTTGCACACACTCCCTCATCCGCCATCAGTCCCACATCTAATCGCCAGAGTGTTCTCTGCTCCCTGTCCTCTCCTACTTCCAGGTCCACCCAATGTGGGGCATGATCCGAAACCGCTATGGCTGAGTATTCAGCTTCTTCCACCCTAGAGATCAACGACCTTCCTAGAACAAAAAAATCTATCCGGGAGTACACTTTATGGACGTGGGAGAAGAAGGAATACTCCCTAGCCCTGGGTCTAAGAAATCGCCATGGATCCACTCCCCCCATTTGGTCCATAAACCCCTTAAGTACCTTGGCCGCTGCCGGCCTTCTTCCAGTCCTTGAGCTGGATCTATCTAGCCCCGGGTCCAGCACCGTATTGAAGTCCCCTCCTAAAATCAAATTTCCTGCCTCCAGGTCCGGAATACGCCCCAGCATCCGTCTCATGAACCCCGCATCGTCCCAATTTGGGGCATACACATTAACCAACACGACCTCCATTCCCTCCAGCCTACCACTCACCATTACATATCTACCTCCACTATCTGCTACGATGTTCTTTGCTTCAAATGCTACCCATTTCCCCACCAAAATGACCACCCCTCTGTTCTTTGCGTCCAGTCCTGAGTGGAACACCTGTCCCACCCATCCTTTCCTTAGCCTAACTTGGTCCGCCACCTTTAGGTGCGTCTCTTGGAGCATAACCACGTCTGCCCTTAGTCCTTTCAAATGCGCGAGCGTCGGGCCCTTTTTATCGGTCCGTTCAGGCCTCTCACGTTCCACGTGATCAGCCTCACTAGGGGGCTACCTGCCCCCCTCCCGTGTCGACTAGCCATTACCTTCTCTAGGCCAGTCCCATATCCCGCCTCCGCGCTCCCGCTCGCTCCCCCAGCGTCGCATTCCGCCCCCGACCACCTTCTCTTTAGCCATTTCCTTTTGGATTTCCGCAGCAGCAACCCAGTTGTCCCCTTCCCCCCTCCCCCCCCCCCCCCCCAGATCCCTATCTAGCTTGATTGCTCCCCCCATATCACTTCCGTAAGTCAGCTGACTTCAACTGACCCCGGCTGCTCCTGCTCGCTCCTCGGCCCCCCCGGTGTGAGGGAACTCCCATCCGCCTTGCGCCTGTTTTCCCGCCTTATTCTTTCTGGCGCGGGAACATCCCTTTACTTGTCCCGCCTCTTATGGCGCAGCTCCCTTTCCCCTCCCCCTCTCCTTCCCCATTCTCTGACTATGTCCCGCCTCTCCCCCCTCACCGGCGCCCACATTTCCCCAGTATCCCCCCCTTCCCTGTTTACTTCTCGCTTAACTTTCACCATCCCATTAACAAAAACAATAATAACAACAATAACAGTTCCCTGCAGCATCAGTCCCTCAGTTCCGGTCCAGTTTCTCTTCATTGAGGAAGGACCATGCTTCCTCCGCCGTCTCGAAATAATAGTGTCTCTCCTGATGCGTGACCCATAGTCTTGCCGGCTGCAGCATCCCAAACTTCACCTTCCTTTTGTGCAAAACCTCTTTGGCTCGGTTGAAGCTCGCCCTCCTTCTCGCCACCTCCGCACTCCAATCCTGGTAGATCCTTACCACCGCATTCTCCCATCTGCTACTCCGCACCTTTTTGGCCCATCTCAGGACCTCTTCTCTGTCCTTAAGGCGGTAGAATCGCACGATTATCGCCCTCGGTGGTTCTCCCGCTTTTGGTCTTCTCGCCGGGATCCGATTTGCCCACTCCACCTCCATGGGGCCTGCAGGGGCCTCAGCACCCATCAGTGAGCTCAGCATCTTACTTGCGTACGCTCCACAGTCCACTCCTTCCACACCCTCCGGGAGACCTAGTATCCTAAGGTTCTTCCTTCGCGCTCCATTTTCAAGGGCCTCAATCCTGTCAGCACACTTTTGATGAAGTGCCTCGTGCGTCTGAGTCTTGACCGCCAGGCCCAGGACCTCGTCCTCAATACCTGACACCTTCTGGTCCACCACGCGAAGTTCCGTCTCCTGGGTCTTTAGAGTCTCCTTAAGCCCCTCAATTGCCTGTAACAACGGGGTCATTACCTCCTTCTTCAGCAGGTCCACGCACCGTCTCACCACCTCGTCCTGCTCAGGCCCCCATGTCACCTGTGGTTTCTCCGCCGCCATTTTGTTTCACTCCCTCTCTCTCTCTCTCTCTGATCTTCTGGCTGCAGATTCTTCGGGCTGCAGCCGCCGCCGCCGGTTTTTCCCTCCGTCTTTCGGGGGGGACTCCCTTCCCTCGCGCCTCGCACCGGGTTTTACGGCCGTCCAAGTCCCTGGTGGGGCTCTTAAAAGAGCCCGAAGTTCCGTCGGAGCTGGAGCCGCCGAAACGTGCGGCTAGCTCATCCCTGCCGCAACCGGAAGTCTCACTTCAGAGGATAGTTAAGAGTGTACCACAATGACGTGGGATTGGAGTCACATATAGGTCAGGCCTGGTATAGGTGACAAGTTTATTTCCCACAAAGGATATTAGTGAACAAGTTAGGTTTCTGTGAAACCATTGTTGTCACACTTACAGAGGCTAGCTTTTTAAGTAAAGCGCAAATTTTCAGTTATTAATCCAGGCCTCTGGATGTCCCGTGCAGTAACATAACTGTTCTGCTCATCCCATTTCTGTACGTTTCGATTCAAACTGGCATCTTCCCCTCCACAAAGTTTGCTCCCTTCCCCACCTGCCCTTTTCCACTCACCAGCCTGATCATTCGACAGGCCACTTTCCGCCAATTCCCAACAAAATCACACCACCAAATAAATCTTCTCCTCCTCCATTCCCTCTGTGACACCCGGTTCATTTTCCACCTCTTCACTTTCCCTTGCAGGGACATAAAAATAATGGCATGTACTTCCTCCAGACTGGTATAATCTATTTGTTGCTCATGGTGTGATCTGCTCTACACCAGGGAGACCAAATTCAGATCAAATGGCTTGTGTGTGAAATAGAATCATAGAATTCCTACAGTGCAGAAGGAGGCCATTCAGCCCATCGAGTCTGCACCGACCCTCTGAAAGATAACCTTACCTTGGCCCACTCCCCCGCCCTATCTCCGTACGCTCATAACCCCACCTAACCTACACATCCTTGGACACCAAGGGCAATTTAGTATGGCCAAGCCACCTAAGCTGTACATCTTTGGGCTGTGGGAGGAAACCGGGGCACCCGGAGGAAACCCACGCAGACACGGAGAGAACGTACAAACTGTACACAGGCACTGTACACAGGCAGTCACCCAGGGCCGGAATTGAACCCGGGCCCTTGGCGCTGTGAGGCAGCAGTGCTAACCACTCTGCTACCGTGTTCTCTCCACATCTGTGACTTTGATCTCTCAGCCACTCCCACTACCCAACCCACATTGACCTCTCAACCTTTGACTCTCTGTATTGTTCCAATAAAGCTCAGTGCATGTTTCATACGCCTCAGACTTCTATTCAGCACAACCCAACCCTCTGGCGTCAATACCAATGTTAATCATTTCAGACCTAACCATAGATTTCACTTTATGTTTAGCAGCAAGTATTAGTTTGGGATGGGTGTGACACTATTTCAGGGGCGGAAGAGGGTGGCAGGAGAGACATTTGTGGTTTAGGGCGAGAACCCTCTAATGGAACACTGCGCTTGCAGAGTAATCTGCACTCTTGCTGCGGAATTGTTATTTAACCTTCCCCCCCTCGTGCTCCTGACCTGCTTTGCTTTGTCAGTTTTTCACACTTTTATTTAAACCACCCTTGTTCCTCTCGACCACTTCAGCTGTACACATTATGCCTTGTAAATGTCTTTAATGGACTTCCGGGTGCGGCGATGACCAGCTGAGTCGCACGTTTCGGCAGCTCCCTGTGAAACGGACTTTTGGGCTCTTGATAGGAGCCCCAACGGCAATTTTAACGGCTAAAAACACCGTGCGGTAAACCAGGAGGGTGTTCCCCCTGGACACGGATGGAAAAAGGAGAGGAAAGTGGCCGGATTGCAGCGGATCCTTTGGAACAACGGCAAGGAAGGCAAGCAAAAACCAAGATGGCGTCGGAAGGTGGCAGTTTCATATGGGGCCCTGAACAACAAGAGTTCTTGAAATGCTGCGTGGAGGAGATAAAAAAGGAAATGAAGAAAGAGTTGTTGGCCCCGATACTACAGGCGATCGAAGGGCTAAAGGAGGAACAAAAGACCCAGGAGCAGGAGCTTCGGGTCGTGAAGGCGAAAGCAGCCGAGAATGAGAACGATATACAGGGCCTGGTGGTGAAGTCGGAGATACAGGAGGCACACCAGAAACGATGTGTGGAGAGGTTGGAGGCACTGGAAAACAACGCAAGGAGGAACAACCTGAGGATTCTTGGCCTTCCTGAAGGTGTGGAGGGGGCGGACGTCGGGGCATATGTGAGCACGATGCTGCATTCGTTAATGGGAGCGGAGGCCCCGACGGGTCCGTTGGAGGTGGAGGGAGCGTACCGAGTTATGGTGCGAGGATCGAGAGCAGGAGAAACTCCCAGAGCCATAGTGGTGAGATTCCTCCGTTTTAAGGATAGAGAAATGGTCCTTAGATGGGCGAAGAAAACTCGGTGCAGTAAATGGGAGAACGCGGTGATCCGCGTTTATCAAGACTGGAGTGCGGAGGTGGCGAGAAGGAGGGCGAGCTTTAATCGGGCCAAGGCGGTACTTCACAAAAGGAAGATAAAATTTGGAATGCTGCAACCGGCAAGACTGTGGGTCACATATCAAGGGAGGCACCACTACTTTGAGACGGCGGATGAAGCGTGGACTTTTATTGTAGAAGAAAAACTGGAATGAGTGGATTATGAAAAAGAACGTTTGGACAAAGTGGTGGGGCGAATGGGGGGGGCGAAGAGGGGTTTTATGTTCTAATCCTGCGGTATGGTAACTTTTCTTTCTCCCACAGGTGGTGATGGGGGGAGGTGGGGAGGGAGAGGAGATGGGGCGTTGGCCATGGGAGGCGGGGCCGAGGGAGAGGCGCGGGCTTGGTTCCCGCGCTATGATAATTATGGCGGGAATAGAGAAGCAGGAAGGAGGGGGCGTCGCACGGTGCGAGCCGTGGTCACGGGGGGAAGCCGAGGTCAGCCAGAGTTTGCTGACTTCTGGGAGCAACATGGGGGGAGTAATTACGCTAGCGGGGGGTCTAGCGGGGGGGGGGTGGGAGGGGGGAATTACTGGGTTGCTGCTGCTGGGGAAAGGGGGGAGTGGGTACGGGAGAGGATGGGCGGGGGGGCACCGCCTGGGGGAGATACAGCTGCGTGGGAACTGGGTGAGAAGTTGGAAAAAGATGATGGCTAACCGGCAAGGGGGGGGGGTGGGAAGCCCCCCAACTCGGCTGATCACGTGGAACGTGAGAGGGCTCAACGGGCCGATAAAGAGGGCACGAGTACTCGCACACCTTAAGAAACTTAAAGCAGATGTGGTTATGTTACAGGAAACGCACCTGAAACTGATAGACCAGGTTAGGCTGCGTAAAGGATGGGTGGGGCAGGTGTTCCATTCGGGGCTGGATGCGAAAAACAGGGGGGTGGCTATATTAGTGGGGAAGCGGGTAATGTTCGAGGCAAAGACTATAGTGGTGGATAACGGGGGCAGATACGTGATGGTGAGTGGCAAATTACAGGGAGAGATGGTGGTTTTGGTAAACGTGTATGCCCCGAACTGGGATGATGCCAACTTAATGAGGCGAATGCTAGGACGCATCCCGGACCTAGAGACGGGAAAGCTGATAATGGGGGGAGACTTTAACACGGTGTTGGAACCAAGGCTGGATAGGTCGAAGTCCAGGACTGGTAGGAGGCCGGCAGCAGCCAAGGTGCTTAAGGATTTTATGGAGCAGATGGGAGGTGTGGACCCGTGGAGATTCAGTAGACCTAGGAGTAAGGAGTTCTCGTTTTTCTCCTATGTCCATAAAGTCTATTCGCGCATAGACTTTTTTGTGTTGGGTAGGGCATTGATCCCGAAGGTGAGGGGAACGGAATATACGGCTATAGCCATTTCAGATCATGCCCCACACTGGGTAGACTTGGAGATAGGGGAGGAAACAGGAGGGCGCCCACCCTGGAGAATGGACATGGGACTAATGGCGGATGATGGGGTGTGCCTAAGGGTGAGGGGATGTATTGAAAAGTACTTGGAACTCAATGACAATGGGGAGGTTCAGGTGGGAGTGGTCTGGGAGGGGTTGAAGGCGGTGGTTAGGGGGGAGCTGATATCAATAAGGACACATAAAGGGAAGCAGGAGAGTAAGGAACGGGAGCGGTTGCTGCAAGAACTTTTGAGGGTGGACAGACAATATGCGGAAGCACCGGAGGAGGGACTGTACAGGGAAAGGCAAAGGCTGCATGTGGAATTTGACTTGCTGACTACAGGCACTGCAGAGGCACAATGGAGGAAGGCGCAGGGTGTACAGTATGAATATGGGGAGAAGGCGAGCAGATTGCTGGCACACCAATTGAGGAAAAGGGGAGCAGCGAGGGAAATAGGGGGAGTGAGGGATGAGGAAGGAGAGATGGAGCGGGGGGCGGAGAGAGTGAATGAAGTGTTCAAGACATTTTATAAAAAATTGTATGAAGCTCAACCCCCGGATGGGAGGGAGAGAATGATGGATTTTTTGGATCGGCTGGAAATTCCCAAGGTGGAAGAGCAGGAAAGGGTGGGACTGGGAGCACAGATCACGGTAGAAGAAGTGGTGAAAGGAATTAGGAACATGCAGACGGGAAAGGCCCCGGGACCGGACGGATTCCCAGTTGAATTTTACAGAAAGTATTTGGACTTGCTCGCCCCGGTACTGACGAGGACCTTTAACGAGGCAAAGGAAAGGGGACAACTGCCCCCGACTATGTCTGAAGCAACGATATCGCTTCTCTTAAAGAAGGAAAAGGATCCGCTACAATGCGGGTCCTACAGACCAATTTCCCTCCTAAATGTGGATGCCAAGGTCCTGGCCAAGGTAATGGCAATGAGAATAGAGGAATGTGTCCCGGGGGTGGTTCACGAGGACCAAACTGGGTTTGTGAAGGGGAGACAGCTGAACACGAATATACGGAGGCTGTTAGGGGTAATGATGATGGCCCCACCAGAGGGTGAAACGGAGATAGTAGTGGCGATGGATGCCGAGAAAGCATTTGATAGAGTGGAATGGGATTATCTGTGGGAGGTGTTGAGGAGATTTGGTTTTGGAGAGGGGTATGTTAGATGGGTGCAGCTGTTGTATAGGGCCCCAGTGGCGAGTGTGGTCACGAATGGACGGGGATCGGCATATTTTCGGCTCCATAGAGGGACAAGGCAGGGATGTCCTCTGTCCCCATTACTGTTTGCACTGGCGATTGAGCCCCTGGCGATAGCGCTGAGAGGTTCCAAGAGATGGAGGGGAATACTTAGGGGAGGAGAAGAACACTTTATATGCGGATGATCTGCTACTATATGTGGCGGATCCGGCGGAGGGGATGCCAGAAATAATGCGGATACTTGGGGAGTTTGGGGATTTTTCAGGGTATAAATTGAACATGGGGAAGAGTGAGCTGTTTGTGGTGCATCCAGGGGAGCAGAGTAGAGAAATAGAAGACCTACCGTTGAGGAAGGTAACAAGAGACTTTCGTTACCTGGGGATCCAGATAGCTAAGAATTGGGGCACATTGCACAGGCTAAATTTAACGCGGTTGGTGGAACAGATGGAGGAAGATTTCAAGAGATGGGATATGGTAGCACTGTCAATGGCAGGGAGGGTGCAGGCGGTTAAGATGGTGGTCCTCCCGAGATTCCTCTTTGTGTTTCAGTGCCTCCCGGTGGTGATCACGAAGGCTTTTTTTAAAAGGATAGAAAAGAGCATCATGGGTTTTGTTTGGGCCGGGAAGACTCCGAGAGTGAGGAAGGGATTCTTACAGCGTAGTAGGGATAGGGGGGGGCTGGCATTACCGAGCCTAAGTGAGTATTATTGGGCCGCTAATATTTCAATGGTGAGTAAGTGGATGGGAGAGGAGGAGGGAGCGGCGTGGAAGAGATTAGAGAGGGCGTCCTGTAGGGGGACCAGCCTGCAGGCTATGGTGACAGCCCCATTGCCGTTCTCACCGAGGAACTACACCACGAGCCCGGTGGTGGTAGCTACATTGAAGATTTGGGGACAGTGGAGACGACATAGGGGAAAGACCGGAGCATTGGGGGGGGTCCCCGATAAGAAACAACCATAGGTTTGCCCCGGGGGGAATGGATGGGGGATATGGAATGTGGCAAAGAGCAGGAATAACGCAACTGAAAGATCTATTTGTGGACGGGAAGTTCGCAAGTCTGGGAGCGCTGACCGAGAAATATGGGTTGCCCCAAGGGAATGCATTCAGGTACATGCAATTGAGGGCTTTTGCGAGGCAACAGGTGAGGGAATTCCCGCAGCTCCCGACACAAGAGGTGCAGGACAGAGTCATCTCAAAGAAATGGGTGGGGGATGGTAAGGTGTCGGATATATATAGGGAAATGAGGGACGAAGGGGAGACTATGGTGGACGAACT
This sequence comes from Scyliorhinus torazame, assembly GCF_047496885.1. Lineage (NCBI taxonomy): Eukaryota > Metazoa > Chordata > Chondrichthyes > Carcharhiniformes > Scyliorhinidae > Scyliorhinus > Scyliorhinus torazame. Next base: position 304,337,872 of record NC_092712.1, read on the forward strand.
AAAAGGGAAATGGGAAGAAGAGCTAGGGGAGGAGATCGAGGAGGGGCTGTGGGCAGATGCCCTAAACAGGGTAAACTCGTCGTCCTCGTGCGCCAGGCTAAGCCTGATTCAGTTTAAGGTATTACACAGAGCACATATGACTGGAACACGGCTCAGTAAATTTTTTGGGGTGGAGGATAGGTGTGCGAGGTGCTCGAGAAGCCCAGCGAATCATACCCATATGTTTTGGTCATGCCCGGCACTACAGGGGTTTTGGGTGGGGGTGACAAAGGCGCTTTCAAAAGTAGTAGGAGTCCGGGTCGAACCAAGCTGGGGGTTGGCTATATTTGGGGTTGCACAAGAGCCGGGAGTGCAGGAGGCGAGAGAGGCCGATGTTTTGGCCTTTGCGTCCCTAGTAGCCCGGCGCAGGATATTGCTAATGTGGAAAGAAGCCAAGCCCCCGGGGGTGGAGACCTGGATAAATGATATGGCGGGGTTCATAAAGCTAGAGCGGATTAAGTTCGTCCTAAGGGGGTCGGCTCAAGGGTTCACCAGGCGGTGGCAACCGTTCGTCGAATATCTTGCGGAAAGATAGATGGGGGAAAAAAGAAGGCAGCAGCAGCAGCCCAGGACTTGGGGGGGGGGGGGGGGGGGGATGGGGGGGGGGGGGGGGGTATAGCCTGTGACAAGGCAGTTGCCAATTAGGGCTAGTTTTCATTTTTGTTATTTAATATTTATTTATTTGTTGTTTTTTGTTTATATAAAAAAGGTCATTATTATCTGTATTGTTATAATGTTGTGTAAAGGATGCACAATGTACTGTGTTGGTTGACCAAAAATTTTCAATAAAATATTTATTAAAAAAAAAAGTAAATGTCTTTAATTTCTCTCTCATTATGTCTCTTATTGTTTCATGTTAATATCACCATTTAACCACTTCATGTTTTCTACTGAAGTTCTATGTCATTCTGTCTTTTTTTCCTCAGAGACGTGTGTGTGTGTTTCTGCTCCTTGTTTTTGCTTGTACTTTTTAAACTGCTGCTCATATCTTCCAATTCCCACACTTGAGCTGTGGATGTCGTCTACATGGACTTTAATAAGGCATTTGACAAGGTTCCTCCTGGCAGACTGGTACAAAAGGTAAAGTCGCATAGGATTCGGGGTGTGCTAGCTTTTTGGGTAAAGAACTGGCTTGGCAACAGGAGACAGAGTAACAGTGGAATGGAGTTTTCCAGAATGGAGATCTGTAACTAGTGGTGTTCCACAGGGATCGGTGCTTGGACCACCGCTGTTTGTAATATATATATAAATGATCTGGAGAAAAATGTAGATGGTCTGATTAGCAAATTTGCAGATGACACTAAGATAGGTGGAGCTGCAGATAGTGAAGGGAACCGTCAGAGAATACAGCAGAATATAGATAGATTGGAGAGTTGGGCAGAGAAATGGCAGATAAGGAGTTCAAATCGGACAAATGCGAGGTGATGCATTTTGGGAGGTCACATTCAGGTGTGAATTATACAGTAAATGGCAGAACCCTTAGGAGCATTGACATACAGAGGGATCTGGGCGTTCATGCCCATAGTTCCATGAAAGTGGCAATGCTGGTGGATAAAGAAGGCATGTTTGCCTTCATCGGCCGGGGCATCGAGTACAAGAGTTGGCAGGTCATGTTACAGTTGTATAAGACTATAGTTAGACCACATTCGGAATATTGCGTGCAGTTCTGGCCGCCACTATCAGATGCTTTGGAGAGAGTGCAAAGAAGGGTTACCAGGATGTTGCCTGGTCTGGAGGGTGTTAGCTATGAGGAGAGGTTGAATAAACTTGGATTGTTTTTGTTGGAAAGACGGAGGCTGAGGGGAGACCTGATTGAGGTCTACAGAATTGCGAGAGGTATAGATGGTGAATAGTCAGAAGCTTTTTCCCAGGTGAAAGACTCAATTACAAGGGGGCACAGGTTGAAGGTGAGAGGGGAAAGGGGAGATGTGCGGGGAAAGTTTCACACAGAGGATGGTGGGTGCCTGGAACACGTTGCCAGTGGAGGTGGTGGAGGCAGGCACGATAGCAACGTTTAAGATGTATCTTAATAGACACATGAACATGCGGGGAATGGAGGGATACAGATCGTATGGGGAATAAGTAGTAGGTTTAAATAAGGAATCTGGATCAGCACAGGCTTGATAGGCTTGATAGGCTTGAAGGGCCTGTTCCTGTGCTGTAATGTTCTTTGTGCTTATTCGTCATCTATCCTCCCCCAGCAACTGACCAATTTGATGACTGGTCCCGGTATTTTCTGTTGTTGAGCATTTCTCAATGACAGTTCATTCAGAAGTCAAGTTGAAAATAGCAGCAACGAGCTTCTAAACCACTTTTTCAACAATGGAGGATTAGCTTAGCAGAACAGTGATGTATCACCCTGAACAAACAGTACAAGGTTTCAATGAAAATCCATTCCCCATACAGATCAAGCAGCCTTTATCCCAAAACCCTTTGGGATAACTGCATTTTGGATTTCAGATAGGGCGCGACCTACTGGCTGTTCACACCGGCGGGATATACCGGTCCCACGTCGGGTTTCCCGGTGACAAGGGGTGCAGTCACGGAAAAATCCCGTTGCCGACGGCAGGGTCAGTAAATCCCGCCCAATACTTTGGTTTCCTGATATCTCTTATGAACTTATCTTGCAATAGCCTAAGCCTGGGCTAGCTATAGTTTAATGCACACTTGGCCAACCTTTTCGTGCGACGGGCCACATTTCAATTTTTTTCTCACTCAAGGGGCCAATGTGCAAATTTCGGAAGATAAGGGGCGTCATTCTCCGACCCCCCGCCGGGTTGGAGAATCGCCGGGGGCTGCCGTGAATCCCGCCCCCGCCGGTTGCCGAAGTCTCCGGTACCGGATATTCGGCGGGGGCGGGAATCGGGCCGCGCCGGTTGGCGGGACCCCCCGCTGGATTCTCCGGCCCGGATGGGCCGACGTCCCGCCGATAAATTGCCTGTCCCGCCGGGGTAAATTAAAGTACCTATTTACCGGCGGGACAAGGTGGCGTGGGCGGGCTCCGGGGTCCTGGGGGGGGCGCATGGCGATCTGACACCGGGGGGTGCCCCCACGGTGGCCTAGCCCGCGATCGGGGCCCACCGATCCGCGGGCAGGCCTGTGCCGTGGGGGCACTCTTTCCCTTCCGCCTCCGCAACGGTCTCCACCATGGCGGAGGCGGAAGAGACTCTCCCCACTGCGCATGCGTGGGAAACTGTCAGCAGCCGCTGACGCTCCCGCGCATGCGCCGCCCCGACATGTCATTTCCGCGCCAGCTGGCGGGGCAACAAAGGCCGTTTCCGCCAGCTGGCGGGGCGAAAATTCCTCCGGCGCCGGCCTAGCCCCTCAATGTTGGGGCTCGGCCCCCAAAGATGCGGAGCATTCCGCACCTTTGGGGCGGCGCGATGCCCGTCTGATTGACGCCGTTTTGGGCGCCAGTCGGCGGACATCGCGCCGTTTGGGGAGAATTTCGCCCAAGGTTTGGCAGATCATTAAACATGAATTTCAATAAAATGTCCAGATGGGAAGAAAATAAATAATTTGCGGATCCGAAGTGAAACACTGTCAAAGCAATAAATGAATAATTTCAAATAATGAATAATTAATAAAGATGACCATTAGAATGTGAGGGCCAGCACTCTCACTCATGCACACTCACTCACGTGCACGCGAGCACTCTCTCGCACATGTGCACTCTCACTCGCTCGCAACCACCTGCTTTCTTGCTCATGCATGTGCACGCACTCGCTCACTCGCTTGCACACTTGTGCACACTCTCTCGCTCGTGCGTGCACACTTTCGCTCACGCACTCTCACTCATGTGCACACTCACTCATGTGCACACACTCTCACGTGTGCACTCTCTTGCTCACACGTACTTTCTCCAGCTCACTCGCGCACACACAAACTCCCTTGCCCATGCGTACACACACACCTCCAGCACACTATAAAGTGTGTGCACTTGCTCATGCGCACACACACGCACTCTCGCTCACGCGCAGGCACACTCGCTCACATGCACATGGTCATGCGCATACATACTCTATTGCGCATGCACGCACTCTCGCTCACATGCACATACTCGCTCACGCGCGCACACACTCTATTGTTCATGTACGAACACACGCTCTCTATCGTTCATCCTCACACACAGACTTTTGCCCAAACACACTACCACTTACGCACACACACTCTCGCTCACAACCGCACACTCTCTCTCATTCACTCTTTCCCACACGTGGACGTGCGCAGTCTTGCTCGCATACTCTCACTCACATGCACTTTCTCCCGCTCACTCCCTCACTTACGCGTACACACACTCGCCACCCCCTCACTCATGTGTGCACACTTGCTCACAGGCGCGCACACACACTATTGCTCACTCGAGTGTGTGCGCACACTCTATCGCTCACGCGAACGCACGCGCACACTCTCTTGCTCACGTGGGCACATGCACATTCTCTTGCTCACGTGGGCAGGTGCGCACTCTCTCAGGCAGGCGTGCTTACTCTCGCTCATACGCACACACTCCTTCGCTCATGCGTGCACTCGATCTCACTCTCACATGCACAATCTCTCTCACGTGCTCACTCTCGCTCACACATGCTCCCTCGCGTTCATGAACACTCGCACACAATCTCTAGCTTACGCGTGCACGCACACACACACTGCTGACAGGCAAACAATCACTCAAAGGCATGCACGCTTTCTCACTTGTGCGTGCGCACGCTATCGCTCACACACGCGCACACTCTCTGCTGCTCACACACGCGCGCACATGCTCTCTGTCGCTCACACACGCGCACACGCTGTTACGCATACACGCACACTCTATGGCTCACACACACACGGTCACTCTGTCGCTCACACACACGCGCTCTCTGTCGCTCACACACACGCGCGCTCTCTATCGCTCACACGCACACGCGCTCTCTATCGCTCACACAGACACGCGCTCTCTATCGCTCACACACACGCACTCTCTATGGCTCACACACAAATGGTCACTCTATGGCTCTCACACACGCGCGCTCTCTATCGCTCTCACACACACGCGCTCTCTATCGCTCACACACACACACGCACTCTATGGCTCACACACACACGCACTCTATGGCTCACACACACACGCGCTCTGTCGCTCACACACACACGGTCACTGTCGCTCACACACATGCGCTCTCTATGGCTCACACACACACGGTCACTCTGTCGCTCACACACGCGCTCTCTATGGCTCACACACACACGCGGTCACTCTATGGCTCACACACACACGTGCTATCGCTCACACACGCGCACTCTGTGGCTCACACACACACGCGCACTGTCGCTCATACACACGCGCACTCTCTACGGCTCACACACACAGGGTCACTCTGTCGCTCACACACACACACACGCACTCTATGGCTCAGACACACACGATCACTCTGTCGCTCACACACACGCGCTCTCTATGGCTCACACACACACGCGCTCTCTATCGCTCACACACACACACGCACACTCTATGGCTCACACGCACACGCGGTCTCTATCGCTCACACACACAGGGTCACTCTGTCGCTCACACACACACGCTCTCTATCGCTCACACGCACACGCACTCTCTATCGCTCACACACACACACGCGCTCTCTATCGCTCACACACACACACGCGCTCTCTATGGCTCGCACACACACGCGCTCTCTATCGCTCACACACACACACACACGCACACTCTATGGCTCACACGCACACGCGGTCTCTATCGCTCACACACACAGGGTCACTCTGTCGCTCACACTCACGCGCTCTCTAGCGCTCACACACACACGCTCTCTATGGCTCACACACACACGCGCTCTCTATCGCTCACACACACACACACTCTATGGCTCACACGCACACGCGGTCTCTATCGCTCACACACACAGGGTCACTCTGTCGCTCACACACACACGCGCTATCGCTCACACGCACACGCACTCTCTATCGCTCACACACACACGCGCTATCGCTCACACACACACACGCACACTCTATGGCTCACACGCACACGCGGTCTCTATCGCTCACACACACAGGGTCACTGTCGCTCACACACACACGCTCGTTCACGCGCGCACTCTCTCTCGTTCACGCGCACATTCTCTCTCGTTCTCGCGCGCACCCTCTCTCGTTCTCGGGCGCTCTCATTCTCGCGCGCACTCTCTCTCGTTCTCGCGCGCACTCTCTCTCGTTCTCACGCGCCCTCTCTCTCGTTCTCGCGCGCCCTCTCTCGTTCTCGCGCGCACTCTTTCTTTCTCGGGCGCACTCTCTTTCTCGGGCGCACTCTCTCTCTTTCTTGGACGCACTCTCTCTCGGTCTCGCGCGCGCACTCTCTCTCGTTCACGCACATAGACCCTCTCTCGTTCACGCACACAACCTCTCTCGTTCATGCACACACTCTCTCGTTCACGCGCACGCACTCTCTCTTGTTCACGCGCACGCACTCTCTCTTGTTCACGCGCACGCACTCTCTCTCGTTCACGCGCACACACTCTCTCTCGTTCACGCGCACTCACTCTCTCTTGTTCATGCACATGCACGCTCTCTCGTTCACGCACACGCACTCTCCCTTGCTCAGCACACGCACTCTCCCTCGTTCACGCACACGCACTCTCTCTCGTTCACGTGGGCGCACTCTCTCTCGTTCACGCGCACGCTCTCTCTCGTTCACGCGCACGCACTCTCTCTCGTTCATGCACACGCACGCTCTCTCATTCACGCACACGCACTCTCCCTCGTTCACACACGCACTCTCCCTTGCTCACGTGCACACACTCTCTCTCGTTCACGCACACGCACACTCTCGTTCACGCACATGCACTCTCTCTCGTTCATGCACACACACACTCTCATTCACACACACAAGTCTCTCCACCACCTAGTATTCGCTCCCTACCCAGCCCCGCAGCAGCCACTCGGGCCCCGCCTGACAGCCTCTTTGGCTCTGCCCTGAAGCTACATTGACTCTTCCCCCACCCTGAATACCTCGCTTACTCCCTCGCCCACCCTGAATACCTTTCTCCCTCCCTCCCCCCCCCACCCTGAATACCTCGCTTACTCCCTCCCCCACCCTGAATACCTCGCTCCCTCCATCCCTCCCCCCCACCCTGGTTACCTCGCTCCCTACCCCCCACCCCGAGTACCTCGCTCCATCCCCCTGCATACCTCGCCCCCTCCCCCCACCCTAAATACCTCGCTCCCTCCCTCCCTCACCCTGAATACCTCGCTCCCACCCTCCCACCCTGAATACTTCGCTCCCTCCCTCCACCCTGAATACCTCGCTCCCTCCCTCCCTCCACCCTGAATATCTCGCTCCCTCCCTCCCCCCACCCTGAATACCTCTCTCCCTCCCCCACCCTGAATACCTCGCTCCCTCCCTCCCCCCCACCCTGAATACCTCGCTCCCTCCCTCCCCCACCCTGAATACCTCGCTCCCTCCCTCCCCCCACTCTGAATACCTCGCTCCCTCCCTCCCCCCACCCTGAATACCTCGCTCCCTCCCACCCTGAATACCTCGCTCCCTCCCACCCTGAATACCTCGCTCCCTCCCGCCCGCCTGCCCTGAATACCTCGCTCCCTCCCTCCCTCCCCCCCACCCTGAATACCTCACTCCCTCCCTCCCTCCCACCCTGAATACCTCGCTCCATCCCTCCCCCCCACCCTGAATACCTCGCTCCCTCCCTCCCCCCCACCCTGAATACCTCGCTCCCTCCCTCCCCCCCACCCTGAATACCTCGCTCCCTCCCAGCAGACCTACCGCAGCCACTGTGCCATATTTTCAACTCTCCGGTTGAAGGAGGCTGTTTCTCCAATCACAGACTGGCTCTCTCCCACATTTGCCTCTGATTGGCTCGCTGGCGATCCTAGCAACAGCAAATGTGGGAGGGAAGCAGCCCGTGATTGGAGGAACATACCTTTGAACAAAATTCAAATTCTCTTGCCGAAATTTTGAAAATGGGGTCTGCAGGCCGGATAGCGACGCCGGGGGGGGGGTAGGGGTTCACGGGCCACGAGTTGGACAAGCCTGATCTAAAAGTCAATAAAATGGCTACGATTTATCACTGAACAATAAACAGGGTACTTGAAAAAGTTTCTTTCTGACATGCTCACCACAAGAAGTGTAGACAACTAGATTTCTTCACACTCGAAAGGTGGCCGAGCTATCAAAATAAGTGTGGTGCTTGGACGTGTCCAGCCTTTTCGTATTTAAAGATAAAGCGTACTTGACCTGCATTTTATGTATCCAAATCGGAAAATTGTTTTTATTTACCACCATACGGAACACTTTCTCTGATACTTTCAATAGTTGAGGGGCATTTACCTACTTCTGCTTGATAACGAGGCTCCCAAAACAAACCTTTTCAGTCAATGAGAGATGTTCCTGTACTTTGAGCAGATCGTGTTTAGTGGAAACAAGATGATCCTGTAACGTCTTCTGCTTCTCAGTACTCATAGTCAGGTTCTTCTCAAAATCGGCTTTCAAAGCCGTCAACGTCTCCTCGAGAGCAGCAACTTCCTGTGTTTTTAATTTGGACTAATAAAAAGACGGAAAATTGTGGTAATTGTTGTACAAGAAAAACAATGAGTAATCAAATTCAGTTGGCTATTATGCACAATTTGTGGTCACACACAGGCATATATAAATCGCTGTGGCCTGTAAACAATACATACCAAAAGGAAGGCAGTCAGGGGGTTTGGGTCTTCCCAACCTGATGTATTATTACTGGGCGGCAAATGTGGAGAAGGTACTGAGCTGGCTCTGAGGGGCTGATTCCCAGTGGGCCAGAGTGGAGGAGAGCTGGTGTAGGAGGTCGGGATTGAAGGCACTAGCAACAGCGCCGCTCCCAACGGCACCGGGGAAATACTCAGGGAGTCCGGTAGTAATAGCTTCGCTGAGAATTTGGAGGCAGTTTCGCCAGCACTTCGGGTTGGGGGCAGGGTCAAGGGAAATGCCGATTTGGGGGAACCATAGATTTGAGCCAGGTACAGCTGGCCTCCACATTGCTGACGACAGGGGGACTGGAGAAGGGGGTAGTGTCGGCGGTTTATGGGGCTATTTTGGAAGAGGAGAAGGCACCGCTGGATGGGATCAAGGCAAAGTGGGAGGAAGAGCTGGGAGAGGGTATGGAGGAGGGCTTCTGGTGTGAGGTGCTCCGGAGGGTGAATGCCTCCACCTCGTGAGCTAAACCAGCCCCTGGGCTAAATCGCTGGCTTCTAAAGCAGACCAAGACAGGCCAGCAGCACAGTTCAATTCCCGTACCAGCCTCCCCGAACAGGCGTCGGAATGTGGTGACTAGGGGCTTTTCACAGTAACTTCATTGAAGCCTACTCGTGACAATAAGCGATTTTCATTTTCATTTCAGGTGGTGCATAGAGCGCACCTCACAAGGGCGAGGATAAGTTGGCTCTTTGAGGGGGTAGAAGATATGTGTGAGCGTTGTGGGGTAGGGGGAGGGGGCGCAAACGATGTTCATATGTTTTGGTCCTGTCCAAAACTGGAGGATTACTGGAAGGAGGTGTTTAGGGTAATCTCTAAAGTGGTGCACGTGAAACTGGACCCGGGCCCTCGGGAGGACATATTCGGGGTGTCGGACCAGCCGGGGTTGGAAACGGGTGTGGAGGTAGATGTTGTAGCCTTCGCCTCGCTGATCGCCCGAAGGCGGATCCTGTTTGGATGGAGAGCAACCTCTCCACCCTGTGCCCTGGTGTGGCGGGGGGACCTGCTGGAATTCTTGACTCTTGAGAAGGACAAATTTGAATTGAGGGGAAGGATGGAGGGGTTCTACAATTCATGGACATTATTCATTATGCACTTTCAAGAATTGTATTACATCGAACATTGGGGGGGTGGGTTGGGAGGGAACAGACTGTGTGTGTTAATGGTGACGATGGGTGATTCCTGATTCCTTTTTGTCATGTGTTTGTGTTAACATGCGAGATAATGTTTGGGGGTTTGGTGGGAGGATGGGATCGTTGTTATTGATATGGGGATTGACATTACATTTGTTACTGATTATTGTTTATTGTTGGTGGGTGTAAATTTGGGAGAAATTGTGAAAAAGGAGGAGAATAAAAATATTTTTTAAAAAAACAATACATACCAAAATGCCATTCAGGAAGGCAGTAGGGAGCAAGTAAATTTTAATTAAAATTTGGCTCTATACCAACATAGACAAAACTAACCAATTTGAACAAAGATTAGTTATTTGGTAACAAGTGGCTCGGAACACGTACTTCAAAATCTAAAACATCCGATGGGCCGGGGTATTCCGGTCCCGTCCTCCATCCCGTCCTCTATCCAAAGTCAGTGGGCCATTGACCGCTCCGTCAAATTTCCTGTCCCACCCACAACAGTTCCCACCATGGGCAGGATGGGGAAACTCCCAGCCACTATAGCAATCTTCAACATCCTGGGGTGAAGTTTGGACAGCAGATCTAACCCTTCAATAAGGACAAAGCTTTTATTTCCAAATTAGAAATTAGGGCTATTTTGTTCCACAACATCAGTGTCCATAATTTCAAAAATGGGAGTTGGGCTCGTATACCATTTCCAACCTTATACCCCACATACAGCATCCTTCCACTTGATCTATCCCGGCGTGCTGGTTGTTGGACACGTTGCTACTTATTAGCTGTGCTGAGAAATAAAGACATGTGTTTTAAAATATATATTGTTAACCCACTAATCAGGGGGGCACGAGTGGGTGGGACATGTTACTTCAGGCTAGGGGTACATCTGTCTGATTCGTGATAATTTGAATGGGACAAAGGGTAGATACTCTGTGGAATGCCTATGCTCTGAGCAGAACAGTGGGAAAGCCATGCTTAAAGCTTTTGCATCGAGAACAAGCAGTTCAAAGGCGGCCAGAGGCATCATTTTACTTCTGCTGCTCAGAATGTGGAAAGGATTTGGAGGAAAATAGGCAAATCCTTCTGAGAAAATACCTTGGTTAGTTTTGCACCTGCAAAGAGAGAGCCTGCATTTATAAAGCACAGTTCACATCCCTGAAGCGTCCCAAAGCACTTGACAACTAATGGCTTACTTTGGAAGTTGCAGTGTTGGCAAACACAGAGGCAGCCTTGAAAATTGACCTGAATATTCATTCTTCAGCACCACCTGCTGTTTGAAGTCATTTTTTTTCAAAACAAGGCCGGGCAACAAAGCAGCTCCATGTAAGAACATGATCATTAATTATATGCTGTCCACCCGAGCTACTGATTTAAACATTATTTTGGGTTAGAACAAAGTTCACGTCAGAACCCAAGATGACAGGAATAGAAGTGCCTGGTCGATTGTTATTACACATATATCACAACATGGAAATAGACTGTTATCGGGTGGCATCAGTGTTGTTTATCCTCCACTTCAACCATAATCCAAAATCTTTGTGCCTCCTATGTGCACACGCCCCTGCAAGCATCTATCCAACTGCTTCTTAAATATTTCGGTGGGGTAGACTTTCATTGGCATCACTAAAATGGTGGGGGGGGGGGGCAAAATATACCAGCTGTTAATGCCATGTGGTTCTAGTGTTCTCTGAAAATAGCCTCTGGAGTCCTTTTTACATTATAGGACACAGATTTAAAGCAGCATACAGTCTGACTCAGACTGGCATTCCTGCCTGCCAGCTATCCAAAGATACCCATCCCAATTTATCAACTTCAGGCAGCTGGACAGTGACCAGAGGCAGACTGTACGTCTTTTTAAATTATAATAATAATAATCTTCATCAGTGTCACAAGTAGGCTTACGTTAAATGAAATGAAAATTGTTTATTGTCACAAGTAGGCTTCAAATGAAGTTACTGTGAAAAGCCCCTAGTCGCCACATTCCGGCGCCTGTTCGGGGAGGCTGGTACGGGATGAACACTGCAATGAAGTTATTGTGAAAAGCCCCTCGCCGCCACACTGCAGCGTCTGTTTGGGTGCTCAGAGGGAGAATTCAGAATGTCCAATTCATCTAACAAGCACGTCTTTCGGGACTTGTGGGATGAAACCGGAGCGCCCAGAGGAAACCCATGTGGATACAGGGAGAACGTGCAGACTCCCCACAGACAGTGGCCCAAGCCAGGGTGCCGCCCATTGATGTCCTGTGACGTAGAAAGGATGCCGACTGTCACTTTATGGGGCTACTGAGAGCAGCACATGGTCTGCAAAGTATCAACTGGACAACTGGCTGAAGAAAAGTTATGCAAGGAAGTTTTAAGTTATTTTTGGAGGGCCCAGAAGAGGAGAAGTGTTCCGCTAAGTTCCACAGAAACAACCTGGGCTGTGACTGACCTGGGCCTTTCCACCTCCTTTCACCCACCAACAGACCTGCCACGGCTGTGAGTCGCAGACTACCTGCTATGCGCCCTCTTATCTGTGTGGACTATTGGGAGCCAGCTGATGTGCCCTGCTGTTTACCTGAAGTCTGCTTCAGGGTCTCTATTGCAATCACTAACTGCACTAATGCATTGCACAGCTGAACAACATATTTGCAATAAACTCTGTTCTCTTTGCTCTAAGTGTCTTAAATTTATGGACTTTTAAATTTCCCTTACCTTTTGGTCCTCTGGAACTTTTTTTAAGTCCTTCAGAAACTTTTCTAATTTGAGCTTTTCCTCCAGTGCACTTGTAGCCTGAAATCCCAGTGATTAAACATTGTCAGACACATATCAAGAAACTTGTGGTTTAATACAGGGAAAACATTTCCCAGTGCGTGAATGATCGTGTTATTACCTGAGTTTCTACAGTTCTGAGTCTGGCCTTTAGCTTGTCATTCTCATCTTGGAGTCTTGTAATTTCCTGTATGTATTAAATTGCAATAATAGTAAAACACATGTAGAGAACAATGGCTTACCTCAGCAATGTCACATATTAAATCAATTTGCAGCAGATTACAGAACAGTGTTTAGAATAGTATTTATTTATTTGAGAAGTTTGTAAAGCGATTCCAGAACAGAAGCTGATTAATCTTTTACAGCACCTGATCTGACTGGGAGAAGGATTCCCATAAAACATATTTGTGATTCCGAAGAGCTGAGTCTCTTCAGGACTGGACTTCACATTAAAGAGGATGATCCTCTTGGTTGAAGGCAACTGAACAAGCATTTCTATGGCCTTGCAGAGGCCCTTTGGCCTCTGTCACCTCCTTCAATCTCTCTCTTCCCCAAGCCCACCAGCCGCACCCAGCGACCTCACTTTCTCTGGCAAACCAGCTATGGCTCCGCTGGTAACATCCTCAGCGGAGTCAGAGGTGGTGCGTTCAAGCTCATGCCAGAGAATGTAGCACAAAAATCGAGGCTGACACTCCTGTCCAGTACCGAGGAAATGTTGTATTGGCGAAGGTGGTGTTAAACCGAGACCCCGTTTGCCCTCTCAGGCTAATGTAAAGGACTAATGGCTTTCAATACGAGAGGGTGAATTATCCCATGTCCTGGCCAATATTTATCTCTCAATTGACATCCCTGAAACAGCAACGTGATAATGACATGGGGAATTAGCTCTTCTAAAGCGCCTTGCATAAATTGGCTGTCACATTTAGTGCAATACAAAAGCACTTTGGGGCATCCGGAAGTCATGAAAGGCACTATACAAATCTTTCCTTATTTCCTCCTTTCCCCTCATCAACACACATCCCACCCACATTTCGGCTTCTCCTGAGAATTTAGCCAGTTTGGTACCTGAAATTTGATCCTCACATTGTGCAACAGAGTGTTTTAAACACTCTTTAGAACAAATGACTAGTTTCCAAGCTTAGTCCTGGGAAACAAAGGTGTGTGAGGGAGGACTATGCAGGCATTAGACTTGGTAAGCAGGCCAGAGTGGCGAGCAGACGAGTGGTCAAGTGTATAAGCAGGACGAGAACAGGTTAGCCCAGAGGTCAAGCAAAATCGAGGATGGACATGTAGCCAGAAGTCGGAGCGAGGGTCCTCGAAGAGAGTGGGCTGGTCAGAACAGGGGAATACGTGTAAAACTAAATACAATCGGGCTGAAGTAAAAGTTAATTGTCAGTGATGGGAAATGGTTACCTAAACAATTGACCCAACATTACAAATAAAGTTCACCTCTAGTGCCACCTTTAGGAAGGAAGCTGAGTGACAGAACATAAGAGAAGCCACCATGAGACTCATCATTGACAGGTCTGGAAAGAAACTACCTGTAACCTCTCCCTTACTGAGGCATGATAATATTGTGACTCAGGAATTGTGTGCAAGATTGTTAATAGAAAACATAAAAGAAATAAAGTAATTTCTTCTAAAACCAAAATGTATCCATACAACCCTCCTGTAATATAGTATTGTTTCTTTCCAAAGGCTATCAGTTTACATTGTTATCAAATTATCTTACTATTCATCACTTTATCCCCAATTCAGTTATCCTAACCCCCTAAAAACTGTTCTACCTATGGGTGAGCAGAATAGTAATAGCTTGAAATCAGTGTCTGGAACAGGGAACTTGTCATAGTTTGGGTTTAAGGACTAGAATTATGCTTGAGGTACATTTATTTTCAGTGTTCCAAAGTGCAGTTGTGCCTTTTTCCAGATGAAGAAAAGTTTGGTGAAAGCAAAATCTACTGAGGAATCTTGTTGACAATATCATTAGTTCTGCGGTCGTGATGGCATGCGCCTCGAGATACTTTAAATTCCACTGAACACTCGTAAATTCACGGGTTAGGTTTTATTCCCATTCAGGAATGTGCAGGGCAGGTGGCAGAATGCCATAAGGCTTACGGGAAACATAGTTGTATCGCTTACATGATGCTTCACAAACTTTTCCTGGTCTCATGTCACATGAGCCACAAAGAAAGTGGATGCTTTGAGAATACTTGGATTTTAAAAGGTGCCAAACAGATGCACAGTGGGCAACCCTGTCTCACTCCCCTGTTCTGAGAGTGAGGCTCAATTTCCCATTTAGATTTCCTTAGATCTTGGAGCCAGAGTACACACCCGGGACTAAATCCTAAATTTGACCCTGTATGTCATGCGTTCCAGAATTGCCCAACGCTTGCTGATCTGACGAATAATTGCAGCAGATATAATTAATTTATAAACTGCTCACCCAAGTAAATACCCAAAGAAAATGTGCAAGTTCAAACAGGTAGAGCTTTTCAGATCTAATTTGGAAGAAAAGAGTAACTAGAGCTAGGGAAGTGCATGACAAGGAATACTTGATCTCCTCACCATTCCTCCGACCTCCTCACACTTCTCTTATTTCAGGGGTTTACTGCAGATGAATGAATATTATTTTGCACCATAGAAATGTTTGTTCAGCTGCCTTCAATCAAGAGGATCATCCTCTTTAATGTGAAGTTTAGTCCAGAAGAGACACAGCTCTTCAGAATCACAAATATGTTTTGGGGAATCCTTCGCCCAGTCAGATCAGGTGCTGTGAAAGGTTAATCAGCTTCTGCTCTGGAATCGCTTTACAAACTGCTCAAATAAATAAATACTACTCTAAACACGGTTCTGTAATCCGCTGCAAACGTCATTTCCAGTTGCAGTATGGACCACTATCTGAATTAGACTTTTCTTTGGAGTTTCCACAAGATCGTGTCTCCAAGTCACGTCACTCTGCAGCTCCTCACTTCAAGAGTAGTAAACAGTTCCTGAAGGTGGGAATCAGGGAGAAGCATCCCCCCCCCCCCCCCCCCCCCCCATGTGATCATTTTCCTCTAAAGTCAATGTCATCAGCAACAGCACAAAGTAGTATCTGCTGGTTGGGGGCCCAGTTTGCATTGGATGAGTAGCATGCGATGACCCGAAGGACTCAAGGCCAACCCGAAATTGGGCCTCGGGCCTCATCAGCACCCTCTTGGCAAGCTGCCTGCGTCAGTTGCACATTCACGGTCTCCACAGATGAAATTAATTTTTGGCTGTCTGCAATAGCACTGGGCTAAATTCCAGAGTGGAATTTCATCTGGTAATGGGAGCGGGGTTTCAATCACCCTGATCATAAAGTATGGGTCAAGAAATTGGAGAGGGGGAAGGGGGTGAGCGACACTGTCGCTCCTCATGGTTTCACGTATATGCTTTTTCTTACCTTTTCTACCTGAAAACCTTGCGGAGGGAAAGCCACTGATTGGAAACAAATTTTGTTTAGGGATCTACCAGAGATGCCTAAAAATTGGTTCCCACAAATTTAATGCTGAGATCATACCTGCACAATACAGCACAGGGTATCACTACTAGGCAGGTTTGCTAAGCGGACAGCTTTCTTACATCAGAACCAAAAGATTATGGAGCTGAAACCTTAACTCCAGAGATGCTGCCGGACCTGCTGAGTGCTTCCAGCATTTCTTGTTTCTATCTCGGATTTCCCACATCTGCAGTATTTTGCTTTTGCGCAGAGATGCGGAGTACCCATTTTAGTGTCAGAAAAATGGCCAACAACATTTTAGAGATTGGATAAAATAAAATGGGGGCAGATTGGAAACATAATACTGTAGCTGCTGATTTGCAAATGGAGTCTGTACATCTGCAACATAACTGTACCCGCTTTCTGTTGCAGCCTTCGTGAGATATAAACCAACATTTGATTAGCCTTTTGAATTAATTGGGCTTTTTTACTTTTTGTATCTGGACGATTACTGAAACCTCCCCCCCCCCACCCCCGGCATATATGCTATTGATTTATTGTCACATGTACCGTAGCACAGTGAAACGTATTTTTCTGCGGCCAAGGGAATGTACACAGTAAACAAAAAGAATAATCAACAGAGTACATTGACAAATGGTACATCACAAACAGTGATTGGTTACAGTGCAGAACAATGGCCAAACAAAGCAAATACATGAGCAAGAGCAGCATAGGGCGTCGTGAATAGTGTTCTTACAGCCAGGGAACAGATCAGTCTGAGTGAGAGTCGTTGAGGAGTCTAGTAGCTATGGGGAAGAAGCTGTTCCTATGTCTGGATGTACGGGTCTTCAGACTTCTGTACCTTCTGCCTGATGGAAGGGTCTGGAAGAAGGCAAAGCCTGGGTGAGAGGGGTCTCTGATAATGCTGTCTGCCTTTTGGTCTGGCCTCAGGGAAACTCTCCACTCCTCCTCCCCCCCCCCCCTCCCGCCCCCCCGTGCGATGGGCTGCTTAGTTTGGGCCAGTGATGACACATTTTGATGGACTTGGCTGACATCAAATAAGCTGTTTTAAATTCCCGGGTCTTGACTAAGACTCAATGCTGATTGGTGCTGATCGTTCCAGAATGTTCCCCACTTTGTAAGACTGTGTGTTGGCTTTCATTTTTGTTTTGATCAAGCAGCTGGAAGGCCAGAGCTCCGACCTCTCTCTCTCTCTCCACCTGATGGATTATTTCTGAAGGTCCAGGATAAAGACCTTTCTTTCTACCGTCAGTTCAACCTGCAGCCGGATCCAGTCCAGCACCAGCTGCAGGCAGAGGAGCTTTTTTGAAAACCCTTTTAAAATTCTCACATGGAAAGTTCTAGTTTTATCTCTGTGAGGCTGATAGTTAATCTGGAGGAGGTGGGAGCAAGTTAGAATTAAACAGACTTTAGGGGGATCTTCTGTGTGAAGGCCCAGGTGAATACAAGTTAAAGTGACTCCCCAGAGAGGATTCCACAGCCTGAGAGTCCTGCCTGAATGCATATGCCACAAGATCTAACCGACTGGTGGTTTCAGTACTTCACGTCCCGGGAAAATTGCCAGCTACAACGATCTCAATATCAGTAACAAGGACACTTATCTCTCTTTCTTCTATTTTAATCCCTATCATTTTATCCCTTTCCCCTGAGTGTGTCTGTCTTGTGTGTGTTTAGGTAGAGGGTGGGACGGTAAAAGTGGGGGGGGGATTAGCATGCCGATATTCTATGATAATCATTGCATGTCTTATCTCTATTGATGTTACAAATAAACAGTTGTATTGGGGTTTCACTTACAAATCAGGGGAGGGATTCTCCGACCCCACGCCGGGTCGGAGAATCGCCGGGGGCTGGTGTGAATCCCGCCCCCGCCGTGTCCCGAAGTCTCCACCACCAGAGATTCGGCGGGGGCGGGAATCGCGCCGCGCCGGTCGGCGGGCCCACCCCCGCCGATTCTCCGGCCTGCGATGGGCCGAAGTCTCGCTGCTGGAATGCCTGTCCCGCCAGCGTGGATTAAACCACCTTTTGAACGGCGGGACAAGGCGGCGCGGGCAGGCTCTGGGGTCCTGGGGGGTGCGCGGGGCGGTCTGGCCTGGCCGGCGTTCGGGGCCCACCAATCTGCGGGCGGGCCTGTGCCGTGGGGGCACTCTTTTTCTTCCGCCTTCGCCATGGTCTTCACTATGGCAGAGGCGGAAGAGACCCCCTCCCCTGCGCATGCGCGGGGATGACGTCAGCAGCCGCTGACGCTCCCGCGCATGCGCCAACCCGCATCGCCTGGCGTAGACCTTTCGGCCCCGGCTGGCGTGGCGCCAAAGGCCTTTCCCACCAGCTGGTGGAGGGCAAACCACTCCGGCTCGGGCCTAGCCCCTCAAGGTGAGGGCTTGGTCCCTAAAGGGCGGCCCGACGCCGGAGTGGTTCCCGCCATTCCATTATGCCGGAACCCCCCGCCCCGCTGGGTAGGGGAGAATCCCGCCCCAGGTGTCCAAGTCATTGGAGCAGTCAAGGGTCAAAGATCTCAGAAACTATATACCGATTATTGGTTAATTCACTTATGTTGGGACTCCAGGGCCTGTGGAGCTGGAATGGACCGCGCACTAATGCAGAGTGTCAGAACACAGTTCACTAGCTTTTGGCAACTTCTGTACTTATGGCACCTAAATCTCTCTGCTCCTCCACAGTCTGAGCTCTTACTACTAGGAAAACACACTGATCCATCCTGGGTCCAATCTGGATGACTGCACACTTCCCCATATTTAATTCCACTGCCAAAGTTTTTCCCACTTAATCTATTTACCTCTCCAACTTTCTACTCCCATTGACACTATTCACTGTGTCACCCAACAGTCAAAAGCTCTTTATTATCTTCATCTAAGTCATCTATAAATATAGTAAATACAGAGTAGATAGGGAGAAACTGTTCCTCCTCGTAAAAGGATAAAGAAAGAGAGGGCACAGATTTAAGACGATTTGCAAAAGAAGAGGCATTCAAAAGGGCATCAGGAGCGGCACGGTGGTACAGTGGTTAGCACTGCTGCCTCACGGCGCTGAGAACCCGGGTTCAATCCCGGCCCCGGGTCACTGTCCATGTAGAGTTTGCACATCCCCCCCCCACCCCCGTGTCTGCGTGGATCTCACCCCCGCAACCCAAAGATGTGCAGGGTAGGTGGATTGGCCACGCTAAGTTGCCCCTTCATTGGAATTTTTTTATTTAGAAAAAGGGCACCAGATGATTATGTGAATAGAAAGAAATATGCTGGCGTATGAAAAAAGCAAGGGGGAAGGCCATGCTGCTCGTTTGGTGAGCCGGTGCAGACACGATGGGCCACACGGCTTCCTTGTGCGCCGTAACAATTCTGTGATTCTGTGACAGTGAAAATCTGAGGCACCAACATAAGTTCCTGGTGGATATCACTCGTCATATCCAGCCCATTTGAGTACGTACTCAATTTCCCTACTCTCAGTCTCTCACCTCCTAATCAGACCCAAGCCTCTCAGTTGCCTCCAATTCCATGCACTCTAGGTTAATAGTCTCTTTTGTCGATTCTTGTGAAATGCCTTCTGCAAGTTGATATGAATAACATCTTCAGACAATCACTTATCTACCACATTTGTTATCTCCTCAAAAATTTCAAAGCCAGGAAGACAATTCCTAAAGATAGAGCAGCTTGTTCCCAATTTCGACTGAAGTTAATGAAGTTGATCACACTGTATTGCTTTTGTTTCAGAATAGTCAAATATAATTATCTTAGCCTCATTTATAGAACCACATACCAATTTCAGCAAGTCTCACCTTACTCAAGAGTTCAGACACTCCTCCTTCATTTAATGGAGCAAGTTTGGGTTTAATGATTTCTGAGTTTACCTGCAGTAAAGGTCGGGAACAGAAATTAATAATAATAATCTTTGTTAGTGTCACAAGTAGGCTTACATTAACACTGCAATGAAGTTACTGTGAAAATCCCCTAGTCGTCACATTCCGGCACCTGTTCGGGTACACCGAGGGAGAATTCAGAATGTCCAATTCACCTAACAGCACATCTTTCGGGACTCGTGGGAGGAAACCGGAGCACCCGGAGGCATGACAGGAAAAGCTATCAGATGTAATCATGCTGGTTTATTGCTAATCTACATTTGACCATTTCTATATTATACCAGAACGTATCAAGGTAGATTTACAAATTTCTTGAGTTTTAAAAAAAATCCAGGGATGGGCTTGAAAGACTAGACTGAGTGAGACTCAATTAAGAAGAACTAGAGGCGAGACTTCCGGTGATGGTGGGGGGGGAGGCAGCCGCACATTGGAGGGCTCCCGCTTGGGAACGGCATTTTCGGGGTCTAACGCCCGGTCCCAGGGGTAACAGAGGCGGCAAAAGCAGGGAGAAGGCACAGTGAAGGAAGATGTCGAAAACAAGTAAAATAAAAACGGCCGTGAAAAAAACAGCTGAAAGTCCGTCGGGGAGTGGAAAGGTCACCGCGGGGACGGCAAGAAAAATGGAGGCTGGGGCACCAGGGGAGGCCGCATTGCCCACGGCTGAAGAAATGACTAAGGTGATGGCCACAGAATTCGAAAGGCAGTTCACAAAACACATGGAGGTGATGAGGAAGGAGATGGGGGTGGTATTGAAAGTGCTGGTGGAGGAGGCGATTGCCCCGGTGAGGGCGGCGGTATTGAACGCAGTGGCGGAGGTACGGGAGCAAGGCGAGGCACTGAAGGAAGTGGAAGAGACATTGTTACAGCACAGCGATCAATTTACCTCGATGGGGAAGGAGATGCGGAAGGTGATAGAGATCAACGAGGGTCTGCGAGCCAAAATGGACGACTTGGAAATCAGGTCCAGGCGACAGAATCTGAGGATTGTGGGTCTTCCCGAAGGAGTGGAAGGCCCGAGGCCAACTGAGTATTTTGCCACGATGTTGGCGATGCTATTGGGGGAGGGTGATGATCCCTCCCGATACGAACTGGATCAGGCTCATCGTTCATGGAGGCCTATACCAAAGGTGAGTGAGCTGTCAAGGGTAGTAACTGTGTGTATCCGTAGGTACAGCGTGAAGAAGAAGGTCCTGTGCTGGGCAAAGCAGAAGCGGGTGGTGCAGTGGGCTGGAGCTGGTATACGCATATATCAGGACTTTATGGTGGAACTGGCGAGGAGGCGGGCTGCCTTCAGCCGGGTGAAGAAGGCGCTGTACATCAGTAAGGTGCGGTGCGGCATAGTATACCCAGCTAAGTTGAGGGTGACCACAAATCCAAGGACTTTTATTTCGGGACGGCGAAAGCAGCGGAGGAGTTTGCGAAGGCAGAAGGACTGTGGCTGAATTGAGAAGTGGTCATGTACTGATGTAGCCTCATGTAACTATATTTTTTCACTGCGACGGGGTATGTGCTAAATGAGCCAACGTTGTTATATACTTGGACAAGGGAAGAGATGGGACTTTCACTTGCAATGATGGTTCTTTGGAGCTTGGGTGTGTATGTGGGGTTTGTGTGCTAAAGGGTATTTCTTGAATTTCCTGGGGCTGGGCAAGGGGGAAAGAGACCCGGGCGGGGGCCTCCACGCTGGCTGGTTTATGCCGGCCAGTGAACGGGAGTGAGGTGGGGGGAGGGGCTGCGGCCATCGGAGCCTGGCAGAATGGGTCCCGATGAGTCTAGCTGGGGTGGAAAGATGGGGGGAAGGAACGGAGGTTGGGGTGAGGATTTTTGTAAGAGGAAGTGGAGGGGAGGAGCTGGGGGGGGGGGGGGGGGCTTGCAATGCATGGGTGTCATCTATGGTACTCTTTCGGGGATTGGATAGCATTGAATGTTAGGGAAGGGGGGGTGGGAGGGACTCTATAGGTTAATGGTGATCATAGGCGATTATTAATTCTTTTCTCTTTTAGTTCTCCTTTGTTTGTGAGGTGGGTCATTGCTTGGGGTGGTGGGAGGATGGGATCATTGTTGTTGATAAGGAAATTGACTTTGTATTTGTTACCATTTACTGCTTGTGGGTGGGGTGTAAATTCTGGAGAAAATGTGGAAATGGAGAATAAAAATATTTTACAAAAAAAAAATGAACTAGAGGCAATAAAATGTCTCTCTTATAGGTACATCAGTAGTAACAAGAATCTGTAAAGGGAGATGGCGGGGAAACCAAAGCTCAACAGTAATTAAGCAAATATATATAATATATAAACAAACAATTACAGTAATTAATTAGATCTAAGGGATAAAATTAAAATTAACTGAATAGATAAAAACCACATTAAAAGTATCTGAATTGCATTTTTTAAAAATGGTATACAGAAATATTAAATAGGAGTAATATGTCCCGAAGATGTTTCTCTCACAATGTTTGCTGATTCTATTCATACGATGTGGAGATGCCGGCGTTGGACTGGGGTGAGCACAGTAAGAAGTCTTACATCACCAGGTTAAAGTCCAACAGGTTTGTTTCGATTCACTGGCTTTCGGAGCGCTGCTCCTTCATCAAGTGTGCTCCGAAAGCCAGTGAATCGAAACAAACCTGTTGGACTTTAACCTGGTGTTGTAAGACTTCTTACTCTATTCATATGGTTCATAATCCCTTTCGGTTCTGAAGCATCTCAACCCATAACATCTGTTCTCTCCAAGGTGCTGAATTATCTGCTGTGCATTTCCATTATTTTCTATTAAGTGTTCCAGTTTTCCATCAACTTACACTGTTTTGCCGTTTAATTACGTGGGGCGAGGGGAGGGGAGTTGGTGTCTACTCACTCGTGTTGCCCGGTGTAGATCGTTGACATTTCTTTGGTACGGGAGGCCAGCCCTCCTGGTCACACTCTCGGAGCTTACAGTCACCGCCATCTCATCCCAGGCAGCACTGGCTGCCCTGGGGCTCACCCTCCTGGACCCTCGGGGGAACAGAACATATCTCCTGCCCTCCACTGCATCTAGCAGCCTCCCCAGGTCCGTATCGCCGAATCTTGGGGCCGGTCTCCTCGGCGTCATTGTTGCGAGCTGGATGGAGTTGGCTGAGCCGGTCTCCTGGGCGCCATTGTTGCGAGCTGGCTGGGGTTGGCTGAGCCGGTCTCCTCGGCGCCATTGTTACGAGCTGGCTGTGGTTGGCTGAGCCGGTCTCCTTGGCGCCATTGTTACGAGCTGGCTGGGGTTGGCTGAGCCGGTCTCCTGGGCGCCATTGTTGCGATGTGGCTGGGGTTGGCTGAGCCGGTCTCCTCGACGTCATTGCTACGAGCTGGCTGGGGTTGGCTGAGCCGGTCTCCTCGACGCCATTGTTACGAGCTGGCTGGGGTTGGCTGAGCCGGTCTCCTGGGCGCCATTGTTACGAGCTGGCTGGGGTTGGCTGAGCCGGTCTCCTCGACGTCATTGCTACGAGCTGGCTGGGGTTGGCTGAGCCGGTCTCCTCGGCGCCATTGTTGCGAGCTGGCTGGGGTTGGCTGAGCCGGTCTCCTGGGCGCCATTGTTACGAGCTGGCTGGGGTTGGCTGAGCCGGTCTCCTCGACGCCATTGTTACGAGCTGGCTGGGGTTGGCTGAGCCAGTCTCCTCGGCACCATTGTTACGAGCTAGCTGGGGTTGGCTGAGCCGGTCTCCTCGACGCCATTGTTACGAGCTGGCTGGGGTTGGCTGAGCCGGTCTCCTCGACGTCATTGTTACGAGCTGGCTGGGGTTGGCTCAGCCGGTCTCCTCGGTGCCATTTTTGCGAGCTGGCTGGGATTGGCTGTGCCGGTCTCCTCGGCGCCATTGTTGCGAGCTGGTTGTGGTTGGCTGAGCCGGTCTCCTCTACACCATTGTTACGAGCTGGCTGGGGTTGGCTGTGCCGGTCTCCTCGGCGCCATTGTTGCGAGCTGGCTGAGGTTGGCTGTGCCGGTCTCCTTGGTGCCATTGTTGCGAGCTGGTTGTGGTTGGCTGAGCCGGTCTCCTCGGCGCCATTGTTGCGAGCTGGCTGAGGTTGGCTGTGCCGGTCTCCTCGGCGCCATTGTTGCGAGCTGGCTGAGGTTGGCTGTGCCGGTCTCCTTGGTGCCATTGTTGCGAGCTGGCTGGGATTGGCTGTGCCGGTCTCCTCGGCGCCATTGTTGCGAGCTGGCTGGGGTTGGCTGTGCCGGTCTCCTCGGCGCCATTGTTGCGAGCTGGCTGGGATTGGCTGTGCCGGTCTCCTCGGCACCATTGTTACGAGCTGGCTGGGGTTGGCTGTGCCGGTCTCCTCGGTGCCATTTTTGCGAGCTGGCTGGGATTGGCTGTGCCGGTCTCCTCGGCGCCATTGTTGCGAGCTGGTTGTGGTTGGCTGAGCCGGTCTCCTCTACACCATTGTTACGAGCTGGCTGGGGTTGGCTGTGCCGGTCTCCTCGGCGCCATTGTTGCGAGCTGGCTGAGGTTGGCTGTGCCGGTCTCCTTGGTGCCATTGTTGCGAGCTGGCTGGGGTTGGCTGTGCCGGTCTCCTCGGCGCCATTGTTACGAGCTGGCTGGGGTTGGCTGTGCCGGTCTCCTGGGCGCCATTGTTACTAGCTGGCTGGGGTTGGCTGAGCCGATCTCCTCGGCGCCATTGTTGCGAGCTGGCTGGGGTTGGCTGAGCCAGTCTCCTCGGCACCATTGTTACGAGCTGGCTGGGGTTGGCTGAGCCGGTCTCCTCGACGCCATTGTTACGAGCTGGCTGGGGTTGGCTCAGCCGGTCTCCTCGACGCCATTGTTACGAGCTGGCTGGGATTGGCTGTGCCGGTCTCCTCGGCGCCATTGTTACGAGCTGGCTGGGGTTGGCTGAGCCGGTCTCCTGGGCTCCATTGTTGCGAGCTGGCTGGGGTTGGCTCAGCCGGTCTCCTCGACGCCATTGTTACGAGCTGGCTGGGATTGGCTGTGCCGGTCTCCTCGGCGCCATTGTTACGAGCTGGCTGGGGTTGGCTGAGCCAGTCTCCTCGGCGCCATTGTTGCGAGCTGGCTGGGATTGGCTCAGCCGGTCTCCTCGACGCCATTGTTACGAGCTGGCTGGGATTGGCTGAGCCGGTCTCCTGGGCTCCATTGTTGCGAGCTGGCTGGGGTTGGCTGAGCCAGTCTCCTCGGCGCCATTGTTGCGAGCTGGCTGGGGTTGGCTGAGCCGGTCTCCTGGGCTCCATTGTTGCAAGCTGGCTGGGATTGGCTGAGCCGGTCTCCTCGGCGCCATTGTTACGTGCTGGCTGGGGCTGGCTGAGCCGATCTCCTCGACGCCATTGTTACGAGCTGGCTGGGGTTGGCTGAGCCGGTCTCCTCGGCGCCATTGTTACGAGCTGGCTGGGGCTGGCTGAGCCGATCTCCTCGGCGCCATTGTTTTTTTTTAATATATTTTATTCAAGATTTTTTGGCCACACATAACAGCACATAGCGTTTCCTTTACACAGCAATAAAACAATATAAATAACAATGGCCAGTTTTAAACAAGTAAATAAATAATATATGAACAAAATCAAAAATAAAACTAAATGGCAACTGCCTTGTCCAAGATAAATACTCTCCAAAAATACAATCCAACAATCCAATATACAATTACATATGCCAAATACCTATACATATACAATAACATCCCTGAGAGTCCTTCTGATTCCACCACCCCCCCCCCCCCCCCCCGGGTTGCTGCTGCTGTCTTCTTCTTTTCCATTCCCTCTATCTTTCTGTGAGGTATTCGACGAACGGTTGCCACCGCCTGGTGAACCCTTGAGCCGACCCCCTGAGAACGAACTTAATCCGTTCCAACTTTATGAACCCTGCCATGTCATTTATCCAGGTCTCCACACCCGGGGGCTTGGCTTCCTTCCACATTAACAATATCCTGCGCCGGGCTACTAGGGACGCAAAGGCCAAAACATCAGCCTCTCTCGCCTCCTGCACTCCCGGCTCTTCTGCAAACCCGAATATTGCCAACCCCCAGCTTGGTTCGACCTGGACCCCCACCACCCTCGAAAGCACCTTTGCCACCCCCACCCAAAACCCCTGTAGTTCCGGGCATGACCAGAACATGTGGGTATGATTCGCTGGGCTTCTCGAGCATCTCGCACACCTATCCTCTACTCCAAAAAATTTACTGAGCCGTGCTCCAGTCATATGCGCCCTGTGTAACACCTTAAATTGTATCAGGCTTAGCCTGGCACACGAGGGCGATGAGTTTACCCTACTTAGGGCATCAGCCCACAGCCCCTCCTCAATCTCCTCCCCCAGCTCTTCTTCCCATTTCCCTTTCAGCTCATCTACCATGATCTCCCCCTCGTCCCTCATTTCCCTATATATGTCTGACACCTTACCGTCCCCCACCCATGTCTCTGAGATCACTCTGTCCTGCACCTCCTGCGTCGGGAGCTGCGGGAATTCCCTCACCTGTTGCCTCGCAAAAGCCCTCAGTTGCATATACCGAAATGCATTCCCTTGGGGCAACCCATATTTTTCCGTCAGCGCTCCCAGACTCACAAACGTCCCATCTACGAACAGATCTCTCAATTGTGTTACCCCTGCTCTTTGCCATGCTCCAAATCCCCCATCCATTCTCCCCGGAACAAACATATGGTTATTTCTTATCGGGGACCGCACCGAGGCTCCAGTCTTTCCCCTATGCCGTCTCCACTGCCCCCAGATTTTCAGTGTAGCCACCACCACCGGGCTTGTGGTGTATTTCTTCGGTGAGAACGGCAACGGCGCCGTCACCATAGCTTGTAGGCTAGTCCCCCTGCAGGACGCCCTCTCCAATCTCTTCCACGCCGCTCCCTCCTCTTCTCCCATCCACTTACACACCATTGAGATATTGGCGACCTAGTAGTACTCACTTAGGCTCGGTAGTGCCAGCCCCCCCCTTGTCCCTACTACGCTGCAAAAATCCCCTCCTCACTCTCGGGGTCTTCCCGGCCCACACAAAACTCATAATACTCTTCTCAATTCTTTTGAAAAAAGCCTTCGTGACCACCACCGGGAGGCACTGAAACACAAAAAGGAATCTCGGGAGGACCACCATTTTAACCGCCTGCACCCTCCCTGCCAATGACAGGGACACCATGTCCCATCTCTTAAAGTCCTCCTCCATCTGTTCCACCAACCGCGTTAAATTTAGCCTATGCAATGTACCCCAATTCTTGGCTATCTGGATCCCCAAGTACCGAAAGTCCCTTGTTACCTTCCTCAACGGTAAGTCGTCTATTTCTCTGCTCTGCTCCCCTGAATGCACCACAAACAACTCACTTTTCCCCATGTTCAATTTATGCCCTGCGAAATCTCCAAACTCCCCCAGTATCCGCATTATCTCTGGCATCCCCTCCGCCGGGTCCGCCACGTATAACAACAAATCATCCGCATACAGAGATACCCGGTGTTCTTCTCCTCCCCTGAGTACTCCCCTCCACTTCCTGGAACCCCTCAATGCTATGGCCAGGGGTTCAATCGCCAGTGTAAACAATAATGGGGACAGAGGACATCCCTGCCTCGTCCCTCTATGGAGCCGAAAATATTCAGACCCCCGTCCATTCGTGACCACGCTCGCCATCGGGGCCCTATACAGCAGCTGTACCCATCTAATATACCCATCTCCAAAGCCAAATCTCCTCAGCACCTCCCACAAATAATCCCACTCCACTCTATCAAATGCTTTCTCGGCATCCATCGCCACCACTATCTCCGCTTCCCCCTCTGGTGGGGGCATCATCATTACCCCTAGCAGCCTCCGTATATTCGTATTCAGCTGTCTCCCCTTCACAAACCCAGTTTGGTCCTCATGGACCACCCCCGGGACACAATCCTCTATCCTCATTGCCATTACTTTGGCCAGAATCTTAGCGTCCACGTTCAGGGGGGAAATAGGCCTATAGGACCCGCATTGCAGCGGGTCTTTTTCCTTCTTTAGGAGGAGCGATATCGTTGCCTCTGACATAGTCGGGGGCAGCTGCCCCCTTTCCCTCGCCTCATTAAAGGTTCTCATCAGTAGCGGGGCCAGCAAGTCCACATATTTCCTATAAAATTCAACTGGGAATCCGTCTGGTCCCGGGGCCTTCCCCGCCTGCATGCTCCGAATTCCTTTCACTACTTCCTCCGTTTCAAACTGTGATCCCAGTCCCACCCTCTCCTGCTCCTCCACCTTAGGAAATTCCAGCTGGTCCAGGAAACACATCATTCTCTCCTTCCCATCCAGGGGCTGAGCTTCATATAATCTTTCATAGAATGCCTTGAACATTCCATTCACCCTCTCCGCTCCCCGCTCCATCTCTCCCTCCTCATCTCTCACTCCACCTATCTCCCTCGCTGCTCCCCTTTTCCTCAGTTGGTGGGCCAGCAACCTGCTCGCCTTCTCCCCATATTCGTACTGTACACCCTGTGCCTTCCTCCACTGTGCCTCCGCATTACCCGTGGTCAGCAAATCAAATTCTACATGCAGCCTTTGCCTTTCCCTGTACAGTCCCTCCTCCGGTGCCTCCGCATATTGCCTGTCCACCCTCAGAAGTTCTTTCAGCAACCGCTCCCGTTCCCTGCCCTCCTGCTTTCCTTTACGTGCCCTGATTGATATCAGCTCCCCTCTAACCACTGCCTTCAGCGCCTCCCAGACCACTCCCACCTGGACCTCCCAATTATCATTGAGTTCCAAGTACCTTTCAATACACCCCCTCACCCTTAGGCACACCCCCTCGTCCGCCAATAGTCCCATGTCCATTCTCCAGGGTGGACGCTGTTCTTTTTCCTCCCCTATCTCCAAGTCCACCCAATGTGGAGCGTGATCCGAAATAGCTATAGCCGTATATCCCGTCCCCGTCACCTTCGGGATCAGCGCCCTTCCCAAAACAAAAAAGTGTATCCGTGAATAAACTTTGTGAACATAGGAGAAAAACGAAAACTCCTTGCTCCTAGGTCTACTAAATCTCCAGGGGTCTACTCCTCCCATCTGCTCCATAAAGTCCTTAAGCACCCTAGCTGCTGCCGGCCTCCTTCCGGTCCTGGACCTCGATCTGTCCAGCCCTGGTTCCAGCACCGTGTTAAAATCTCCACCCATTACCAGCTTCCCCGCCTCTAGGTCCGGGATACGTCCTAGCATGCGCCTCATAAAGTTGGCATCATCCCAGTTCGGGGCATATACGTTCACTAAGACCACCGCCTCCCCTTGCAATTTGCCACTCACCATCACGTATCTGCCCCCACTATCCGCCACTATGGTCTTTGCCTCAAACATTACCCGCTTCCCCACTAGTATGGCCACCCATACTAGATGTTTTTTGCATCTAGCCCCGAATGAAACACCTGCCCCACCCATCCTTTGCGTCGTCTGACCTAGTCTATCAGTTTCAGATGCGTCTCCTGCAGCATAACCACATCTGCCTTAAGTTTCTTTAGGTGTGCGAGTACCCGTGCCCTCTTTATCGGCCCGTTCAGCCCTCTCACATTCCACGTGATCAGCCGGGTTGGGGGGCTCTTTACCCCCCCCCCCCCCGCCCCCTTGTCGACTAGCCATCCCCTTTTTTTATCCAGCTCCTCACCCGGTTCCCACGTAGCTGTGTCCCCCCCAGGCGGCGCCCCCCCGCCCCGCCCACCCACCCCATACCAGCTCCCCCTTCTCCCCAGCAGCAGCAACCCAGTTAACCGCCCCCCACCCCGCTAGATCCCTCACTAGCGTAATTGCACCCCCCATGTTGCTCCCAGAAGTCAGCAAACTCTGGCCGACCTCGGCTTCCCCCCGTGACCTCGGCTCGCACTGTGCGACGTCCCCTCCTTCCTGCTTCCCTGTTCCCGCCATAATTATCATAGCGCGGGAACAAAGCCCGCGCTGCCCTTTTGGCCCCGCCCCCCAATGGCCGACGCCCCCAGCTCCTCCACCTCCCTCCCCCATAACATGGGGAAGAGAGAAAAGATACAGGGTCGCAGGATTAACAACTTAAAAATCATCTCTCCCCCCTTTTCCCCCCTCTTCCCCCCCCATATTCGCCCCACCACTTTGTCTCAAACGTTCTTTTTTATAACCCACTTATTCCAATTTCTCTTCGACAATAAATGTCCATGCCTCATCTGCCGTTTCAAAGTGGTGGTGTCTCCCTTGATGTGTGACCCACAGTCTTGCCGGCTGCAGCATTCCAAATTTGACCTTCCTTTTATGAAGCACCGCCTTGGCCCGATTAAAGCTCGCCCTCCTTCTCGCCACCTCCGCACTCCAATCTTGATATACGCGGATCACCGCGTTCTCCCACCTACTGCTCCGAGTTTTCTTTGCCCATCTGAAGACCATCTCTCTGTCCTTATATCGGAGAAATCTCACCATCATGGCTCGGGGAATTTCTCCAGCCCTCGGTCTTCGCGCCATAACTCGATAGGCTCCCTCCACCTCCAACGGACCCGTCGGGGCCTCCGATCCCATTAACGAGTGCAGCATCGCGCTCACATATGCCCCGACGTCCGCCCCCTCTGCACCCTCGGGAAGACCAAGAATCCTTAAATTCTTCCTCCTCGCATTATTCTCCAGCACCTCCAGCCTTTCCACACACCTTTTATGGTGTGCCTCGTGCATCTCCATCTTCACCACCAGGCCTTGTATATAGTCCTCGTTCTCGGCAGCCTTTGCCTTCACGACCCGAAGCTCCTGCTCCTGGGTCTTTTGCTCATCCTTTAGCCCTTCAATCGCCTGTAATATCGGGGCCAACAGCTCCTTCTTCATCTTCTTTTTAAGTTCTTCCACGCAGCGCTTCAAGAACTCGTGTTGTTCAGGGCCCCATATTAAACTGCCACCTTCCGACGCCATCTTGGTTTGTGCTTGCCTTCCTTTCCACTGCTCTAAAGGATCCACCGCAATCCGGCCACTTTCCTCTCCTTTTTCCATCCGTGTCCGGGGGGGATTCCCTCCTGGTTTACCGCACAGTGTTTTCAGCCGTTAAAATTGCCGTTGGGGCTCCTATCAAGAGCCCAAAAGTGCGTTCCACCGGGAGCTGCCGAAACGTGCGACTTAGCTGGACATCGCCGCACCCGGAGGTCCTCGGCACCATTGTTACGAGCTGACTGGGGTTGGCTGAGCCGGTCTCCTGGGCGCCATTGTTACGAGCTGGCTGGGGTTGGCTGAGCCAGTCTCCTGGGCGCCATTGTTGCAAGCTGGCTGGGGTTGGCTGAGCCGGTCTCCTCGGCGCCATTGTTGCGAGCTGGCTGGGGTTGGCTGTGCCGGTCTCCTGGGCGCCATTGTTGCGAGCTGGCTGGGGTTGGCTGAGCCGGTCTCCTCGGCGCCATTGTTGCAAGCTGGCTGGGGTTGGCTGAGCCGGTCTCCTGGGCACCATTGTTATCAGCTGGCTGGGGTTGGCTGAGCCGGTCTCCTGGGCGCCATTGTTGCGAGCTGGCTGGGGTTGGCTGAGCCGGTCTCCTGGGCGCCATTGTTATCAGCTGGCTGGGGTTGGCTGAGCCGGTCTCCTGGGCACCATTGTTATCAGCTGGCTGGGGTTGGTTGAGCCGGTCTCCTGGGCACCATTGTTATCAGCTGGCTGGGGTTGGCTGAGCCGGTCTCCTGGGCGCCATTGTTGCGAGCTGGCTGGGGTTGGCTGAGCCGGTCTCCTGGGCGCCATTGTTATCAGCTGGCTGGGGTTGGCTGAGCCGGTCTCCTGGGCACCATTGTTATCAGCTGGCTGGGGTTGGTTGAGCCGGTCTCCTGGGCACCATTGTTATCAGCTGGCTGGGGTTGGCTGAGCCGGTCTCCTCGGCGCCATTGTTGCGAGCTGGCTGAGGTTGGCTGAGCCGGTCTCCTGGGCGCCATTGTTGCGAGCTGGCTGGGGTTGGCTGAGCCGATCTCCTCGACGCCATTGTTATCAGCTGGCTGGGGTTGGCTGAGCCGGTCTCCTGGGCGCCATTGTTGCGAGCTGGCTGAGGTTGGCTGAGCCGGTCTCCTGGGCGCCATTGTTACGAGCTGGCTGGGGTTGGCTGAGCCGGTCTCCTGGGCGCCATTGTTGCGAGCTGGCTGGGGTTGGCTGAGCCGGTCTCCTGGGCACCATTGTTATCAGCTAGCTGGGGTTGGCTGAGCCGGTCTCCTCGGCGCCATTGTTATCAGCTGGCTGGTGTTGGCTGAGCAAGTGCAGCTTAAGTGCTGCTCAACCTTGTTAGCCGGGGGGGGCTGGCGAGCGCAGTCCCGGCGAATCGGCTGGCGAGCCTTCATTTGCGGCGAGATGCCCGTGGGCCTTTGTTAAGCGGACCAATTAATGTTGAATAGTGTTGCCGGCCTCACTGGGCTGACGCCGGGAAGCATCGCGGCGATTCCCGCTCGCTACCACACTTAGAAATCTTTCCGGAGAATCGTGTCCTATGTCTTTACTTTGAAGGCTTGAAAATAAATCAGTCTTATGTACAAACTGGCTTCAGAATCATTATTTTCTCAACATACTGATATTGGATTTATCAATTCAGACCACTATTCTGGGTTGTCATCTTTTCACATGCCCTCTCTATATTCTGTGCTCTTGGAGAAATGCAACACTTTTATTCTGAACTATCCGGTGTAATCCTGACTCCATCTCATTTATAGGTCCATTACAACAGCCCGCGATTATTATTGATATGGGCAATAAATGCTGGCTTCGGGAAACAAGCTATCTGCCTTTACTCACTGAAATTAAACAGCACCTGGTATTATACTCTGGTTGGGGAATAATAGCTCAATTTTGACACACAAATCAAATAAATGAAACTTTATTTTGCCAAATTTAAATTAAACTCACTTTCCTTCCTGATGAAGTAAATTCCGTCTTTTCAAATTCTGCCACTTGCTCCAACAGTTCTCTGAAGTGAAATGATTGGGAAAGTACAAGTTAGCAATCAAAATTGTTCTTATAAGTGTGTTTTCAAATGGAGTAGCTGTACTTTTAACAAAAAAGTTATAGCTGATTATTTAAAAAGTCTTTGTATCAGCTTTCAAATATAAATACCTGCCACACACATACACTATGGGGACTAATGATTTACTTTCTTAAAGATAGATGGCTAATGGAACATGGTTTTGATTTTGGAGGATCCCCGGGGTGTAAATAATTTATGACAAATGGTGCTTAGTCCTGGATAAACAGGTCATGGGACATCTTAGTGGGAGGAGACTGAAGAATGCTTTATGATGTAATTAAGAGGTGGAGATAGGACTATCTGTAGTTTTGCAGTTTGCCGCAGGATTTTAGTCTGACATGACAGGGCTGACTCCTGAGAGGTTCTCTCCAAGGTCTTTGCACAAAGTAAAGCAAGTAAACCCAACTGTTAACTTTATTTATAAGTGGTCTTTGAACGAGATTGCTTTGCTCAGTTGGAATATGAAAATCGCTTATTGTCACGAGTAGGCTTCAATGAAGTTACTGTGAAAAGCCCTTAGTCGCCACATTCCGGCGCCTGTTCGGGGAGGCTGGTACGGGAATCGAACCGTGCTGCTGGCCTGCCTTGGCCTGCTTTAAAAGCCAGCGATTTAGCCCAGTGTGCTAAACCAGCCAGTTGCAGGTGTAGGGAGTAAGTTAAAGTTTTTCTTTCCTCACAGTTTTACAAATCGAAAATTGTTGGGTTTCTCGTCAGGGATCCTAAGTAGTTTACAGAGCTTTGATTTGCTATTAAAGTTACTTCTGCCTGAAACATGCAGTTCTCCAGCTGCCCATTGTTAGGATCCCAACTTTAATTTTAATGCATTTACAAATAGGTGGAGCCAGTATCAATCAGCCGAGCCAGCACTCTGGAACCCAAATGACCCCTCAGAAAACGGTGAAAGATTTTTCTACCACCTCTTCCCATTCTCCCAAATATTGGTCAGTCTTCCAGAATTTTCTCCTCTGAACATCATAAAGATCTACAAAAATGTCACAGTTCACAATCACATCATTTAATCTATAAAAGTGTGTTGCTGTTGTTGTTTTACTTCCCACACCTAGTGGTGCACAAGGCAAGCTTTTACCTGTTCCCATAGTAATTTCTGTTTGGACCAGGTCACTAGCCTGTCGCCAGAGGCTTATAGCCTGGGGGGGAGCCACTCTGCATCAAGCATGGCCGACCAGGAGTCTCTCCCCACTCTTACGGCCTGTCATTGGCATGTTGGAAGGGTTTTGAAGGTTGATATTCAACCTGTTTGGTTACGTTTTTGAACGCAACTTCCTTGGCCATCAAGTCCTGGGACGGGTCTCGAACCCGGAGCTTCTTGCTCAGAGATCCACTGCACCACAAGATCGCCTGATATAAATGCGTGTTTGTGCCTGCCGTTAATGATTTTGGGTGCGCAGCCTCAATCAAAAGCCTGAGCTTAAATTTGATGTCTTCCCCGGTATTATATTCTGTCAGCTGAAGGGGATGCCATAGTCTAGGCATATGTAATAAGCACCACTCCTCAGGTTGCTTACCAGGATCCTCAGAGCAATTGGAATAGTGCGATGCATAATGATTTAAAAGGGTTTCTGAGTTTGTTTGAAAGCAAGCTACAGAATTAATTTTTCAGTAAAAGTTTGACATCAACAACATCGTGTTAGTTCAGATAAAGAATATGTTAGTGGACAATTATTTGAAATCAAACAACAGAGTGAACATTTTAAGTCATTTCACGTCAACAATTGTTGAGGGACATAATCGAAACAAAGTCCATGTCCGAGAGAGTTAAACAGGCACATTAAATCAGTTATTCATTTACTGCAAAGCAGAGCCTTAATCAATCGAATCCCTTTCCTTTACTCAGAACCCTTTTGGGTCACCATCAAACAGAAATACAACTGAGCAAAATCTACCAATAAAAAAAACTCACTCAAAATGCTTCTTCAGTCTTCTTACCCAACCATTTTTGATCTATTACTATTTGCCTCGTGAAGCCTACATTCTGTCAGTTAGCTGGAGTTGACTTTCTGTCCCACCCGAATTACCATGTACTGCAGCCGCCCTGTTCCTGGCCAACACTGCTTAGCTCCAGTCCACATGCTCTCTGCCTCTCAAACCAGCATCGAGCGCGCAGGTATCGAAGCAAAGCATGCATTAAACTGTTCTGCTATAGTACTTTCACCACTAACCCAAAATTATACAGTTTCCCCTAAAGTATTTATACAATCCTTTTCTATTTCACTGTGGATATTTTTGCTACACCTGCTTAACTATCATTACATCTCTCTTTATTCCTATTTGCATATTATAGTATTTCTCTTATTATGTTTTGTGCCACTGGCTTTGTCATAGAATCCCCACAGTGCAGAAGGAAGCTATTCTGCCCATCAAGTCCACACTGACCCTCCGAAAGAGCACAACCTAACCTAAACATTTGTGGACACTAAAGAGCAATTTTATTAATTTTATAAATTAAGGGGCAATTTAGTGTGGCCAATCTAACTACCCTGCACATCTTTGGGTTGTGGGGGTGAGATTCACGCAGATACGGGGAGAATGTGCAAATTCCACACGGACAGTGACCCAGGTCCGGGATCGATCCCGGGCCTTCAGCATCGTGAGTATGCAGTGCTAACCACTCCGACACTATGTGGCCCAATCCACCTAACCTGCACATCTTTTGAACTGTGCGAGGAAATCAGAGAACCCGGAGGAAACCCACGCAAGCAGTGGGAGAAAGTGCAAACTCCACACAGTCACCCAAGGCCAGAATTGAACCTGGGTCCCTGGCACTGTGAGGCAGCAGTGCTAACCACTGTGCCACCGTGCCGTCCATTTAATTTGTCATACACATTTTCTGAGCTCATCCAATTGTCCATTCTTAAATTTGAATTACTTTTTTCACACCTATATTAATAGTCTTGCACTTTTGAGAAGTTTAAATGATTCACCTGTTTTCCAGATCAGATATGTCTGTTTGTAACTTCAGGTACCATTTCTCAGCCTGACAGAACAGTTGACGCAAAAGCAGCACATTTGTGTAAGCCGTGTTGATGAGCTCAGACTCCACCTCACTGTGCACCACAATCTTCAGTCCATCCAGCATCTCCGTCACTTCATCCACAGTGAAAGTGTCCTCAGTCAGTCTGGTAGTTACAAAAAAAATTAAGATTAGAATACAGAGTATTTCCAATTCATTAAACATTAAATCTGCTTTTAATTGTATTTTTCTTCTACAACAAAATGTATTTAATTTCCTACTACATTTTAGGACTCCTTCGTAACAATGATCATTATCCAGTTAAGATGATAGGAAAATAGGATGCTTAAAAAAAATATTTAGAGTGCCCAATTCATTTTATCCAATTAAGCGGCAATTTAGTGTGGCCAATGCACCTACTCTGCGCATCTTTGGGTTGTGGGGCTGAAACCCACGCACACACGGAGAGAATGTGAAAACTCCACACAGACAGTGACCCGGGGCAGGGAACAAACCCGGGTCCTCGGTGCGGTGAGGTAGCAGTGCTAACCACTACACCACCGAGCCGCCCATGGGAAAATAGGATGCTGACAGACGTTTTTCAACACCAAGTTTGAGACAGCTATTGGAATATTTGCAGACGCAGATTTGACTTGGTATTTTTGTGCAATAAGACTGAAATCTGGAACTTGCATAGAAGGGGAAATTGTAGTCCTCGGGGGAGGCTGTGCGCCCTGAAGAACCAACACAGGACATATGCACATCCACCATCAGCGTGGATACACACAACTTGGGTGGGGGGGTCTCAAAGGCACATAGCGATGTTGTCACATGGGGAACACACATCACAGTGAACAGGAGCAGGCATTGGCGATAGGAATTCAAAATCCCCGTTGGAAGGTGCCAGACACTCCAAGTTCTGCTAAGCTGGACAAAGCTGCTAAGCCACGGGGTGTCATCCACAAGGATGACAATTTTGGAGCAGCAACAACAAATGTTTAGGGCTCTGTCAGCACTTCCAGAAGCGCTGTTATGCTTGGAGAGAGATTGGAAGAGTCCATCTCTATTATGAGTGCCATGACAACTCAGGCCTTTGCACTGATATCCACCTTCATGCAAAGAATATCCACCTGCATGGAGTTTCAGACATGGCAAGTACATGCTCAAAGAATGCAGTGGAGGAAGGTCCTCACCTTCCTCCTCCTGCAGCCCCATGTTGTGTAAGGTGCAGTGGGCCACGAGACATGCACATCCTAGCTGATACACATCTTCAGGAACCCAATGGCTTGCTCAATGAGTGCTCGTGTTCATGTTGCAGTGGTTGTATGTTTCCTCGCATCCGTGGTAGGGCCCCTCACTAGTGTCAGAAGCTATGTCCTCAGAGGGTCGCTCTTGCCTCAAAGATTCACCACTGACTGAGTGCAGAGGTGTAAAGACCCATGGGCAATGTGAGCTCCAGGATATCTTGCACAGACTGGTGGTCACATACAGCCGCGCATTGATGGTGTGAACGTCCATCCGGTGCAAAAGACTGCTGGTTGATCTGAGGACACCTTGATTGTCACAAGTGTAAAGTCTGTGATTCTCTTGGCACAAAAATGTGCTTTATGGCAAATAATGATTTTTACTTCAGCGGCTGAAAACCCGAGTTGAACTTTTGTTACGACCCTCTGGGCTTGTGCGCGGTCAAATCAGTCCCCACTTGACTTGGAGTGGCAAAACAATTGAAATTAATAAATAATTCTTATCTGGACCCCGCTACGTCATAATCATAGATTTGTGCCGGGCAAGATAGACGGAGGGTTTCAAAGATGGCATAGGGTGGGCATGAAAAGGATGGGGGACCTGTTTATAGTTGGGACTTTTCCTAGCCTGAAGGCGCTAGAGGAGAAATTTAGTCTGCCCCCGGGGAATGCCTTTAGATACCTCCAAGTCTGCGCTTTTCTGAAGAAACAGGTGGTGGCATTCCCACTGCTATCCCCCCCCGCCGCCGCCGCAGGATACAGGACAGGGTGGGCTCTGGCATCTGGGTAGGGGAGGGGAAGGTGTCGGACATATACCAAGAACTGCAGGAGGCAGAGGATGTCTCGGCGGAAGAGCTGAAGGGGCAAGTGGGAGGAGGAGCTGGGCGAGGAGCTGGATGAGGGCCTGTGGGCGGACGCCCTGGGCAGGGTTAATTCCTCCTCATCTTGTGCCAGGCTTAGCCTAATTCAGTTTAAGGTGGTCCACCGGTCACACATGACGACAGTGAGAATGAGCAAGTTCTTTGGGGTGGAGGATTGGTGTGTGCGATGCTTAGGGAGCCCAGCAAACCATGTCCATATGTTCTGGGCATGCCCAGCACTTAAAGAATTCTGGCGAGGCGTTGCAAAGGCTATGTCCAAGGTCTTGGACGCTCGGGTAAAGCCGAGTCCGGTGATAGCGATATTTGGGGTGTCGGAAGATCCGGGAGTGCAGGAAGCGAAGGAGGCCGACGTCCTGGCCTTTCCCTGGTAGCCGGAGATGGAT
Source organism: Scyliorhinus torazame (assembly GCF_047496885.1). Lineage (NCBI taxonomy): Eukaryota > Metazoa > Chordata > Chondrichthyes > Carcharhiniformes > Scyliorhinidae > Scyliorhinus > Scyliorhinus torazame. The sequence goes on from NC_092712.1 coordinate 304,376,236, forward strand.
CTTGTTAATGTGGAGGGACTCGAAGCCCCTGAGTGTAGAGACCTGGGTTAGTGTGACATGGCTGGGTTTCTCAGTCTTGAGAGGATAAAGTTTGCCTTGAGAGGGTCCTTGCTGGGGTTCTCCAGGCGATGACAGCCGCTCCTTGACTTTCTGGCAAAACGTTGAAAGGTCAGCAGCAGCAATCCGGGGGGCGGGGGGGGTACTACAATGGAGCAAGAATGGAGTTGGGTCGATTAGACTGGAATGAAAGGTTGGCAGGAAAAGCTGTAGTTGAACAAAGGGCTACCTTCAAAACGGAAATGGTCCAGACACCATCAAGGTGCATTCCCTTAGGGGGCAGCATCGTGGCCCAAGTGGTTAGCCCGGTTGCCTCACGGCACCGAGGTCCCAGGTTTGATCCCAGCTCTGGGTCACTGTCCATGTGGAGTTTGCACATTCTCCCCGTGTTTGCGTGAGTTTCGCCCCCACAACCCAAAAGATGTGCAGGGTAGGTGGATTTGCCACGCTAAATTGCCCCTAATTTGACCCATTAAGGTGGGGGGTCGATGGGGAACTGTGTTTGGAATGTATACTCTTCTTTTGTAAATGGACTATAACCACCTGTTTGTTAAATTTTCTCCTTTTTGTTATTGATTATGTAAAATTTTGTTCAAGAAAAACTTGAATCAAAACAATTTTTAAAAAAAAAATAATAATTCTTAGAAAAACACCCAAAGTTGGACAGCACGGTGGCACAGTGGTTAGCACTGCTGCCTCACAGCTCTGAAACCCGGGTTCGATCCCGGCCCTGAGTCACTGTCGTGTGGAGTTTGCACATCATTCTTTCCCTGCTCAACCTAAAGATCTATGTCCATTGGCAGCACGGTGGTGCAGTGGGTTAGCCCTGTTGCCTCACGGCGCCGAGGTCCCAGGTTCAATCCCGGCTCTGGGTCACTGTCCGTGTGGAGTTTGCACATTCTCCGTGTGTTTGCGTGGGCTTCGCTTCCACAACCCAAAGATGTGCAGGCTAGGTGGATTGGCCATGCTAAATTGCCGTTTAATTGGAAAAAATGAATTGGGCACTCTAAATTTGTTTTTTGTTTTTTAAAAGATCTATGTCCATTGAGCATCCTTGGATCAAAATGATAACAGTGAAAGCAAAGAGGAAATAAGGGAATCAACTGGAAGGACCCCTAGACTTTTTTTTTTAAATGAGACTAACGATGATTTGAGCTCACAGCCAAAGATGGCTATCCAATTTGCATCACTGTATCTTCCACATTCCTATCCATTGAGATTGAGAGACCGCATCTGCAAAGACCAATGAAGGACAGTGACCACGGGAATATGAGGGAACCACATGACCTATTCCCATTAGTAAGGCATCAAGACAATCAATCGAGGTATTCAGCTTGCGATGAACCATTAAACCCAATTGCTTGAACAATGGGACTCTGGCGTTACTGTGAAAAGCCCCTCGTCGCCACACTCCGGCGCCTGTTTGGGTACACAGGGAGAATTCAGAATGTCCAATTCACCTAACAAGCACGTCTTTCGGGATTTGTGGGAGGAAACCGGAGCACCCGGGGAAACCCACGCAGACACGGGGAGAACATGCAGACTCCCACAGACAGTGACCCAAGCCGGGAATCGAACCTGGGACCCTTGCGCTGTGAAGCCACAGTGCTAACCATTGTGCTTCCGTGCCGCCCATGAGTTGCTGCAGTGCCTCTTGAGGATGGTACACAGGGCAGACATGATAGAAGGGGTGGCATATACATGATGTCAGATCATTAATTCACTCATTCTTCTTACCAGCAGCTGATAGAAGTGATACTCACCTACTGTCCTTCAGATCTTGAAAGCAGGAGTCGACAGTTTTCAGCCTTAGAGCCCTTTTTGAACGAGCAAAGCGCATGTAGTTGATGACTGCGTTCTGATGGTGTTCATTTAACCCCAGTTCAGCCTGAGAGAAAAATGCAGGCAATTAACTTAACCAAATTACCAAAGCAAATATTCATTCATTCCTTCTTTCAATGTCAAAATTGAAAACAGAGTTTCAAACCATCAGAAAGAATTATCAACCTGACCGGCAGTTTCCCATCAATGTTATTAATGTTAAGTCAGGAATCCCAATGGGAGCATAATGAATACTGACCGACTGTTTAGCAATTCTAGGAGTGCAAATGACTGAATTCCCTCATAACCATGGGCTCCAAAAATTCTTCTCCCAATTAACTTATCAGTGTTCGTTGTTTGAAAATGTCTTTTTCTAGATCAACAGAAATGGTAAAAGCCGAGTCTGATATTTGGTTTACAGGTTTTCTTTTTTTTTAAAAAAATAATTTTTATTAAAGGTTTTCATAAAATATCAATAACAAAATGAGAAAGAAAAAAGAACCCAACAGGGTTAAGTACAAAACACAATCTAAAAAAGCAACCCCCCAAACCCCTCCCCCTGTACCTAAATAATAAATTAACATTAACACCCCAACTTAAGACAACAGGTGTATACACCCCCTCAGACCCTTCCAGTGTAAATAACATAAACAAAAATAAAGTAAACCCCCCCCGCACCCCCCGAGCTGCTGCTGCCATTGACCAATGTCTATCGTTCTGCCAGAAAGTCTAAGAACGGTTGCCACCGCCTAAAGAGCCCTTGTACCGACCCTCTCAAGGCAAATTTCACCCTCTCCAATTTAATGAACCCTGCCATATCGCTGATCCAGGATTCCACGCTTGGGGGCCTCGCATCTTTCCACTGAAGGAGAATCCTTCGCCGGGCTACCAGGGACGCAAAGGCCAGAATTCCGGCCTCTTTCGCCTCCTGCACTCCCGGCTCCTCTGGATATTGTGAGCCCCCAGCCCGGTTTGACCCTGGATCCTACCACCCTCGACACCGTCCTCGCTACGCCCTTCCAAAATTCCTCCAGCGCTGGGCATGCCCAGAACATATGGGTGTGATTTGCTGGGCTCCCTGAACACCTAACACACCTGTCCTCACCCCCAAAGAACCTGCTCATCCTTGTCCCGGTCATTTGTGCCCTGTGCAGCACCTTAAACTGTATGAGGCTGAGCCTCGCGCATGAAGAGGAAGAGTTCACCCTCCCTAGTGCATCTGCCCATGTCCCCTCTTCGATCTCCTCTCCCAACTCCTCCTCCCACTTACCTTTCAACTCCACCACCAAGGCCTCCTCCTCCTCCTGCATCACCTGGTAAGTTTCCGAGATCTTCCCCACTCCAACCCCCCCCCCCCCCCCCGAGAGCACCCTGTCCTGTACTGTGTGTGGCAGTAGCCGTGGGAATTCCACCACCTGCCGTCTGGCAAACGCCCTTACCTGTAAGTACCTGAAGGTGTTCCCCGGGGGGAGCCCGTACTTCTCCTCCAGCTCACCCAAGCTCGCAAACTTCCCGTCCACAAACAGGTCCCCCAACTTTCGTATGCCAGCCCTGTGCCACCCCGAAAACCCTCCACCTGTTCTTCCTGGGGCGAACCAGTGGTTCCCCCGTAATGGGGTCCACGCCGAGGCCCTAATTTCCCCCCTATGCCGCCTCCACTGCTCCCAGATTTTGAGGGCCGCCACCACCACCGGGCTCGTGGTATACCTCCTTGGAGGGAACGGCAGCGGCGCCGTTGCCAGCGACCCCAGACTCGTACCCACACAGGACGCCGTCTCCAGCCTCTCCCATGCAGCCCCCTCCCCCTCCATCACCCACTTGCGCACCATTGTCGCATTGGCGGCCCAGTAGTACCCACAGAGGTTGGGCAGCGCCAGCCCCCCCCATCTCTACTCCGCTCCAGGAACACCCTTCTCACCCTCAGAGTCCCTCACGCCCACACAAACCCCATTATACTCCTGTTAACCCGCCTGAAAAAAGCCTTTGGGATAAACACGGGGAGGCACTGGAACAGGAACAAAAACCTTGGGAGCACCGTCATTTTGATTGACTGCACCCTACCCGCCAGGGACAGCGGCAACGCGTCCCACCTCTTGAACTCCTCCATTTGCTCCATCAGCCTTGTAAAGTTAAGCCTATGCAGGGCCCCCCAGTTCCTGGCCAACTGGACCCCCAAATGTCTGAAACTCCTCTCCGCCCTTTTTAGTGGGAGCTCGCCAATCCCCCTCTCCTGGTCCCCTAGCTGAACTACGAACAGCTCGCCCTTCCCCATATTGAGCTTGTACCCCGAAAAGTCCCCGAATTCCCTAAGCATCCTCATTACCTCTGGCATTCCTTCCACCGGGTCCGCCACATACAGCAGCAGGTCGTCCGCATAAAGCGACACCCTATGCTCCTCCCCACCGCGCACCAACCCCCTCCAGTTCCTCGACTCTCTCAGTGCCATAGCCAGGGTCTCAGTGCCATAGCCAGGGGTTCAATCACCAGTGCGAAGAGCAGGGGGGACAGGGGACACCCCTGTCTCGTCCCTCGGTGCAACCGAAGTTTACAGGTTTTCTTACCCCTTCGACACTCCTCTCTTCAACTCAGTTCTCAAAACTGAGCACATTGGAATCGGAGTTCATTGGAATTTCAGGAGCATCCCATAGCAAAGGCCAAATATGACCGATATTTGTCAGCATTAGCCATGCGATATCAAAATACATTCTAGTGGCCGCAATACAACCTATGGTGAGACTACTCAACCTGTTAGAGCACGAATCAAAACTGGCTCAGAACTACTGCACCATGAGGTAAAAAAGTAAAATCGTTAAGCTCCAACATTATTTACCTCACTGGGGGGCACGGTGGTGCAGTGGTTAGCACTGCTGCCTCACGGCGCCGAGGACCCTGGTTGAATCCCGGCCCTGGGTCACTGTCCGTGTGGAGTTTGCAAATTCTCCCAGTGTGTGCGTGGGTTTCACCCCCACAACCCAAAGATGTGCAGGTTAGGTGGATTGACATTGCTAAAATGCTCCTTAATTGGAAAAAAATAATTGGGTATTCTAAAATTTACATTAAAAAAAAATTATTTACCTCTCTGGTCACTTAACATAGTATAACACTGTTAATCATAGTGGTTTCTGGGAAAATAGACAACAAATTTGATCATTTATATATACACGTGTTAGTTTTAATCAATCTCATAACTACATTTAGAATGTTTTATTTTGAAATAGGTTTTATTGTTCAGAAATCTCTTTGCCACTTTTTGCCGAATGGAACATGGCCAGCTTTCCAATTGAAAAATGGTAGGTACATTTAACTATGTTAAAATTTATCTGACTTTCATTCATTAATCCATTGTCTCAACTGAATCTCATCAACCTTGGATATGATAGTTGTCTGGCAATATAGTTTAATGTAATTATCCATTTTTATATCAATTTAGCACAGGGCTAAATCGCTGGCTTTGAAAGCAGACCAAGGCAGGCCAGCAGCACGGTTCAATTCCCGTACCAGCCTCCCCGAACAGCCGCAGGAATGTGGCGACTAGGGGCTTTTCACAGTAACGTCATTTGAAGCCTACTTGTGACAATAAGCGATTTTCATTTCATTTCATTGTCATAATAGACAAACTCTCCTCTGAATGGTTCACGAAATAGTGAACAGGGGAAAACCAGGGCCAGCTCTGCCAGATCAACAATGGTCACTTCTGCCCAAAATCAACTGGTGTTTTATATTGCCTCTGCCCATCATCAAGAATTTTCAATACTCTGGCCAATTTTCTGCTAATGGCACACATTTAGAATTCTTCTTTAAAAGGCTGAAATGCATCATTTTGCAGGCTGCTTTCCAAATATCCAAATAAACTGCAACCACGGGACTGCCTTCATGGCTTCATCTAATAATGAATTAACAAGTTGGTCAAAATACATAGTATGGAAAAAGTGAAGTGATACAGTGACATGCCCATGTTTGCGTGGGTCTCAACCCCACTATTGTGTAGGCTAGGAGGATTGGCCAAGCTAAATTGCCTCTTAATTTGAAAAAAGAAATTGGGTACTCTAAATTTATATTTAAAAAATGGATACAGTGGCATGCAACTGGAGACCCTGTATCGGGAAGTGCAAAGAAAGCAAGGGTAACGTCTGTACAAAAGAATTAAACAGAGGGGAATGAGTAAAAACCCCAGGAAAGGGGAAAAGGACAGAAGCATTAAATGCTGTTACAAAGAGGCAGCTTTTGGGTTTAGGAGTTCATTCACTTTTTTTATAGTTAGGAAAAAGTAAAAAGAACCATAGGAAATGCAATAGTCATCTCGGGCAGGCTGTGAAATGGCAATGGGGGAAAATAAAGCAAGCAAAATAGATAATAGAAGAGAACAAAGTGGAACGCTAATGAGAGAAAAAAGAAACAAAAGGTTGAGATTAAGTTTGAAATAGCTAAAGGTTCAAATGAGAGTGCCACAGCATGACCAGGAGGGAAGCCAGACATTTTGACTTAGAATTTGCTGGAGAGGGACACGACGTTTGATTTATTTTCCCTCATCTTTCGGTTCCTAATAATTTTGTGCCGCAAACTGTTGCAAGTGTGAGCTGATCATAGGGAGGTTAATGGGGCTTCAGAAACCTTGATAAATATCATAAACACAAAGTCAACCACTCTAATCAAATGAAATTTAAGAATTGAGAATGAAACTAAGTGAAGAAGGCAATAAGTGAAATAGTGTCAAGTTATATGCAGAAAGCAAAGTAAAAAGAGTGGAAAAAAATGAGACAGAAATAAAAGGAAATGGGGATTTGGGAGGGGTGGGGTGTGGGGAGAATTTTTTTTTTAAACCCTAGGATCAATGTGAGGCCTGCAGGAGGGGGATTCCACAATTTCATTTTTTTAAATTCATTCTTGGAATGTGAGTATCACCGGTGTATGGGCAGCATGGTTACACAGTGGTTAGCACAGCTAACAGTGCTTCACAGCTCCAGGACCCCCGGTTCGATTCCCAGCTTGGGTCACTGTCTGTGCGGAGTCTGCACATTCTCTCCGTGTCTGCGTGGGTTTCCTCCGGGTCCTCCGGTTTCCTCCCACAATTCCCGAAAGATGTGCTGTTAGGTAATTTGGACATTCTGAATTCGCCCTCAGTGTACCCGAACAGGCGCCGGAATGTGGTGACTAGGGGCTTTTCACAGTAACTTCATTGCAGTGTTAATGTAAGCCTACTTGTGACAATAAAGATTATTATATAATGCCAGCATTTATTGCCCATCCTAACTATATTTGAGCAGGTGGTGGTGGTGAGGTACCTACGACGGAGTGGCTTGTTAGGCCATTTCGGGGGCAGTTAAAAGTCAATCACATTGACGCTGGTCCGGAGTCACATGTAGGCCTCATCAGGTAAGGATGGCAGATTTCCTCCCCTGAACGACATTAGTGAATCTTGCATTTGTTCCCTCTTTGGACCTAAAAGTTTGAATAGCATTGCAGGAACATTAAAGAACTCCTTCGGTCTTGAAGTAACAGCCCTAACATTCTGCTGCGAATCTAATGCATTTTTTGGTGAAAATCCAGCTTTTCATGATTAATTTGTGAAGATTCACAACTCACGGCATATCTCTTCCTCATCACAAATTGACGGCTTTCTTTTTTTTAAAACACACTAATAGTGAGCGGCTTTAACTCACCGTTATTTTACCAGCAAATCCTGGTTCAAACCAGCATGAGGGGCTGGTTTAGCACAGTGGGCTAAATTGCTGGCTTTTAAAACAGACCAAGGCAGGCCAGCAGCACGGTTCAATTCCCATACCAGCCTCCCCGAACAGGCGCCGGAATGTAGCAACTAGGGGCTTTTCACAGTAACTTCATTGGAGCCTATTTTGACAATAAGCAATTTTCATTTGGTGCAGCACGGTAGCATTGTGGATAGCACAATTGCTTCACAGCTCCAGGGTCCCAGGTTCGATTACGGCTTGGGTCACTGTCTGTGCGGAGTCTGCACATCCTCCCCGTGTGCGCGTGGGTTTCCTCCGGGTGCTCCGGTTTCCTCCCACAGTCCAAAGATGTGCAGGTTAGGTGGATTGACCATGATAAATTGCCCTTAGTGTCCAAAATTGCCCTTAGTGTTGGGTGGGGTTACTGGGATAGGGTGGAGGTGTTGACCTTGCGTAGCGTGCTCTTTCCAAGAGCCGGTGCAGATTCGATGGGCTGAATGGCCTCCTTCTGCACTGTAAATTCTATGATAATTTGAACTGAAATTTCAATTCAACTTAAGTGGAGAACATAGAAGCTCAAAAATATGCAGTTTCCTACGAGGAGAGGAGGAAAATTCGAAGTGGCAAGTCATAGGATGTCCAGTTCATGGTTGTGGACAAAAGGCAGCTGACTAATCTATATTTGGTCTTCTGATAAATAGGAAGATGCAGTGGGCAAATACTGATTGATTGGCAAAAAACATAAATGACTGTCCAACAAGGGACCATATTATAAAGAAAGAAACGTAATATTGGTTTTAAAGTTTTTTATGCTCGAAAAGGATTTGTTTTCATTGAGAACCTTGGTTAAGGCCCATCGACACAGTTGAGAAATATGGGAAACAAGTAGGTAAATTAAGTAGTAGTTAATTCTCAGAAAAGTTTAGGTTTAAAAAGTTTGCAAGTTGTAGGAGAAAACCCATGGGATTAAAGGAACATTGGTAACATGCACACAAAATTAGCTAAGAGACATAAAGTGATGTGAATTGAGTTTGTTCAGACTGGATTGTACCGTGGTGTCCCCCAGGGGTCAGTATTATGACTTTTTGATAGGGTGAAGCAAGTCTTAATTTCCATCACGAGCATTCAGAGAGGAAAAGGCAAATAGAAAACAAATGTCTGAATTTTAGGACCAAGAGAATACATTCACAGGACACGAGACTACATTATTATTGATAAAATAGATACAAAAAAGCACTAGAGTAGGAGTGGTTGGGTATCAGATAAAGGCGATCCATTATTCACACATCCCTTAAAACCATTTTCAAATTACATTTTCTTTTGTTTTCCAGCTCCGCTTCCTCATCTCTTCCTCATTTAGCTTAACAACTGTCATCGGGAAAATGTTAGAAGCCATTATTGAAGACAATGGGCGAAATTCTCCCCCAACGGCGCGATGTCCGCCGACTGGCGCCAAAAACGGCGCCAATCAGACGGGCATCGCGCCGGCCCAAAGGTGCGGAATGCTCCGCATCTTTGGTGGCCTAGCCCCAACATTGAGGGGCTAGGCCGACGCCGGAGGGATTTCCGCCCCGCCAGCTGGCGGAAATGGCGTTTGTTGCCCCACCAGCTGGCGCGGAAATGCGGCGCATGCGCGGGAGCGTCAGCAGCCGCTGACAGTTTCCCGGCACATGCGCGGGAGCGTCAGTGGCCGCTGAAAGTTTCCCGCACACGCGCAGTGGGGAGAGTCTCTTCTGCCTCCGCCATAGTGGAGGCCGTAGTGGAGGCGGAAGGGAAAGAGTGCCCCCACGGCACAGGCCCGCCCGCGGATCGGTGGGCCCCGATCGCGGGCCAGGCCACAGTGGGGGCACCCCCCGGGGTCAGATCACCCCGCGCCCCCCCCCCCCCCCCCCAAGACCCCGGAGCCCGCCCACGCCGCCTGGTCCCGCCGGTAAATACCAGGTTTGATTTACGCCGGCAGGACAGGCAATTTCTGGGCAGGACTTCGGCCCATCCGGGCCGGAGAATTGAACGGGGGGTCCCGCCAACCGGCGCGGCCCGATTCCCGCCCCCGCCTAATCTCCGGTACCGGAGACTTCGGCGGGGGCGGGATTCACGGCGGCCAACGGCCATTCTCCGACCCGGCGGGGGGTCGGAGAATGACGCCCAATATAGCAGGGCATTTGGAAAAATTCAGGCTAATCGTGAAGAGTCAACATGGTTTTGTGAAAGTGAAATCATGTTTAACCAATTTATTGGAGTTCTTTGAAGAAGCAACATATGCTGCAGATAAAGGGGAACTGGTGGATGTACCGTATTTAGGTTTCCAGAAGGCATTTCATGAGCTGCCAGATCAACGTCTATTGCAGAAAATAAAAGCTCATAAAATAGGGGTAACATATTGCCATGGATGGAAAAGGTTAAATGAGTGGGCAAAGACCTTGAAACTGGAGTATAATGTGAAGTTGTCCATTTTGGCAGGAAGAACAATAAGAAGCATATTATCTAAGTGGTGAGAGATTGCGGAGCTCTGAGATACAGAGGGATCTGGGTGTCCTAGTGCACGAATCACAAAAGGCTAGCATTCAGATACAGCAAATAATTAGGAAAGCTAATAGAATGTTAACATTTATCGTGAAGGAAATTGATTACAAAAGGAAAGAGGTTATGCTTCAGCTGTACATGATACTGGTGAGACCACATCTGGAGTACAGTATTGGTCTCTTATTTAAGCAAGGATGTAAATACATTAGAAGCAGTTCAGAGAAGGTTTTCTAGACTAATTCCAGGAATGGGTGGGTTGTTTTATGAGGAAAGGTTGGACAAGCTAGGTTTGCATCCACTGGAGTTTAGAAGGGTAAAAGGTGACTTGATTGAAACAAAATGATCCAAAGAGGTGTTGACAGGGTGGGTGTGGGGAGAATGTTTCCTCTTGTGGAAGAATCTAGTACAAGGGGCCATTGTTTAAAAATAAGGGTTCGCCCATTAGGGCAGAGATGAGGAGTCTCTGGAACTCTGTTCTTCTGTGGAAGCAGAGTCTTTGCATATTTTTAAGCAGAAGTAGATAGAATTTTGATAAGCAAAGGGGTGAAAGGTTATGGGGGGGGGGAGATGGGAATGTAGAGTTGAGTTAAAAATCAGGTCAGCCATGATCTCATAGAAAGGTGGAGCAGGCACAAAGGGCGAAGTGGCCTACTCCTGTTTCTAGTTCATACATTTATATGCATGTTCATGTGTATATTTGTATCTCACTCCTTTACTCCTGTCTAATTTTGTCTTTTCCTTCATTAATCATTGTTCTCCCATTTCCAGATTACTAGTTGGTTCTGGTGAATGACACAATTCAATGTATCTGTCCCCAATCGTGATTACTTCCATTAAATCAGTTAAATGTTCACCCTTGCCTTCCATTTGTCCTTGAGCTGATTCATTACAATTGGGCTAATTCATAATTGCCACACTCTGATTCCTTGCAGCCACCCTTAGGCTGCAGGTACGTTATTGTAGCGTCAGTACTTTATTCTGCATCAATGTGAAAGCAGAGTGTGCACACAAAATGCCGAATCTAGAGCCAGGCTTCAATCCAACACCACATTTGTGTTAAAAGATAAGGAGTCTCATTCTGCTTTGTGTCAAGAGTCAGGACAGGTTCTGATTTCAATTATACAGCTTGGAACTCCCTCTATGAACACAACCTGGACGTTACATCCAAAAATGCACTGTTCCTGCACCATGTGCCGATGCCAAATTTCCTGTGGAGCAGAGTCCAATGAAAACCCTAAACTCACAGCATATTTCTTCAAGTTTCAATTCATTTATCCATCATCTTTGTCCATTAGATACAACATGTAATAGGAGAAAGTGACTTCAAGGGCAGAATCAATTTAACTAGAGCTCAGGAACAAAAAGGGTGCAATTACATTGCTCGGTGTAGTCTATAGACCACCAACTAGTCAGAAGAATGTAGAACAAATCTTCAATGAGATTACAGCGAGATGCAAGCATTATAGAGCAGTTATAATGGAGGACTTTAATCACCCAAATGTGGACTGGGACCATGGTAGCGTCAAGGGCAAAGAGGAGCAAAAGTTTCTAGACTGTTCAAGAATATTTTCCACTGCAGTATGTCCAGTCCAACAAGGAAGGATGCACTGTTGGACCTGGTTGTTAGAAATCAGGTGGGATAAGTAGATCAAGTGTCAGTGGAGGAACATTTAGGAGACAGTCATAGTTGTATCATGAGCTTTTGGATGATGCTAGATGATGCTCGATCAATAACTCCAGAAACGAGATTGGATGACAATTGAAGGTTTTATTGGACTAGATGTTTCCCCCAGCAGCGCAGGTACAGAATGCGGCTGCTAGGGAGACACAGACTCTTATACTCCACCTTACTGGGCGGAACCAGCAGGCAGGCTTCACCAATGATCTTCATGTCTCAGGTACCTCCCACACCAATGGTCTTACAGCCTCAACCTCGGTACCGTAATACCCCGAATACAGACTACCACATTCACTCCCTGTTAAAAAAGAGTTCGGCGGGGGGGGGTGGTCTCGCTTCATACAGTGGTAGAGGTCATGGTGATAACCGTCGGTGGTACAGTGTTTTGCCTTATTACATGTCACAACTATTTATAGTATTCATTTTCCACGTACATGTCAGAATGAAGCAATTAGTCGATCGGGGGCCCTGGTCGTCCTCTGTGATCGTCGCAGTTTCGGCGGTGATGCAGGCGCCGGCTTGGGCATCCGTGACTCCGGGAGCGTGACTTTGGCTTCTTCGGTAGCTTCATCACCCCTGGGTGGGACCAGTGGAAGAACCGATCCATCTGGAAAGGGGGCAGCCTTGGGGTGCGCCGGTGGGAGGGAGGGTGGGGTTGGTGTGGGCGGGGATCCAGCAGGCACCAGGTCCCATAGGGAGACCGTATCCTGCCGTCCATCGGGGAACGCCACGTAGGCGTACTGAGGGTTAGCGTGAAGGAGGTGGATCCTCTCTACCAAGGGGTCCGACTTGTGCGCCTGCACCTGTTGCGGAGCAGAATGGGTCCAGGAGCTGCCAGCCATGTTGCGAGCGGGGTCCCGGAGGAGGACTTCCTAGGGAAGACAAGGAGACGTTCATGAGGTGTTTCGTTTGTCGTGGTGTACAGCAGTGATCGGATGGAGTGGAGTGCATCGGGAAGGACCTCCTGCCAGCGGAAGACTGGGAGATTCCTGGACCGTAGGGCCAGTAGGACGGTCTTCCAGACCGTTCCGTTCTCCCTCTCTACCTGTCCGTTTCCCCGGGGGTTATAACTGGTCATCCTGCTCGAGGCGATGCCCTTGCTGAGCAGGAATTGACGCAGTTTGTCGCTCATGGCTTTTATGTCAGTGGCTGCGGTCATGTCGGGGCAGAGGATGGCGAATGGGAACCGGGAGTATTCGTCAGGAAGTACGTGTTGTGGTCGGTGGAGGGGAGGGGCTCTTTGAAGTCCATACTGAGGCGTTCAAAGGGACGGGAAGCCTTTATCAGGTGCGCTTTCTCTGGCCTGTAGAAATGCGGCTTGCACTCCGCGTAGATTTGGCAATTCCTGGTGGCGGTTCTGACCTCGATGGAGTAGGGCAGGTTTCAGGTCTTAATGAAATGGAAGAATCGAATGACCCCCGGGTGGCAGAGGTCCTCATGGAGGGCCCGGAGTCGGTCTACTTGTGCGTTGGCACATGTGCCACGGGATAGGGCATCAGGAGGCTCATTTAGCTTCCCGGGACGATACAGAATCTCATAGTTGTAGGTGGAGAGCTCGATCCTCCACCATAAGATCTTATCGTTCTTTATCTTGCCCCGCTGTGCATTATCGAACATGAAAGCTACTGACCGTTGGTCAGTGAGAAGCATGAATCTCCTGCCGGCCAGGTAATGCCTCCAGTGCCGCACAGCTTCTACTATGGCCTGGGTCTCCTTTTCAATGGAGGAATGGCGGATTTATGAAGCATGGAAGGTACGGGAGAAGAAGGCCACGGGCCTGCCCGCTTGGTTGAGGGTGGCCGCCAGACCTACGTCGGACGCGTCGCTCTCGACTTGGAAGGGTAGGGATTCATCGATTGCGTGCATCGTGGACTTTGCGATGTCCGCCTTTATGCGGCTGAAGGCCTGGCAGGCCTCTGCCAACAGGGGGAAAACTGAGGATTGGATTAGTGGGTGGACATTGTCCGCATAATTGGGGACCCACTGGGGTAATATGAAAAAAATCCCAGGCAACGTTTCTGGGCCTTGGAGCATTGGGGGAGGGGAAACTCCATGAGGGGACGCATGCGTTCGGGATCTGGGCCTATGACTCCATCATGCACTACGGAGCCGAGGATGGCGAGACGGTCGGTGCTGAACACGCATTTGTCCTAGTTGTAGGTCAAGTTACGGGTTTTTACGGTATGGAGAAATTTGCGGAGGTTGGTGTTGTGGTCCTGCTGGTCCTGGTCGCAGATGGTGACATTGTCGAGGTACGGAAACGTGGCCCGCAAACCGTACTGGTCAACCATTCGGTCCATCTCCTGTTGGAAGACCAAGGCTCCATTTGTGACACCGAAGGGAACCCTTAGGAAGTGGTAGAGCCGCCCATCTGCTTCGAATGCAGTGTACTTGCGGTCGTCCGGGCGGATGGGGAGCTGGTGGTAGGCGGATTTGAGGTCCACCATGAAAAGATCTTGTATTGTGCAATCTGATTGACCAAATCAGATATGCGGGGGAGAGGGTACGCATCGAGCTGCATATACCTGTTGATGGTCTGACTATAATCGATGACCATCCTGTGCTTCTCCCCGGTCTTTACAACCACTACTTGAGCTCTCCAGGGGCTGTTGCTAGCCTCGATAACACCTTCCTTCAGTAGCCGCTGGACTTCCGACCTAATAAAGGTCCGGTCCTGGGCACTGTACCGTCTGCTCCCGGTGGCGACGGGTTTACAATCCGGGGTGAGGTTCGCAAAAAAGGGAAGGCGGGTCGACCTTGAGGGTCGCGAGGCTGCAGACAGTGAGGGGGGTATAGGGCTGCCGAATTTAAAAGTTAAGCTCTGGAGGTTGCATTGGAAGTCCAACCCCAGGAGCGCTGCAGTGCAGAGGTGAGGGAGGACGTAAAGTCGGAAATTTTTTAATTCACTTCCCTGGACCGAGAGGTTCGCTACGCAGAACCCCTTGATCTCTACAGAGTGAGACCTGGAGGCCAGGGAGATTTTTTGGTTAACTGGGTTTTTGGGAAGACAACAGCGCCTTACCGTGTTGGGGTGTATGAAGCTCTCTGTGCTCCCGGAGTCGATCAGGCAGGATGTTTTGCGTCCGTTGATGAGTACGGTCGTCGTCGCGGTCGAGTGTGTTCGGGGCCGAGACTGGTCCAGGATCACCGAGGCGAGTCGTGGTACAAATTGGCGATTTTCTTCGGGCGGTGTGTGGTCATCCGAATCGGGGTCCTGAGACTCCAGTCAAGATGGCGGCGCCCACGGGTCACACATGGCTGGGGGTGGGCAAGATGGCGGCACCCACGCATCGCACCTGGCTGGGGAAAAAGATGGCGGCGCCCGCGGCCCGAGTTGTGGTGGCGGCCCCGGTTCGCCCCCGGAGACAGCGGCGACCGCCCGGGCCTGGCATACTGCCACGAAATGGCTCTTTTTGCCACATTTGCAGGTGGAGGAGAGGGCCCTGCAGCGCTGCCGCGGGTGCTTGGTTGCCCGCAAAAATAACAGCGGGTCCCCCCGGAGTTGCCTGGTAGCCGCGCGGCACAAGCTTGTGGGGGGATGGGGGATGCATCGGGGTCGGCCGCGGGTGGGTTCCACCCTGCCCAAGGGGCTGCCGCGTGGTCGGGAACGTTCGCGCGGGCGTTTCGGGAGGCCACATCCAGGGAGCTAGCAAGGGCCCGTGCCTCCTTGAGGCCTAGTGTCTCTTTCTCCAGCAGCCGCTGACGGATTTGCGAAGACAGCATACCTGCAACGAATGCGTCCTGGATTAAAAGTTCTGTGTGGTCGCTGGCTGAAACTTGCGGGCAGTCACAGTTCCTACCTAGTACCAGGAGCGGGCGGTAGAATTCATCCAGCGATTCCACCGGGATTTGTCACCATGTCGCTAGCAGATGCCGGGCGTAAACCTGGTTTACTGGGCGAATGTCGTGTCCTTTCAACAGGGCCATCGTGGCCTCGAAATCGTCCGCATCCTCGATGAGGGTGTAGATTTCTTGGCTCACTCTCGAGTGGAGAACTTGTAGTTTCTAGTCCTCCGTGGGTGCAGTCATGGCCGTCTGAGGTACCCTTTGAAGCACGGCAGCCAGTGTTTGAAGGTTGCCGCTGAGTTTGCCGCGTGGGGGTTGAGTTGCAGACACTCCGGCTTGATTCGGAGTTCCATTCTTTAAAATCTAGTCCAATCATTTGTTGCTTGATCAATAACTCCAGAAGCGATATTGGATGACAATTGAAGGCTTTATTGGACTAGATGTTTCCCCCAGCAGCGCAGGTACAGAATGCGGCTGCTAGGGAGATACAGACTCGTATACTCCGCCTAACTGAGCGGAACCAGCAGGCAGGCTTCACCAATGATCTTCATGTCTCAGGTACCTCCCATACCAATGGTCTTACAGCCTCAACCTAGGTACCGTAATACCCCTAATACAGACTACCACACTAGAAAAGTATAATAGGCAATCCAGAGTAAGAATAATTAACTGGGGGGGGGGGGCGACTACAATGGAGCAAGAACGGAGTTGGGCCGGTTCGACTGGAACGAAAGGTTGACAGGAAAAGCTGTAGCTAATGAAAGGGCTACCTTCAAAACAGAAATGGTCCAGACACAATCAAGGTGCATTCCCTTAGGGGGCAGCACAGTGGCGCAAGTTGTTAGCACAGTTGCCTCACAGCACCGAGGTCCTAGGTTCGATCCCGGCTCTGGGTCACTGTCCGTATGGAGTTTGCACATTCTCCCCGTGTTTGCGTGGGTTTCGTCCCCACAACCCAAAAGATGTGCAGGGTAGGTGGATTTGCCACACTAAATTGCCCCTAAATTGACCCACAGACCACAATCAGTAAGAATAAACAACAACATCTCTTCCACATAGTCCTCAATACCGGGGCCCCGCAAGGCTGTGTACTTAGCCCCCTACTCTACTCCCTGTACACACACGACTGCGTGGCAAAATTTTATTCCAACTTCATCTACAAGTTTGCTGACGGTACGACCATAGTGGGCCAGATCTCGAATTACGACGAGTCAGAATACAGGAGGGAGATAGAGAACCTGGTGGAGTGGTGCAGCGACAACAATCTCTCCCTCAATGCCAGCAAAACTAAAGAGCTGGTCATTGACTTCAGGAAGCAAAGTACTGTACACATCCCTGTCAGGCCTCCGAGTTGGGGATGGTTAGAAGTTTCAAATTCCTAGGGATGCACATCTCCAAAAATCTGTCCTGGTCCACCCATGTCGACGCTACCACCAAGAAAGCTCAACAGCGCCTATACTTCCTCAGGAAACTAAGGAAATTCGGCATGTCCACATTAACTCTTACCAACTTTTACAGATGCACCATAGAAAGCATCCTATCTGGCTGCATTACAGCCTGGTATGGCAACTGCTCGGCCCAGGACCGCAAGAAACTTCAGAGAGTCGTGAACACAGCCCAGTCCATCACATAAACCTGCCTCCCATCCACTGACTCCATCTACATCTCCCGCTGTCTGGGGAAAGCGGGCAGCATAATCAAAGACCCCTCCCACCCGGCTTACTCACTTTTCCAACTTCTTCCATCAGACAGGAGATACAGAAGTCTGAGAACACACACGAACAGACTCAAAAACAGCTTTATCCCCGCTGTTACCAGACTTCTAAACAACCCTCTTATGGACTGACCTTATTAACACTACACCCCTGTATGCTTCACCCGTGCTGGTGTTATCTACTTACATTGTGTACCTTGTGTTGCCTTACTATGGATTTTCTTTTATTTCCTTTTCTTTTCATGTACTTAATGATCTGTTGAGCTGCTCGCAGAAAAATATTTTTCACTTTACTTCGGTACACCTGACAATAAACAAATCCAATCCAATTGGAAAAAATGAATTGGATACTCTAAATTTATATTTAAAAAAAGGTGTATTCCCCTAGAAGTGAGGCAAACAAATCTAGAGCCCCCTGGATGAGAAAGGAAATTAAGATCAGGAAGAAAAAGTGTATTTATGACATGCGTCAGGTAGAAAATACAGTTGCGAACCAAGAGGAATATAGAAAGTTCAGAGGGGAGTTGAAAAAACACATTAGAGAAACAAAGAGGGATTATGAAAAAAGACTGGCAGCCAACGTTAGCTTCAAGAAACAATTATGGAAAAATGTGGGTTTATTAGGAAGGGACAGCATGGATTTCTAAAGAGGAAATTATATTTAATTGAATTGCTGGAGTTGTCTCAGGATGTAACAGAAAGGGTCGATGAGGGTAGTGCTGTTGATGTGGTGTACATGGACTTTCAGAAAGCATTTGATACTGTGCCACATAACAGACTTGTGAGTCAAGTTACATCTCATGGAATAAAAGAGCAATAGTAATGTGGATACAAAATTGGCTGAATAATAGGAAACAGCAAGTAATGGTCAATGGATATTTTTCAGACTGGAGGAAGGTTTGTAGTGGTGTTCCCCAGAGGTCAGTATTGGGACCCTTGCTTTTCCTGATATAAATTAATGATCTAGATCTTGGTGTGCAAAGGACAATTTCAAAGTTTGCAGAAGACGCAAAATTTGCAAGTATCGTAAATTGTAAAGAGGACAGTGTAGAACCTCAAAAGGACATAGACAAGTGGTGGAGTGGGCAGATAAAGTTCAACACGAAGAAGGGTGAGGTGATGCATTTTGGAGGAAGAACATGGAGAGACAATATAAAATAAGGGATACAATTCTTAAAGAGGCTCAGGAGCAGAGAGATCTGGGTGTACATGTGCATAGATCATTTACGGTGAAAGGGCAGGTTATGAGAGCAGTTAATAAAGACTATAGTATTCCTTATTAATAGGGGCATAGTGTACAAGAGCAAAGAGGTTATGCTGAGCTTATACAAGATTTTTTAGTTAGGCCTCAGCTGGAATACTGTGTACAGTTCTGGGCGCCACACTATAGAGAGGATGTGAATGTATTGGGGAGAGTGCAGAAAAGGTTAACAAGAGTGTTCCAGGGATGAGAAGCTTTGGTTATGAGAATAGATTGGAGAATGTGGGATCGTTCTCCTTGGAGCGAAGAAGGTTAAAAGGAGATTTGATAAAGGTGTTCAAAATTATGAGGGGGCTGGAGGGAATGGATAGAGAGAAATTGTTCCCAATCATAAAAGGATCAAGAATGAGAGAGGGCAGATTTAAGTGATTTGCCAAAGAAGTAAATGTGATGTGAGAAAAAACATTTGCGCAGAACAAATGGTTCAGTCTGGAAAGCACTGCCTGGGAGTATAGTGGAGGCAGGTTCAATCGAGGCATTCAAGAGGCTATTAGATGATGATTTGAATAGAAACAAGGTGTAGGGGTACAGGGAAAAGGCAGGGGAATGGCACTAAGTAATGATGCTCATTTGGAGAGCCCTATACACCATGGGTCAAATGGTCTCCTGCTGCGTCGTAACAATTCTGTGATTCTGTGCGACTTACATTTCTGCCGTAAAGTGCTTTCAAATAGAAAGTGCAGTGTAGCTGTGAGGAAAATTGTTATTGAAAGCTAGCCTCAGTGATGGTGACCAAGGTGCTTGTTGTAAAAACCCAACTGGCTCACTAATGTCCTTCAGGGAAGGCTTTCTGCCATCCTTACCTGATCTGGCCTCTACGTGCACTGCAAAGTGGTTGACTCTTAAAATCCTCTGAAATAGCCTGGCAAGGCCTGTCATTGAAAAGCAATTTGACTGGTTTTAATTGAAGAGAGCAAGCGTAATCAAAGTATCAGGCTCTGTAAATTGGGGGTGGGGTCATATTATAGGCAAAATTACATTCAGGTTTCTAAAAGCTCAGGAGACCAAAGAAGGTAAATCCAAACAACGATTTATTTTCAGCCAAAAGAAAAGGCCGCAACGCGGCGTACAGCACATAGGTCCCAACCGGGACTACCTATCATGCCGGTCCCAATTCGGGCCGGCTTTTAAGAGGTGATTCTATCAGCCCCAGCAGATGGGTCTCTGCCGATTAACAGCGAGCCCATATACTATGAGCCCCATGGCGAGATCAATCGAGTCATCCCCGTGGGCCTCATGAGGGTAATTACATCCCTCCCTCCCCGAAGTCCGAAGGTCCCCCTGTTACTGGATGAGGAGGGGGTTTCCTTCACTGCTTTTCCCGTGGTTGTGCTTCTGACGGCTGCAGGGCTGGATCGGGGGACGTGTAATGCATTGGGGAGCGTCTTTTGTGTGCCAAACGCCATAGGGGTCCTGTCGGAGGTCAGTCTCTGACAATATTGTCCTCCGAAAGTATTAAGGATCCCGTACCCATGTCTGATGCAGAGTCTTCCATCTCCTGTTGACCTGGGAACAGGTCCTGAGAGATGTGCTCCTTGGCTAACAGATGATAGGTGGAGGGCGGGGGTGAGGGACTGATTCATCCGGTGTGGCTACCTCTGTAGGGGGCTTTGTGCCCCTCAAGTGGTCCACGTGCTTGCGTAGGGTCCGTTCTCTGGTCTTGACCATACAGGAGATTGCCCCCATTTTCCCCACTATGGTCCCCGATTTCCACCAGGCGCCATCCCCACAATTCCAGATGTAGACTGCGTCCCCTGGTTTGAATCCTCTGTCCTGCTTCCGGTGGTCATGACACCTCCTCTGGTGGTTTTGTTTCTTTTCCACCTTCCCGCCAAGGTTGGGAAATGTTAAATTTAGATCGGCCCAGAGCTGCCGACCCATCAGTAGCTCCCCCCGCACTACCCCGGTCGCAACATGTGACATGATTTGATAATTAAATTAAAAACCTGCGGGTTTTGTTTTAACTGACCCCCCCCCCCCTGGTTTTTTTCATGCCCTGCTTAAACGTTTGCACAGGCCATTCGAAGAAGGATGATATGGGATAGTTTGAATGTGTGTCACCCCATTAGTTTGTATAAACCTCTGAAATTCTTCACTTGTGAAAGGGGTATTGTTAACAGTGACAAGCATCTCTGGAACACCGTTGAAAGATTGGCGTAGCTTCTCCATGGTGACACGTATCTGGTGGACATCCATCCACTTTGAGTGGACATCAATCAGTAGCAGAAACATTGACCCCACGAAGGGCCCAGCGAACCTGATGTACAAACGCACTCAAGGGCGTCCTGGCCACTCCCACAGGTGGAGCAAGGCTGAGGGAGGGAGCTTCTGATGCTCTTGGCAAGTGCATACTGTTGTGCCATCTGCTCAATTTCGCCATCGATCCCTGGCCATCACATTTAGTGGCGAGCATTTTCATTTTGGAAACCCCATGATGTCCAATGTGCAAGTCCTGCAAAATGGTTTTCCTGCCTTGCCTCGCAACGACCACAGGAAGATACCGTCCTTTACACTGAGCTCCCACCACTTTGTTGTGAAGGCTCGCAACTCTTCTGGAGGTTTCCCTTGTAGTCCCCCATGTAAGGCGGCGTGACAGTTTTGCAAACATGGGGTCCTTCTGAGTATATGTATGGATTTGTGAGGCTGAGACAAGAAACATGTCCATGAAATTTAGTGCCAACATAACTTAGTTGGCCAACAGCAATGCCCATTGCTGAATCTTGGCCGAAGCTACTGATGGTATCATTTTATCCTCTTAGAAAAGGCTGAGTAAGGGCTTGTGGTCAGTGAGTATCAAAAAATGGTGTCCAGAGACATATTGATGAAACCTTTTAGACTGCAAACATCACGGCCAGTCTTTCCTTTTCAATTTCAGCGTAGCGGTACTCTACCTCAGCCAAGGTTCTCGATGCATAGACTATCGGCTGCTCTGTCCCATCACTCGATGGGACAACACTGTCCTAATGCCATATGCATCACACGTGAGGATGAATGGTTTTGACGGGTCATAATGCGTCAGTGGTCTGGAGGATAATAGCTGCTGCTTTACTCTGGCACATGTTTCTTGTTACTCCACCTTCCACACCCATTTTTGGTACTTCTTTAGGAGCGCTTGCAGAGACACCAATATGATAGCCAGATTGGGAATACATTTTCCATAATAATTGACAAGTACTAGGAATGAACTTAGCTCTGTCGTGTTCTCGGGTGTGGGGTCACGCTTGACAACTCAGACTTTCTCCTCTACCGGGTCCAACCAGTCTTTGTCACTCTGGTATCCCAGGTCCACAACTTCTTTTGCCTGAAAGATGCAACTTGCCTCTCTTCTGGCAGACACCTACTTCTGAGAATCAGGAAGGACTTCTTCCATATTTTCCAGGTGTTCCTTCTCAGTGGTTCCTGTAACGAGTACATCGTCCACGTAGACAGCTCCCCTGGGGTGCCCTAGAAGAATGTCTTCCATTGCCCGTTGGAAACTGCACATGCAGACGGCACCCGAATGGAAGTTGGCTGCACTCATGCAATCTCCTGTGAGTGTTAATGGTGACCTATTTTCTGGACGCCGCGTTTATCTCCAGCTGGAGGCATGGCTCATGTCCAGCTTTGTGAAAGAATGGCCCCCAGACAACAACTTTGTTTAGATCTTCCAAGTTTGGCATTGGGTACCTGTCCATGTGGGAGGCCATGTTGATTGTAATTTGATAGTCTCCACATAAGCAGACAGACTTGGCCTTCCTGGAAGACTTCCCCATATTTTCCCAGGACCTCACACAATCCACCTGTACCCATTCGAAAGATTAGTTGCCAATCCAGGCAGAGTCTCTGTAACCAGTCATGGCCCAGGAGGATGGGTTGGAACCTTGCACCACTACCAGTGGTAACCGGGGTCACCGTAATCCCAATAATTACCAATAATAATCGCTTATTGTCACAACTAGGCTTCAATGAAGTTTCTGTGAAAAGCCCCGAGTCGCCACATTCGGCGCCTGTTCGGGGAGGCTGGTACGGGAATTGAACCCGAGCTGCTGGCCTTGTTCTGCATTACAAGCCAGCTGTTTAGCCCACTGTGCTAAACCATCCCCAATGGCTCCCCGGTATATATATATATATATACATATCGATGATAGGTTCATGGTCACCATTACTGAGACTAGGTTCCAATTACAATAATTATTAAAAGGATATGTATAAGAACATATGAAATAGGGAACAGGCACAGGTCACACCGCATTCTCCATCAGTCAATTAAATCATGGCTGTCCAACCCCCAAATCCCTTAATTCCCTTGTACCCAAAAATCTATTAATCTCAGCCTTGAATATATTCAATGACTCCAGACTCACTGTCCTGCTAGGCCAGAGTTCCAACTATTCGCAACCTTGACAGTGAAGAAATTCCTCCCCCATCTCAGTCTTAAATGGTCACAAATATTCATCACCCTCCCTTTTCAAATACTGCCAAACATTCTCAGCTCTTTTTGGGTTTGAACTTTCAACCTCTGCTACATCATTATTTTCACCAAATCCATACACTTTGAATTCCAAAACAAATGCACACGTAACCTTCCTCCCCGATACCTGCTGGACTCTGTTCTCACAGGTTCGATCCTCATATTGCCATCAGATCTGCTGACAAGGGTGCTTCTGTCTGGTGAACCAGCCGTGACCTTGCAGAGGCCAAATGTCAACTGTGATACCTTCCCCTGCCTCCCACTGTACATGATCTCATCACCGAACATCAAGCCGTTGTATGCAGGTCTGTCACTGTCCTCACCTCCTTTGGAGTTCTTCCCTCCCCAGCCTCAGACTCATTAGTCCCCTAACCCTGGGCTGCACTCAGCTCAATTTTCCACCTTCCTCCCAAGCTGTTGAAATGGAGTTTGATGCCTCATCCATTGAGGAGGCATATTAACCAGACACATTAATTTTAACTATTTCAGGGCGTAATTTCTGCCCTACTTTGTTTCCAACTTCTTTGCAGGTTTCGGTTTTTGTTGCTCTTGCTTTTCAGAAGACAGTTGGTCACCATTCTGCCCATCCTCGAAACACATATTTTTGTTTCTTTACTTGTTCAATTACCGGTCCTTTGGCCTTACACCACAAACTCTTTGTAATTTAATCTCTCCTAATTCCACCCGATCACAGACCTTCCCTTTTTTCCTTCTGCCCCCCTCCTCTCCATCTCCCAACTTTCACTTCCTTAAAACATATTACATTTCTAACTTTTCCCCATTCTGATGAAACATTTGTGATACACACACACATCGACCTGAAACATTAATTCTGCTTCTCTCTCCACAGATGCTGCCTGACCTGAGTATGTCCAGCTCAGTTGCTAGCACTCACACCTCAATCCCAGGTTCAAGTCCCACTCCGGGACTTGAGCACACAAAATCAAGGCAGGCACTCCAGTGTAGTACTGAAGGAGTGCTGCACTGTCGGAGGAGGTGTTGTTTTACAGGTGAGCACAGTACGAAGTCTTACAACACCAGGTTAAAGTCCAACAGGTTTGTTTCGATGTCACGAGCTAATGTCACCGTTTTACAGGTGAGACACTAAATAGAGGTCCTATTCGTCTATTCAGGTGGATTGAAAGATCTCATGGCACTATTTCGAAGAAGAGCAGATGTGCTCTCTCTGGTGTCCTCCTGGCCAATATTTATCCCTCAGTCAACATCACAAAAACCAGATCATGCGGTCATTCACCATCACATCGCTGGTTGCGGGAGTTTGCTGTGCTCAATTCAGCATCACAACAGCAGCTAAACTTTAAAATTGAATCACTGGGTAGAAGGTGCTTTGACGCATGCACTGATCATGAAAAGAACTACATAAATGCAAGTCTTTTTTTCCACCCTGTTGCAGAATTTCTCTCTTGTTCCTTCACTCCGACCTTTCACTAATTTAAAAACCTTGAATTTTCCCAGTTCTGATGAAAGGACGTGAAGCTGAAAAGTTAACTTAGTTTCCCTCTTCATTGATACTGCCAGAGTATTTCCAGCACTTTCTCATTTGATATCAGATTTCTGCAGTATTTTGCTTTTTTTATATAGGGGTATGTGTGTATATATATATATATCACACACTTATACACATTTTATATACATATGTGTATATTTGTGTATGTGTATATAATAATAATCTTGATTGTCACAAGTAAGCTTACATTAACACTGCAATGAAGTTATTGTGAAAATCCCCTAGTCGCCGCATTCCGGCACCTGTTCGGGTACACGGAGGGAGAATTCAGAATGTCCAATTCACCTAACAGCATATCTTTCGGGACTTGTGGGAGGAAACCAGAGCACCCGGAGGAAACCCACCATGACGCAGGGAGAACGTGCAGACTCCACACAGCGCCTGGGACCCTGGCGCTGCGAAGCAATAGTGCTAACCACTGCACTACCCCAGATAGTGGTTAGCACTGCTGCCTCACAACCCCAGGGACCCGGGGTCGATTCTGACCTCGGGTGACTGTCTGCATGTTCACCCCGTGGTCTGCGTGGGTTTCCTGCGGGTGCCTCCCACAAGTCCAAAGATGCGCGGGTTAGGTGGACTGCTAAATTGCACCTTGGGGAGTTGTTGCAGGAATAGAGCCACGGATTGGGCCTGGGTAGGGTGGTCTTTCGATGGGCCGAACGGCCTCCTTCTGCACTGTAGGGATCCTATGCTCTCTGTCTATATATATACACACACACACACACACACATAATTGCATACAAATGTAAGCTTGCATTGTGCATTCCCAGGTGCCTGGAGTTGCTTCAGACAGCACCCACTGCCCTCATTGTAAACCGCAGCCTCCCCCAGGTCAATGGGGGCCTCCTGCAGCTGATCCTGGTCAGTGAGAGAGGCGCTCACGACTCAGACGCTGCGGCCTACACCATTGCCATGGCAGCAGCGCGACCCCGGGCTGTGTTACATGGCGGTGCACTCACCATGTCAGACAACCGTGCAGGCGCCTCTCTCTCCCCCCACGGTCTCCGTCTCCCTCCCGGCGCCGCGCACACGGATCCTCCTCCCGCCGCTTACCCGCCCGTCACCATGGAAACGGCTCTCGCCACTCAGCCCCGCCCGCTCTCTCTAGACCCACACACACACCCCCGTTGCCAACCCTCCCGGGATGGCCCGGGAGTATCCCAGGAATTGGAGGTCCAATCTCCAAAACCCGACTGTGGGCAACCCTGGGCAAAAATCATCGGGGCACATTTTCGTCACTAAGCAATGAGGAAATCAAGCCAAAAAATTTAGAGGCACTTAATGTTTTGCAGCTGACAATGGAATATAAAAGTCAGGAAGTTTTGCTACATTGGCATTGGTGGGACCACATCTGGAGTACTATGTACAGTTTTGGTCTCCTCACTTAAAGGATATAATTGCATTACTTAAAGGATATAAAAGCAGCTCAGAAAAGGTTCACTTGACTGATTCCTGGGAATAAAGAGGTTATCTTACGTGGAAAGGTTGGCGAGGTTGGATAGTATCCATTAGAATTTAGAAGCATGAGAAGTGATCAAACTGAAATATATAAGATTCTGAGGGGGCGTGACAGGGTGGATGCTCAGTAGATGTTTCCTTTTCTGAGAGAGAAGAACGAGAGAACCCTTTTAAAAATAATGGGGATCCCACTTAAGACGGAGATTTTTTAAATCTTATTTTCTATAAATATAGAGTGCCCAATTCTTTTTGTCCAATTAAACGATAGTTTAGCATGGCTAATTCACCTACTGATGCGACCATCAATTCACTCGTGCCAAGAGTAGAAATAAACTGTGGCTATAATCAACTAGACCAGTGCCTGCCTGCGACTGATCTAACACTGAGAACCGCCTACAGGTCGACTGCTCTTTATACCTCCCTTCAAGGGGAGGAGCCATGGGCGGAGCCCATACAGGCCCCAACATGTTCCCTTGTGGATAATGCCATACAATGGCCCATAGGTGGAGCCCACAAGGGCAACAGCATAGCACAGATACAAATACAAAGGCAACAGCATAGCACAGATACAATGGTGGATTATTGATATAACACATTCACCACACCTACCCTCCACATCTTAGGGTTGTGGGGGTAAGGCCCACGCAGACGCAGGGAGAAAGTCCACCCGGACGGTGACCCGGGGCCAGGATCGAACCCGGGTCCTCGGTGCCGTGAGGCAGCAGTGCCGATCACTGCGCCACCGTGCTGCCCTGACTTAAGATAGGGATGAGGAGAATCTTTTTCCCTGAGGAATTATCTTGGCCATTCATCCAATGCTGGCTTTTCCAAATACTACCCATTAGTGTTACCGACGCATGGCCAGCTCTCAAGAGTGGCTGGGCGACTGGATCAAGACCATAACATTTTAAAGTTTTAATTGCCCACTTCCATTCATACAAAAGAACAGAGCCATGCTATTGATATGCAACTAACCTCCCATTGACAGTCAAAGAGGCCATCAGACTCTGTAATGGGCTAATAGCATTAGCATTATTATACTCAGTGTTAGATCAGTCGCAGGCAGAATTAGCTAATTAGAATTAGCATGGGTTCATAAAGAGCAGGTCGTGCCTGACTAATTTAGTGGAATTCTTTGAGGACATTACCAGTGCGGTAGATAACGGAGAGCCAATGGATGTGGTATATCTGGATTTCCAGAAAGCCTTTGACAAGGTGCCACACAAAAGGTTGCTGCATAAGATAAAGATGCATGGCATTAAGGGGAAAGTAGTAGCAAGGATAGAGGATTGGTTAATTAATAGAAAGCAAAGAGTGGGGATTAATGGGTGTTACTCTGGTTGGCAATCAGTAGCTAGTGGTGTCCCTCAGGGATCAGTGTGGGGCCCACAATTGTTCACAATTTACATGGATGATTTTGAGTTGGGGACCAAGGGCAAAGTGTCCAAGTTTGCAGACGACACTAAGATGAGTGGGAAAGCAAAAAGTGCAGAGGATACTGGAAGTCTGCAGAGGGATTTGGATAGGCTAAGTGAATGGGCTAGGGTCTGGCAGATGGAGTACAATGTTGACAAATGTGAGGTTATCCATTTTGGTAGGAATAACAGCAAAAGGGATTATTATTTAAATGATAAAATATTAAAACATGCTGCTGTGCAGAGAGACCTGGGTGTGCTAGTGCATGAGTCACAAAAAGTTGGTTTACAGGTGCAACAGGTGATTAAGAAGGCAAATGGAATTTTGTCCTTCATTGCTAGAGGGATGGAGTTTAAGACTAGGCAGGTTATGCTGCAACTGTATAAGGTGTTAGTGAGGCCACACCTGGAGTATTGTGTTCAGGTTTGGTCTCCTTACTTGAGAAAGGACATACTGGCACTAGAGGGTGTGCAGAGGAGATTCACTAGGTTAATCCCAGAACTGAAGGGGTTGGATTAAGAGGAGAGGTTGAGTAGACTGGGACTGTACTCATTGGAATTTAGAAGGATGAGGGGGGATCTTATAGAAACATATAAAATTATGAAGGGAATAGATAGGATAGATGCGGGCAGGTTGATTCCACTGGCGGGTGAAAGCAGAACTAGGGGGCATAGCCTCAAAATAAGGGGAAGTAGATTTAGGACTGAGTTTAGGAGGAACTTCTTCACCCAAAGGGTTGTGAATCTATGGAATTCCTTGCCCAGTGAAGCAGTAGAGGCTCCTTCATTAATAAAGGGATTAAGGGTTATGGTGATCGGGCCGGAAAGTGGAGCTGAGGTTCACAAAAGATCAGCCATGGTCTCATTGAATGGCGGAGCAGGCTCGAGGGGCCAGATGGCCTACTCCTGCTCTTTGTTCTTATGTTCTTATAAGATGATGAGGGGGATAGATAGAGTGGACGTTCAGATACTATTTCCTTGGGTGGATGTAGCTGTTACAAGGGGGCATAACTATAAGGTTCGGGGTGGGAGATACAGGAGAGATGTCCGAGGTAGGTTCTTTATTCAGAGAGTGGTTAGGGTGTGGAATGGACTGCCTGCTGTGATAGTGGAGTCGGACACTTTAGGAACTTTCAAGCGGTTATTGGATAGGCACATGGAGCACACCAGAATGACAGGGAGTGGGATAGCTTGACTTTGTTTCTGACAAAGCTCGGCACAACGTCGAGGGCCGAAGGGCCTGTTCTGTGCTGTACTGTTCTATGTTCTAATAGTTGGTTAGACAGGAGTGTACCGAAGAAAAATGGACCCGGGGCATCCTGTGTATTCCCACTAAGTCTGACTAGGACAATGTAACTCAGCCAGGTGTGTGAGTAACCCCCTCAGTCTGTTTAACCCCGAAAGTGCCTGCTACATTGGGGTCTTCTTTCTGGACCAAGTTTCCCAATATGTCCGTCGTGTAACAATTAGTCCAACCCCTCCACTCTTTCCCTCTGATCATGCATTGTTTTTTCTTCCTTTCCAGTGTATACCCAATTTACTTTTGAAAGTTACTATTGAATCTGCGTCCACCACCATTTCAGGCAATGTATTCCAGATCCCAGAAACAGACAGTTACAAAGAGTCTCCTCTCTTTTTCTGCTGCTTTGACAATGATCAATAACAGTCTATCCGTGTCCTCTGGTTAGCAGCGATTCTTTCTTCTTACTGTATCAAAACAATTCATGATTGTGAACACCTATGTTGAATATCTCCTGCACTTTCTCCTTAATCTGCTTTCGGGAAAACAATCACAGTTTATCTAATTTCTCTCCATTGTTGCAATCTTGTAGGAGCCTTTAACTTTTCATAGATTATCTTAGAATTTACAGTGCAGAAGGAGGCTATTCGGCCCATCGAGTCTGCACCGGCTCTTGGAAAGAGCACCCCACCCAAGGTCAACACCTCCACCCCATCCCCACAACCCAGCAACCCCACCCAACACTAAGGGCAATTTTGGACAATAAGGGCAATTTATCACGGCCAATCCACCTAACCTGCACATCTTTGGACTGTGGGAGGAAACCAGAGCACCCGGAGGAAACCCACACACACACGGGGAGGATGTGCAGACTCCGCACAGACAGTGACCCAAGCCGTAATCGAACCTGGGACCCTGGAGCTGTGAAGCAATTGTGCTATCCACAATGCTACCGTGCTGCCTTTTTAGAAAGATATTTGAAAACTCAGTTACTGATGGGACAAGATCTCAAGTTTTGAGACTATTGCAATGACAAGCAGGATAAGATCAACTCTTCATAAGCACCATTCAGTAAGCAACTTATACTCTAATTTAAAGAAAAGGTCATCCATTTAACTTTTAAACTAACGGAAAACTTCCCGCCCCAATTATATTTCACTCTGGCCCTCAATCTCCAGGAACCAGGCCAAAGCTATTCTCAGCTCCCGATGGCTTGCTTTGTCTTTTCCCAGCTAGGTATATAAATATCCAAACTGACCTTTATGATGAAGGTTACCCAGCGATTCTCCCTCCTCGCCAATGCTAGGTGAATCTTCCAGCGTTGGTTTAACCCTTATGATCTTGGTCTCTTCAATCCAAGTGCAAGCTCCCACCTGTATTTTACTTGGTAAATAATAGAGACTGGCTGTCTCTACCTCTCTGCTCCCTCTCTCCCACATTCTTGCAGACGGACCATTTCGGTGAGATTCAGGATCTTTCAGGAAAATCCTGCAACCCATTCTACAATAGCTTCCAGTAGACTTCTCCCTTCCTAAAGCCCACCTCTAAGGCAATGCGAATCACACGGGCCTGGTATCCAGTTATTCTAATTAGTGATTTTCTAGGCGCCCAAATTAATTCTAACTTGGAATTAATTCAAAAGACAGTTTAAAGTAAAACTGTTTATAAAACCTGACATTCCTAACACTTCCATGGGACTTGGAGACTAACAGTCTATCCACTGTCAGCATAGCTGCCCTGCTCAGTATTTGAATATTTTGCAACTTCCTCCCAGCAAGATGACCTGGGACCCCTTTAACTACCAAACTTGATCTCTGTCACAATTCAGAACAGGTCACATGCCCCCTTTCCATTCCTGCAATTTTCCCTAAATTCAAGAGACAAAAACATAACAATCTTACAAACTTCATATTTGTAATCGTATCTCCCTCAGCATTTTGTCCTATTCTAGTGATTCTCCTCTTGACAGCTTTATTGCAGCATTGTTCCCAGAATTGGACACCATAGCCCAGCTAAGGCCTAATCAATGATTTATAAAAGTCAATCATAACTTCCTTTGTTCTGTACTCTTTGCTCTTATTTATAACACCCAGGGCTCTGGAAGAGCTTTTAAGCAGCCTTATTAGCTTGTCCTGCCACCTTCCGAGGGTTTGTATGTGAACTACAACAGCACAACACCAACCCCCAGCCCCGCCTCGACTGTCTCTCCATCCCTGAACCCCTTTAAAATTGTATCATTTCAGTAAATCGCCTCTTCTTATTCCTGCTGCCAAAATGCGTCACTTCACTGAGTTCAATTTCTGCTGTAATGTCTGCCCATTTCACCCATTAGCAATGTCCTCTTGAAGTCTGCTACAATCCTCCTCATCATTATTACGTTTCCAGGTGTTGTGCTATTTGTAACCTTTGAAATGAGGGTCTTGATGCCCAAGCCCAGCCGATTAACAAATATCAAAATGTGCAATGTCCCAAATGCCGATCCAAGGTGGACATCACTCAGCTCTTCTCTCCAGTATGAACATAAGAACTAGGAGCAGGACTAGGGAATTCAGCCCCTTCAGTCTGCTCTGCACCAGTACAATCATGGCTGACCTCATCTCGGCCTCATCTCCACCTTCCTGCCAGCTCCCCATAACTCTTCATCCTGCTACTAATTAAAAACCTATCTCCTCCTTAAATTTGTTTAGTGTTCCGGCCTCCACTGCACCATGAGGTAGAGAATTCCACAGATTTACAGCCATTTGAGTGAATGAATTCCTCCTCATTTCTGTTTTAAATCTGCCACCCCTTAGCTGAAAACTATGGCCTCTCATTCTGGACTTCCCAACAAGGGGAAACATCCTCTCGATGTCTACCCTGTCAATCTACTTTAGCATGTTATACACCTCAAGTAGATCTCCTCTCATTCTTCTAAACTCCAGCGAGCATAGGCCTAAACCGCTCAATCTCTCTTCGTAAGACAAGTCTTTCATCCCTGGGATCAATCTAGTGAACCTTCTCTGAACCACCTCTAATGTACTTATGTCCTTCCTCAAGTAAGGGGACCAAAACTGTGTGCAATACTCCAGATGCTGCACTATGCTGTCCGTCTCTTGGTCAATTTTGTATCTATGCCCCTTTGGTGTCAATTTTTACTTTTTCTGCAGGTGAAAAATGGTCAGAAAGTGGTCCCCTTCACACTCTGCCCAATCTTTCTTTATTTGGGTTTCAAAATGCTTAGAGATGTTCAAAAACCTGTGCTTTCTTTCAATGGAACATTTTATTTTATTTTATTTATTGTCACATGTACCGAAGTACAGTGAAAGGTATTTCTCTGTGGCCAAGGAAATGTACACAGTACATACATAGTAGACAAAAAAACAATAATCGACAGAGTACATTGACAAATGGTACATCACAAACAGTGATTGGTTACAGTGCGGAACAAGGGGCCAAACAAAGCAAATACAAGAGCAAGAGCAGCATAGGGCATCGTGAATAGTGTTCTTACAGGTAACAGATCAGTTCGAGGGAGAATCGTTGAGGAGTCTAGTAGCTGTGGGGAAGAAGCTGTTCCTATGTCTGGATGTGCGGGTCTTCAGACTTCTATATCTTCTGCCTGATGGAAAGGTCTAGAAGAAGGCAAAACCTGAGAAAAATAGGACATTAAAGGAAAATTTTGAGGCGGTAAATAGTGAAAGATAGTTCCTACTACTTGGCAAATCAATAACAATAGGGACATAGCCATAGAATCCCTACAGTGCAGATGGAGGCCATTTGTTCCATTGAGTCTGCACCAAACCTCTGAAAGAGAACTCTTTCAAGGCCCACTCCCCTGCCCTATCCCCGTAACCCCGCGCATTGATCATGGCCAATCCACCTAACCTGCACATCTTTGGACTGTGGGAGGAAACCGGAGCACCCGGAGGAAACCCCTGCAGACACGGGGGGAATGTGCAAACTCCACACAGACATAGATTCAGGATTATTACCAAACAGGAAAGACTTGCTTTTCCACACAGGGTTTATGAGAACATGTACACAGTACTTGGAAGTGCAGGGTCGGATTAGGACAAGTCAGCATGGATTTAGTAAGGGGAGGTCGTGCCTGACAAATCTGTTAGAGTTCTTTGAAGAGATAACAAATAGGTTAGACCAAGGAGAGCCAATGGATGTTATCTATCTTGACTTCCAAAAGGCCTTTGATAACGTGCCTCACGGGAGACTGCTGAGTAAAATAAGATCCCATGGTATTCGAGGCAAGGTACTAACATGGATTGACGATTGGCTGTCAGGCAGAAGGCAGAGAGTTGGGATAAAAGGTTCTTTTTCGGAATGGCAACCGGAGACGAGTGGTGTCCCGCAGGGTTCAGTGTTGGGGCCACAGCTGTTCTCTTTATATATTAACGATCTAGATGACGGGACTGGGGGCATTCTGGCTAAGTTTGCCGATGATACAAAGATAGGTGGAGGGGCAGGTAGTATGGAGGAGGTGGGGAGGCTGCAGAAAGATTGAGACAGTTTAGGAGAGTGGTCCAAGAAATGGCTGATGAAATTCAACGTGGGCAAGTGCGAGGTCTTGCACTTTGGAAAAAAGAATAGAGGCATGGACTATTTTCTAAACGGTGACAAAATTCACAATGCTGAAGTGCAAAGGGACTTGGGAGTCCTAGTCCAGGATTCTCTAAAGGTAAACTTGCAGGTTGAGTCCGTAATTAAGAAAGCAAATGCAATGTTGTCATTTATCTCAAGAGGCTTGGAATATAAAAGCAGGGATGTACTTCTGAAGCTTTATAAAGCATTAGTTAGGCCCCATTTAGAATACTGTGAGCAATTTTGGGCCCCACACCTCAGGAAGGACATACTGGCACTGGAGCGGATCCAGCGGAGATTCACGCAGATGATCCCAGGAATGGTAGGCCTAACATACGATGAACGTCTGAGGATCCTGGGATTATATTCATTGGAGTTTAGGAGGTTGAGGGGAGATCTAATAGAAACTTACAAGATAATGAATGGCTTAGATAGGGTGGACGTAGGGAAGTTGTTTCCATGAGCAGGAGAGACTAGGACCCGGGGGCACGTCCTTAGAATAAAAGGGAGTCATTTTAGAACAGAGATGAAGAGAAATTTCTTCAGCCAGAGA
This sequence comes from Scyliorhinus torazame, assembly GCF_047496885.1. Lineage (NCBI taxonomy): Eukaryota > Metazoa > Chordata > Chondrichthyes > Carcharhiniformes > Scyliorhinidae > Scyliorhinus > Scyliorhinus torazame. The sequence goes on from NC_092712.1 coordinate 304,409,979, forward strand.
GTGGTGGGTCTGTGGAATTCATTGCCACAGAGGGCGGTGGAGGCCGGGACGTTGAGTGTCTTTAAGACAGAAGTTGATAAATTCTTGATTTCTCGAGGAATTAAGGGCTATGGAGAGAGAGCGGGTAAATGGAGTTGAAATCAGCCATGATTGAATGGTGGAGTGGACTCGATGGGCCGAATGGCCTTACTTCCACTCCTATGTCTTATGGTCTTATGGTCTTAACATCAAATGCTTTACAAAAAGTAACTATTGAGAATACGACAATAGCATCATAGGTAAAATGCAAAGAAATGAATGGAGCACTTGCATAGATGTAATGGGCCAAATGGCCTGAAGGGAGAGTAGTTTTATAACAAAGTAAATGTGTTGATTGGTTACAAAAATAAAATGCTGGAAATCTGAAATAAAAACAGAAAAAGGTGGAGATGCTCAGCTCCTGTTTGTAGCGGAGTTTCCCTCGGGTTGGGATTGGCACCTTTGCTTTTCCTGAAAGAGTAAACTTTGCAGTTGTGGCCTTTCTTCAGAACTGCTGTTGATTGACTACATGGTTTCACTGAAAACCTCCTCGGATTCTGGGAGCCCTGGATTGTGCTTTTGAAAGATGTGTGTGTGGATCGGCAATGGCGACTAATTGTTGCTTTCCTGGTTTAAACAGTCTCATACCTCTGTACAATTGGAGGGGACACCCACATCCACCGGGCTCCAGTACTGTTGCGGGAACACCAACCACTGTGGAGAACCAGTGCTGTGGTCACACTTGCTGGGGGGGGGCGGGGGGGGGGGGGGGGGGTGCGGAGGCCTCGGATTCAGCCCCTCTGAATCAGAGGTGGGAATATTCCCAATGGTCATTCCGGTTGTATGTGAATATCCAGTTAGCTGTCAACCCAGGACTTGCAAGGGTGGCATGGTGTCGCAGTAGTTAGCACTGCTGTCTCAAGGCACTTAGGACCCGGGTTCGATTCCTGCCCCAGGTCACTGCCCGTGTGGAGTTTAAACATTCTGCCTGTGTCTGGGTGGGTCTCACCCCCACAACCAAAGTTGTGGTTACCAGGTTCACCAGGTTAGGTGAATTATTCACGCTAAATTGCCCCCTAATTGGAAAAAAAGAATTGGGTACTCTAAATTTTTTTTAAAACAGGACTTGCAAACCCATAGTCTAGACTCCGCTCTGTTGGGAAGTGAAATAAAATTGTGGATGAAATAAAATAAAACTTGACAAAGTGGATGGTATGAAAATGGTTAATTGGAGCCACGCTGGGAATCCTAAATTGGGCCAATGAGAGTTCAGTACCAGTTCATTGCAATAGTATTGTTATGTTAATCCTCAGTAATTGACCATTAACATGATAATACTCTTCCATATGAAGGTGCATTAGGGCTGCACTGTAATTTTATGTGAAGAGAAACATTCAGAATATAAGCAGAATACTGTGGATGTTGGAGATCTGAGATAAAAATAGAAAAATAGAAATGGAATAATAATAATAATCGCTTATTGTCACAACTAGGCTTCAAATGAAGTTACTGTGAAAAGCCCCTAGTCGCCACATTCCGGCGCCTGTTCGGGGAGGCTGGTACGGGAATTGAACCCCCGCATGCTGTCATTGTTCTGCATTACAAGCCAGCTATTTAGCCCACTGTGCTAAACCAGCCCCAGTAAGCTCGGTGGGTGAAGAGGTGTCACATTGGATTTGATGTGTTCACTCTGTGTTTCTCTCTCACCAGATACTGGCAGACCCGCTGTGCGTTTCCAGCACTTCCTGTTTCTAGTTCGAACAAATAGTTTTCTCACCAAAATGAAGAGATAAGGAAAGAACGATAACAGGCGATTTGATACAGTAATCTCATGCAGTGTGGACAGGAACAGCTAGCATCAGATGGGGAAAGACTGGAGAAGGAACAGATTGCCAATCCTTGATCGTATTTGAGGCGGTTCATTTTGCACTCCCGGACAGGATATAACAAAAGCTTGACATGCACTTCCTGAAGAACAATGCAATTGGAAAGATTTCCTCTGGCTGTTATTTTCAGCAAAGTAACCCCCCCCCCACCCCCCGCCACCCCACACTCAACCAACCCCCAGCCCATTTGGCCTAGCCAGAACCATGTAATTGTAATATTATATTGAATTATATTGAAATATTAAAAGCACACTTAATCAAGCTAAAGCCTTTTTAATTTCATGTACAGTCTTACATATAGACATCCAAGTAACTATTCCAACAGAGGTAACAATGGGTTGGATTCTCCGTCCCGCCGGGCCACATTTCTGCCCCGACCGCCGGCGGGATTCTCCGTTCCGCCGGCCTGTCAATGGGATTTCCCATCGTGGGGCAGCCCCACGCCGTCGGGAAAACCCCCGAGCGCTGGCAAAACGGAGAATCCCGACGGCGGAGAATCCCGCCCAATATCTTAGCAGTTATGCGTCAGGCTAGTAATCTGGAGGCCTGCACAACTAATTACTTCCGAAAGACATTTCACACAGTGCCACACAACAGACTTGTGAGAAAAATTATAGCTCGTGGAATAAAAGGGACAGTGGCAATGTGGATACAGCCTTGGCTGAATGACAAGAAACAGAGGGTAATGGCTAATTGATATTTTTGGCCTGGAGGTAGGTTTTCACTGGAGTTCCCATTGATTGGTGTTGGGACCCTTGCTTTTCCTGAAAAATATTAATGATCTAGACCGTGGTGTGCAGGGAACAATTACAAAATTTGCAGATGTGACACAACTTGGAAGCATTTCAAACTATGAGGAGGTAAGTGTAGAACTTCAAAAGGACATAGACGAGAAATGCGAGGTGATATAGTTTGATAGGAAGAACATGGGGAGATAGTATAAAATAAAGGGTGTTTAATTACTAATCTAAAGGGGTGCAGGAGCAGATGGACCTAGGTATAAATGTGCATAGAACATTAAAGATTGCAGGACAGATTGAGAGAGGAGTTAATAACGTGTAACAATATCTTAGGCTTTATTCACAGGGGCATAGACTACAAGAACAAGGAGGTAATGTTTAACTTGTATAAGACACTAGTTGGACCTCGGCTGATGTATTGCATTCCATGGGCACTGCATTTCAGGAAGGATGTGAAGGCACCGGAGAAAGTATAGAAGAGGTTTACAAGAATGGTTCCAGGGATGAGAAACTTCAGTTTTTTAAATGTATTAATTTTTTTAATTTAAAGTACCCAATTCTTTTTTTTCCAATTAAGGGGCAATTTAGTGTGGCCAATCCGCCTACCCTGCACATCTTTGGGTTGTGGGGGTTGTCATAATATACACCAGTATATCATGGTGCAGACACACACTGATGGACACACAGTGGGACCAATCAACACACACAACACTGCAGCCAATCACCAGTTAGAGCACACTCACTATATAGACGGAGGGCATCAGAGTTCCTGCTCATTCGGGATGCAGCCTCCTCGAAGGACAGAGCTTACAGCACAGATCTTCACCATGTGCTGAGTGCATAGACTGGTTAGGACAGGCATGGGTCTTTAGTTTAATCGAACATCGTGTTAACCCACAGTGAAAGTATGTTCAACAGTTTCTAACTTAATAAAATAGTGTTGTACTATTTTAAGTGTTGGTGGCCTGTATGTGTTCCACGGATCCAGAGCACCCAACACGTCATGGTACCAGTAGTCGAGGGATGTTAGAACTTCTTAGATCTACCTGCAAGTGATCTGCCTTCCACCAGCATACAGCCATCCTGCAAAATGGACAGCGTCCGCCCGCCGCCGCCGCTCTGCATCACCGGTAACCTAGGGACCAACTGGAAGATATTCAAACAACGCTTCCAGCTCTACCTTGAAGCCACAGACCGGGAAGCTGCCTCAGACACCAGGAAGATCGCTCTCTTCCTATCCACGGCCGGGGAACATGCCATCCACATTTTCAATTCTCTCACCTTTGCTGATGGTGAAGATAAATCAAAATTCAAGACGGTCCTTCTTAAGTTTGACAGTCACTGCGTCATCGAGGTGAATGAAAGTTTTGAGTGCTATGTATTCCAACAGCGTTTGCAGGGTAAGGATGAACCTTTCCAGTCCTTTCTCACACACCTCCGCATCCTTGCGCAGTCCTGTAATTACGGGCCCACCTCCGACTCCATGATACGCGACCAGATCGTTTTCGGTGTTCAGTCGGACCCCCTATGCCAGCAGCTCCTCAAGGTAAAGCAGCTCACCCTAGCGATTGCCATCGAGACCTGCGTGCTACATGAACACACCACTAATCGGTATTCCCACATCCAAGCGGCTGAAACGGCGCGGCAGGGTCCCCACGAGGCAGAATGGGTCCAAGCAATCGAGCAACTCCAGGGCCTCAGCCTGGATGAGGGCGGCCATTTCGCGCGCTTTTCACGGACTCCCGCGCTTGTGCGCACTGAACGAGGGGACGCCGACGTCGACGAGCGTACTGCGCAGGCACGCACCACGTATGACCGCACCGCGCATGCGCGGTGGTGCTGCGAACGTACTGACACTACAACATGCGGCAACTGTGGCTCCGCCCACTTAAAGCGGCAATGTCCTGCCAAATCCCGACGATGCCTGCGATGTGGCAAACTTGGCCACTATGCTGCTTTATGCAGATCAGCTCAGCCTGCCAACTCTCGTCGCTCCAGCCAGCCTCGCAGGAATGTCCGGACCATTCAACCCACGGTCACCGAGTCCGATGCGGACCTGCTACCCGATATTGACACCGAGGACCCGAAGGCGCCTTTTCGAGTCGGTGTCATGACAAAAAATAGGGTGTCCCCGAAGCAAAGAATCCAGCCTCTGTCGGTATACAGCATCGATCCAGACGATGAGTGGTGTGCCACCCTGACGGTCAACCGGTCCCAAATACGATTCCGCCTGGACACTGGTGTCTCCGCCAATCTCATTGTACGGTCTGACCTCCAAAGCCTTCGGGTCAAACCAGGTATCCTGTCATCAGCCTGCCAGCTATTAGATTATAATGGCAATGCCATTGCTGCCAGCGGCTCATGCCAACTTGAAGTGATGCACAGGTCACGCAAAGCCATCCTTCCCTTTGAAATCGTGGGCTCCTCGAAAGCCTCCCTGCTTGGCGCGCAGGCATGCAAGCTGTTGAACCTGGTTCAGAGAGTTCACTCTCTCTCTCCTGCTGACGCGTCTGTCTTTCAGGACACTGACTTCAGGGCGCAGCTCGACGCCATTATCAACCAGTACCGTGACGTCTTCGAGGGCATGGGCACGCTCCCGTACACCTACAAGATTTTATTAAAACCGAATGCCATGCCTGTGGTGCATTCACCTCGCAGGGTCCCAGCACCCTTAAGGACCGCCTCAAGCAGCAGCTGCAGGGCCTCCAGAACCAAGGAGTGATTTCCAAAGTCACGGAACCGACCGACTGGGTCAGTTCCATGGTGTGTGTAAAAAAGCCTTCTGGCGAATTGAGAATTTGCATTGATCCCATGGATCTAAATTGCAATATTATGAGACAGCACTATCCAATTCCCAAGCGCGAAGAGCTCACATGTGAGATAGCTCGTGCCAAGCTCTTTACCAAACTCAACGTCTCAAAAGGATTCTGGCAAATCCAACTCGATAAATCCAGCAGGAAACTCTGCACATTTAACACCCCCTTTGGCAGATATTGTTACAACAGGATGCCGTTTGGGATCATCTCTGCATCAGAAGTGTTCCATAAGATTATGGAACAAATGATGGAAGGTATTGAAGGTGTTCGCGTCTATGTCGATGACATAATCATTTGGTCCACCACCCCGCAGGAGCATGTTAGTCGCCTCCAGCGCATATTCAGACGTATACATGAGCATGGCCTCCGCCTCAACAGGGCCAAATGCTCTTTTGGTCAGACAGAACTTAAGTTCCTCGTGGACCACATCTCCCAATTGGGTGTGCAGCCGGATGCGGACAAGGTAGCTGCCATCACAGCTATGAAAACACCAGAGAACAAGAAGGCGGTCCTCCAATTTCTGGGCATGGTCAATTTTTTAGGGAAATTCATCCCTAACCTCGCCTCTCATACCACGGCTCTCAGGAACCTGGTCAGGAAGACGACAGACTTCTAATGGCTCCCTGCCCACGAGCGCGAATGGAGAGAACTCAAGGCAAAACTGACCACGGCCTCGGTCTTAGCTTTCTTTGATCCAGCAAAGGAGACCAAGCTTTCGACCGATGCCAGTCAATCCAGCATTGGGGCAGTGCTCCTTCAACGTGATGAGGCCTCATCATGGGCCCCCGTTGCATATGCGTCACATGCGATGACCCCCACGGAACAGCGCTACGCGCAGATAGAGAAGGAGTGCCTGGGCCTTCTGACCGGTGTTGTTAAGTTTCACGATTATGTCTACGGACATCCTCAATTCACCGTCAAGACCGACCATCGCCCGCTGGTCAATATAATACAGAAAGACTTGAACGACATGACGCCTCGCCTCCAGCGTATTCTTCTCAAGCTCCGGCGATACGACTTCCAGCTGGTATACACCCCAGGCAAGGACCTCATCATTGCTGACACTCTCTCCAGGGCAGTCAACACTCCATGTGACCCAGCGGGATTTGTCTGCCAGGTTGACGCCCATGTGGCATTTGCGGCCTCCAATCTACCTGCCTCGGATGAACGCCTCGTCCAAATTCGCCGCGAGACGGCGGCTGACCCCTTGCTACAGCGTGTCATGCGCCACCTAACGGACGGGTGGCTCAAGGGCCAATGCCCTCAGTTCTATAATGTCAGAGATGATCTGGCGGTAGTAGACGGGGTTTTTCTAAAACTGGACCGCATTGTCATCCCGCATAGCATGCACCAGCTTGTCCTGGAACAAATACACGAGGGCCACCTTGGCGTGGAAAAGTGCCGCCGACGGGCCCGAGAGGCTGTGTACTGGCCCGGCATTAATGAGGACATAGCCAACACAGTGCCCAACTGCCCCACTTCCAGCCGGCCCAACCACGTGAGACCCTGCAGCCCCATGAGTTGGTCACGTCACCATGGACCAAGGTGGACATCGACCTGTTCCACGCGCTGGGTAGAGACTATGTCCTGATCGTGGATTACTTTTTGAATTACCCAGAGGTGATACGGTTGCACGACCTCACCTCGTCTGCAGTCATTCGTGCATGTAAAGAAACCTTTGCTCGACACGGCATCCCGCTCATGGTTATGTCAGACAATGGCCCCTGCTTCGCCAGCCAGGAATGGTCCAACTTTGACAGGTGGTACAATTTTTTTCAATTTTTAAAATATATTTATTAAAGTTTTTAACACAATTTTTCTCCCTTACAAACAATAACCCCCCCCCCCGTAACAAAAAAAAGAAACGTGAAATCACGCGGAGCAAGATATATACATGGCAAAATAGTATATTTACATAGCTTTGTACACTGGCTCTCTCCCGTACGTGCCAGTTTCCCCGACTCTTCATGTTATCTGTTGCTCATCCACCCCCCCAGGCAGCTCCCGCTCCCCCCTCCCCCCCTCCCCGGACTTCTCCCCCCCCCCCCCCCCCCCCCCCCCCCCCGCCCCCCCAAGGGTTGCTGCTGCTGCTGACCGACCTTCCTCTAACGCTCCGCGAGATAGTCTAGGAACGGTTGCCACCGCCTGTAGAACCCCTGCGCAGACCCTCTCAAGGCGAACTTAATCCTCTCCAACTTTATGAACCCAGCCATATCGTTTATCCAGGCCTCCAGGCTGGGGTGCTTCGCCTCCTTCCACATTAGCAAGATCCTTCGCCGGGCTACAAGGGATGCAAAGGCCAGAATGCCGGCCTCTTTCGCCTCCTGCACTCCCGGTTCGTCCACTACTCCAAACATTGCTAGCCCCCAGCTTGGCTTGACCCGGACTTTCACCACCTGAGATATTGCTCCCGCCACTCCTCTCCAGAACCCCTCCAGCGCCGGGCATGACCAAAGCATATGGACATGGTTCGCCGGGTTCCCTGAGCACCTTCCACATCTGTCCTCTACCCCAAAGAACCTACTCAACCTCGCCCCCGTCAAGTGCGCTCTGTGGACCACCTTAAATTGTATCAGGCTGAGCCTGGCACACGAGGAGGAGGAATTAACCCTACCTAGGGCATCCGCCCACAGACCTTCCTCGATCTCCTCCCCCAGCTCCTCCTCCCATTTACCCTTCAACTCTTCTACCAGCGCTTCCCCTTCTTCTTTCATCTCCTGGTGTATTTCCGACACCTTACCCTCCCCAACCCATGCGCCCGAGATCACCCTGTCTTGAATTTCTTGTGCCGGGAGCAACGGGAATTCCCTCACCTGTCGCCTTACAAAAGCCCTCACCTGCATATATCTAAAGGCATTTCCCGGGGGTAACTCAAACTTCTCCTCCAGTGCCCCTAGGCTCGCAAACATTCCGTCAATGAACAGGTCCCCCATTCTTCTAATCCCCGCCCGGTGCCAGCCCTGGAACCCCCCGTCCATCTTCCCCGGGACAAACCGGTGGTTACCCCTGATCGGGGACCACACCGATGCTCCCATTGCACCCCTGTGCCGTCTCCACTGGTCCCAGATCCTTAGTGTTGCTGCCACCACCGGGCTCGTGGTATACTTTGTCGGCGAGAGCGGCAGCGGTGCCGTCACCAACGCCCCCAGACTCGTTTGTTTGCAGGACGCCATCTCCATCCTCTTCCATGCCACCCCCTCTCCCTCCATAACCCACTTGCGGATCATCGACACATTTGCTGCCCAGAAGTAGCTCCCCAGGTTTGGCAGCGCCAACCCTCCTCGGTCCCTACTGCGTTCCAGGAGCCCTCTCCTTACCCTCGGGGTCTTATTCGCCCAATCAAACCCCATAATACCCCTGCCTACTCTCTTAAAAAAGGCCTTAGTGATCACGATGGGAAGGCACTGAAACACAAACAAAAACCTCGGAAGGACCACCATTTTGACCGACTGCACTCTACCCGCCAGCGAGAGCGGTAGCATGTTCCATCTTTTAAAATCCTCCTCCATTTGCTCCACCAACCTCGTCAGATTCAGTTTATGTAGGGTCCCTCAACTCCTGGCTATCTGGATCCCCAGATGCCGAAAGCTCCCCTCCGCCCTCCTCAGCGGTAGGTCCCCTATTCCTCTTTCTTGGTCCCCCGCCTGTAATACAAAGAGCTCACTCTTCCCTACATTGAGCTTATAGCCCGGAAACTCCCCAAACTCCCTCAGAGTCTGCATGACCTCCACCATCCCCTCCATTGGATCCGCCACGTACAGCAACAGGTCATCCGCATATAGCGACACCCGATGCTCTTCTCCCCCTCGGACCACCCCCCTCCATTTGTTAGACTCCCTCAATGACATGGCCAATGGTTTGATCGCCAATGCGAACAACAGGGGGGACAGGGGGCACTCCTGCCTGCCTCGTCCCTCGGTACAGCCGAAAGTACTCCGACCTCCGCCGGTTCGTCACTACACTCGCCACCGGGGCTCTGTAACTGATAAACCCTCCACCGAACCCAAACCTACGCAGCACCTCCCAGAGGTATTCCCACTCTACTCGGTCAAAGGCCTTCTCCGCGTCCATAGCTGCCACTATCTCCGCTTCTCCCTCCACCGATGGCATCATTATCACGTTTAAGAGCCACCGCACATTGGTGTTTAGCTGCCTACCCTTTACAAATCCTGTCTGGTCCTCATGAATTACCCCCGGGACACAGTCCTCGATCCTCGTGGCCAGCACTTTTGCCAGCAACTTTGCATCCACATTAAGGAGCGAGATCGGCCTGTACGATCCACATCTCAGTGGGTCCTTGTCCCGCTTTAGGATCAACGAAATTGTCGCTTCCGACATTGTTGGAGGTAGGGTCCCCTCCTCTCTTGCCTCGTTAAAGGTCCTCACTAATAGCGGGGCCAACAGGTCTACGTACTTCTTGTAGAGCTGCACCGGGAACCCGTCCGGCCCCGGGGCCTTCCCCGCCTGCATGCTCCCCAAACCCTTGCTCAGCTCCTCCAACCCAATTGGTGCCCCCAGACCAGCCACTTCTTGCTCCTCCACCCTCGGGAATAGGTGGTACAATTTTGCCCATGTGACGTCGAGTCCCCTGTCCCCCCAATCCAACGGCAAAGCAGAGAAGGGAGTACATATCGTCAAACGGCTCCTCTGCAAGGCTGCCGATGCTGGGTCTGATTTCTACCTCGCCCTGCTGGCCTATCGCTCCGCTCCACTGTCCACTGGCCTGTCGCCAGCCCAGTTACTCATGAGTCGCACCCTGAGGACGACGGTGCCGTCAATCCATGTGCCAGACCTCGACCAATTTACGGTCCTTCGCGGAGGCAGCTGTCTCGTGCACAGCACAAGGCGGCTCATGACTCCCGTGCAGCTGATCTCCCTGCTCTGGCTCCAGATGACAACGTCCGCGTCCATCTTCCGGATGGTGGCTGGTCTGCAACCGCTGTTGTCCTTCGGCAGGTGGCTCCCCGCTTGTTCCTGGTTCGTCTACCGGATGGCTCTATTCTGCGCCACAATCGATGCGCCCTTCGTCTCGTTCCACGCTCGCCACGTGATCCTCCAGTGTTGCCTCACCCTCCTGCTGACCCTGCCACGGACTATGCAGAGCTCCCTGTCACTCTGCCTCCCCCTGACTCTGACGCAGTCCAGCCCGCTCCTGAACCGGCGGCTCTCGACCCACCCTTGAGGCGGTCAACCAGAATTCGTCGCCCACCTCAGAGACTAAATTTATGAACTATTCGAATTTATGGACTTTCTGAATTGTTTCGTTGCTTTGTTTGATCATTTCCCTGGTTTGTATATAGTGTTGATCTTGTTACTCTTGTTGCATACTGCTTCTCTGCACCAGGCACCTTCCCATGTAAATAGCTTAGTTCTCATGTACGCCGTCCTGTAAATATGTCTTTGTACCCCACACGTAGTTAGGATCATTCTCACCACGCATTATTTATTGCCACACACATACATTTCTTTATAAAAGGCGGGATGTCATAATATACACCAGTATATCATGGTGCAGACACACTCCCTGATGGACACACAGCGGGACCAATCAACACACACAACACCGCAGCCAATCACCAGTTAGAGCACACGCACTATAAAGACAGGGGCATCAGAGTTCCTGCTCATTCGGGATGCAGCCTCTCAGAAGGACAGAACTTACAGCCTGCAGCACAGATCTTCACCATGTGCTGAGTGCATAGACTGGTTAGGACAGGCATGGGTCTTTAGTTTAATGTAACATCGTGTTAACCCACAGTGAAAGTATGTTCAACAGTTTCTAACTTAATAAAATAGTGTTGCCCTATTTTAAGTGTTGGTGGCCTATATGTGTTCCAAGGATCCAGAGCACCAAACACATCGGGCGGAATTCTCCGCCCCCACGCCGGGTGGGAGAACCCCCGTGTGCCGCGTGAGTCCCGCCACGCCGCCCTGACGCCCAAACGAAATTCTCCCACCCACCCCCCCCAAACTGGTGCGGCGCGAATCACGGCTGGCCGCTGGGAGAATCGCCGCTTGCCGTTGGTAATGGGCGAGCGGCCTGCCCAACACGACAGGTTCCCACCGGCGCCATCCACATCTGGTCACTGCCGGCGGGAACAGCGCGGGAACGCTATGGGGGCCGCCTGTGGGGGGGGCGAGGGGGGTTCCTGCACCGGGGGGGGGGGTGGGGGGGAGCTCAAAACGGGTCTGGCCTGCGATCGGTGCCCACCGATCGGCGGGCCGGCCTCTCTGAAGGAGAACCTCCTTTACTCCGCTGCCCCGCAAGATCCATCCGACATCTTCTTGCGGGGCGGCCGCGGGGAGGATGGCAACCGCGCATGCGCGGGTGACGTCCTTTATGCGGCGCCGGTCGCGTCATTTACGTGGTGCCGCTTTTACGCGCCGCCAAGGCCCGGCATGCAGAAATGACGCGGCGCCGCTCCTAGCCCCCCGTGGGCGGGAGAATAGGGTGCTGGGAACGGCCTCCGACGCCGGAGTGAAACACTCCGGTTTTCACTCCGGCGTCGGCACTTAGTTTCCCGATGGGAGAATTGTGCCCATCAGGGGTGACACCCACGCAGACACGGGGAGAATGTGCAAACTCCACCCGGGGCGTCCCTTTATCCACCTTGTTTCTACTTCCTCAGAAAACTGTAATAAATTTATAAAACATAATTTCCCTTTCATTAAGCCATGATTGACTTTGTCTGATTTTCCGATATACATAACCTACTTGATAATAAGAGCAGCATGGTGGTCCCGTGGTTAGCACTGCTGCCTCACGGCACCAAGGTCCCAGGTTCAATCCCGACCCTGGGTCACTGTCCGTGTGGAGTTTGCACATTCTCCCCGTGTTTGCGTGGGTTTCGCCCCCACAACCCAAAGATGTGCAGGGTAGGTGGATTGGCCATGCTAAATTGCCCCGAAATTGGAAAAAATGAATTGGGTAATCAAAATTTATTTTTAAAAACTTCCTTAATAATGGATTCCAGCAATTTCCCTATGACAGATGTTAGGCTAACTGGTCTGTAGTTTCTTGCTTTCTGTCTTCCTCCTTTATTACTAATAATTGTTATTGTCACAAGTAGACTTACATTAACACTGCAACGAAGTTGCTGTGAAAAGCCCCTAGGCGCCACATTCTGGCGCCTGTTCAGGTACACAGAGGGAGAATTTGAATGTCCAAATTGCCTAACAGCACACATTTCGGGACTTGTGGGAGGACTCAGTGGGGAGCCTTCTCCACAGAACAAAGAGGTGGGGGTGGGGGATCAGTTGGAGGAGCCTTTGGGTAGGAGTTGCCATGCTGGCAGGTAATGCTGGTGAGGTAGGGGAGAAGGCCGAGAGAGGTGGTTGTAAGGGTGGGGAGGAAAATACAACGTGGCGAGGTTGGAGAAGAAACGTGGTCAGGGGCAGCGAATGGGGCCATCTTGGATGGGCCAGGTACAGGGTGAAATGAAAGGGGTAGAGCTGAAAGGGTTGGACAGCAGAGGGGAATGGAGGCGTAAGCCCCTGGTACGACTGATAACATGGAATGTGCGAGGGCTCAATGGACCGCTGAAAAGATCTCGGTCTTTGCACACTTTTGGAGCTTGAAAGCGGAGGTGTTCTTTCTGCAGGAGAAGCAGCTCCACGTGAAGGACCAGGTTAGGCTAAGGAAGGGACGAGTGGGTCAGGTTTTCCACTCGGGGTTCGATTCAAGTCGTGGGGGGTGGCCATTTTGCTGAGAAAGAAAACGGGATTTGAGAGCACGCAGGAAGTGAGGGACCCGTGTGGGAGAGATGTGATTGTGAGTGGGGTATTAGAGGGGATACCGGTGGTACTGGTGTTTTGATTTGATTGATTGATTGATTGATTTTTTTCTATAAATTTAGAGTACCCAATTAATTTTTCCAATTAAGGGGCAATTTAGCGTGGCCAATCCACCTACCCTGCACATCTTTGGGTTGTGGGGGCGAAACCCTCGCAAACACGGGGAGAATGTGCAAACTCCACACGGACAGTGACTCCGAGCCGGGATCGAACCTGGGACCTCGGCACGTGGGGCTGCAGTGCTAATCACTGTGCCACCATGCTGCCCTTTGATTTGATTTATTATTGTCACATGTATTAGTATACAGTGAAAAGTATTGTTTCTTTCATGCTATGCAGACAACGCATGCCGTACACAGGGAAGGAAGAAGAGACTACAGAATGTAATGTTACAGTCAGAATGTAATGTTACAGTTGGTGAACTTGTATGCACCGAATTGGGATGATGTAGGATTTACGAGGGGGTTGCTGGCATCGATCCCGGACTTGGCCACGTACCAGTTGATTATGGGAGGAGATTTTAATTGTGTTCTAGAGCCGAGGGTGGATAGGTCGAGCCCCAGGTTAATGGGTAGGGTACGAATGGCAAAGGAGCTGGGCGGATTTATGGAAACGATGCTGGATCCTTGGCGCTTCAAGAACCCAGGGAGAAGGAAGTATTCCTTTTTCTCACATGTATACAGGGTGTATTCAAGTATCAACTTTTTTGTGGTGAGCCGGGAAGTTTTGGTTGGGGTGGAGGGGGCAGAGTACGCAGGGATAGTAATCTCGGACCATGCGCCAATGGCTGGAGATTCAGCTTAGATCGGGACGGGAGCAGAGCCCGGGTTGGAGGCTCGATTCGGGGTTGTTGGCAGATAGAGGGTTTTGCGATAAAGTGCGGGCTATGATTACGAGGAGCAAAAAATTACAAGGGCAATTTGATAGGTTGACGACGGGGAAGGTGGTAGGACAGCTGCGTTGGGCAAGGGGGTGCAGTACGAATACGGAGTGAAGGCGAGTCGAATGTTAATGCATCAGATACGGAGGCAGGCAGCATCCAGGGAAATATTGAAGAATCGGACTGGGGCAGGGGATGTGGTGTCAGAGCCGGGGAAGATAACCAAGATGTTTAGGGATTATTATAAGGATCTGTACAGGGCAAGAGAAGAGGAGGCACTAGAGAAGCCCTTGGGGTTGAGGGATGTATTGGACAGAATAAGGGGTATGAAGTCGGGGGAAGCCCCAGGGCCCGATGGTTATCCGGCGGAACTCTATAAGGAGTTTGCGACGGACCTGGCGCCACATCTCTTGGGGGCACGTAATTAAGCTTTCGAGAAGTGGGAGCTGCCGGAGGCAATGATGCAGGCAACAATCACATTAATACCAAAGAAGGGTAAAGACCCATTGGAATGTGGATCGTATTGGTCCATATCGCTGTTAAATACGGGTGTGAAAGTGCTGGCTAAGTTGGTGGTGGAAAGGATGGAAGGATATGTCCGGGATGGTTGCGGAGGACCAGACATGTTTCGTAAAGGGCAGGCAGCTTTCTAGGAATATAAGGAAGCTGTTAAATGGGGTCATGACCCCGTCGAGAGTTCAGGTGCCGCAGGTAGTGGCGTCCATGGACACAGAGAAGGCATTCGACCTGGTGGAGTGGCGGTACCTGTTTGAGACCCTGGGAAGGTTCGGGTTTGGCTGTAGTTTTTGGCATGGGTGCGCCTGTTATATGTGACACCGAAGGCGAGTGTGCAGATCAATTACATGGGCTCACTGAACTTTGAACTGCACAGGGAAACGTGGCAGGGGTGCCAGCTGCTGCTTACGCTAGTGATAGAGACTTTGGCAATGGCTCTTAGGGGGTCGACAGAGTGGTGAGGGACTATGAAGGAACAAAGGGAACATCAGGTGTCGCTATACGCGGACGACCTACTATTGTATATTTCGGACCCGCTGGAGGGCATGGAGAGGATCATGGGCCTGTTGGGGAAGTTTTGGGTGTTCTCGGGATATAAGCTAAACGTCGGGAAAAGTGAAGTGTTCCCGGTGAACGAGTTGGGTTGGCGAGCTAATTTAGGGGGGTTGCCATTCAAGGTGGCCAGAGACAGGTTTAGATACGTGGGGATTTAGGTGGCGAGGGAATGGGCGATACTGCAAAGCTGGTGGAGGAGGTTAGGGAGGATCTGAACAGGCGCTCTTGACTCTGGCAGGGAGGATCCAAGTGGTGAAGGTGAACATTCTGCCGAGGTTCCTGTTCATATTCCAGACACTTCTGATCTTTGTACCGAAGGCCTTCTTCAAAAACTGGACATGATTATCTCAGACTTTGTATTAAAAGGGGCTACGACGAGATGGATGTGATGATATGCCTGTAATCAATATTGTACATGGCTGGTGGTGTGACCTCCAACTAGCAAGTGGCGGTACAGACACACCACGCGGTCTCCAGCCAGGGGTCGTGTGACAAGGCACTCAGGTATAAGTGCGGACACATCCGGTAATCGGCAGATGGTTTTAAGACGCACAAGACAACAGTTGTGCCTAGGGGTAGTTCCAGGGGAGTACAAAGAAACTCCATGAAAACTTGCTCTGTAAAAGATCTGTGATTTAATAAAGATCCTGGTTTGGACAAGTCAAAAGTCGTTCAGTAGATTCCTTGCTTGACATCGAACACCAAACACAACAATGGAGAGGGTCATGCTATGAAAGGGGTCAGGACGTGTGGGAGAGAGGTCAGCGTCCAGGGGGTCAGTGTGAGGGAGGACCGTGTCATGGATAAGGGTGTCTGGGTGGCAAGGCTGTGAGACCCGTGACTAGGATGTAAGGGAGAAGGTATGTGTACTTTATAGGCACTGACAGTAGAAAACAGATAGCTTAACCAAACACATGCTGCAAGACACATGAAGGATTTATGCTGACACAGGAGACATCCTTGAGCAGTGCTGTTAGAAAAGGGAGATAAGATGGAAAGCTGAAACCAGGCAGCTTATAGTCAACCACAATGCAAGCTATAAAGAAAGAATAAGCAAAGATCAATGAGAATGAGTCCAAAATTTTAATGTAAGTAACACACAAATAGAAAGCAAAGAAACTTCAGAATAATGGAAAAAGACTGAGGGAAAAGCGTGAGCTCAGGCCAGCTGGATGCAGGCAACCTTGAGAACTACAGATATGAATGATCTTCAGTGACTGCTTTGAATTTGCAATGGAGGTGGGTAGAGAGCAGTGGAAGAAGGGGCAGGGGAGGGGGTAGAGAGAGAGCTGGAGGGGGCAGGGGAGGGGAGGGTGAGAGGGGGTAGGGATAGAGAGGCCAGGGGAGGGAGGTAGAGGGGGAAGAAGGGACAGCAGAAGGGGGCAAGAGGGGGTAGAGCAGGGGAGGGGATAGAGGGAGCAAGGGAGGGAAGTAGAGGGGGGAGAGGGAGCAGGGATAGGGGGCAAGTGGAGAGGGGGCAGGGAAAGTAGAAGGGGAGAGGGGCAGGGAAATGGATAGAGGGGGCAGGGAAGGGGTAGAGGGGCAGGCGAGGGGGATAGAGGGACAGATGAGGGTTTAGAGGGGGCAGGGGAAGGGATGGGGGGCAAGGGAGGGGAATAGAGAGGGGAAGGGAGGTGAGTAGAGGGGGCAGGGAAGGGGGTAGAGGATGCAGGGGAGGAGGGTGGCGGTGGCTGGGGTGGGTGCAGAGGAGGGATGGGGAGAGGGGATTGGGGGGGGGGGAGTAGGGATTGGGAGTGGGGATGCGGGGATAGGAGGATTGAGGATGGGGGGGGAAGTGAGGATGGGGCGTGAATGTGGATGGGGGGGGGAGTGGGGATTGCAGGGGAGTGGGGATGGGGATAGTAGGGGAGTGGGGGTGAGGATTAGGGGGAGTGGAGATTGGGGGGGAGCGGGGATTGGGGAGGGAGCGGGGATTGGGGGGGAGCGGGGATTGGGGGGGGAGCGGGGATTGGGGGGGCGCGGGGATTGGATGGGGGAGCGGGGATGGGGGGGGAGCGGTGATGGGGGGGGAGAGGGGATTGGGGGGGAGCGGGGATGGGGGGGAGCGGGGATTGGGGGGAGGGAGCGGGGATTGGGGGGGAGCGGGGATTGGGAGCGGGGATTGGGGGGAGGGAGCGGGGATTGGGAGCGGGGATTGGGGGGAGGGAGTGGGGATTGGGGGGAGGGAGCGGGGATTGGGGGGAGGAGAGCGGGGATTGGGGGGGGATGGGAGGGAGCGGGGATTGGGGGGAGGGAGCGGGGATTGGGGGGGAGCGGGGATTGGGGGGAGGGAGCGGGGATTGGGGGGGAGGCGGGGAATTGGGGGGGGGGGAGCGGGGATTGGGGGGGGTGGGAGGGAGCGGGGATTGGGGGGGGGGGTGGGAGGGAGCGGGGATTGAGGGGGAGCGGGGATTGGATGGGAGGGAGCGGGGATTGGGGGGGGGAGCGGGGATTGGGGGGGGATGGGAGGGAGCGGGGATTGGGGGGGGGATGGGAGGGAGCGGGGATTGGGGGGGGGGGGAGAGAGCGGGGATTGGGGGGGGATGGGAGGGAGCGGGGATTGGGGGGGGAGAGCGGGGATTGGGGGGGGGTGGGAGGGAGCGGGGATTGGGGGGGGGAGCGGGGGATTGGTGGGGAGGGAGCGGGGATTGGGGGGGATGGGAGGGAGCGGGGATTGGGGGGGGAGCGGGGATTGGGGGGGAGGGAGCGGGGATTGGGGGGAGGGAGCGGGGATTGGGGGGGGAGCGGGGATTGGGGGGGGAGAGCGGGGATTGGGGGGGGGAGAGCGGGGATTGGGGGGGGGGAGAGCGGGGATTGGGGGGGAGAGCGGGGATTGGGGGGGGGGGAGAGCGGGGATTGGGGGGGGGAGAGCGGGGATGGGGGGGGGGAGAGCGGGGATTGGGAGGGGGGGAGCGGGGATTGGGGGGGAGGGAGCGGGGATTGGGGGGGAGCGGGGATTGGGGGGTGAGAGCGGGGATTGGGGGGGAGGGAGCGGGGATTGGGAGGGAGGGAGCGGGGATTGGGGGGGAGGGAGCGGGGATTGGGGGGGGAGCGGGGATTGGGGGGTGAGAGCGGGGATTGGGGGGAGGGAGCGGGGATTGGGGGGGGAGCGGGGATTGGGGGGAAGGGAGCGGGGATTGGGGGGGGGAGGGAGCGGGGATTGGGGGGGGAGGGAGCGGGGATTGGGGGGGGAGCGGGAATTGGGGGGGTGAGAGCGGGGATTGGGGGGGAGGGAGCGGGGATTGGGGGGGGAGCGGGGATTGGGGGGGGGAGCGGGGATTGGGGGGGGGGAGCGGGGATTGGGGGGGGGAGCGGAATTGGGGGGGTGAGAGCGGGGATTGGGGGGGTGAGAGCGGGGATTGGGGGGAGGGAGCGGGGATTGGGGGGAGGGAGCGGGGATTGGGGGGGGAGCGGGGATTGGGGGGGAGGGAGCGGGGATTGGGGGGGGGGGAGAGCGGGGATTGGGGGGGGGGAGAGCGGGGGATTGGGGGGAGGGAGCGGGATTGGGGGGGGAGCGGGGATTGGGGGGGAGCGGGGATTGGGGGGGGGAGAGCGGGGATTGGGGGGGGGAGCGGGGATTGGGGGGGAGGGGAGCGGGGATTGGGGGGGGAGCGGGGATTGGGGGGGGAGAGCGGGGATTGGGGGGTGAGAGCGGGGATTGGGGGGGTGAGAGCGGGGATTGGGGGGGAGCGGGGATTGGGGGGGAGCGGGGATTGGGGGGGGGAGCGGGAATTGGGGGGTGAGAGCGGGGATTGGGGGGAGGGAGCGGGGATTGGGGGGGGGGGAGCGGGGGATTGGGGGGGGGGAGCGGGGATTGGGGGGGGAGCGGGGATTGGGGGGGAGGGAGCGGGGATTGGGGGGGAGGGAGCGGGGATTGGGGGGGGGGAGAGCGGGATGGGGGGGGGAGGGAGCGGGGATTGGGGGGGGGAGAGCGGGGATTGGGGGGGGAGGGAGCGGGGATTGGGGGGGGAGGGAGCGGGATTGGGGGGGGGAGAGCGGGGATTGGGGGGGGGGAGAGCGGGGATTGGGGGGGGAGGGAGAGCGGGGATTGGGGGGGAGGGAGCGGGGATTGGGGGGGGAGGGAGCGGGGATTGGGGGGGGGGGGAGCGGGGATTGGGGGCTTGTGTGGGGGCAGGGCCAGTCTCTGCTCTAATCAATGGTTCTCTCCTGCCCACCCCGGGCCCTGTCTCTCTGCCTCTGTCCCCCTCCCCGGGCCGCTGCCTCTCCCTCTGTCACCTCAGCCAAACCTTTTGGCGTGCGGCCCCGCCCCTTCCGTTCCCCGCGCAGGGGGTCACTCCACATAGGACGGCCGCCGATTGGCTGCGGGGGCCTGTCAGTCATTGCTGGGCGTGGTTTCCGGTTCCGCTTAGCACGTTCGGCTGCACCGAGTCGGCATGTGTGAGGCGTCCGGCCCCCTGGCTCCATCGCCATAGTCACCGCGGCGGGACCGAGCTCCATCCCCGCAGCCCTCAGCCCGCCTCCCACACGCGCCCCCACCCTCCCCGCGCACCGACATGGCCGAGCGGGGACGACAAGAGTCTCGACGACTTCTTCGCCAAGCGAGACAAGAAGAAGAAGAAAGACCGAACCAAGGTGGCCAAGGCGGCGCCTCCCGCCGGGCCGCCCAGAGCCGCGGTGCCGCCTGAGGCCCAGGCCCCCGCGCCGGCCCCCGCCCCGGCCCCGGCTCCCACACCGGCCCCCGCCCCCGCCCAGGCTCCCGCCGAGCCACCCCCGCCCGACGCCGATGCCGAAGCCGCCGCGGTCTCCCCCACGCCGGTAGCCGCCGCTCCCGCCGAAGCCGCGCTGCCGGTCACGGTCCCCGCAGCGGCCAGGAAGGTGAAGAAGGAGAAAGAGCGGATGGCCAAGAGCGACGGCCAGGATCCGCAACAGGAGCGGGGCAGGGTAAGAGGACGGACTGCGGGCGGGTGTGTGGAGGCCGGCCTGTGTAGGCCGCACTGACCGGGACCAAGGGTAGCGGGAGGGGCAGTGTCCGGCCCTCTGGGGAATGAGGGTCAGGATCCCCCGCCCTGGGGTGGGGCCGCCGCCCTCGAGGGGGGTGGGGTGGCCCTGGACTTCGGTTTAAGGTGGAGAATTACAGGGGGTGCCCTGGACTTTGGCGGAGGGCGGGGTGGGCTCCCTGGCTTCTGAGTTGAGGTTTCGAGCTCTGATATAATTAGGTTTAAGGTACAACCGGAGGCCCCTGGGCGTGGGGATGATTTGAAACGTCCCTGCTGTTGATGGGTTTTGGGGGTGAAGAAAAATTAAAGGGGGCCCCTGAGAATGAGCTGGGGTGGGGCTGGAGGGGTTAGCTTTGCTGTGGCAGGGTTGGGGAAATGTCCTCTTGGTCTGGGTGGGGGTGGGAAGCATGGTGGCTAGCACCAGGTTCAATTCCAGCCTTGGGTGACCGCCTGTGTGGAGGTGCACGTTTTCCCGTGTCTGCATGGCTTTCTTTCAGGTGCTCTGGTTTCCTCCTACAGTCCAAAGATGTACAGGGTTAGGTGGATTGGCCGTGCTAAAGGGCCCTAGTATTCAAAGATGTGCAGGGGAGTGGGCATGGTTGGGGTGCTCGTTCAAAGGGTCAGCACAGACTCGATAGCTGAATGGCCTCATTCTGCGCCGTAGTCATTCTATGGAACACAGTAGGAGCCACCAGTCTTGAAAAGTTGGGTGGTCATGAGGGAAATTAGACCATAGCACTTAATTTAAGGGGTGAGAAATAAGCAGGAGATCCCCTGGGCAGAGGAAGTGGAAAGTTCACTTGGGCGATGAGGCAGAAGACTGGGTTAGGATCATAGAATCCCTACATTCGGCCCATCGAGTCTGCACCGGCCCTTCGAGTTCACCTGCAACCCCACCCCAAGTGGCAATTTAACATTGGCCAATCAACCTAGCCTGCACATCTTTGGACTGTGGGAGGAAATCTGAACACCGAGGAAACCCACTCAGACATGGGACCCAGGTTTGACATTCTCCCCTTGTGCTGGGAGGTAGCAGTGCTAACCACTGTTGTCATGGGTTGTTGTAGGTGTGGGTCTTCCATCTGTTCTGTTCCCACATTCTGGCCTCATGTACACCCCTGTGTTGCTTCACTCATCTTTAGCAGCTATGCTTTAATTGTCTAGACCCTAGGGTCAATCTCTCCCTCCTTTATGCTGGCCCTAGTATTGGCAAGAACCTGAATAGGAGTAGGCTATGTGGTCCCTCAAAGCTGTCCAGTCAGGAGAACAACCATTCAGCATCTACCATGTCAGCCCACTCTGAATCTTCTAACTTACAATTCAACATTCTGGCAAGTGACCTGTTTGAGCCAACCTTTGGTCACCTGCCCTGTTATCTCCTTTGGAAACTTGGATCAATTTGTGCTGATAACACTTTTTTGAATCAGCTTGGACCGTTGACTATTAAAGGTCCAATATAAATGCTAGAATACAATTTGTTGCATTGAGCCTCTGAGCCGCACTGTTAGGTTTATGATCCTGTTTATTTAAGCAATTACTACTTTCCATCCTCATTTTAAAAAAAAAATTTTTAATGGTCAGAACGAATGATGAGTCGGAGGTGCAGGGTAAAAGGGAGATGTTGTCTTACATTGTTGTACTCTGGGTTTGATTTCTAATAATTGACTAATCTTGTATGTGTCATAAAGCATGTGTTGAATTTTCTCATTGTAGTCTTGCACATTGTGGGCACCTCCATGTAGAGTGATCTTACTGCAACACTAAATGGGATAATTTAGTAGCTGAAAACTCTCCACTCTGATATGCTGTGAGCCACCAAAAGCAGAATTGTTTCCATTATCTGTGGTCTGGATTATCACACACATTCCTCAGATACTGAGTAAGCTGGAAGACTGCTGGTTCAATATTGTAGAAGAATATGTCAGGAGCAGACCAGGCATCAATCCAGAGAATGTGTTGCACGGGAATACCTGCTAGTTTAAGGAACGCAAGCAGTCCCATGTTCAGTGGATTTGAGGAAAGTGCTGTCGCTGTACTATGGGGCCCCTGCATTGCTGTCTTAGGCCAGTATTTATTGCACATCCCTAATTTCCCTTGAGAAGGTGGTGGTGAGCTGCTGCCTTGAACCGCTGCAGTCCCTGAGGTGTAGGTGCACCCACAGTGCTGTTAGGGTGGGAGTCCCAGGATGTTGATACAGCAACAGGGAAGAACGGTGATATATTTCCAAGTCAATATGGTGAGTGATGTCTAGATGGGAGCAGCCGTGGGGTTGGAACGTGCTGTTTAAGGAGCTTTGGTAAGTTCTGGCAGTGCATTGTGGATGGTGCATACTGCTGTCACTGTAGATGTCGGAGGGAGGGACTGTTTGTGGATGAGGTGCACTCAAGCAGGTTGCTTTGTCCTGGGTAGTGTTGAGCTTGTGGTGTTGGAGCTGCACCCATTCAGGCAAGTGAAGCGTATTGCATTACACTTGCGCCTTGTAGATGGTGGACAGGCTTTAGGGAGTGATACCAAGCTTCTTGTCTGCTCTGGTAGCAACTGTATTTATGTAGCTAGTCCAGTCACGTTTCTGGTCAATGATAACACCCTGGATGAACAATATGCAATCATCAGCAAACATCCCCACTTCTGACCTTATGATGGAAAGGAAGGTCATTGATGAAGTAGCTGAAGAAGGTTGGGCCTCGGACTCTACCTTGAGGAACTCCTGCAGCAATGTCCTGGAATTGAGATGATTGACCTCCAACAACCACAATCGATTTCCTTTGTGCCAGGTATGACTCGCAACCAGTGGAGAGTTTTCCCCCTGATTTCCATTGACTCTAGTTTTGCTCGAGTGTAGCTTAAACTAACAGAGGCTTGCATTTACATGGTGCCTTGCATCACAATGAACATGACATAGAAAAAAGACCTCCGAAAATGCTGGAAATAGCCAGCTGGCCAGGCATTGTATTATTAGAGCTTGTCAGAATGTTGAATTGTAAGTT
Organism: Scyliorhinus torazame; assembly: GCF_047496885.1. Classification (NCBI taxonomy): domain Eukaryota; kingdom Metazoa; phylum Chordata; class Chondrichthyes; order Carcharhiniformes; family Scyliorhinidae; genus Scyliorhinus; species Scyliorhinus torazame. The sequence goes on from NC_092712.1 coordinate 304,433,129, forward strand.
AGAAGATTCAGAGTGGGTCTGACATGGTAGATGCTGAATGGTTGTTCTCCTGACTGGACAGCTTTGAGGGACCACATAGCCTACTCTATTTAAGTTCTTGCCAATACTAGAAAAAGGCAGAGGTGTATAGAGACAGGCAAAGGTGGAGGAAGAACAAAATGGAGGGTCTGAGATAGGGTGAAGGGAGGGCTGATTAACAAATTTGAATGATACAGGAAATGAAACTGTATTGCTGGCAACACTCAGTGGGCCTGGCTGCATCTGTGGGCGAGAAACTGGGTTAATATTTCAGGTTACTGTTTCTTCAGAGTGGAGATGGGTCTTGAGGAACTGAGATGACGACAGCAGATGCATTGCCAACAGCTGCTGTCTGCAAAAATGGGAGCAGTTTTTATCTGAAAATGGTTGAACTTATGTTGTAGCCTGGGGACTAAGGTGTCTGGGAAAATGAGGTGCTACTGCTTCTTGAGCTTGTGTTGAGTGTATTAGAAAACTAGGAGATGAAAGGCAGAGATCAGAGTGGGTGGAGATTTAAAATGGGTGAACAGAAGTATTTTACAATTATACACTCCCTGACCTTTCCAGTGTTGAGCAGACCACCTTGAGCTGTGATTTCAATATGCCAAATTCAAATAACTGTACGTTTCACCTGGGGTGAGAAAGCAGGTGTTCTCCCTCCTGTTGTACAAGAAGAGGAGGGATTTTGGGGTTGATTGTAGAATGGGCCAGCCTGTGCCGGAGGGGATTTCCTTTACAGAATACCCAAGGTATGGCTATATTTGGTGGCATCAGCGGAGAGCTGGTTGAACTGTGGAAAAGGATTGTTGAATGTGGAGGCTGATCGCGTAGAGGATGAAGACAAAAGGAACTGAATCATGGTTCTTGAAGGGAGGGACGGGCAAGAATAGACAAGTGAGCCAGACACGGTTGTGAATCCTACCACCTACAGTGAAAAGGAATCCGTTGTTGAGGTAAAAGGAAGACTGCAGAAACATTGAATGGAAGGTGTCATTGTCTGAACAGATGGAAATGGGGCTGGTTTAGCACAGGGCTAAATCGCTGGCTTTTAAAGACGACCCAGGCAGGCCAGCAACACTGTTCAATTCCCGTACCAGCCTTCCCGAACAGGCGCCGGAATGTGACGACTAGGGGCTTTTCACAGTAACTCCATTGAAGCCTACTTGTGACAATAAGTGATTTCATTTAATTTCAAATTGAAAAACTGCAGGAATGGAACAAAATTCTTGCAATGAAATCAGGGTGTGGATGTGGTATAATGTCAGTGATATGCAAGTAAATTGGCAGCCATTTTCCACCAGCAATGTCCTGTCAACAGCATTGTGATAACTGACCAGTTAATCTTTTGCTCATAAGATTAAACAAGACTGGGGTGGCCCACTTGGAGTGAATAGCTTGTGTGTGCTGCAAATTCTATGTAATTCAGTCAATAATGGTGGACGGATGACTGGAGGATCCACATCCTCAACCAAAGTTAACCCATCACCTGAGTTTGAGATGTTTACAAGTGTCTTTCGCTATTGGTGTCAAGTTGACAATCCCAGCCGGCAGTCTCCTGTAGTTACAGATGTCTGGTCATGCTCATTTGGAGATTTTCAAAATGGCTTGATGCGTTTGATGTTGCAAAATCCATGCATTCTGACAGTGGCGTCAATAGCATACTTGCCAGTAATCTCATCTGTATTCAGCTTGGGGCCCTTGGTGCCCCCTTGATCCAGACTTTAATGTAATGCTGCATGTCTGGAGTGATGAGTAACTATCCTCATACAGACAGCATTTGACATAAGTATGAAACCAAGACACTTTAATAAAGTCAACAGGAGTTGGTATCTGATGGCTGGAGGTTTTCCTAACATGCAGGAAGATGGTTGTGGTTACTGGTGTTTAGTAACCACAGTCTTGGCACATATCTGTTCCTCAGGACAGTGTCTGCAAGCATCTTGAACTGCTTTTCTCTTGTCGCAGGGCAGGAGTTTGGAGTGTTTGACTCGTTCACAGTACCTAGAATGAGACCGCCAAAACCAGCTCATACAGCAGAACCTGAAGCAGTTGAGTTGATGGGTGGTAAGCAGCATTTGCCAGGTTTTGACCCTCTCTAACAAAGAAATGTCCAACCCCCATCTCTGCCTATCCTTCAGTAAATCACTGTCGTTGAGTACCTGACCATTTGAACATGGCGCTCCTATTGGAACCAGCCGCAAGAGCACGTCAAAGACTCTACCCTGTTCTGCAAAGGGTGGCTCAAGTCAGTGGTGTGATGGAATATTTGTCACTCAAGTTGTATGGATGTGACGACCATGCTGTCAACCCCTATATCCTTCACTGCTGCAATGTGTTTGCAGTATGAACATTCTCCAGGATGAACTATAGTGGCTTGCGTTTAAATTGACGACATGTAGGGCAGCACGGTGGCCCTGCTGCCTCGGCGCCGAGGTCCCAGATTCGACCTTGGCTCTGGGTCACTCCCCGTGTTTGCGTGGGTTTTGCCCCCACAACCCAAAGATGTGCATGGTAGGTGGATTGGTCACGCTGAATTGCCCCTTAATTGGAAAAAATGAATTGGGTACTCAATTTATAAAAATAAAAAAAATGACGACATGTGCCAACTCTACAACCTCTGATATAATGTCAGGATACACAATGACTTGCCTGTTGCACACCATCCAGATAATGCATACCGTCGCTATCAGGGCAAGTCTTTGAATTACTGATTTAATATAATTGTGGACGTACCATTGCCATAGAAACTGCAGCTGTTCACAAAGAATGCCTGTTGCCACCGTACAGAACAAATGGGGCATTAGCAGCATTGCCCTGAGGAAATATTCTAAACATTTCCGATGTGGTTGGTTTGATTTTCTTTTTTAAAAAAAATATATATATTTTTATTAGGGTATTTGCAAGTTTTTATAATAATAACAATAACAACGACATAAACATGGTATAATAAACATTTCCACCCCCCTCACAATCTTCACACCCCAACCATAACCCCCCCCCCCAAAGCGCTTTTACACACCCCAACCATAACCCCCCCCCCCCCAAAAGCGCTTTGGGATTCTGCATCTGCTGACACTTTAATTTTCCCTGAGAAAGTCGACGAACGGCTGCCACCTCCGGGTGAACCCTACCATTGACCCTCTTAAGGCGAACTTTATTTTCTCAAGACTGAGAAACCCAGCCATGTCACTAACCCAGGTCTCTACGCACTGGGACATCGAGTCCCTCCACATTAATAAGATCAGTCTCCGAGCTACCAGGGAGGCAAAGGCCAGGACATTGGCCTCTTTCGTGTTTTGAGTACCATGGAAATTGCCTTAGCGAAGCTCTGCCAGAACACTCTTGTGGACATGTTTGCTGGGCTTCCCGCGCACCTTGCACACTCTTACATCTCCACTGCCCCCAGATTCTCAGCCGCCGCCACCACCGGACTTGTGGAGTATCAGGCTGGCGAGAACGGAAGAGGTGCTGTTATCAGTGCTCCCAAACTTGTGTCTTTACATGACGCCGCCTCCATCCACTCTCATACCGACCCCTCACCCACTTCCTACTCATGGCTATATTAGCCGCCCAGTAGTAATTGCAAAAGTTCGGCAGCACCAATCCTCCCCCGACTGTGCTCCAGCAACACTTTATTCACTCGCCGGGTTTTACTTGTTCACACAAAGCCTGCAGTAACCTTATTCGCCCGCTTAGAAAAGGCCCTTGGGATGAAGATGGGGAGGCACTGAAAGACGAACTGAAATCTGGGGAGGACGGTCATTTTCGTGTCTGTACCCTCCCCGCCAGTGATAGCGGGGCATGACCCATCTCGTAAAGTCCTCTTGTTTGTTTTACAAGCCCGTATAGATTTAACTTGCAGTCCTCCCATTCCTGGGCCACTGGATTCCCAGATACCGAAAACTCTTTCTGACCATTCTAAGCGGCAGCTCTCCCAGTCTCTTCTGCTTTCTTGCCTGGTTCATGAACATCTCTCTTTCCCCTATGTTCAATTTATACCCCAAAAAATTACCAAATTCCCCGAGGATCCGCATAACTTCCCCCATCCCCTCCAATGAGTCTGAAACATACAAGAGCAGGTCATCTGTGTAAAGTGATATCCGGTGCTCCAAACCCCTGCCCCCGAACCAGCCCTTTCCAGTTCCTAGAGGCTCTTAATGCCATGGCTCTTTGGCCAAAGCAAACAGTAATGGGGAGAGGGGGCACCCTTGCCTCGACCCTCGTGTATTTTAAAATACCTCTGCCGGTTTGTGTACACTCGCTACTGGTGTCTGATAGAGCAACCGCACCCAGTCATGAAGCCCTCACCAAACCCAAACCATCCCAGCGCCTCCCACAGGTAATCCCACTCCACCCGATCAAAAGCCTTCTCCGCATCCATCGCTACCACCACCTCCATCTCTCCTCCTTCTGAGGGCATCATAATAACATTTAAAAGCCTTCGAACATTGACCTTTAGTTGCCTGCCCTTTACAAATCCTGTCTGGTCTTCCCCTATCACCCCCGGCACACAATCAGCAGTTTGGCGTCCACATTCAGTAGAGAAATGTGCACCTCAGTGGTTTGCATGATTTTCATGCTATGTTGTTGTCTAATACAAGGCCACCAAGGTGCCAAAATCAGTTTTGTTGTTACTTTGCAGGGCTTGAAAGTAATTTTTAAACTGACCATTCCTCCAAAGACCAATCCTTTTGTCAATAAGTGATCAGATAGTTCTATCCAATTGCAACATTCCAAACAATGTTAAAACATTAATTTCTTCTGTAGTTACAAATGAGAGGGGCGATATTGTTGGAGAGGACAGTGTGAAACAGGTTGGTAAGCTCGAGGAAATACTTGTTAGGAAGGAAGATGTGTTGGGCATTTTGAAAAACTTGAGGATAGACAAGTCCCCCGGGCCTGACGGGATATATCCAAGGATTCTATGGGAAGCAAGAGATGAAATTGCAGAGCCGTTGGCAATGATCTTTTCGTCCTCACTGTCAACAGGGGTGGTACCAGGGGATTGGAGAGTGGCGAATGTCGTGCCCCTGTTCAAAAAAGGGACTAGGGATAACCCTGGGAATTACAGGCCAGTTAGTCTTACTTCAGTAGTAGGCAAAGTAATGGAAAGGGTACTGAAGGATAGGATTTCTGAGCATCTGGAAAGACACTGCTTGATTAGGGATAGTCAGCACGGATTTGTGAGGGGTAGGTCTTGCCTTACAAATCTTATTGAATTCTTTGAGGAGGTGACCAAGCATGTGGATGAAGGTAAAGCAGTGGATGTAGTGTACATGGATTTTAGTAAGGCATTTGATAAAGTTCCCCATGGTAGGCTTATGCACAAAGTAAGGAGGCATGGGATAGTGGGAAATTTGGCCAGTTGGATAACGAACTGGCTAACTGATAGAAGTCAGAGAGTGGTGGTGGATGGCAAATATTCAGCCTGGATCCCAGTTACCAGTGGCGTACTGCAGGGATCAGTTCTGGGTCCTCTGCTGTTTGTGATTTTCATTAATGACTTGGATGAGGGAGTTGAAGGGTGGGTCAGTAAATTTGCAGACGATACGAAGATTGGTGGAGTTGTGGATAGTAAGGAGGGCTGTTGTCGGCTGCAAAGAGACATAGATAGGATGCAGAGCTGGGCTGAGAAGTGGCAGATGGAGTTTAACCCTGAAAAGTGTGAGGTTGTCCATTTTGGAAGGACAAATATGAATGCGGAATACAGGGTTAACGGTAGAGTTCTTGGCAATGTGGAGGAGCAGAGAGATCTTGGGGTCTATGTTCATACATCTTTGAAAGTTGCCACTCAAGTGGATAGAGCTGTGAAGAAGGCCTATGGTGTGCTCGCGTTCATTAACAGGGATTGAATTTAAGAGCTGTGAGGTGATGATGCAGCTGTACAAAACTTTGGTAAGGCCACATTTGGAGTATTGTGTACAGTTTTGGTCGCCTCATTTTAGGAAGGATGTGGAAGATTTGGAAAAGGTGCAAAGAAGATTTACCAGGATGTTGCCTGGAATGGAGAGTAGGTCTTACAAGGAAAGGTTGAGGGTGCTAGGCCTTTTCTCATTAGAACGGAGAAGGATGAGGGGCGACTTGATAGAGGTTTATAAGATGATCAGGGGAATAGATAGAGTAGACAGTCAGAGACTTTTTCCCCGGGTGGAACAAACCATTACAAGGGGACATAAATTTAAGGTGAAAGGTGGAAGATATAGGAGGGATATCAGAGGTAGGTTCTTTACCCAGAGAGTAGTGGGAGCATGGAATGCACTGCCTGTGGAAGTAGTTGAGTCGGAAACATTAGGGACCTTCAAGCAGCTATTGGATAGGTACATGGATTATGGTAAAATTATATAGTCTAGATTTATTTGTTCTCCAGGGCAGCACGGTAGCATTGTGGATAGCACAATTGCTTCACAGCTCCAGGGTCCCAGGTTCGATTCCGGCTTGGGTCGCTGTCTGTGCGGAGTCTGCACGTCCTCCCCGTGTCTGCGTGGGTTTCCTCCGGGTGCTCCGGTTTCCTCCCACAGTCCAAAGATGTGCAGGTTAGGTGAATTGGCCAATGATAAATTGCCCTTAATGTCCAAATTGCCCTTTGTGTTGGGTGGAGGTGTTGAGTTTGGGTAGGGTGCTCTTTCCAAGAGCCGGTGCAGACTCAAAGGGCTGAATGGCCTCCTGCACTGTAAATTCAATGATAATCTATGATTAATCTAGGACAAGGGTTCGGCACAACATCGTGGGCCGAAGGGCCTGTTCTGTGCTGTATTTTCTATGTAAAACAACTCCATTTTCAACGAGCCCTTTGTCAAACATCGTGGTTTAGATAATTGAAAATTATCTTGACGAATGATTGCGAAGACTGGTTTAGTTAATTTAGGGATGATGTCTGAATTTTTACCTGAACAGATTTTTCCTCCTTTAGAATTGTTTTGCATCCATATTGATATTTCACTGTTAATCATTCGACTACCAAGAACCTGATTTTTTTCAATTTATTTGGATTTGTGCCTCGTTACTGGCTTCCCAGAAGTGCAGTTTTTCCTGCATTACATTCTAATACCCAAGGTCAAAATCAGCAGAAGATCGAGTTGTAGATTTATACATTTATTGCATTTTCACACCAAAGATCACTAGTTGGGGAAACACCATGTCAACGTGCTGTGTTGAACATGAGAAACGGGGGGAAAAGACCATGTGGCCTGTCAAACCTGCTCCCCCATTTTATGTGAACCGATATGGCTGATCTTGGGTGTCATCTGCACTTTACTGCCTGCTCTCCATGTCCTTTGATTCCAAACAATTGTCTCACCTGTCAAATATAGCCACTATCCTTTTGGGGTAGAGAATTCCTTTAAGTGAAGAATTCTCATAGAATTTACAGTGCAGAAGGAGGCAATTCAGCCATCAAGTCTGCACCAGCCCTTGGGAAAGGGCACCCTCAGCCCCCACCCCCACCATATCCCCGTAACACAGTTACACCACCTAATCTTTTGGACACTAAAGGGGCAATTTATCAAGGCCAATCCACCTAAACAGTCCATCTTTGGACTGTGGGAGAAAACCAGAGCACCCGGAAAACCCACACATACACGGGGAGAACGTGCAGACTCCACACAGACAGTCACCCGAAGCCGGAAATAAACCCGGGTCCCTGGAGCTGAGGTAGCAGTGCTAACCACCGTGCCGCCCATTCCTTTCATCCCAGGTGCCAATCTAGTGAACCCTTGCTGCACTGCCTTCAATGCAGGTATATTCCTCCTTTTAAATATGGATACTCAATCGGAACAATATTCCAGATGCTGTCTCAAAAGTAGCAAGTACTCCAATGCCATTGCAATAAATTACTTGCTGTGCCTACCTGCATGCTAACTTTGTGTTCCATGTATGCATACACCTTCATCTTTTTCAACATTTACAAGTTTCACACCTCGCCATGTAACTCATCCCCCCTCAAAAAAAACCCAGTCATCATTCTGGTAAATTACTGCACTTGCCCCCAAGCTTTGATGTGCATTGTGAAGTGTAGTGCCCAGTGATTTATTAAGGTTGAGTATAACATCTTGCTTTGTATGGTATGCCTCTTTGTAAATCCCAGAATTCATAAGTTTTTCAACAGCCTCATCAATTCTGTCTGAATGCCTTCAAAAGAATTATGTGAACCACCAGGTCTCTCTCCTGCACCCCTGTTAAAATTTTACAATTTCATACTTATTGCCTTGCCAAATTGCATCACTTCACACATCTCGTGCATTAAACTTAATTTGCCTCCTGTTTGCCCATTTCATGTCTGACCTCCTGAGGTCTGTTACTATCTGCAGTGCATATGTGTTTTGAGTCATCTGCTAACTTTGAAATTATGCTCTTTATATCCAAGTCCAGGTCATTAATGTACAGCAAAAAGAGTCGTGGACCCATAGGTGCTTAGATCCAAGGGTAGGCGTGCATCTACACTTTGAACCAAGCTTAGTCTGGCTGAGTAATAGAAACAAGTTAGTTAGCCATCTGGGATTTTGGGTTCCAGAAGGGTGAGCTTTGGTAGGTTGAATGACTTTTATTTTGTTGCTAAATTTTATATGTTCTCACTTCAAAGCACAAGACAAAGCAGGAGAGCATAGCCATGGTAACTCAAAACATTCCTTTTGGCTCCTTTAGTTCTCTGCTGGCTTTATTTTTAAATAAGCATCGGCCTAGATTTTACTGTCAGCTGCAAAGTGATGTCGTGCGCCACTCCCCTCAAAGCTGCATGCAAAGACCTAGCAGTTTCTCTGGCTTGGGTTTCACCTTTCTCAACATTAATTTTGATCTTTATAGCGAAAGACTTCCCGACAAATCGGGTAGCTAGCAGAGTTCATCGTTCATTTAATGTTTCAGAAAATGAAATAAAGATTGATACATTTACAGGTGTTGCTATGGAATTGGAAATGTAAATATTTGAATATGGAAATTTTTAGCATGGAATGGAGAAATACGGCATCCCATTCAATATTCAATATAAAGTTACATTTTCAGGGCCAGAGAGGGTCTTGGATTGTGACTTGCGTGCTGTTGACTCAATTAAACCTCGTTCAATGTGAAAATTTTCAAAGCCTTTTACAGTAGGACATGAAAGTGAAAGTTCATGTCAAATCAGTGATTTTTACTTGAACTCTGTCAGCAGCAGACTCTGGAAGAAATGACTGATGTGGCCTCTGGATTTCTGCATTTAATGGCCAGTATGGGAAGCTGCTGTGTCAGTTACACAGGATAATGCTGAACGCTGACTGATTTTTGCCATCATTACTACTGCAAAATCTGGGCCGATTTCATTTTTAAGCTTTTACAGACATGTGCATTTTATGAAGGCTAGCTTTTCAATGTAATCAATTGCCTAAACTTAGTTTGAGTTTATTAATCTTGTGTATGTTTTTAGGAGGATGAAGAATGGAAGGAGTTTGAGCAAAAGGAAGTTGATTACAGTGGCTTGAGAATCCATGCCTTACAAATCAGGTGAGCACAATAATTGAAGGAGTGCTTTTATTAGATATGAGCCAATGATGTGGTTTCAGCTTTTTTGATTATTAAGTACATTTTGATTCTTGAAGGGTTAGTGTCAAACTTGTTTATTAAGCTCATTTTATATTGTAACCTAATCATAGAATAATGCATACAGGGAGATCATTCAGCCCTATTGTGTCTGGAGATACCAATGAATCCCACTCTTTCCCCATTTTGTTTGATTAAAGTCTGGGGCATTTTGTCTAGCGTCTTTGATAAGTCCATGTGCACCACATCCAAGTGCATTAGACTCATCAGCTCCTGCCTAATCAGTTTGACCATACTAGTCAAACACCATTTGCCTTAAATCACTCCATGCTGCTGCTTTTAATTTCTTCACTCTACTTCTCTGAATGCCACTTAATTTTGTCCCAGAATATTGTTCAAGTCTTTTCCTCACCTTTCAGCATTAGGCTGACTGGCTTCTTGTTTGTAGAAGAGACTTATCCCCTCCCTCTTTTTAAACATGGGTGGGGCATTTGTAATCTTGTAGCACTATCCCATACCCAGAGAGAGTTATTGACAGAACTTTTGTAATTTCTACCTGTGCCCTCAATAAATTTGGATGCATTTCATCCCGATAAAGTGACTTTTCTACCATTAGGACTGCTAATCCTTTTGAGTACCTCCAACATCTTTACTGCCTCCTTTCCTGCTACTTTGTCAGCATTTGATCCAACATGACTTGTGATGTTGGCCACATTCAGTAAAGAGTTACCTGGGGGTCCTGAGCTATTATTTTCGACTGTTCAACTATAGAGACGCTTATGATAAAGGAACCTCTGTGTAATTTTAGTCAGCCTATAGATTGGGCAAATCAAATTAGTCACAATACTGCAGAGGAGGGATTCCTGGAGTGTATACGGGATGGTTTTCTGGCCCAATATGTTAAGGAACCAAATAGAGAACAGGCCATCCAAGACTGGGTACTATGTAATAAGAATGGAATCATTGGCAATCTAGTTAAGACCCTTCGGGATGGGCGACCATAATATAACAGAATTTTTCATCTTAAGGTGGAAAGTGAAGTAGTTGATGCTGAGACTAGGGTCCTGAAACTTTATAAAGGAAACTACGATAGTATGTGTCATGGGTTGGCTATGTAATAATCTTTATTAGTGTCACAAGTAGGCTTACATTAACACTGCAATGAAGTTACGGTGAAAATCTCCTAGTCGCTACACTATGGCACCTGTTTGGGGGCATTGAGGGGGAATTGAGAATGTCCAGTTCACCCAACAAGCGTGACTTTCGGGACTTGTGGGAGGAAACTAGAGCACCCGGAGGAAACCCACGCAGACACTGGGAGAACGTGTAGACTCTGCACAGACTGACCCAAGCCGGGAATCAAACCTGGGTCCCTGGCGTTGTGAAGCAACAGTGCTAACCACTGTGTTACCATGCCACCACTGGAAAACATTACTTAAGAGGGATGACTGTGGCTAGACAATGGCAAACATTCAAGGAGTGCATGGGGAGCTGTAGCCATTGTTTATTCTGTGCGGCACAAAAGCAAAATGCAAAGGGTGACCAATCCATGGCTTAGATGGGAAATTAGTAGCATTCAATCCAAGGAAGAAGCATACAAATTGGCCAGGATAAACAGATCTAAGGATTGGGAGCAGTTTAGAATTCTGCAAAGAAGGACCAAGGGATTGATTAAGATGGGGAAAATGAGAGTAAGCTTGCAGGGAACATAAAAACTGACTAAAGGTTTCTGTAGTTATGTGAAGAGAAAAAGATTGGTGAAGTGAAATGTAGGTCCCTTACAGTCAAAAACGAGAATTTATGATGGGGAACAAAGAAATGGCTGAGCAACTGAATATATACTTTGGTTCTCCACAAAATGTGATCCCAGAAATGTTTGGGAATGCAGGGTTTAATGAGGGGGGTGAAAATGAATGAGATCAATATTAGTAAAGAAATGGTGTTGGGGAAATTGATGGGATTGAAGGCTGATCCCTAAGACCTGATAATCTACATCCCAGAGTACTTAAGGAAGTGGATCTAGAAATAGTGGATGCATTGTGGCCATCTTCCAGGATTCTATAGATTCTGGAACAGTTCATACAGATTGGAGGGCATCTAATGTAGCTCCACTATTTCATAAGGTGGTTGAGAGAAAACATGGAATAATAATCACTTATTGTCACAAGTAGGCTTCAATGAAGTTACTGTGAAAAGTCCCTAGTCTCCACATTCTGGCACCTGTTCAGGGAGGCCGGTATGGGAATGGAACCCGCGCTGCTGGCCTTGCTCTGCATTACAAGCCAGCTGTTTAGCCCACTGTGCTAAACCAGCCCCATTATAGGCCAGATGTCATTGTGGGGGAAATTCTAGAATACATTATCAAAGATTTTGATGTGGAGATGCCGGCGTTGGACTCTGGTCGGCATAGTAAGAAGTCTTGCATCACCAGGTTAAAGTGCAACAGGTTCGTTTTGAATCACTAGCTTTCGGAGCGCAGCTCCTTCAAGTCAATGAAGAGGTGGGTTCCACAAACACACATATAGACAAAGTCAATGATGCAAGATGATACTTTGAATGAGAGTCTTTGCAGGTAATCAAGTCTTTATAGGTCCAGACAGTCTGCCTGGAGAAAGGGATAATCATAGGTTAAAGAGGTGTGAATTGTCTCAGGCCAGGACAGTAGGTAGGATTTCACAAGGCCAGGCCAGATTGTGGGGGGGGTGGTAAATGTAATGCGACATGAATCCAAGGTCCCGGTCGAGGCCGTGCTCATGCGTGTGGAACTTGGCTATAAGTTTCTGCTCTGTGATTCTGCTGAAGTGTTCCCTGATTGGAACGGAACATTCCTGTCTGGCGATTGTGCTATGTCTGTTCATTTGTTGCCGCAGCTTCTGCATGTACCTGTAAAGATTTTATAGCAGAGCACTTAGAAAATAGTGGCAGGATCAGACTGAGTCAGCATGGATTTACAAAGGGGAAATCATACTTGACAAATCTACTAGAATTCTTTGACAAATCTACTGAAATTCTTTGAAGATGTAACTAGTAGAGTTGATAAGGGGGAGCCAGCGGATGTGGTTTATTTGAACTTTCGGAAGACTTTTGACAAAGGCCTGCGTAAGAGAGCCTGTAAACTTAAAGTGCATGGGATTAGGGCTAACTTATTGATATGGATAGAAAACTGGTCGACGGGAAGCAAAGAGTAGGAATTAACTGGTCTTTTTTAAATTGGCAGGCAATGACTGGTGGGGTACTGCAGAGATCAGTGCTGGGATCCCCAGCTATTCAAAATATATGTTAATGATTTAGATGAGGGAACAAAATGTAATATCTCCAAATTTGTACATGACACAAAGTTGGGTGGGAGGGTGAGCTGTGAGGAGAGATCCTTCAGTGTGATTTGGGCAAGTTGAGTGAGTGGGCAAATGAATGGCAAATGCAGTATAATTTAGATAAATGTGAGGTTATCCACTTTGGTAGTAAAAATGGGAAGGCAGATTATTATCTCAATGAGACCTGGGTGTCCTCGTGCACCAGTCACTGAAAGTAAGCATGGCAGGTGCAGCAGGTGGTAAAGAAGGCAAATGGTATGCTGGCCTTCATTGCGAGAGGATTTGAGTACAGGAGCAGGGATGTCTTGCTGCAATTATACAGGGCCTTGGTGAGGCCACACCTGGAATATTGTGTGTAGTTTTTGTTTCCTTATCAGAGGAAGGATGTTGCTATCGAAGGAGTGTGGCAAAGGTTTAGCAGACTGATCCTGGTATAGTGGGCTGGACGCATGAGGAGAGATTTGCTGGAGTTCAAAACGAGGGGAGGTGGGATCTCCTAGGAACCTATAAAATTCTAACGACTAGACAATGTAGATGCAGGAAGGATGTTCCTGATGGTGGGGGTGTCCAGAACCAGGGGTCACAGTCGACCATTTAGGACAGAGATGAGAAATTTCTTCACCCAGAGAGTGGTGAGCCTGTGGAATTCATTACCACAGGAAGTAGTTTAAAACATTGTTTTCAAGAAGCAGTTAGATATAGCACTTGGGGTGAAGGGGATCAAAGGATAATTGGGGGGGGGGGGGGGGGAAGGTGGGATTAGGCTACTGAGTTGGGTGATCAGCTATGATCATAATGAATGGTGGAGCGGGCTTGAAGGACCAAATGGCCTCCTCCTGCTTCTATTTTCTATGTTTCTATAACCCCGGGGCTGTGTTATTATAGTGAGCCTATTGTGTTGCGAAGCCCAAGTTACTTCCAATTAACCTGTTCTTGGTCTTCATTTACAAACTGACCCTATTTTACTCTAAATCTAACAAGAATGGACATCCTTGGGAGGGCTGTGTGCTGTTACTCTGGCACATTGGACTATATCTTGCTGCTTCACTAAATGGGTTCCATATTTTATCCTGTCCTCTGTAAACCTAAATTCCAGTGAGTATAGAAGATCGATCTGACCAATTTTGTTCAAGATGATAAAGGGATTTGATACATCGAAGCAATTTTCTCTGGGGGTGGGGTGAAATTGAAGAATGTGGAGTTGAGCATTAAGTTGGGAAATACTTTGTGCACAGGGTAGCAGCAGAAATCTGGAATTCTCTTCCTAAATGGATGCTAGGATGATTTGAGCTTTCAAATCGAGGTTGGTAGAATTTTGTTGGGCAAGGTTATCCAGGGATCTGGATTACAGCAGTTCCGGCACGATGGGCCGAAGAGCCTTTCCAGCACTTTATTTTTCTGCAATTGTGAGTTTTTAAAAATAAATTTAGTGTACCCAATTAATTTTTTCCAATTAAGGGGCAATTTAGTGTGGCCAATCCACCTACCCTGCACATCTTTGGGTTGTGGGGGCGAAACCCACGCAAACACTGGGAGAATGTGCAAACTCCACACGGACAGTGACCCAGAGCCGGGATCGAACCGAAGACCTGGGCGACGTGAGGCAGCAGGGCTAACCCACTGCACCACCGTGCTGCCCCTGTGATTGTGAGTTGAGGCAGCCGTGATTTAATTGAATAACGGAATGCACTCTGGGCCTGAATGTTTCTTATGGAAAGTAAAATACTCATCAGAAAAAAGTACTAATATCTAACTACTAGGAGTGCTGCAAGTTGCCCTCGAATACAATCTTGCTGCTAATTGGAGATTGGGCTATAGCTCGGGCAGAAAACTCCGATCTTCCTTGTGCAGCTGACATGAGGCAGGGTTGTCAGGCAGCAGCATGTTTGTGGGTTTCTGCCTTGAGGCGAGTGGAAGGATCGGTCAGTGGAACGGCTTTTCTCACGGCGTGTAGGGGCAGCAGGTTGGAACTCGTCATGTAATCCTGATGGCTCCTCACCCACAGCCACCATTCCATGGGGGCGTCCATGCATGACTCGTGCACCAGGGTGGCTTGCAGATGATCACCACGCGTTGCAAATGTGCAGTAATATGCGGGGCATTTCTTGGGGTTGCCTTTGCCTCTGTGGCCAGTTCTGGAAATTATACACACACTCGTTTCAATTGAGCTACCTGCATAACAGCAGTATGAGTTGAGTAGGTATGTGCCAATCCACCATGCTCTTTGTTTATCTCGATTGAACAATGCAAGCCTGTTATTTCAGCACAGAGATGCAGGACATTGTAGCAGATTTAAGATGTGTGCAACAAAATACAGAATCCTCCTCTTGGCTGTTAGAGAGTTCACTTCTCGACTGTTGATCAGGCAGAAGGTGCCAAGTGCTGGCCGTGCGCCAACAAAGGAAAAATCTGACTGATCCCAATCTGCTCTTGCATACATGTGTGAGGAGTGTGTTGAGGCAATTGCAAAGGGGTAAGGATTTTGGATAAAATTCTCGGCTGTCAAAACTGTTTCCATTCAAACGTCATTAAACATTTGTTCTGCCAACCTGTGAGAATAGCACCAGCTGAGGACAGTAAATGATCGCAGCCTATTGGGACCCATTGTACTTTCTATACATGTTAACCAATTTAAGAGCTGCTTGTGTCTTCTGAACAGAATATTGAGATTGTGTAATGATAGCTATTACTACCTGACAGTGACGAAAGAGAGGAAGAAGATGATGAGAAGAAAGAGGATCAAGGTGAAGATGGTGAGAATATCTTGTATAGAGAAGGAGACAAGACAGTCGGGCCCTGGAACAAGATAACGGCAGCACCAGCTCCTGTTGCCGTGGGTAAGTGTCAAGATTGCTTTGGACGTAGAGAATTTTAACAGATCCAAGAACACACTGAAGTTCACATATAGCCGCACAATTACTCCCAATTAACATTTTCTTAAATACTTTGTGGCAACAGTTTAGCATTTATTTGAAAGGGTGTTGTGGCATTATTTAGGGTGCCATGATAAAATTAGACCCAATTTTTAAAAGGCAGACTTTACCCCTATTTTTGAGCGGTGTGTTTTTGTACTACATCACTAGGGGGAGCACTACCTGCACATGCCGCCTCAGTGTCAGGCCCTTATTTTGAATGAAAGTTTTAAGAAAGAATGTCACCTAATGTGGGCTTAAAAATGAACCGAGGATTAAGATTCCCCAAATCTACCAACTGAGCTAACGGACCTCTGTTGGAACTCCCTGCACAAAAGTCCTAACTTTCTAATAAATCAAAAGAAAAATATTATTCAGCGGTTAAAGCTGCAGTGTTAAATTGGCCAAAAAGCAAAATGTCACGCAGCCACCATCTTGGGGGAGAATCCGTGCCTGTGACATGCGGCCAGAGTGTGGACTGAATGCACAGTGATGTTTTTCTGGTTGGGGGCAGGAGTTGGTGTTTAAGGTTTGAAGGACTTTCATACCGCTGCTATTAAATAATTGCCATGGCAAGCACAAACAATTTAACTGAAACCGTGCCTGTATTTATGCTGATCCTGACATGCTCAAAAGGTTGATGAAAGAGTCATCATGTGGAACACATTAATCTGCCCTTATGTGGGTGCGAAACAGGTGTAGTTTACTTCAGAATTGCGGAATGTGCTCGAAGTGGGAAAATCTAGCCCTGGCAATTTAAAGAACTGAAAGTTCCAGGTTTTCAACCATCAAGGAAAGTTTGTGGGCATGTGAAGGAAGTATTTGCAAAAGGTATTGGATGTTTTGCCTGGGCAATACCATTAATCTGCCCACACTGTTAGATATACTTCTCCCGTCCCTGCATTTTCTCCCTCCCCATTTTAGTTGTGCTGCTAATCATTCCCTCAGCAGCAAGGTAAGAATTATTTCATGGGGCTCAGCCTTGCTGATGGGAAGTGTCACCTTATTTTTCTTTTACTTCAGGGGAAAATGCCTGGATTCCTAAGCAGGACCCCATGGCGAGATCATACACTTAACCTATTGTCTAACCCTGCATGGATCATTTTGCTACCTTGGGTCATTGTTGTTTTTGTTCATGTAGAAACGTTTGCACTATTGTAGAAGTTACTACATTTGTCTAACACAAGTGTGCCTCCAGTTGCAGAGATCCCAGAACCAAAGCCATCTGGTGTTTATCGACCTCCTGCAGCCAGATTGGGTAATGTGAGAAGAACGCAATCACAAGGACCACCAGAAATTTACAATGATGCACAGTTTCCTTCCCTACAAGCTTCTGCAAAGCATGTAGAAACCAGAAAGTAAGGCCGGATGTGTTCACGTACGAACAATGATTTGCCACTGTTTTATTTCCACCGATGCGTGCCAGTTTTGACGGGGAGGGGATAAAAAAAAGTTTGTCCCTCTTTCTACGGAAAACGAACATGGCATTTTTCAGTAATTTCTTAAGTTCTTCATTATCAGTTTTTTTTAAAAAAACTCTGGCTCATAGACCTGCTGTTCCGCCATTGCCTCCTTTGTGAATCTTGCAGGAGTGGTACAATGTGCCTTTCAATTTGATATGAAGATGATGCCTGCTGTGTTTTCTCTTGGGCTCTTGGCAATCATATGATATGTAAAGTATTTGTCTAACACAAATGAAACTAAAAGTATTTTCAAAAATATGTAATGAAGTGAGTAATCTGCTGAAGGTTTTAGCAAACCTAAATCAGAAGTGCTCTGACCGGTCAGTGAGTAATATCCTACCTAGTGCAGGACAAGCCCATGCAGAGTAGGAGTTTCCTGCCATCATTCTTTGGCTTGTCCTGTTGAGGTGGGAGTCCTGAAGCTACCTCATTGAGCTGGGAGGGATAGTGAGTGTTCAGGGGGAAGAGGGAGAATCAGCTCCTAATTGGTTGTCTAATATGTTAATCTGAGAGTCGACATTAGTTGAAAACGGGACCGGGTGAAACTGCGATCTCCATATGAAAGTAGCTTACTGCTGCTTATTTAGGTACATGTTTGAAATGCCAACTTTGGAGAGATAGCAGAGGGCTGCAGCATCCACCACCCATGAAGATTCCGATGAATCGTTTGAGGTAGAGTGAGTGAAGAACTGAAAATGAAGAACCATACATTTTCTTGTATAGTAAATCCAATTAAAATCATTGTACATGTCAGACGCAGATATTTTGCAGTTTACTTAAATATTTATATTTTTCAGTTCATCTGACTTGCCTTCATTTGTACAATCTATTTGTTCAATCTCCACATACAAATTGGCTGCCATGGTTATATTGTTGTGTCGTCTGTCCGGAATTCCTTGTATTCACATATTACCTGTATCTGCTAGATAGCTGCTGTATCCATAGAATTTCTACAGTGCAGGAGGCTGCCATTTGGCCCATTGAGTCTGCACCAACCCACTGAAAAGAGCACCCTTCCAAGGCCGACGACTCCGCCCAATCCCCATAACCCCACCTAACCTGCACTTCTTTGGACTGTGGGAGGGAACTGGAGCACCCGGAGGAAACCCACGCAGACACTGGGAGAACATGCAAACTCCACACAGTCACCCAAGGCCGGAATCTAATCTAGGTCACTGGTGCTGAGGCAGCAGTGCTAACCACTGTGCCACCGTGCAGCCCCGGGTTTGGGTACTTTGGAAAATGATGCCCAACCAACTACAGGGCAATTGCAAATAGTCTGCAGTTGATGGACAATGTGAAAAATGAAAATCGCTTATTGTCACAAATAGGCTTCAAATGAAATTGCTGTGAAAAGCCCCTAGTCGCCACATTCCGGCACCTGTTTGGGGAGGCTGAAACGAGAATTGAACCCATGCTGCTGGCCTGCCTTGGTCTGCTTTACAAGCCAGATATTTAGCCCACTGTGCTAAACCAGCACCTGTATGGCAGAACCAACCTGTGAGAGGTGTATGGTCTGAAGCCCCAAAGAACCTTGATGAATAGCTGTGCTAAGCTCAAGGTTTTAAAAAAATAAAAGACCTAGATCTGCAGCTTTGAGAGCAAGGGAAGAGAGCTTCCAGAAGCACTGGCAGTTTCCTCGCAGTTCTCAGCATGGTTGGTCACATGGTGTGGATGCCCAACTATGAAAGGAAGGCGGGGTTTCCTTTGGGATGGATCTGGCCTCAAACCTGAAGGCAAGAGCAGGAAAGTGGAGGCAGAGCGTGCCTTCTGCTTGTGCTTGCGCCCCTGCACCTTGGTGGTGGTTTATTATGATTTTGCCCAAAACTGACAATTGCCAGTAGAGGCTATCTGACCATTTGTGAAAAAAATGGGGACCCATGTGGAGAATATCTGAGCAGGTTATACTCTGACCTGGATTGCTGCTTGTCTTAAAAGAGTAACCTTGGGACAGGCGTCTCTCAGCAATTAGCCGTTGGCCCTGGAGGTACAGAAACTGCCTCATTGCCTGGGTCAAGATCATCTGTCATTTTAATTCCTGGTATCTGAAGCCCAGAGCTCCTCAAAACTAAAAGAAATGAGGCACCTGGGAAACTGGTAGAACCTTTTTCTACACTTTTGTAGAAAAGCCAGACAGGACGTAAATCGGGTTTTTCCATTCAAACCCACAGTGCGTGATGTCTTTGACATTTCATGTCAAACACATCTGAACAAATTGGGTTATGCAAGTGCCTATTCATGACCATGTACAAGTGGTGATCCCATCGATTAGTTTTTTGCTGAAGGTTTGTTAGCTGAGAAATTTGCCTCTGAACCAGGGCAGGGTCAATGTGTTGGTTGCAGGCAGGTCTGGGTACTGCTACACTGGCAGTAAGGTTCCTTCAGCATTGCAGCCTGAATGCATGTGTGGGATTCTGCTATGCACAGGTCCTCCGATAGTCGCTGATGATGTTTGGTGCGGCATTCTATGCTAAAACATTCAGTAGATTGTAGCTGCTTTAGCTATGGTCCCATGATGCACTGCCAGGAGGCATGCTTGAACTTGTAATGACCTTGAGACAAAAGCAAACTAATAGTTTGTTGGCACTCGGTCACCTCTTATCATCTTAGCTACTTCCTGCTCAGTTGATGGGGCTGCTGGAAGTCACCACCTTGTCTTTGACGTGGAACTCCAGCTTTCCTGCCTTTACTCTGGTGGCGGGGGGTGGAATCGGCAGGGGGTTCCTTGTCAGCTCTCCGGTGGGCGAGGTCCCCTTGGGCTGGGCAAAATCCCGTCCATGGTGTGGAGACCAGCTAGAGCTTCCAAGAGATGTCGAGGAACTCTTCAGGAAATTGGCTGTGTCTCAGTCCTTTTTTTTACCTACCCAACAAGGGTATGGATTTGGTTCAAGAAGAGACTCCCCACCACTGGAGGGCAATTAGGGATGAGCAACAAAATCTGGCCCAGCCAGCGATGTCCACACCCCATGATTGAATAAAAATACTCCTTTGGCATTGATTATAAAAAATACTTTCACATGCCATCTCTATGTTGCCATGTGGGTGTCGAAGTTCAGTTGGCCGGACAGCTGGTTTGTGATGCAGAGCGAGGCCAGCAGTGCGGGTTCAATTCCCGTACTGGCTGAGGTTAATCATCAGGGCCCTGACTTCTCAACCTCGCTCCATGCCTGAGGTGTGGTGACTCAGTTTAAATCACCACCAGTCAGCTGTCCCCCTCAAAAGGGGAAAGCCGCCTATGGTCCTCTGGGACTATGGTGACTTTTACTTAGCTCAACAATTAACAGTCTGACTTGTACAGATGGATTTTACATCGAAAACCCAAATTCCTGGGGTGGTGTCAGTTGAAGATATCTCGTGACAATTTTTCAGAACTTTAAGCCAGAGTCATTCCCCCTGTCCCAAATCAAAGTTACTTCCTAAAAAGGAAAAAAATTATTTTTGATTGTTTGTCCTCATAGAATCATAAGAGTTTACCGTGCAGAAGGAGGCCATTCAGCCCGAGTCTGCATCGGCCCTTGGCGAGAGCACCTTGCTTAAGTCCATGCCTCCACCCTATCCCTGTAACCCCACCTAATATTTTGTTCACTATGGGGAAATTTAGCACGGCCAACCCACCTAACCTGCGCATCTTTGAACCGAGGAAACTGGAACACTCTAAGGAAACCCGTGCAGTCACGGGGAGAAAGTGCAAACTCCACACAGCAAGTCACCCGAGGCTGGAATTGAACCCGGGTCTTGGGAACTGAGGCAGCAGTGCTAGCCACTGTACCGCCATGCCACCCTTGCAGTTTGTTTATGGGATCTGAGTGATTGTAATCCCATTGACTTCCTTTCGGCCAAACAAGATATGATTCTGGGATCTATTGGGATTGAGTGTTTGGTCCATACTGGAGAGTTGGGGTGGGGCAACTGATCTTGTGCAGGCAGGATGCTTAAGACTAGGTGGGCTCCAGTCATCCTCCATTTGATTGCTCAACTCTGATCCAGTCTGACTGTTAAAGTTTTCTGCCATCAATTGCTTGTAGCATCAAAAAGTTAGGACTATCAAGTGGAAAGTGTCGGGGAAGCAGGAGTAAACCTCCAGAATTCTATAATTTACATTCCTGAGCAAATTTAAGCTGCATGTGGCAACATTGATCATCTATTGTTAAATTACAAGCTGGATAGGATCTGATACATTCGAGAATTGTGCAAATTGGTCGGGAGAATTGTGCAAATTGTTCGGGAAATTAATTTGTCTATTGCTCAGCCAAATCTGCCTGTTTTTCACAAACTAAAACACCAGCTCTGTGATCTCCAGTTCCTTGTATTTAAGTCATGGGAACCATTTGATCATCAACTCCAATATAGTAGTTTGAGTTTTTCTGGTAGTTTTTCCGCTCTGAATTCTTTGGTGAAAAAATTGGGCTGATTTGAAGGTTGTGCCAGAAAGTGGATTTACATTTACCTTGATTGTGGTGTCTAGTTTTATTTGCTGGTCGATGATTGTGGAAAGTTGGTGCTCAGTTTAGATGGGCCATCCAGTTTAGGTTGTTTAGAAGCATTATGTAATCGTTTGAATGAGATGTGGCCAGTTAAGTAGCAGAATCTATTATGATGTGTAGCCACTAGAGGTAGCGGTGCTGTTTGTGTCCATGCCAGTACTGATGCAACCATCTTGGCAGTGCATGAAACAATTGTGAACCCCCACTAACAAAGCCTTCAGTATAAAACGATAGGGCCTCCAGCTTGTGTTCTAATCAGAGTGGAACAGAAGCACATTAATTTGTTTGTGGAGGTTGAATGAAAGTGGAAATGTCAGATTACCTGCTGCAGGGTATAAGGTCTTTTGTTCCCTCAACGTAGTTCAACCTTCATATATAAAGCTTCAATTTCCCCCTCGGGGAATTTCTCTCTTTTCCCATTTAATTTCTTTGCTATTACCTTCCTGCATGCCCAGAACATGGGAGTTCTTCATTTCCGAGTGGAGAAAGCACCATATGATCTGGTAATGATGTGCTAAATTTTAAAAGGGGCAGTGTCCCTTTTTTCTCCCCCCTCCCGAGCCTGTTCATTTTGTATGTGGCGGTTGAACTACATAAAAGAATGAGGAAGACCGTGCCTCCTGTGGTAGGTAACCTAACACTACTTTGGTCACGTTTTCTAGTTTTGTGTTTGCGCACTTTTCGAGCTGATCATAAAAATTATTTTTTCCCAGAGATAAAGAAATGGAAAAGACCTTTGAGATGGTGAAATACAAAAACAGAGCCAGGGAGGATGGTTCTAAAAGTCAGTCCGTTCAGCTAGAACTTGGCAACCAGTTTGCTGTTCTTGGGGAGCAGTAAATGTTGGTGCATATTTTACAGACTGGTGCTCTGTATTCCATCCCAGGTAACTAATCTACATGGAACCCATCTGTCTTCACCCCACAATGCCAGAGAGATTTTTAATTGATCTGGTATAGACTTCTGCGGACAAATGAGGCATCTGCAAGGCATCATGGGAATTTAAAGCTTGAAGCACAATAGCTGCTGTCATCTACTATGGACTGGAACTGAAAGGGTTTGAATGAAGTGTCAGTCACTCTTGGAGCGATGTTTTTGGATAAAGATTAAAAATGCAGCCATTAAGTGGTCTATTTGTTTATAGTCCTGCTTCCATTTTGAATGTTGAGTCTCTCAAAGGTGACTACCTCAGTTTGACAGAAAACTGTGGACACCATTATGACTGTACCTCGTTTGCCATCTCCAGTTTGCTACCGTTTATTAAAAAAAAAAAGTATTACAACGTAGTTGAACTATTTCAGAATATTAAACCGCTAAATTCCTGGGGGCAGAAATAGAAACATTTCTTATCAGTCTGCAAATTGAATTTGAGACTGCACAACTTTTAAGTGACCTTACCTTTAAACTAAAAGAAAGTATGGCATCCTGTTAAATTGTCTGCTTTTAAGAGGCTGCATGCGATGGCTTGGACTGCAACGCTTTCCGCTTAAAATCATTCTCTGCGTGTGTATTTTGATGGCAGTGAGCTGTAATCCGCTTCCCACTACGGCTTCCTTCCCCAGATTTCCCTGATGTTAAGAGAACCATAGTCTAACATGAATCTAGGATGCACCTCATTCTTTGTAGCTTTCTGATTACTTTTTGTAAGTGGCATCACCAGTAAACCCCTCGGCCCTCAAATCTTCAACCTGCTATAAGAAGCGTAGAAAACAAAAGTATTTGCCAGCAGATAATAAACCGCCCTGGAAATGGAGATTGAAAAGAGGGTTTTGCAACAGTGTTCCTATTTAGAATTATTTGGGTAATCTCACCTGAACAATCAAACTAGTGCTTGTTACATGCAACCATTGATGATGACACTTGTCAGTGAACTGAGGTTGAATTTAATTCATCCAACTTTTTGTGTATTTATGTAATTAACTATTATGAAACCTTAGCTTCAGGATGGGGGAAATAACGTTTTACGGTTGCAGTTAAGAAAAATATAACAGCTGTACAACTATTTATGAAGACCTTACTGTACAGTATTTTCTTGCGGTTCTGGTTTCAAGACCACTTTAAAATTGGGCATAAATAAGTGTATCTTAAGGCCTTGTCCTGCAGCGCTTTCAAATTCCCTCCTTTTTGGCTTGCGATAAAATTAATTTTCTGTTCAAGAACTAACAGCAACACTTTACTCGGAGTAGACATTATTGGGTTGTTTTAAGATGCACATTTAGAATCTACTTTGTGCTTTACAAATAGAACAGCAACTATTGTCTGAACATGTTTGAATCCTGGGCATGTATTATGGCTGTACTGGAGAAACAACAAATGAAATAAATCAATAAAGCTGCAACATGTGAATATGTTTTGTTTCTTAAACAATTGGTTCAGCTACTACCTGCTCAGTTTTTTTTTTGGGGGGGGGGTCATACTGTAACTCAAATTACTGCATTAATTGGGATGGTGTTTTGTTTCAAAATGCATTTTGTTACAATGGATGATGCATCTGATGTTCTTTTTTAAAAAAAAAAAAAAAAAAAATACAGCTGCAATATAAAACCCTTTGCTATGTGCTGCATTGCCTGATTAATAATACACCTTAGTAGCAGAGGTTTGTATTGGACCAAGAACCTGACTCTTTACATCCATAACACAGCAGAGGCAAAATTAAAATGCGGGTTTGTATTCAAGTAAACTTATTTTGTGTTGCTTGTGAACTTATCAGGTACAAAACCTTGTTCTAAAATTTTAATGCTTTATGCCTCATACAATGCAGTGGGGGGGGGGAGGGTTCTGAAATAATCTAGTTGGAGAACTTATCCTATTGACCCATATCAGATTTTCTTTAGTCTCTTCCCCCTGTTGGGGAGAATGCATTGCCTTTGGGAAGTATTGAAAGGCTGGTTACTTTGTAAGCAAACATTGGGGATTTACCCTGGTTTTGTAACCATTATTCAACTTGGTCGTATCCTGTACTTGTCCTGAAGCTGATAAGTCCCAATCAATAGCATTTTAACACTGGTGTTTGAGTGGGACTAAGAATACACTCTACACACCAGAAACTAAATGCTGGAAATGCACAGCTAGTCGATCAGTCCTGTAGCAAATGGCAGTAAATCGAAAGGTAAAAGAAAAAGACAACTGACTCCCTCTGGCCAACCTCCAAAAGCAAGAGTCGTCGTTTTAACAATCAATCACTGCAGAGCAGTTCTTAATGGGTTACGGGACTGAAAACTAACGGGCTTCCTGGACACCCTTTTGATTGCAGTGTGTTACGGGCCAATTCACCTAGGCTGCACATCTTTGGGGGTGAGATCCATGCAGACACGGGGAGAATGTACAAACTCCACATGGACAGTGACCTGGGGCCTGGATCAAACCTGGGTCCTCAGCGCTGTGAGGCAGCAATGCTAACCACTGCAGTGCTGTGCTGCCCTAATGGCAGAGAGCTCTTAATGCGATGTCCACATGATGTACTGAATGACCATCTGTGAAGAAAGAAAACCTCCAGGGGTTTTGAGTTGGCTACAGAAGTCGATTAAATCTTTTGTTAAAAGCAAATTGATTGGTGTTCGCACAGGTATACAGTGGCTGGTTGTTAGATATTTATGCGGTTTCATGTGACATGCTGAAATAATGGTGTCTGCTAGGCAGAAAGAAGTCGGTAACCATTTATCAGGGCACTGAAATCATCACCAGAATTAGCAAGCCAGTCAGCACTCAATGATCTCACCTGCACTTTTACACCAGTTAACTAATAATGAAGCTCCATTGAAAGTATAAGAATGTTTTGCAAAGAACACTTGTTTATTTGTGCCATCACCACCCCATCCAGCATGTGGTTGGTTTTTGGGGGGGGGGGGGGGGGGGGGGGGGGGGGGGCGGTTCTTTGTCAGCCACGCACGCCTACTGAAGTATGAGAATTCTGCCTGTTTGCATAATTGGGCTGGTTTTAAATCCTTGACAAAAGGTTGACAATTAGGTTGTCACACACATTAAACTTGGAATCACCCAATACCATCTGAATCATCTTTAATTTTTAACATGCCCCTTTGTTCTTGATTTTCTCCCCAGAGGAAATAGCTTTTCTGTATTCACCCTATCACATCCTTTTAGATACTTCCGTTAGAACATGCAACCTCTCCATTCTGCATATGTTTGAACTAGAAAGCTGGCTGACGGTGAAAATATGTTGTTTGATCTTTATGGCACAAATGTAGCTCAAATCTGGGTGACCCTTCAAGCTATTCTCTTGTTCCTGGTATGCGCACTCTGCAGTTGGAAGATATGCTTTATAAGATCTTCCTTCAGTTTATTCATGTATATCAATGTAAAAGCAAGAGTTGCTGATATTTTCTCTCTGAAAAGTATCAAGTGAATTGTAATTCCACTTTATATATGTATGCCCATCTACTGACCTAAGAGCTCATCATTGCAAGAAGGAAGATTGTTTATGCCCTTCACACTCCTTGGGGCATCTCGAAGCACATCACTACTCGTGGATTAGTTTTGGAGCACTGTCATGTGGGCAAAACTGGCACTCACTCTGCTCTGCAAGGTTCCACAACTGCAGAGGTGAATGAATAATCGGTGTGGTGTTGGTTGAGGGATGAACAGTGGCCTGAACAATGAAATATGTTTGTCTTTAGAAAGTTGCTATCGGATCTTTTAAGTCGACCTCAGCAGGCCACCGCCTCGATTTTGAAATCTCATCTGGATAGAAGACATCTCTGGCAGTGGTGCATCCCTTAAAGACTGCACTGAAAACAACTTGGTGGAAAAGATCCCCCCCCCCCCCCCCCCCCAGCATTACTCAATCAGCTACATTACCATTCCTGCTTTGACTAGCGTTGAAGACTGAAGAATAATAGTCCCTGTCAATCTCTTCCTCTCATAAAACATCCCATATACAAAGCATTTAAGTTTCCACCTTGTATTAAGAATCTATTAAGTCTATCTGAGAGCTGCGATACATCATCCCTTGTGCAGCTGTGGTTTTCTCATCTTGACATGACTGCTAACCTCACTCTAGATTAAATGCAAGCTATTTTGTTTAAGAGGTTGATCGCAAAACTCCCCATATATATCAGTTTTAGACACCATGGTTACAGAAGCAATAAGGATTTCAAAACTCTACCACGCATCATAAAAACTTAATGAAAACTTGGATTAATCCTAATTCCAATGTTTTAAAATGCTTGCAATGATCTAATCTTGATGCTCAAATTGGTTCTGCATTTGAAATCATAGAATTTACAGTGCAGCAGGAGGCCATTCGGCCCATCGAGTCTGCACCAGTTCTTGGAAAGAGCATCCTGCCTACACCCTATCCCTGTAATCCCACCTGACCTTTTCGACACTAAGGGGCAATTTAGCATAGCCAATACACCTAACCTGCACATCTTTGGACTTTTTGAGGAAACCCACGCAGACATGGGGGAGAAACTGCAAACTCCAGTCACCCGAGGCCGGAATTGAACCCGGGCACGTGGAGCTGTGAGGCAGCAGTGCTAACCGCTGTGCTTGTCTATTATATCATTCTATCTTCCTGCTTACGTGCCTATGAGAAAGAAATGAACAATTCTGCTCAGAGGTCCCCTGGAGAAGAACAGAGTGCAGTAAATACGCCCCACACCCCCTCCCCTGTTTAGAGCTGGTTAACTTTTCAATTTAGACTTCCGGTTGCGGCTATGCGGAGCTAAGCCGCACGATTCGGCAGCTCCGGCTATCACGGACGTTCGGGCTCTTTAGAGGAGCCCCAACAGAATTTTTTTTGAAGACGACACATGGGGAAGGGAAGAGCGAGGTCCCCCTTCAACTTTTATGGACCGGACCAGAAGTGAAACGGCCAAAAAAGCGGCACTGGAGCAGCGGGAGAAGCGAGGGAAGACGAGCAAAATGGCGGCGGCCGGGGACAAAGCGGAGTGTGGGCCGGAGCTGCAGGAGTTCATCAAGCGCTGCTTTGAGGAGCTGGGGAAGGAGATGCTGGCGCCTATGTTGTCGGCGATTGAAGGACTAGGGCTGACCCAGAAGGCCCACGAGGTAAAGAGTCAGTGAGAATGAGGACGAGCTCTTGGGCCTGGCGGTGAGAGTGGAGCAGAACGAGGCGCTACACAAGAGGTGGGCGGGAAGACTCGAAGACCTGGAGAACAGGTCGAGGAGAAAGAATCTGCGGATCCTGGGTCTCCCTGAAGGAGTGGAGGGGGCCGATGCCGGGGCATACGTGAGCACGATGCTCGGGGCGATGATGGGCGCGGAGGCCCCTTCGAGGCCGCTGGAGCTGGACGGGGCACACCGGGTGCTGGCGAGGAGGCCCAAGGCAAACGAGCCGCCAAGGGTGATGGTGGTGAGATTTCACTCTTTCACGGACAGAGAGAGGGTCCTGAAATGGGCCAAGAAGGAGCGGAGCAGCAGGTGGGACAATGCGGAGATCCGAATATACCCAGACTGGAGCACGGAGGTTGCAAAGAGGAGAGCGGGTTTCAACCGGGCCAAGGCGGTGTTGCACCGGAAAGGAGTGAGATTCGGAATGCTGCAGCCAGCGCGATTGTGGGTCACACACAAGGATCAGCACCATTACTTCGAAACGCCTGAAGAGGCGTGGACCTTTATTCAAACCGAAAAGTTGGACTCAAACTGAGGGTTTGTGAGGGTGGGGGGGGATGTTTGATGTTTGTTGTATATAGGGGGTCAATCACGCTCAGGAAATGTTACATGGGCTGGGGGAGAGAGACAAGGCCGCGACAGGAGCTGCGCCAGACGGGGCGGGGTAGGCTTAGGAAAGCACGGGGTTTTTCCCGCGCTAGGGAAGAAAGGCGGGAGGGGGAATGGAGGAACGCACACGGATTGGGAGATTCCCACACGGGGAGGTCAATGGGACGTGGAACGTGAGGGGCCTGAACGGGCCGGTGAAGAGGGCCCAAGTGTTCGGGCGCTTAAAGGGACTGAAGGCAGACGTGGTCATGCTCCAAGAGACACATCTGAAGGTGGCGGACCAGGTCAGGTTAAGAAAGGGATGGGTAGGACAGGTATTCCATTCGGGGCTGGACGAAAAGAATAGAGGGGTGGCAATATTGGTGGGGAAGCGGGTGTCATTTGAGGCCAAGACTATCGTAGTGGATAATGGAGGGAGATATGTGATGGTGAGTGGTAAGTTACAGGGGACGTGGGTGGTGTTGGTAAATGTATACGCCCCAAACTGGGATGATGCCGGATTCATGAAGCGCATGTTGGGGCGCATTCCGGACCTGGAGGTAGGAGGCCTGATAATGGGTGGGGACTTCAATACGGTGTTGAACTGCTCCAGATCGAGGACTGGAAAGAGGCCGGCGGCGGCCAGGGTGCTTAGGGGGGTTTATGGATCAGATGGGGGGAGTGGACCCGTGGAGGTTTGCCAGGCCGCAGACCAGGGAATTTTCTTTTTTCTCCCACGTGCACAAAGCCTACTCCCGGATAGGTTTTTTTGTTCTGGGCAGGGCGCTCATCCCGAAAGTGGAGGGAACGGAGTATTCTGCCATAGCTGTTTTGGATCACGCCCCGCACTGGGTGGAACTGGAGCTGGGAGAGGAGAGGGACCAACGCCCGCTGTGGTGGCTGGATGTGGGACTGCTGGCAGATGAGGTGGTGTGTGGGAAGGTGAGGGGGTGCATCGAAAGGTACTTGGAGGCAAACGACAACGGGGAGGTGCGGGTGGGGGTGGTATGGGAGGCGGTGATCAGGGGAGAGCTAATCTCCATCAAGGCTCATAGGGAGAAGACGGAGGGCATGGAAAGGGAGAGGTTAGTGAGGGAGATTTTAAGAGTGGACAGGAGATACGCAGAGGCCCCTGAGGAGGGATTACTTGGGGAAAGACGACGTCTCCAGACGGAGTTTGATCTGTTGACCACAGGGAAGGCAGAGGCACAGTGGAGGAAGGCGCAGGGGGCGACCTACGAGTATGGAGAGAAGGCGAGTCGGATGCTGGCACACCAGCTCCGTCAGAGGATGGCAGCGAGGGAAATAGGGGGAGTCAAGGATGGAAGGGGAGCCACGGTGCGGAGTGCGACGAAAATAAACGAGGCATTCAAGGCCTTCTATGAGGAGCTGTACAGATCCCAGCCCCCAGCGGGGGGAAGAGGGGATGAGACGATTCCTAGACCAACTGAGATTCCTGAGGGTGGAGGAGCAAGAGGTGGCTGGTTTGGGGGCACCAATTGGGTTGGAGGAGCTGAGCAAGGGGTTGGGGGAGCATGCAGGCGGGGAAGGACCGGACGGGTTCCCTGTGGAGTTCTACAGGAAGTATGTAGACCTGTTGGCCCTGCTACTAGTGAGGACCTTTAATGAGGCAAGGGAGGAAGGGACCCTGCCCCCGACAATGTCGGAGGCGACGATTGCTTTGATCCTAAAGCGGGACAAGGACCCACTGCAATGTGGATCGTACAGGCCGATCTCGCTCCTCAATGTGGATGCTAAGTTGCTGGCAAAAGTGCTGGCTACGAGGAGAGGACTGTGTCCCGGGGGTGATCCACGAGGACCAGACGGGATTTGTAAAGGGCAGGCAACTAAACACCAATGTGCGGCGGCTCTTAAACGTGATAATGATGCCATCGGAGGAGGGAGAGGCGGAGATAGTGGCAGCTATGGACGCGGAGAAGGCCTTTGACCGAGTAGAGTGGGAGTACCTCTGGGGAGTGCTGCATGGGTTTGGGTTCGGGGGAGGGTTTATTAGGTGGGTTAAGCTCCTTTACAGCGCCCCGGTGGCAAGTGTGGTGACGAACCGGCGGAGGATGGAGTACTTTCGGCTGTACCGAGGGACGAGGCAGGGGTGCCACCTGTTGTTTGCATTGGCGATCGAACCCTTGGCCATGTCATTGAGGGAGTCTAGGAAATGGAGGGGGGTGGTCCGAGGGGGAGAAGAGCATCGGGTGTCGCTTTATACGGATGACCTGTTGCTGTATGTGGCGGATCCAGTGGAGGCGATGGTGGACGTCATGCAGACTCTAAGGGAGTTTGGGGATTTTTCGGGCTATGAGCTCAATGTAGGGAAGAGTGAGCTCTTTGTATTACAGGCGGGGGACCAAGAAAGGGGGATAAGGGGAGCTACCGCTGAGGAGGGCGGAGGGGAGTTTTAGGTACCTGGGGATCCAGATAGCCAGGAGTTGGGGGCCCCTACATAAACTGAATCTGACGAGGTTGGTGGAGCAGATGGAGGAGGACTTCAAAAGATGGGACATGTTACCGCTCTCGCTAGCGGCTCGAGTGCGGTCGGTCAAAATGGTGGTCCTTCCGAGGTTTCTTTTTGTGTTTCAGTGCCTTCCCATCGTGATCGCCAATGCCTTTTTTAAGAGAGTAGGTAGGAGTATTATGGGGTTTGTGTGGGCGAATAGGACCCCGAGGGTAAGGAGAGGGTTTCTGGAACGCAGTAGGTAGGGACCGAGGAGGGTTGGTGCTGCCGAACCTAGGGAGCTACTACTGGGCAGCAAATGTGGCTAAGGATCTGGGGCCAGTGGAGACGGCACAGGGGTGCAATGGGAGCTTCGGTGTGGTCCCCGATCAGGGGTAACCACCGGTTTGTCCTGGGGAGGATGGACGGGGGGTTTCAGAGCTGGCATCGGGCGGGGATTAGAAGAATGGGGGACCTGTTCATTGATGGGACGTTTGCGAGCCTAGGGGCACTAGAGGAGAAGTTTGAGTTACCCCCGGGAAATGCTTTTAGATACATGCAGGTGAGGGTGTTTGTGAGGCGGCAGGTGAGGGAGTTCCCGTTGCTCCCGGCACAGGAAATTTAAGACAGGGTGATCTCGGGTGTATGGGTCGGGGAGAGCAAGGTGTCGGCAATATACTAGGAGATGAAAGAAGAGGGGGAAGCACTGGTAGAGGAGCTGACGGGTAAATGGGAGGAAGAGATTGAGGAGGGGTTTTGGGCTGATGCCCTAGGTAAGGTTAATTCCTCCTCCTCGTGTGCCAGGCTCAGCCTGATACAATTTAAGGTGGTTCACAGAGCGCACTTGATGGGGGCGAGGTTGAGTAGGTTCTTTGGGGTAGAGGACAGATGTGGAAGGTGCTCAGGGAGTCCGGCGAACCATGTCCATATGTTTTGGTCATGCCCGGCACTGGAGGGGTTCTGGAGAGGAGTGGCGGGAGCAATATCTCAGGTGGTGAAAGTCCGGGTCAAGCCAAGCTGGGGGCTAGCAATATTTGGAGTAGTGGACGAGCAGGAGGCGAAAGAGGCCGGTATTCTGGCCTTTGCATCCCTAGTAGCCCGGCGAAGGATCTTGCTAATGTGGAAGGAGGCGAAGCCCCCCAGCCTGGATAAACGACATGGCTGGGTTCATTAAGCTGGAGAGGATAAAGTTTGCCTTGAAAGGGTCTGCGCAGGGGTTTTACAGGCGGTGGCAACCGTTCCTAGACTATCTCGCGGAGCGTTAGAAGAAGGTCGGTCAGCAGCAGCAGCAACCCGGGGAGGGGGGGGGGGGGGAAAGAGAGAGACGTCCTGTGGGGGGGGGAAGGGGGGCTTGCCTGGGGGGTGGTCGAGCAAGAGAACACATGAAGGATTTGGGAAACGGGCACGTGCGGGAGAGAGCCAGTGTACAAAGCTATGTAACATATCGTTTTACCATGTATATATCTTGCTATGTGCGATTTCTTGCTTTTTTGTTACGAGGAGGGGGGGTTTATTGTTTGTAAGGGTGAAAAATTGTGTTAAAAAACTTTAATAAATATATTTTAAAAAATAAAAATTTCAATTTAAAAAAAGATGCATTTCTTAAAGATTTGCACATTTCCCATTGCCTACATGGTTAAATGTCTGAAATTCAGCAAGAGCTGCCAGTGACCTGAGAGAACAGGAATCACAATCACTGATACACATGAAGCAACTTTCCATACTTGCCACCATGCGGTCCAAGCTTTCAAAATATTTGCTCGGAGGAGAAACTGGGACTAGATTGCAAGCAGAAGTAATAGACTGGTATTTATTACACCATAACCTAAATGAATGCAAGACTTTTGGTGTGTCACCATTGGTATCTATAGTTATTGGGGTTTGACTTTGATCGTTTTTTGTAAGCAGATACAATACTGTTTTTCATTTGAACAGTCTATAAATAGAAGAGCGTAATTTGCTAGAGCTTTTAAGAACTAGAACACAATATCATCTGCATCTTCCCAAGAGTCAGCCTTTAAGGAAAACCGACCCTGGTTGGATTTCTGCACTTCAATACAACAGTAGAATACTAGATTCAAACAACGCACTCAGGTTATTTGCTCATTACAAGTGATAACTATTCCTGCTTTATGGGTGCCTGGTCCAGGTGCCGAAATGTGTTTGGGGGGGGGGGGGGGGGGGGAATCTTACTCTTGTCTTTAGGGTTTAGAATTGAAAGGTCATCTCTGGGGAACTGGCAACAGCTTCTTCACCCAGTTGCCATTTTGATTGGCTGGCCTGTTACAGAGAAGGACTTTTTTTGTAGGTTCTAACTTTTGTTTCATGTGGAAAACAAATGCGCACATCAGGTAGCTGTAATGCGTTCAAAATTATTCTTTTAAAAGTTATTCCGGCACCTATAAAGTGCCCTACCCTTTGTGCCTTTGCACAGAATTCAGCAGCTTTTTAAATGTACTGAATTCTGTCATTTTGTTTATTTGACACAAACTCATAAAAACAACAGATGCCACGGCTGATTGAGAAAACGGATTAGCGGCCCAACCCGTGTGCCTGATGCAAGGACTAAAGAATCTATACCGGTTACATGGCCTGACTTACTTGTTTTTCCCTCCCTTTTTTTCATGCAACCTTTCCCAAATTGAGATTTTAGGCTAATACCGAAGTACGTGGAGGCATAATTTGAAGAACGGGAAAAAGACTGTACCGAGGTGGGTAATATTTCTATCTGGCGTCTTTAGATGCAGTAATTCCCGAATGAGGTCCACGGTGGGTTGTGATTTTTATATCAATACTTTATGGGAACAGCGACGGAATTATTTAAGATTTATAGACCCGGTGTCAATATTTGTTATAACATTTGGTGGATTGTGTGTACTAGCCAAATAGCTGCCATGTAAATATCTGATTTATATTTCATATCTAACCAAATATTGCTATAGCTGAATGTGATTTGACCAAAGTTGTTGTATTGTGCAATTTCAGAATCTTTGGGGGTTTATATTGTAGATGTTTTACTGAGAATGAAATTACTAAGCAGAAAAAAAAAACATGAATTACCCAAGGCCATTCAGGTTATGTTTGACTAACAATAACAAGGGCAGCACGGTAGCATTGTGGATAGCACAATTGCTTCACAGCTCTAGGGTACCAGGTTCGATTCCCGGCTTGGGACACTGTCTCGGAGTCTGCACATCCTCCCAGTGTGTGCGTGGGTTTCCTCCGGGTGCTCCAGTTTCCTCCCACAGTCTAAAGATGTGCCGGTTAGGTGGATTGGCCATGCTAAAATTGCCCTTAAGTGTTAGGTGGGGTTACTGGGTTATGGGGATAGGGTGGAGGTGTGGACCTTGGGTAGGGTGCTCTTTCCAAGAGCCGGTGCAGACTCAATGGGCCGAATGGCCTCCTTCTGCACTGTAAATTCTATGATAAATAACATTATTTAACAGGCAGCATGGTGGCGCAGTGGATAGCACTGCTGCCTCACGGCGCAGAGGTCCCAGGTTCGATCCTGGCTCTGGGTCACTGTCTGTGCGGAGTTTGCACATTCTCCCCTTGTTTGCGTGGGTTTCACCCTCACAACCAAAAAGATGTGCAGGGTAAGTGGATTGGCCACACTAAATTGCCTCTTTAAAAAAAAACAATAACATTATTTTAAATATACAATTCTTTGAACAATAGAGGATAGCCAAAATAAATGTGATGGTTTTAAAAATCCATACGAATCAAATCTATTTGTTAATGCACGATATTAGAGAATTAAGATCATAGGAGGAGGAATGATGGAGAATGTAGCAAGCAGAGAGATGGTTGGGGGGGGGGGGGGTGACGAGTGCTGTTTCACTGGAGCTGTCACCCAACAGGCTCCTAATGCAAACACAAAAATCTGAACTTAGGAGTTGAGGGAACCATATTGAAATTTGTTCACACTGAAGGATGTGCCTAATCGCAATGTAGATTATAATAGACTGTAGGATACAGCCAGACTAGTAGGATGGATAAATGGCAGATGCAGTTCACTGTAAAACTAAAAAGGATACAAGAACAGACAAAGGAAGAGTGGCACAGTGGTTAGCTCTGCTGCCTCACAGCGCCGAGGGCCCTGTTTCGATCCTGGCCCCAGGTCACTGTCCATGTGGAGTTTGCA
Organism: Scyliorhinus torazame; assembly: GCF_047496885.1. Classification (NCBI taxonomy): domain Eukaryota; kingdom Metazoa; phylum Chordata; class Chondrichthyes; order Carcharhiniformes; family Scyliorhinidae; genus Scyliorhinus; species Scyliorhinus torazame. The sequence continues at coordinate 304,468,101 of NC_092712.1, forward strand.
CATTCTCCCCGTGTTTGCGTGTGTTTCTCCCCTACAACCCAAAGATGTGCAGGTTAGGTGGATTGGCCACACTAAGTTGCCCCTTAAAGGGGGGGGGGGGGGGGGGGGGAGGGGGGAAAGAGAGAAACAAATTGGACACTTTGAATTTCGAAGAGAAATAAAATAAAAAAAATAGAACAGCCAAAGGAAATACACACATTGTAAAATATTGAATGGAATGGAGGTGGCTTGGTACATTTATATACAGGCTGTCACAGTGCAACAACAAATTTGCATTTAAAACATTCCAAGGTACTTCACAGACGACCAAACCAAATAGTACATCAAGCCTCATAAGGAGATATTCGGGCAGGTGATGATCAAGCACTTGGTCAAATGTTTTAAAGGGGCATCTTACTGTAGAGAATGCAGAGGCCTAGGGAGGGCATTCCAGGAAGCCTAAAGTGAAGCACTCGATGGTGAAGTAACAGAAAAAACTGGGATACGCAGGAGGCCAGAATTAGAACGCAGTTGGGGGCTGGAGATTACCAGACGTTAAGAGGGGCGAAACCATGAAGCGGGTTGAAAATATGAGAATTTAAAATTTGTCGGACTAGGTGCCAATGTAGGTCATCGAGCACAGTGCTGATGGGTGAATTGGGGATCGCTGCAAAGGTGGAAGAGTAACGGGCATGGTTGAAATAAAACATTGAACTAGTACAAGGCCTTTGTCATGCTATCGTACGAAGATTCAGGCTGAAGACCGGCATGTGCACAGTTGCTACAAAGTCACATTTACAACTGGAACATGTTAGCCGTCAGCATACCCGAATCTTGAGGACAGACCTACGAGAAGGAAATGTGAACATTGACTTTTTAAAAAAATAAATGGTAGACAGAGCTCATACTGCCTATAGTCAAACTAAAATAGGGCACAGGTGTGAGGTGATGCATTTATATTACAGGCTGTTCACTTAACAGAGTGAATGAAGTTCTTGGAAAAACATGAATTAATCAAGGTCATTCAGCAGTGGGCTCCAACATTTGACTCACATTGTAAAATTCTTTGAAGCATAAGGCCATAACTTGGAAAATAAGATTCTAAATGGGGTAAAGGTCTAGCACACAGGTACACAAATAATAAGATCATATTTAAACAAATAAAGCACTGGCATTCATTACAGAAATAGCATTGAAATGCAGAGGTTATGATACACATTGAAACTTGATTAGTCCCCACTTGAGTACTGTGCACAGTTCTGCTCTCCATTTAAAAAAAAAGTAGTAATCTTTATTGTCACAAGTAGGCTTACATTAACACTGCAATGAAGTTACTGTGAAAAGCCCCTAGTCGCCCCATTCCGGCACCTGTTCGGGTACACAGAGGGAGAATTCAGAATGTCCAAATTACCTAACAGCACGTCTTTCGGGACTTGCGGGAGGAAACCGGAGCGCCCGGAGGAAACCCACGCAGACACGGGTAGAACGTGCAGACTCCGCACAGCCAGTGACCCAAGCCGGGAATCGAATTTGGGACCCTGGAGCTGTGAAGCAACAGGCTAACCACTGTGCTACAAGGATATAGAAGCCCTGGAGAAAGTGCAAAAAAGATTTACAAGGATGGTACCAGAAACGAGGGGCTAAATTTGTCAAGAAAGACTGAACAGGCTGGGCTTTTTAAAACAGAAAAAACTGAGGTGGAGGGTGGGGGCAGAACCTGTGAATGAAAGGGTTTATAAGATCTTCAGTTCCTATTTTTAACATCATGTTTGATAGGGCAACAGTGAAAATGTTTCCAGTTGTGGGAAGTCTAAAACTAGGAGCCATAATTATAAGATGGTCACCAATAAATCCAATAGGGAATTTAGGAGAAAGTTCTTAAGCCAGAGATTGGCTAGAATGTCGAATGAGGCAACTGGCATTGCAACATTTAAACATAATTTTGATAAACACACAAGAAAAGAAAGGAATAGATTATACCAATGTTAAATGAAGGGCGAGAACTAGCTCATATGGAACATAAACATGCACAGCCAAGTTAAGCCAAATGACCTGTTTTTGGCAGTAAATTCTATGTAACTTGATAGCCACTTATGTCGACCAGTGGTACTGTTTAGCCCACCCTCAGGTCTCCTCTAATTCTAAATGCCACATCCCGCGGCAAATAAGACATACTACACCCCAATTAGTGTGCAAACGTCTGCTTAGGGTGGGGTTTAGGGTTTGGCTTCCCAATATTGCTAAACCTATGGAACGTAAACATGCTGTCAGGGCCTGAACACACTCTGCAGTGAAGTAGACTGTTGCTCCCGTTGCCAGTCTAGTTGCTGCTCACTCCACGAAGATCAAGCTCTTCAAACTATATTCACACTAACCTCAAGAGTTTCACATGAATGCTCCAACTATTGTTGATGCACTCCGATTAATAAAAAGGAGACAACTATTTTGCAACTCCGCAAGTCATCGGTGTATAAATCCGACTGATGTTGGTCTTCCCACTTATGTTGCTTCTGATGCTTGTGTGAAACATGTTGGGTTGTGGGAGTGGGGGAGGGAAGGGAACCCAAGCCTTGAGCAAATGTCAAAACTAGACACTTAAATTATCTCAACTTACCTGAAACTATCTTGTTGCAAAGCATTTGTGAACTGTATCAAACCATTAAATACATTTTCCGGTTTGCTTCTAAACATTAAATTCACTTGGAACATAACGGCTCAGTGGATATTATTCAGGACGGAATGAAAAGCTGGTTTGGAGGCAGGTAATATTCAGAAGTGCCGACCAAACATGACCACAGTCAGTTTTAACATCTGTACATTGTGACAGCACAAAAACCTGTCAGCATTAACAATGAAGTGGAATAGAAATCACACTGAAACCCCGATCTGGAAGTTTAATACCAAAACTGTTTTCCTCCGACACCAGCAGTATATTAAGGAGCCAGTGAAGAATTACATGGTTTAAATGTATCTGCCCCGAACACTTTGAAAGTGGCTTTTATTGTTCCTTCTCAGAATAGAACATAGTTGTACATTTCAAATGAGTTCAGTATTATAAACTAGCAGGAAAATTAGGACAATTTAAGAAATGGTTTGATCCGGTCCACAATAAGACGCCATCTAGCAATTTGCAGGTGAGGTACTTTAAGGAGTTTTTAAACTTTCTTTCAGAATGATGGCAGAAAATAAAAAAAACATTTTTTGCAAATTCATATTTAAACATATTCTGATAAAATATAGTTGTCATTTTTCTTATCTTTAAACCCATCCATTTTCATTCACTGTTTCTGACTTGAGATTCTCTCCTCCGATTCCCACTCTTGGCAGAACGTGAATGTATTTTTGGATTATGAGCCATCTGTTGCACGCTCTCCATATGACGCGTATTCTCCTCGATCCACCTTATCGGTGATTTAATTTGCTTTTATAATGATTCAGTATGTTGCCTAAGTCACAATTGTTTTCTCATATTTGCAGGCACTGCTACAAACTATGGAAGGTGCATTTGGATCCAGAGCTACTACATTCCAGTCTGTCAGTGTTGAAAACCTGATGAGAGCATGATACTGCTACCATATTTGTCCAAGCAGTGAAAAGCATCTGATGAATTCATGCATTGAATTATTTTACATGCAGCATAAGTCATCAATAAAGTTCTACAATAATTAAACTTCTGTAGTCTAGTCTGCTGCGATATTATTTTATTATGGAAGTAAAATGGGACAGGAGTTGTGAGTTAGTTCAGTAGAGCTATCCAGCTCAGTCCTTGAGATACTTAATTCATCGATGAGAAGTGATAGTTCTGGAGAAGTGTGTGATGCATGTGGCATGGCTTTGTAAAGAAGGGGGAATATTTTAGAAATAGGATAGCTCAGTAATGTTACTGGGGAGAGGGATAGTTCTGTAAACTGTTGTTTGTGTGTGTGTATGTGTGGAGAGTGGTGGTAGTTAGAAGGGGGGGGGTATTATTTTTAAAAATAAATTTAGAGTACTGTTGTTTTAACCCCACCACTATGGGCTGTAGTTAAATAACGAGGAGGGGGCAGCACGGTGGTGTAGTGGTTAGCACTGCTGCCGTACAGTACTGAGGTCCCAGGTTCGATCCCGGCTCCGGGTCACTGTCCGTGTGGAGTTTGCACATTCTCCCCGTGTTTGCGTGGGTTTTGCCCCCCCAACCCAAAGATGTGAAGGGTAGGTGGAGTGGCCAGGCTAAATTGGCCCTTGGAAAAAATGAATTGGGTAATCTAAATTTGTAAAAAAAAAACGAGGAGGGGCAGACAGTTCATTCAATTTGATAATGTAGCGCTACTGAAAGGATAGGCTAAATGTGTAAACAAAATCACCACAGTGAAGGGACAAATAGCCAAAGGCGATATTCATGCAGAAAGCACGTGATTAGTGAAGGAAAAATTGAAAGACTAAATCTAAATAGCTAAAAGTCTGGAGTAAAGGTAAGAGGTAGCAAGAGAAATTGTTGGGGGGAAAAGGACTAGTGCTAATAAAATGCAAGAGGGTGAAAATGTATGTATTCCATTGGGAGGAGGGGGAAGGAAAATAGTTAATTGGTATGTGTGTAATGTGAAATGGATGACTAGAAACATAGGACAAGACTGGTCCACACCAAGAGCAGTACAGAACTAGGTTGGGGCCAAAGATGGACAGTGTCCAGTGGTAGGAATGTGCTGGGGAGGTCCATTGGGACATGCATTCTCTCCTGACGTAAAGGTGAAAACAAATGAAGCACGGCCAGTAAGAAATGCTGGCTCGTTGTGTAGCAGTGATTTAAAAAACCCACTGCCATTCTGCCCATGGTAGTTGTCCATCAGCCAGAAAGCCTAGACTGCAGCCGCCCATCTTCCAAAGCCACCTGCAGTCCCATTAACTGAAGCTCTGCAGCCTTCCACCTCCCAAGCTTCAGAGACTTGGGAGCCAGCTTATATGACTTGCAGGATAGGGATAGGACCGTAAAAGGCAAGCAGCAAGGGGATGCACGAGTGATTTTGTTGAGCATTATTCAATGATTTATTTGCTAAATTTTGATGTGATTTTGTATTTACCTTTGGATCTATGTCTGCGTTCAAGTGAGGGAGATATCAATAAGCGTTGACAGAAAGATGATGGTTATGCAGAGAGGAAAGATATGTGGGACTGCTGGTGAATGGGGAAGTGCAGTCAAGATTAATGGAAGTGCTCCTCGGTGTGTTGATCTTAAGAGCCTGAAAGAAAGGCTTTCTGGGTTGCTACCTACCTTCCTCAACAATATGCATTTATATAGTGCCTTCAACATATTAAAACATTCATGGAACTCCTACAGTTGATCATTTGTAGGTAGTGGTATGGGCTGGTCTCTCATTACAGCAAGGTTGTGGAATATGCAGCAGAAGATCACACATTGAGAAACCCACTGGGCCGAGCAGTGCAGGAGGCATCCCTGAATGGTCAAGGCAGTGGAAGCATAATTTGAGGATGCCGACTTTGCCCAATGATGTGTCTTATCTCACTGTTCCTGCTGTGATTGACTCGAGTTACGAGCCATGTCGGGAGGGGAGTGCACCTGTCACCCTATAGACAGCCTCGAACTAGAAAAGCTGATTGGAATATAGGGGTCATAGAGGAGTCATGATTGTTGCTGGTGGTAGGATCACGGTTTAGCTGGAGCGAGACGACTTGGAGAAGAGGAGATTTACAGTACAAAAATGAAGGGGAAATCGATCCTGCAAAACATATTCAGTCTGAGACCAAGGTTTTCTAGGCAAATATATTTATTTAAAATGCAATTGACAAAGGTAGATGACTATTTATCTTCTGCTTTTATGGAAAGCCCATGAGGTTTGACAACTTTAAAGGTAGATTTTTTGTGTTTTATATTTTAATTGGCCCACACGCACCTTACGGTGCTGAAAAGAAGATGCCTGATTTTATAAATCTGACGTTATTTAGTATCAAAACACCTATTGACAAATATATTGAATTTACCACAGCATCTAAATGTGGGAACACAAAGTCCTATCCTTTTTCGGACAGTAATTTCTTGTGACTGAGCAATATTAGTGGTAAGTTGTCAGAAAAGGGAAGTACAGACTGGAAGAAACCTCAATTCTTTCTACACTTTCTTGGATCGGAATTATCTTCGGATGATTTCCGTTTGCGAGTTCCCATCCCAGACTCGTCAATAAGGTAGTAATTCTCAACCGGAGGAGGATGCTCCTGAAAAAAAGGGGGGGAAAAAGTATAATAAATGGACATTTTAGACTGTGTCCCCACATTAATAATCAGAATAACAGTACTCAATAACTTCCTTCCAGCTGGCATGGAACTTATTCAACCTGTGCGACTGGTTTTGAGATGAAATGCTGTACTACAATTATTAATATCCAAATACAAGGTTATGTCCCAACACCTTGGGCTACTGTGCGGTCAGTTTCAGCCCCACTTGACCCGGAGTCACAACACAAGTGAAATTAGATGTTATTTTAAAATACCCGAGGACCTTGGCTGAGCCCAATAAACTACAGTCATCAGGTTTGTAAAATTTAAACACAAGTAACCTTTCATTATGTACAGTATTACAATTAAATAGGCAAAAGATACAACTGATTATCTGACACACCTTCCCAGGGTGGCATGATGGTGCAGTGGTTAGCACTGCCACCTCACGGCACCGAGGACCCGGGTTCAATTCTGGCCCCAGGTCACTGTCCGTGTGGAGTTGGCATTCTCCCCGTGTCTGCGTGGGTCTCATCCCCACAACCAAAAAAAATGTGCAGGATAGGCGGATTGGTACGCTAAATTGCCCCTTAATTGGAATAAAAAAAATAACTGGATACTGTAATGGAAAATCGGAAGAATATGACATTTGAAACATGAAAGTAACACTGAGAATGCCTGAGACTTTTAATGAAAAGGAGAAGTCCCACAAAGTGTTAACAGCAGCAGCCTGTTTGAAAAGCAGACAGCCTCACAGACGGGGAGGAAAGCAGATAGGAACAATTCATTCTGATTTACAAGTTAAAAAAGTAATTTGATCGACTTAAATTCTTAAGTTATATGAAAGGGAACAGTATTTCACAATTCTTTAAGCAATGAATTATTTTATTGAACAATTAAGAAAAACAGCCAGAATCTAAAGTTTAAAATAAGGGACGACTGTTAAGTGTGAAAACTTGCTGACACCAGTAATAAGATGAGACAACTGATTTACAAATAAAGAAAACTAGAAGGTGACAAGGTTACACTATGACATACACCATTTTGACGTTAAAAGCTTTTAGAAAATGGCCGAGCCAGATAAGGATAGAGTCGAAGGGGGTAACCTGAACATGACATTAGTCTAAGCCAAAGATGATCCGGGTTGAGTCTGAAAAATCATTAAGAAAAGACATATATCTGAAAGAATACTGACAGAGACACAGACAAATTTATTACCTGTCAAGCAAAGCGAGCAAGTTCAAAGTAAGTAACGGCGAGCTGGTGGAATGAAGTCGTGCTGTTGCAAAGGAGCCACACTTCTAACCGATAAGAAACTAACCTTCAACTGTTGGGCGCAAATACCAGAAGGGTGTCATTTGTAAAAGTCAGGCTGCAAAAATTGCTATAAAAACTCTGAAAAGTGAGCAGAGAGACACTTCTTCCTCGGTGATGGGACAAGCAGCATCTGAAGACCGAGCAGCCCAGAGAAGCGAACAGAAGACCAAAAGTTAAAGAAAACTGATTGTCAAGAGAGACTTGAAAGTCTACAACTGGTCCGAACAAGAAAAGATCTTTTTTAACCTTTCTGTAAAAGTAGTTTTTACCTTTTTAAACTTGAAAATAAAGTTAGGTTTAAATTGCTAACCTGAAAGAGTGGTTATTATCTTTAGAAAGTTTACTTTCTTTACTTTAGAAAGCCGGACCAGTGTGGTAAGTAAATAGAATTCTTCTATGAAGATATGGGTTATGCCGGGGATAACTTGAAACACTAGTTTGACTCGAATAGCACCCACCCAAGTCTGCATAGGAGTCAGAATCCCTGTTCTCACCATTTAGAATACCTTGACCCTTTTTTGGTATAGGGGGAATTCTAAGAATAGTGCTGGGGTTAAAACAACTACTCTAAATTTATTTAAAAAAATAATACCCCCCCACCCCCCTTCTAACTACCACCACTCTCCACACATACACACACACAAACAACAGAAGGAAAAGGGAGGTTGAGTGGTAACGTAAATAAATGAAAATAAAAGGAAAAGGGATCTTTGAGGCACTGGGGTGGCCTCAAGGTTAGTGCGTTTCTGTGCTTCAGCTTTCGTTTCGGTACTTCTTCCTTCTAGGCTCAAGACGGTTTCACTGCAGACTCAGACATCAGGAAAGGTTGTCTACTTTCTCTGTAGATTCTGCATTATTTCAGGTTTATGGCAACACTGATTTTACAACAATAAAGCAGTTCTTTACTTCAGCACAGAGAGAGCAAGAGACAGAGACAGCATTCCTTTCACTTCCAAGCTCTAAACACTTCTGCCAAGTTCTCTCAAAAGACATCACACAGGAACCAATCTGACCTGGTGTTGGGCAGAACACGGTTCCTGGCCAACCTACCGGTTTCCAGCCAACCAAACAAACCAACTTCCTCCAAAGCTGGTCCCTAAGATTCACTCGGTGCCGGCGAGTCTGTTTCCCCTCTCCAAAATACAAACATGGAACACAATGTCCTGATGAGCAGGCTGCTTCAGCTAGAGTCCTCTGTTTAAATGTATATTCCGAATATGGGTCTACAGACAAAAAAATAATAAAAGAAAATATAATGGAAACAAAGGAAATAAAAGGTAGGACTCTTACAATTAAATCACCCAAAATGGCACGAAGTTATGTTATTAACTTCTAATTAACAGAAAGCCATCAGGTATCAATAAAACTGAGATCACAAGAAATTAAAATGATCTTTGCTAGAATGCTACTTTACCGAGACCTTCAGATATATTTCTGTGCAGTGCTGAATAATCCAAACAGACCTGCCAACTGCAATATATTTGGAACAGCAACTAGTTTTAAAACACCACCATAAGTGTTACCCCCAATACTGCTGTCACTTTATGGCTGTGCTAAGGTCTGAGAGCGGAATTTCTTTTCCTCTGGCAATAGATTCAAGGGGGAAAAACGAGGATTAAAATGAATACATATAAAAGTCGCTAGTTCTGAAATGCACACCCCAAAAGGATGGTGGAAGCAGATTCAATAGTAACTTTCAAAAGGAAATAGGATATATACTTGGAAAAGGAGGAATTTGTGCGGCCTTGGGGAATGGGCGGACAAATGGACCCTTTTAAAGAGCCATTTCAATCACGATGGGCCGAGTGGTTTTCTTCTGCGGGCCACGATTGTGTCAAGTGCCAAACAGACGCTGTATGTGCAAGGTCTCTGCACCTGCGATGAACAGGAAAATAGGCATTCATTCAAGACTTGCATATAGGCAAATGTGATCCAAATCACACAAATTTCTATTCCAGGTCCAACGGGGAAAAGGTGACCAAAACTCGCTGGTCACTGCTCCGAGTTGTTCACACCGCAGATTAGGATTGGTGAGGGAGACAGGGTTGGGTGACCAAAAGGCAGAGAAAGAGCAGGAAGGCAGTGCAGGTGTCCCCTGCAGTCATCTCCCTCCAAAACAGGTATACCGTTTTGGATACTGTTGGGGGAGATGACTCACCAGGGGAAGGCAGTAGTAACCAGCCTCATGGCACCGTGGCTGGCTCTGCTGCACAGAAGGGCGGGAAAAAGACTGGCAGGGCTATAGTCATTGGGGATTCAATCGTAAGGGGAGTAGACAGGCGTTTCTGTGGTCGAAAACGAGACTCCCGAATGGTATGTTGCCTCCCGGGTGCACGGGTCAGGAATGTCTCAGATCGGCTGCAGGACATACTGAAGGGGAAGGGTGAACAGCCAGTTGTCATGATGCACATAGGCACCAACGATATAGGTAAAAAACGGGTTGAGGTCCTACAATCAGAATTTAGGGAGTTAGGAGAAAAGTTAAAAAGTAGGACCTCAAAGGATGTAATCTCAGGATTGCTACCAGTGCTATGAGACAGTCAGAGTAGAAATTCAAGAATAGTCAGAATGAATACGTGGCTTGAGAGATGGTGCAGGAGGGAGGGGTTCAGATTTTTGGGACATTGGAAATGGTTCTGGGGGCGGTGGGACCATTACAAATCGGATGGTCTACACCTGGGCAGGACTGGAACCAATGTCCTAGGGGGTGCTTTTGCTAACACTGTTGGGGAGGCTTTAAACTAATGTGGCAGGGGGATGGGAACCAGATTAGGAAGTTAGAGATCAGTAAAGGGGCAGTAACTAAAGCCAATAAGGTACTAGATAATAAACTCAATGTGACTAAAGGGAAGAGTAGACAGGGGAGAGATGATGAACGCAAAGGGATAGGTGGTCTGAGGTGCATTTGTTTTAATGCGAGAAGTGTAGCAGGTAAGGCAGATGAATTGAGGGCTTGGATTAGTACCTGGGAATATGATGTTATTGGTATTACGGAGACTTGGTTAAGGGAAGGGCAAGATTGGCAACTAAATATCCCAGGGTATAGATGCTTCAGGAGGGATAGAGAGGGAGGTAAAAGGGGTGGAGGAGTTGCATTATTGGTCAGAGATGATACCACAGCTATGATTAAGGAGGGCACGATGGAGGATTCAAGCACTGAGGCAATATGGGTAGAGCTAAGAAATAGGAAGGGTGCAGTAACATTGTTGGGACTTTACTACAGGCCTCCCAAAAGCGAGCGTGAAGTAGAGGTACAAATATGTAGACAGATTATAGAAAAATGTAGGAGCAATAGGGTGGTCGTGATGGGAGATTTTAACTTCCCCATCATTGAATGGGACTCATGTAGTGTTGGAGGCGTAGATGGAGCAGAATTTGTAAGGAGCACCCAGGAGAGTTTTTTAGAGCAGTATGTAAATAGTCCGACTCGGGAAGGGGCCATATTGGACCTGGTATTGGGGAATGATCCCGGCCAGGTGGTTGAAGTTTCAGTCGGTGATTACTTTGGGAATAGCGATCACAATTCTGTAAGTTTTAGAATACTCATGGACAAGGACGAGAGTGGTCCTAAAGAAAGAGTGCTAAATTGGGGAATGGCCAAGTATAACAAACTTCGGCAGGAGCTAGGGAATGTGGATTGGGAGCAGCTCTTTAAGGGCAAATCCACATTTGAAATGTGGGAGTCTTTTAAGGAAAGGTTGATTAGAGTGCAGGACCGACATGTCCCTGTGAAAATGAGGGGTAGAAATGGCAAGATTAGGGAACCATGGATGATGGGTGGAATTGAGAGACTAGCTAAGATGAAAAAGGAAGCATACATAAGATCTAGGCGACTTAAATCTGATGAAGCTTTGGAGGAATATCAGGAAAGTATGACAAATCTCAAACGCGCAATAAAGAGGGCTAAAAGGGGTCATGAAATATCTTTGGCTAACAAGGTTAAGGAAAATCCCAAAGCCTTTTATTCGTATATAAGGAGCAAGAGGGTAACTAGAGAAAGGATTGGCCCACTCAAAGATAAAAGAGGGAATTTATGCGTGGAGTCAGAGGAAATGGGTGAGATTCTTAATGAGTACTTTGCATCGGTATTCACCAAGGAGAGGGACATGACGGATGTTGAGGCGAAGGATGGATGTTTAAATACTCTAGGTCACGCTGGGGGAGCGAGCGGGAGCGCGGAGGCGGGATATGGGACTGGCCTAGAGAAGGTAATGGCTAGTCGACACGGGAGGGGGGCAGGTAGCCCCCTAGTGAGGCTGATCACGTGGAACGTGAGAGGCCTGAACGGACCGATAAAAAGGGCCCGAGTGCTCGCGCATTTGAAAGGACTAAGGGCAGACGTGGTTATGCTCCAAGAGACGCACCTAAAGGTGGCGGACCAAGTTAGGCTAAGGAAAGGATGGGTGGGACAGGTGTTCCACTCAGGACTGGACGCAAAGAATAGAGGGGTGGCCATTTTGGTGGGGAAACAGGTCGCATTTGAAGCAAAGAACATCGTAGCAGATAGCGGAGGTAGATATGTAATGGTGAGTGGCAGGCTGGAGGGAATGGAGGTCGTGTTGGTTAACGTGTATGCCCCAAACTGGGACGATGCGGGATTTATGAGACGGATGCTGGGGCGTATACCGGACCTGGAGGTAGGAAACTTGATTTTAGGAGGGGACTTTAATACGGTGCTGGACCCGGGGCTAGATAGATCCAGCTCAAGGACCGGAAGAAGGCCGGCAGCGGCCAAGGTACTTAAGGGGTTTATGGACCAAATGGGGGGAGTGGATCCATGGCGATTTCTTAGACCTAGGGCTAGGGAGTATTCCTTCTTCTCCCATGTCCATAAAGTGTACTCCCGGATAGATTTTTTTGTTTTGGGAAGGTCGTTGATCTCTAGGGTGGAAGAAGCTGAGTACTCAGCCATAGCGGTTTCGGATCATGCCCCACATTGGGTGGACCTGGAATTAGGAGAGGAAAGGGAGCAGAGAACACTCTGGCGATTAGATGTGGGACTGATGGCGGATGAGGGAGTGTGTGCAAGAGTGCGGGGGTGTATTGAGAGATACCTGGAGGTCAATGACGACGGCGAGGTCCCTGTGGGAGTGGTATGGGAAGCACTAAAAGCGGTGGTCAGAGGAGAGCTGATCTCCATTGGGGCCCACAAAAGGAAAACAGAGGCCAAGGAAAGGGAAAGATTACTGGGGGAGATTTTAAGGGTGGATAGGGAATTTGCAGAGACCCCGGAGGAGGAATTGTACAGGGAGAGGAGACGACTCCAGACGGAATTTGACCTTCTGACCACCAGAAAGGCGGAGGTACTGTGGAGGAAGGCACAGGGGAGGAGGTATGAATATGGGGAAAAGGCGAGTCGCCTGTTGGCTCATCAATTGCGAAAGAGGGCAGCAGCGAGGGAAATAGGAGGAATTAGAGACGAAAGGGGAGACACGGTGCGAAGGGCAGGAAAGATAAATGAGGTGTTCAAGACCTTCTATGAGGAACTGTATAGGTCTCAACCCCCAGAGGGAGAGGAGGGGATGCGGCAGTTCCTGGACCAATTGAGGTTCCCGAAAGTGGAGGAGCGGGGGGTGGTAGGCCTGGGGGCACCGATTGGGGTGGACGAGGTTATTAAGGGACTGGGAAGCATGCAAGCAGGGAAGGCCCCAGGACCAGACGGGTTCCCGGTGGAGTATTACAGAAAATATGTGGACTTGTTGGCCCCGTTGATGGTGAGGACGTTCAATGAGGCCAGGAAAGGGGGGACTCTACCCCCGACGATGTCGGAGGCGACGATATCGTTAATTTTGAAGAGGGATAAAGATCCGTTGCAGTGCGGGTCCTATAGACCCATTTCATTGTTGAACGTGGACGCCAAATTGTTGGCAAAGGTACTGGCATCGAGGATAGAGGACTGTGTCCCGGGGGTGGTGCACGAAGACCAGACAGGGTTCGTAAAAGGGAGACAACTGAATGTTAACGTGCGACGACTATTAGGGGTGATAATGATGCCCCCAGTGGAGGGGGAGGCAGAGATAGTGGCGGCAATGGACGCAGAGAAGGCATTTGATAGGGTGGAGTGGGAGTATTTATGGGAAGTGTTAAGGAGGTTTGGGTTTGGGAACGGGTTTATTAGCTGGGTTAGACTTCTTTATGGGGCTCCAACGGCAAGCGTAGTTACAGGTCGACATAGATCGGAGTATTTCCGACTATATAGGGGAACAAGACAGGGATGCCCGCTGTCTCCATTGTTGTTCGCGTTGGCAATTGAACCTCTGGCCATGGCGTTGAGAGACTCCAGGAAATGGAGAGGGGTGATTAGAGGGGGAGAAGAACACAGAGTCTCGTTATATGCGGATGACCTATTGTTATACGTGTCGGACCCAGCGGGGGGAATGATAGAGGTTATGCGAATTTTGAGGGGGTTCGGGGATTTCTCGGGGTATAGGCTAAACATGGGGAAGAGTGAATTATTTGTGATACATCCAGGGGACCAGAGTAGAGAGATAGAAGGCTTGCCTCTAAGGAAAGTGGAAAGAAACTTCCGATACCTGGGGATTCAGATCGCTAGGAGCTGGGGAACCTTGCACAGACTTAATCTGACACGGTTGGTAGAACAAATGGAGGAGGACTTCAAGAGGTGGGACATGCAGCCTCTATCGCTGGCGGGCAGGGTGCAAGCAATTAAGATGATGGTCCTCCCGAGGTTCTTATTTGTATTTCAATGTCTCCCTATACTAATCACTAAGACCTTTTTTAATAAAATAGACAGGAGCATCACGAGCTTCGTGTGGGCAGGGAAAGTTCCGAGAGTAAGGAGGGGGTTCCTTCAGCGTAGTAGGGACAGAGGAGGATTGGCACTACCGAACTTGGGCGATTACTATTGGGCCGCCAATGTGGCAATGATACGTAAATGGATGATGGAGGGTGAGGGAGCGGCGTGGGAAAGACTGGAGAGAAAGTCCTGTAAAGGGACGAGTTTAGAGGCGCTGGTGACGGCGCCGCTACCGATCTCACCTAAAAAGTTTACCACGAACCCGGTGGTGGCGGCAACATTGAATATCTGGGGACAGTGGAGGCGACAGAGAGGGGTGCGGGGAGCCCTGGTGGGGTCCCCAATCAGGAACAACCATAGGTTCGCCCCAGGAAGAATGGATGGAGGATTTCAGAGCTGGTTCCAGTTGGGAATTAGGAGGGTGGGAGATTT